>NC_082607.1:10929821-11544203 GCF_030936135.1 Gavia stellata | reverse complement strand
TTTGGAAGTTTTAGGAGGCTAAACAAGTTCAGAGCCCAAGTGTTTGTGGTTCGTTTGAGAGGATACCAGTGGGAGATGAGGACCAGCAAGAGCTTTCAGGGCTGGCACCTTTAGTGTAGGAGCAATCGCTGGACGTTCGCAATTTCGGCCAGATTGAGCAGGAGAGGCTGTGTACATTGGAAGTTTTATTAGGCTAAACAAGTTCAGAGCCCAAGTGTTTGTGGTTCGTTTGAGAGGTTACCAGTGGGAGATGAGGACCAGGAAGAGCTTTCAGGGCTGGCACCTTTAGTGTAGGAGCAATCGCTGGACATTCGCAATTTCGGTGTTGAGCTCTGACGTGAATTAGCGAAAGGAGCGATGATACGTCTGGACCTTTGATTGAGTAAACAAGTTCAGAGCCCAAGTGTTTGTGGTTCGTTTGAGAGGTTACCAGTGGGAGATGAGGACCAGCAAGAGCTTTCAGGGCTGGCACCTTTAGTGTAGGAGCAATCGCTGGACGTTCGCAATTCCGGTGTTGAGCTCTGGGCAGATTGAGCAGGCGAGGGAGTGTACGTTGGAAGTTTTAGTAGCCTAAACAAGTTCAGAGCCCAAGTGTTTGTGGTTCGTTTGAGAGGTTACCAGTGGGAGATGAGGACCAGCAAGAGCTTTCAGGGCTGGCACCTTTAGTGTAGGAGCAATCGCTGGACGTTCGCTATTCCGGTGTTGAGCTCTGGCCAGATTGAGCGGGAGAGGCTGTGTACATTGGAAGTTTTAGTAGGCTAAACAAGTTCAGAGCCCAAGTGTTTCTGGTTTGTTTTAGAGGATACCAGTGGGAGATGAGGACCAGCAAGAGCTTTCAGGGCTGGCACCTTTAGTGTAGGAGCAATCGCTGGACGTTCGCAATTCCGGTGTTGAGCCCTGGCCAGATAGAGCAGGCGAGGGAGTGTACGTGAAGTTTTAGTAGCCTAAACAAGTTCAGAGCCCAAGTGTTTGTGGTTCGTTTGAGAGGTTACCAGTGGGAGATGAGGACCAGCAAGAGCTTTCAGGGCTGGCACCTTTAGTGTAAGAGCAATGGCTGGACGTTCGCAATTTCGGTGTTGAATTTTGGCCAGATTGAGCAGGAGAGGCTGTGTACGTTGGAAGTTTTAGTAGGCTAAACAAGTTCAGAGCCCAAGTGTTTGTGGTTCGTTTGAGAGGTTACCAGTGGGAGATGAGGACCAGCAAGAACTTTCAGGGCTGGTACCTTTAGTGTAGGAGCAATCGCTGGACGTTCGCAATTTTGGTGTTGAGCTCTGGCCAGATTGAGCAGGCGAGGGAGTGTACATTGGAAGTTTTATTAGGCTAAACAAGTTCAGAGCCCAAGTGTTTCTGGTTCGTTTTAGAGGATACCAGTGGGAGATGAGGACCAGCAAGAGCTTTCAGGGCTGGCACCTTTAGTGTAGGAGCAATCGCTGACGTTCACAATTTCGGTGTTCAGCTCTGGCCAGATTGAGCAGGCGAGGGAGTGTACGTTGGAAGATTTATTAGGCTAAACAAGTTCAGAGCCCAAGTGTTTGTGGTTCGTTTGAGAGGTTACCAGTGGGAGATGAGGACCAGCAAGAGCTTTCGGGGTGGCACCTTTAGTGTAGGAGCAATCGCTGGACGTTCACAATTCCGGTGTTGAGCTCTGGCCAGATTGAGCAGGCGAGGGAGTGTACGTTGGAAGTTTTAGTAGCCTAAACAAGTTCAGAGCCCAAGTGTTTGTGGTTCGTTTTAGAGTTTCCCAGTGGGAGATGAGGACCAGCAAGAGCTTTCAGATCTGGCACCTTTAGTGTAGGAGCAATCGCTGGACGTTCGCAATTTCGGTCTTGAGCTCTGACGTGAATTAGCTAGAGGAAGCGAAGATACGTCTGGACCTTTGAGTGACTAAACAAGTTCAGAGCCCAAGCGTTTGTGGTTCATTTTAGAGGTTCCCAGTGGGAGATGAGGACCAGCAAGAGCTTTCAGGGCTGGCACCTTTAGTGTAGGAGCAATCACTGGACGTTCGCAATTTCGGTGTTGAGCTGTGTCATGAAATAGCGAGAGGAAGCGATGATACGTCTGGACCTTTGCGTGTCTAAACAGGTTCAGAGCCCTAGTGTTTTTGGTTCGTTTTAGAGGTTCCCAGTGGGAGATGAGGACCAGCAAGAGGTTTCAGGGCTGGCACCTTTAGTGTAGGAGCATTCGCTGGACGTTCGCAATATCCGTGTTGAGCTCTTATGTGAATTAGCGAGAGAAGCGATCATACGTCTTGACCTTTGAGTGTCTAAACAGATTCAGAGGCCAAGTGTTTGTGGTTCGATTTAGAGGTTACCAGTGGGAGAAGAGGACCAGCAAGAGCTTTCAGGGCTGGCGCCTTTAGTGTAGGAGCTATCGCTGGATATCCGCAATTTCGGTGTTGAGCTCTGACGTGAATTAGCGAGAGGAAGAGATGATACATCTGGACCTTTGAGTGTCTAAACAGGTTCAGAGCCCAAGTGTTTGCGGTTCGTTTTAGAGGTTCCCAGTGGAGATGAGGACCAGCAAGAGGTTTCAGGGCTGGCACCGTAGTGTAGGAGCCATCGCTGACGTTCGCAGTTTCGGTGTTGAGCTCTGTCGTGAATTAGCGAGAGAAGCGATCATACGTCTGGACCTTTGAGTGTCTAAATAGATTCAGAGCCCAAGTGTTTGTGGTTCATTTGGAGTTTCCCTGTGGGAGATGAGGACCAGCAAGAGCTTTCAGGGCTGGCACCTTTAGTGTACGAGCAATCCCTGGACGTTCGCAATTTCGGCCAGATTGAGCAGGAGAGGCTGTGTACATTGGAAGTTTATTAGGCTAAACAAGTTCAGAGCCCAAGTGTTTGTGGTTCGTTTGAGAGGTTAACAGTGGGAGATGAGGACCAGGAAGAGCTTTCAGGGCTGGCACCTTTAGTGTAGGAGCAATCGCTGGACGTTCGCAATTTCGGTGTTGAGCTCTGACGTGAATTAGCGAAAGGAAGCGATGATATGTCTGGACTTTTGATTGAGTAAACAAGTTCAGAGCCCAAGTGTTTGTGGTTCGTTTGAGAGGTTACCAGTGGGAGATGAGGACCAGCAAGAGCTTTCAGGGCTGGCACCTTTAGTGTAGGAGCAATCGCTGGACGTTCGCAATTCCGGTGTTGAGCTCTGGGCAGATTGAGCAGGCGAGGGAGTGTACGTTGGAAGTTTTAGTAGCCTAAACAAGTTCAGAGCCCAAGTGTTTGTGGTTCGTTTGAGAGGTTACCAGTGGGAGATGAGGACCAGCAAGAGCTTTCAGGGCTGGCACCTTTAGTGTAGGAGCAATCGCTGGACGTTCGCAATTCCGGTGTTGAGCTCTGGCCAGATTGAGCGGGAGAGGCTGTGTACATTGGAAGATTTAGTAGGCTAAACAAGTTCAGAGCCCAAGTGTTTGTGGTTCGTTTGAGAGGATACCAGTGGGAGATGAGGACCAGCAAGAGCTTTCAGGGCTGGCACCTTTAGTGTAGGAGCAATCGCTGGACGTTCGCAATTCGGTGTTGAGCCCTGGCCAGATAGAGCAGGCGAGGGAGTGTACGTTGGAAGTTTTAGTAGCCTAAACAAGTTCAGAGCCCAAGTGTTTGTGGTTCGTTTGAGAGGTTACCAGTGGGAGATGAGGACCAGCAAGAGCTTTCAGGGCTGGCACCTTTAGTGTAAGAGCAATGGCTGGACGTTCGCAATTTCGGTGTTGAATTTTGGCCAGATTGAGCAGGAGAGGCTGTGTACGTTGGAAGTTTTAGTAGGCTAAACAAGTTCAGAGCCCAAGTGTTTGTGGTTCGTTTGAGAGGTTACCAGTGGGATATGAGGACCAGCAAGAGCTTTCAGGGCTGGCACCTTTAGTGTAGGAGCAATCCCTGGACGTTCAAAATTTCGGTGTTGAATTTTGGCCAGATTGAGCAGGAGAGGCTGTGTACGTTGGAAGTTTTAGTAGGCTAAACAAGTTCAGAGCCCAAGTGTTTGTGGTTCGTTTGAGAGGATACCAGTGGGAGATGAGGACCAGCAAGAGCTTTCAGGGCTGGCACCTTTAGTGTAGGAGCAATCGCTGGACGTTCGCAATTTCGGTGTTGAGCTCTGACGTGAATTAGCGAAAGGAAGCGATGATACGTCTGGACCTTTGATTGAGTAAACAAGTTCACAGCCCAAGTGTTTGTGGTTCGTTTGAGAGGTTACCAGTGGGAGATGAGGACCAGCAAGAGCTTTCAGGGCTGGCACCTTTAGTGTAGGAGCAATCGCTGGACGTTCGCAATTCCGGTGTTGAGCTCTGGCCAGATTGAGCGGGAGAGGCTGTGTACGTTGGAAGTTTTAGTAGGCTAAACAAGTTCAGAGCCCAAGTGTTTGTGGTTCGTTTGAGAGGTTACCAGTGGGAGATGAGGACCAGCAAGAGCTTTCAGGGCTGGCACCTTTAGTGTAGGAGCAATCGTTGGACGTTCGCCATTTCGGTGTTGAGCTCTGACGTGAATTAGCGAAAGGAAGCCATGATACGTCTGGACCTTTGAGTGACTAAACAAGTTCAGAGCCCAAGTGTTTGTGGTTCGTTTGAGAGGTTACCAGTGGGAGATGAGGACCAGCAAGAGCTTTCAGGGCTGGCACCTTTAGTGTAGGAGCAATCGCTGGACGTTCGCAATTTCGGTGTTTAATTTCGGCCAGATTGAGCAGGAGAGGCTGTGTACATTGGAAGTTTTAGTAGGCTAAACAAGTTCAGAGCCCAAGTGTTTGTGGTTCGTTTGAGAGTTTACCAGTGGGAGATGAGGACCAGCAAGAGCTTTCAGGGCTGGCACCTTTAGTTTAGGAGCAATCGCTGGACGTTCGCAATTTCGGTGTTGAATTTTGGCCAGATTGAGCAGGAGAGGCTGTGTACATTGGAAGTTTTAGTAGGCTAAACAAGTTCAGAGCCCAAGTGTTTGTGGTTCGTTTGAGAGGATACCAGTGGGAGATGAGGACCAGCAAGAGCTTTCAGGGCTGGCACCTTTAGTGTAGGAGCAATCGCTGGATGTTCGCAATTTCGGTGTTGAGCTCTGACATGAATTAGCGAAAGGAAGCCATGATACGTCTGGACCTTTGAGTGTATAAACAAGTTCAGAGCCCAAGTGTTTGTGGTTCGTTTGAGAGGTTACCAGTGGGAGATGAGGACCAGCAAGAGCTTTCAGGGCTGGCACCTTTAGTGTAGGAGCATTCGCTGGACGTTCGCAATTTCGGTGTTCAGCTCTGGCCAGATTGAGCAGGTGAGGGAGTGTACGTTGGAAAATTTAGTAGGCTAAACAAGTTCAGAGCCCAAGTGTTTGTGGTTCGTTTGAGAGTTTCCCAGTGGGAGATGAGGACCAGCAAGAGCTTTCAGGGCTGGCACCTTTAGTGTAGGAGCAATCGCTGGACGTTCGCAATTTCGGTCTTGAGCTCTGACGTGAATTAGCGAGAGGAAGCGAAGATACGTCTGGACCTTTGAGTGACTAAGCACGTTCAGAGCCCTAGTTTTTTTGGTTCGTTCTAGAGGTTCCCAGTGGGAGATGAGGACCAGCAAGAGCTTTCAGGGCTGGCACCTTTAGTGTAGGAGCATTCGCTGGACGTTCACAATATCTGTGTTGAGCTCTTATGTGAATTAGCGAGAGAAGCGATCATACGTCTGGACCTTTGAGTGTCTAAACAGATTCAGAGGCCAAGTGTTTGTGTTTCAATTTAGAGGTTCCCAGTGGGAGAAGAGGACCAGCAAGAGCTTTCAGGGCTGGCGCCTTTAGTGTAGGAGCTATCGCTGGATATCCGCAATTTCGGTGTTGAGCTCTGACGTGAATTAGCGAGAGGAAGCGATGATACATCTGGACCTTTGAGTGTCTAAACTGGTTCAGAGCCCAAGTGTTTGCGGTTCGTTTTAGAGGTTCCCAGTGGGAGATGAGGACCAGCAAGAGGTTTCACGGCTGGCACCGTAGTGTAGGAGCCATCGCTGGACGTTCGCAATTTCGGTGTTGAGCTCTGTCGTGAATTAGCGAGAGAAGCGATCATACGTCTGGACCTTTGAGTGTCTAAATAGATTCAGAGCCCAAGTGTTTGTGGTTCATTTTGGAGTTTCCCTGTGGGAGATGAGGACCAGCAAGAGCTTTCAGGGCTGGCACCTTTAGTGTAGGAGCAATCGCTGGACGTTCCCAATTTCGGTCTTGAGCTCTGACGTGAATTAGCGAAGGAAGCGAAGATACGTCTGGACCTTTGAGTGTATAAACAAGTTCAGAGCCCAAGCGTTTGTGGTTCGTTTGAGAGGTTACCAGTGGGAGATGAGGACCAGCAAGAGCTTTCAGGGCTGGCACCTTTAGTATAGGAGCAATCGCTGGACGTTCGCAATATCGGTGTTGACCTCTGGCCACACTGAGCAGGAGAGGGAGTGTATGCTGGAAGTTTTAGTAGCCTGAACAAGTTCAGAGCCCAAGTGTTTGTGGTTCGTTTTAGAGGTTCCCAGTGGGAGATGAGGACCATCAAGAGCTTTCAGGGCTGGCACCTTTAGTGTAGGAGCAATCCCTGGACGTTCGCAATTTCGGTCTTGAGCTCTGACGTGAGTTAGTGAGAGGAAGCGATGATACGTCTGGACCTTTGAGTTTTCTAAACAGTTTCAGAGCCCAAGTGTTTGTTGTGCGATTTAGAGGTTACCAGTGGGAGATGAGGACCAGCAAGAGCTTTCAGGGCTGGCACCTTTAGTGTAGGAGCATTCGCTGGACGTTCGCAATATCTGTGTTGATCTCTGTCGTGAATTAGAGAGAGAAGCGATCATACATCTGGACCTTTGAGTGTCTAAGTAGATTCAGAGCCCAAGTGTTTGTGGTTCGTTTGAGAGTTTGCCAGTGGGAGATGAGGACCAGCAAGAGCTTTCAGGGCTGGCACCTTTAGTGTAGGAGCAATCGCTGGACGTTCGCAATTTCTGTCTTGAGCTCTGACGTGATTTAGCGAGAGGAAGCGAAGATACGTCTGGACCTTTGAGTGACTAAACAAGTTCAGAGCCCAAGCGTTTGTGGTTCATTTTAGAGGTTCCCAGTGGGAGATGAGGACCAGCAAGAGCTTTCAGGGCTGGCACCTTTAGTGTAGGAGCAATCACTGGACGTTCGCAATTTCGGTGTTGAGCTGTGTCATGAAATAGCGAGAGGAAGCGATGATACGTCTGGACCTTTGCGTGTCTAAACAGGTTCAGAGCCCTAGTGTTTTTGGTTCGTTTTAGAGGTTCCCAGTGGGAGATGAGGACCAGCAAGAGCTTTCAGGGCTGGCACCTTTAGTGTAGGAGCATTCGCTGGACGTTCGCAATATCTGTGTTGAGCTCTTATGTGAATTCGCGAGAGAAGCGATCATACGTCTGGACCTTTGAGTGTCTAAACAGATTCAGAGGCCAAGTGTTTGTTGTTCGATTTAGAGGTTCCCAGTGGGAGATGAGGACCAGCAAGAGCTTTCAGGGCTGGCACCTTTAGTGTAGGAGCATTCGCTGGTGTATGGGATCACCCGGCTAAACCTGTTTCGGAGCACAAAGGCGAGATGCAGGGAGTTGTGATGCGACTCAGCTTTGTCTCACCTTGACAAATCCTTATCTATGCAGAGACGACCTGGGGGGAGCTGCGGAAACGGCTCAGCCCGGGGTTGTCTGAACACTGCTGAAACCTGAATGGAGCCTGAATGATCCCTTAACAAACAAAATGCCCTGAGTACCATTCCACCACTATTCAGTATCTTTGTGTGCTAGACATCACTAAATTACCATATAGCCTAAGGAGCCGAGCCATCAAGGCACCAGAGATAAACATTCCTGTATAAGGCTGCCCCGACCCATCAAATCAGGGAATAAAAACCGTAAGGTTTGAACAGAAAAATGGGGAGAGTCGCTTTTCCAAGGATACAGCTGGCCTGTAGGAGATTCTTTCCCCCTTGTCCAGGACGCTGTACAAGGTAACTTCCCAGGGATTCAGAGGCCTTACCTGAGAGAGAGGGTAAGTGATTAAGAAACATACGTATGCTATTTGGCATGCTTTAATATCGCGATTAGTGCACTCTCTTTTGTAAGGTATTAATATCTAGCGGGCTTGTGAATTGTGTATTTAATTGCAATAGTGCATTCCTCCACTGTATCCATAAAAGAACCTGCAACACTGGCGTATTGGACCTGTGAGTGAAGTTCAAATAAATTGTTAATTTGAACCTGACAGTGAAGTCTTTCTCTCCGTCACAGCTGGACGTTCGCAATATCTGTGTTGAGCTCTTATGTGAATTAACGAGAGAAGCGATCATACGTCTGGACCTTTGAGTGTCTAAACAGATTCAGAGGCCAAGTGTTTGTGGTTCGATTTAGAGGTTACCAGTGGGAGAAGAGGACCAGCAAGAGCTTTCAGGGCTGGCGCCTTTAGTGTAGGAGCAATCGCTAGATATCCGCAATTTCGGTGTTGAGCTCTGACGTGAATTAGCTAGAGGAAGCGATGATACATCTGGACCTTTGAGTGTCTAAACAGGTTCAGAACCCAAGTGTTTGTGGTTCGTTTGAGAGGTTCCCAGTGGGAGATGAGGACCAGCAAGAGCTTTCAGGGCTGGCACCTTTAGTGTAGGAGCAAGTGCTGGACGTTCGCAATTTCGGTGTTCAGCTCTGGCCAGTTTGAGCAGGCGAGGGAGTGTACGTTGGAAGTTTTAGTAGGCTAAACAAGTTCAGAGCCCAAGTGTTTGTGGTTCGTTTGAGAGGATACCAGTGGGAGATGAGGACCAGCAAGAGCTTTCAGGGCTGGCACCTTTAGTGTAGGAGCAATCGCTGGACATTCGCAATTTCGGTGTTGAGCTCTGGCCAGACTGAGCAGGAGAGGGAGTGTATGCTCGAAGTTTTAGTAGCCTAAACAAGTTCAGAGCCCAAGTGTTTGTGGTTCGTTTGAGAGGTTACCAGTGGGTGATGAGGACCAGGAAGAGCTCTCAGGGCTGGCACCTTTAGTGTAGGAGCACTCGCTGGACGTCCACAATTTCGGTGTTGATCTCTGACATGAATTAGAGAGAAAAAGCGAAGATACGTCTGGACCTTTGAGTGTCTAAACAAGTTCAGTGCCCAAGTGTTTGTGGTTCGATTTAGAGGTTCCCAGTGGGAGATGAGGACCAGCAAGAGCTTTCCGGGTGGCGCCTTTAGTGTAGGAGCATTCGCTGTACGTTCGCAATATCTGTGTTGAGCTCTTATGTGAATTAGCGAGAGAAGCGATCATACGTCTGGACCTTTGAGTGTCTAAACAAGTTCAGAGCCCAAGCGTTTGTGGTTCGTTTTAGAGGTTCCCAGTGGGAGATGAGGACCAGCAAGAGCTTTCAGGGCTGGCACCTTTAGTGTAGGAGCAATCGCTGGACGTTCGCAATATCGGTTTTTAGCTCTGGCCAGACTGAGCAGGAGAGGGAGTGTATGTTGGAAGTTTTAGTATCCTAAACAAGTTCAGAGCCCAAGAGTTTTTTGTTCGTTTTAGTGGTTCCCAGTGGGAGATGAGGACCAGCAAGACCTTTGCAGGGCTGGCACCTTTAGTATAGGAGCAATCGCTGGACGTTCGCAATTGCGGTCTTGAGCTCTCACGTGAATTAGCAAGAGGAAGCGATGATACGTCTGGACCTTTGCGTGTCTAAACAAGTTCAGAGCCCAAGTGTTTGTGGTTCGTTTGAGAGGTTACCAGTGGGAGATGAGGACCAGCAAGAGCTTTCAGGGCTGGCACCTTTAGTGTAGGAGCATTCGCTGGACGTTCGCAATTTCGGTGTTCAGCTCTGACGAGAGTTAGCGACAGGAAGCGATCATACATCTGGACCTTGGGGTGTCTAAACAGGTTCAGAACCCAAGTGTTTGTGGTTCGATTTAGAGGTTCACAGTGGGTGAAGAGGACCAGCAAGAGCTTTCAGGGCTGGCACCTTTAGTGTAGGAGCAATCGCTGGACGTTCACAATTTCTGTCTTGAGCTCTGACGTGAATTAGAGAGAGGAAGCGATGATATGTCTGGACATTTGAGTGTCTAAACAAGTTCAGAGCCCAAGTGTTTCTGGTTCGTTTTAGAGGTTCCCAGTGGGAGATGAGGACCAGCAAGAGCTTTCCGGGTGGCGCCTTTAGTGTAGGAGCATTCGCTGTACGTTCGCAATATCTGTGTTGAGCTCTTATGTGAATTAGCGAGAGAAGCGATCATACGTCTGGACCTTTGAGTGTCTAAACAAGTTCAGAGCCCAAGCGTTTGTGGTTCGTTTTAGAGGTTCCCAGTGGGAGATGAGGACCAGCAAGAGCTTTCAGGGCTGGCAACTTTAGTGTAGGAGCAATCGCTGGACGTTCGCAATATCGGTTTTTAGCTCTGGCCAGACTGAGCAGGAGACGGAGTGTATGTTGGAAGTTTTAGTATCCTAAACAAGTTCAGAGTCCAAGTGTTTGTGGTTCGTTTTAGAGGTTCCCAGTGGGAGATGAGGACCAGCAAGACCTTTCAGGGCTGGTACCTTTAGTGTAGGACCACTAGCTGGACATTCGCAATTTCGGTGTTGAGCTCTGACGTGAATTAGCTAGAGGAAGCGATGATACATCTGGACCTTTCAGTGTCTAAACAAGTTCAGAGTCCAGGTGTTTGTGGTTCGTTTTAGAGGTTCCCAGTGGGAGATGAGGACCAGCAAGAGCTTTCAGGGCTGGCACCTTTAGTGTAGGAGCAATCGCTGGACGTTCCCAATTTCGGTCTTGAGCTCTGACGTGAATTAGTAAGAGGAAGCGATGATACGTCTGGACCTTTGAGTGTCTAAACAAGTTCAGAGCCCAACTGCTTCTGGTTCGTTTTAGAGGTTCCCAGTGGGAGATGAGGACCAGCAACGGCTTGCAGGGCTGGCGCCTTTAGTGTAAGAGCAATCGCTGGACATTCGCAATTTTGGTGTTGAGCTCTGGCCAGAATGAGCAGGAGAGGGAGTGTATGTTGGAACATTTAGTAGCCTAAACAAGTTCAGAGCCCAAGTGTTTGTGGTTCGATTTAGAGGTTCCCAGTGGGAGATGAGGACCAGCAAGAGCTTTCAGGGCTGGCACCTTTAGTGTAGGAGCAATCGCTGGACGTTCGCAATTTCGGTCTTGAGCTCTGACGTGAATTAGCGAGTGGAAGCGATGATACGTCTGGACCTTTGAGTGTATAAACAAGTTCAGAGCCCAAGTGTTTGTGGTTCGTTTGAGAGGTTACCAGTGGGAGATGAGGACCAGGAAGACCTTTCAGGGCTGGCACCTTTAGTGTAGGAGCAAGCGCTGGACGTCCAAAATTTCGGTGTTGAGCTCTGACGTGAATTAGCGAGAGGAAGCGATCATACGTCTGGACCTTGGAGTGTCTAAACAAGTTTAGATCCCAAGTGCTTGTGGTTCATTTTAGAGGTTACCAGTGGCAGATGAGGACTAGCAAGAGCTTTCTTACTAAAGCCTGGCATCTTTAGTGTAGGAGCAACCGCTGGATGTTCACAATTTCGGTGTTGAGCTCTGATGTGAATTAGCGAGCGGAAGCGATGATACGTCTGGACCTTTGAGTGTCTAAACAAGTTCAGAGTCCAAGTGTTTGGGATTCGATTTAGAGGTTACCAGTGGGAGATGAGGACCAGCAAGAGCTTTCAGGGCTGGCACCTTTAGCGTAGGAGCAATCACTGGACGTTCGCAATTTCGGTGTTGAGATCTGGCCAGACTGAGCAGGAGAGGGAGTGTATGTTGGAAGTTTTAGTAGCCTAAACAAGTACAGATCCCTAGTGTTTTTGGTTCGTTTTAGAGGTTCCCAGTGGGAGGTGAGGACCAGCAAGAGCTTTCAGGGCTGGCACCTTTAGTGTAGGAGCAATCGCTGGACGTTCGCAATTTCGGTTTTGAGCTCTGATGTGAATTAGCGAGAGGAAGCGATGATACATCTGGACTTTTCAGTGTCTAAACAAGTTCAGAACCCAAGTGTCTGGGTTTCATTTTAGAGGTTACCAGTGGGAGATAAGGACCAGCAAGAGCTTTCAGGGCTGGCACCTTTAGTATAGGAGCAATCGCTGGACGTCCACAATTTCGGTGTTGAGCTCTGACGTGAATTAGAGAGAGGAACCGATGATACGTCTGGACCTTTGAGTGTCTAAACAAGTTCAGAGTCCAAGTGTTTGGGGTTCGTTTTAGAGGTTCCCAGTGGGAGATGAGGACCAGCAAGAGCTTTCAGGGCTGGCACCTTTAGTATAGGAGCAATCGCTGGACGTTCGCAATTTTGGTGTTGACCTCTGTCCAGAAAGAGCAGGAGAGGGAGTGTATGTTGGAAGTTTTAGTAGCCTAAACAATTTCACATCCCAACTATTTGTGGTTCGTTTGAGAGGTTCCCAGTGGGAGATGAGGACCAGCAAGAGCTTTCAGGGCTGGCACCTTTAGTGTAGGAGCATTCGCTGGACATTGGCAATATGTACGTTGAGCTCTGACGTGAATTAGCGAGACGAAGCGATCATACGTCTGGACCTTTGAGTGTCTAAATAATATCAGAGCCGAAGTGTCTGGCATTAGTTTCAGAGGTTCCCAGTGGGAGATGAGGACCAGCAAGAGCTTTCAGGGCTGGCACCTTTAGTGTAAGAGCAATCGCTGGACGTTAGCAATATAGGTGTTGGGCTGTGCCCATACTGAGCAGGAGAGGAAGTGTATGTTGGAAGTTTTAGTAGCCTAACCAAGTTCAGAGCCAAAGTGTTTGTGGTTCGTTTGAGAGGTTCCCAGTGGGAGATGAGGATGAGCAAGAGCTTTCAGGTCTGGCGCCTTTAGTGTAGGAGCAATCACTGGACGTTCCCAATTGCGGTCTTGAGCTCTGACGCGAATTAGCGAGAGGAAGCGATGATACGTCTGGAACTTTGAGTGTCTAAATAAGTTCAGAGCCCAAGTGTTTGTGGTTCGATTTAGAGGTTCCCTGTGGGAGATGTGGACCAGCAAGAGCTTATAGGGCTGCCACCTGTAGTGTAGGAGCAATCGCTGGACGTTCGCAATTTCGGTGTTAAACTCTGGCCAGACTGAGCAGGAGAGGGAGTGTATGTTGGAAGTTTTAGTAGCCTAAACAGGTACAGAGCCCAAGTGTTTGTGGTTCGTTTTAGAGGTTCCCAGTGGGAGATGAGGACCAGCAAGAGCTTTCAGGGCTGGCACCTTTAGTGTAGGAGCAATCGCTGTACGTACACAATTTCGGTGTTGCGTTCTGACGTGAATTCGCGAGAAGAAGTGATGATACGTCTGGACCTTTGAGTGTCTAAAGAAGTTCAGAGCCGTAGTGTTTGTGGTTCGTTTGAGAGGTTCCCAGTGGGAGATGAGGACCAGCAAGAGCTTTGAGGGCTGGCGCCTTTAGTGTAGGAGCAATCGCTGGACGTTCGCAATTTCGGTTTTGAGCTCTGATGTGAATTAGCGAGAGGAAGCGATGATACATCTGGACTTTTCAGTGTCTAAACAAGTTCAGAACCCAAGTGTCTGGGTTTCATTTTAGAGGTTACCAGTGGGAGATAAGGACCAGCAAGAGCTTTCAGGGCTGGCACCTTTAGTATAGGAGCAATCGCTGGACGTCCACAATTTCGGTGTTGAGCTCTGACGTGAATTAGAGAGAGGAACCGATGATACGTCTGGACCTTTGAGTGTCTAAACAAGTTCAGAGTCCAAGTGTTTGGGGTTCGTTTTAGAGGTTCCCAGTGGGAGATGAGGACCAGCAAGAGCTTTCAGGGCTGGCACCTTTAGTATAGGAGCAATCGCTGGACGTTCGCAATTTTGGTGTTGACCTCTGTCCAGAAAGAGCAGGAGAGGGAGTGTATGTTGGAAGTTTTAGTAGCCTAAACAATTTCACATCCCAACTATTTGTGGTTCGTTTGAGAGGTTCCCAGTGGGAGATGAGGACCAGCAAGAGCTTTCAGGGCTGGCACCTTTAGTGTAGGAGCATTCGCTGGACATTGGCAATATGTACGTTGAGCTCTGACGTGAATTACCGAGACGAAGCGATCATACGTCTGGACCTTTGAGTGTCTAAATAATATCAGAGCCGAAGTGTCTGGCATTAGTTTCAGAGGTTCCCAGTGGGAGATGAGGACCAGCAAGAGCTTTCAGGGCTGGCACCTTTAGTGTAAGAGCAATCGCTGGACATTAGCAATATAGGTGTTGGGCTGTGCCCATACTGAGCAGGAGAGGAAGTGTATGTTGGAAGTTTTAGTAGCCTAACCAAGTTCAGAGCCAAAGTGTTTGTGGTTCGTTTGAGAGGTTCCCAGTGGGAGATGAGGATGAGCAAGAGCTTTCAGGTCTGGCGCCTTTAGTGTAGGAGCAATCACTGGACGTTCCCAATTGCGGTCTTGAGCTCTGACGCGAATTAGCGAGAGGAAGCGATGATACGTCTGGAACTTTGAGTGTCTAAATAAGTTCAGAGCCCAAGTGTTTGTGGTTCGATTTAGAGGTTCCCTGTGGGAGATGTGGACCAGCAAGAGCTTATAGGGCTGCCACCTGTAGTGTAGGAGCAATCGCTGGACGTTCGCAATTTCGGTGTTAAACTCTGGCCAGACTGAGCAGGAGAGGGAGTGTATGTTGGAAGTTTTAGTAGCCTAAACAGGTACAGAGCCCAAGTGTTTGTGGTTCGTTTGAGAGGTTCCCAGTGGGAGATGAGGACCAGCAAGAGCTTTCAGGGCTGGCACCTTTAGTGTAGGAGCAATCGCTGGACGTTCTCAATTTCGGTGTTGAACTCTGAAGTGAATAAGCAAGAGGAAGCGATGATACGTCTGGACCTTGGAGTGTCTAAACAAGTTCAGAACCCAAGTTTCTGCGGTTCATTTTAGAGCTCTGACATGAATTAGCGAGAGGAAGCGATCATACGTCTGGACCTTTGACTGTCTAAAGAAGTTCAGGGCCGTAGTGTTTGTGGTTCGTTTTTGAGGTTCCCAATGGGAGATGAGGACCAGCAAGAGCTTTCAGGGCTGGCGCCTTTAGTGTAGGAGCAATCGCTGGACGTTCGCAATCTGTGTGTTGAGCTCTGATGTGAATTAGCGAGAGGAAGCGATGATACTTCTGGACCTTTGAGTGCCTAAACAAGTTCAGAACCCAAGTGTCTGGGGTTCGTTTTAGAGGTTCCCAGTGGGAGATGAGGACCAGCAAGATCTTTCAGGGCTGGCGCCTTTAGTATAGGAGCAATCGCTGGACGTTCGCAATATAGGTGTTGGGCTGTGCCCATACTGAGCAGGAGAAGGAGTGTACGTTGGAAGTTTTGGTAGCCTAACCAAGCTCAGAGCCCAAATGTTTTTGGTTCCTTTTAGAGGTTCCGAGTGGGAGATGAGGACCAGCAAGGGCTTTCAGGGCTGGCACCTTTAGTGTAGGAGCAATCGCTAGACGTTCGCAATATCGGTTTTTAGCTCTGGCCAGACTGAGCAGGAGAGGGAGTGTATGTTGGAAGATTTAGTGGCCTGAACAATTTCACATCCCAAGTATTTGTGGTTCGTTTTAGAGCTTCCCAGTGGGAGATGAGGACCAGCAAGAGCTTTCAGGGCTGGCAGCTTTAGTGTAGGAGCATTCGCTGGACGTTCGCAATATGTGTGTTGAGCTCTGACGTGAATTAGCGAGAGGAAGCGATCATACGTCTGGACCTTTGAGTGTCTAAAGAAGTTCAGAGCCGTAGTCTTTGTGGTTCCTTTTTGAGGTTACCAGTGGGAGATGAGGACCAGGAAGAGCTTTCAGGGCTGGCACCTTTAGTGTAGGAGCAATCGCAGGACGTTCGCAATATCGGTTTTTAGCTCTGACGTGAATTAGCTAGAGGAAGCGATGATACGTCTGGACCTTTGAGTGTCTAAACAGGTTCAGAACCCAAGTGTTTGTGTTTCGTTTTAGAGGTTCCCAGTGGGAGATGAGGACCAGCAAGAGCTTTCAGGGCTGGCACCTTTAGTGTAGGACCAATAGCTGGACCTTCGCAATTTAGGTGTTGAGCTCTGACGTGAATTAGCGAGAGAAAGCGATGATACATCTGGACCTTTCAGTGTCTAAACAAGTTCAGAGTCCAAGTGTTTTTGGTTCATTTTAGAGGTTCCCAGTGGGAGATGAGGACCAGCAAGAGCTTTCACAGCTGGCGTCTTTAGTGTAGGAGCAATCGCTGGACGTTCCCAATTTCAGTCTTGAGCTCTCACGTGAATTAGCGAGAGGAAGCGATGATACGTCTGGACCTTTGCGTGTCTAAACAAGTTCAGAGCCGAAGTGTTTGTGGTTTGTTTGAGAGGTTACCAGTGGGAGATGAGGACCAGGAAGAGCTTTCAGGGCTGGCACCTTTAGTGTAGGAGCATTCGCTGGACGTTCGCAATATCGATTTTTAGCTCTGGCCAGAATGAGCAGGAGAGGGAGTGTATGTTGGAAGTCTTAGTGGCCTAAACAATTTCACATCCCAAGTATTTCTGGTTCGTTTTAGAGGTTCCCAGTGGGAGATGAGGACCAGCAAGAGCTTTCAGGGCTGGCACCTTTAGTGTAGGAGCAATCGCTGGACCATCGCAATTTCGGTGTTCAGCTCTGACGTGAGTTAGCGACAGGAAGCGATCATACATCTGGACCTTGGGGTGTCTAAACAGGTTCAGAACCCAAGTGTTTGTGGTTCGATTTAGAGGTTCACAGTGGGTGAAGAGGACCAGCAAGAGCTTTCAGGGCTGGCGCCTTTAGTGTAGGAGCAATCGCTGGATATCCGCAATTTCGGTGTTGAGCTCTCACGTGAATTAGCGAGAGGAAGCGATCATACGTCTGGACCTTGGAGTGTCTAAACAAGTTCAGAGCCCAAGTGTTTCTGGTTCGTTTGAGAGGTTCCCAGTGGGAGATGAGGACCAGCAAGAGCTTTCCGGGTGGCGCCTTTAGTGTAGGAGCAATCGCTGGACGTTCGCAATTTCGGTGTTGAGCTCTGACGTGAATTAGGGAAAGGAAGCGATGATACGTCTGGACCTTTGAGTGACTACACAAGTTCAGAGCCCAAGTGTTTGTGGTTCGTTTGAGAGGTTCCCAGTGGGAGATGAGGACCAGCAAGAGCTTTCAGGGCTGGCACCTTTAGTGTAGGAGCAATGGCTGGACGTTCGCAATTTCGGTGTTGAATTTTGGCCAGATTGAGCAGGAGAGGCTGTGTACGTTGGAAGTTTTAGTAGGCTAAACAAGTTCAGAGCCCAAGTGTTTGTGGTTCGTTTGAGAGGTTCCCAGTGGGAGATGAGGACCAGCAAGAGCTTTCAGGGCTGGCACCTTTAGTGTAGGAGCAATGGCTGGACGTTCGCAATATCGGTGTTGAATTTTGGCCAGATTGAGCAGGAGAGGGAGTGTACGTTGGAAGTTTTAGTAGGCTAAACAAGTTCAGAGCCCAAGTGTTTGTGGTTCGATTTAGAGGTTACCAGTGGGAGATGAGGACCAGCCACATCTTTCAAGGCTGGCACCTTTAGTTTAGGAGCAATTGCTGGACGTTCGCAATTTTGGTGTTGAGCTCTGACGCGAATTAGCAAGAGGAAGGGGTCACACGTCTGGACCTTTGAGTGTCTAAACAAGTTCAGAGCCCAAGTGTTTGTTGTTCTTTTTAGAGGTTACTGTCGCATTAATGGGCAAGGCAATTTGGCAGAAAATAAACCCACTTGCGTTCCAGCTTGTCCTCAGATATCAGAGGGGCTGGGGGCGGCTAGGCTTAGATTCTGAGTGATGCCCGATTTTTCTGTGTTAAAAGTCCGGTCGCGTTCAATGTATTGAACTCTCACGATTACGCATACGCTCGTAACACCGCCAGGATGTTACAAGTCCGGTCGCGTTCAATGTATTGAACTCTCACGGTTACGGATACACTCGTAACACCGCCAGGATGTTACAAGTCCGGTCGCGTTCAATGTATTGAACTCTCATGATTACGCATACACTCGTAACACTGCACACTTTCAGTCTCGTCGTGTCCCATGAACTAGCACAGCCACACTTAAGGGATTTGGTGGCGTTCAAGGAGAACTCTCACGGCTAGATTAGTGAATAGTGCAGTTTATTGAAGCAACAGATACACAAGTTCTTTTGGATTGCCGGTGATAAAATTACTGCTTGCAAAGCATGTGCAAATACCAAGAATGTGAGTAATATAGCCTGGCTACAAACGCATTAAGTTATAAAGCAACTCTATAGAGATTTCTAAGTTTCCCGGGGAAGCACTCGGTATAACCAAGTGTTCGAATCTTACCCAAAGGCGTCCCTGTGGGGGGGAAGAGAGGCTCAGCCCGTCGACTGATCCCAGGTGTCAAAGGTGGTCTGAGATGGTATCTTCCCTGGCATCCTTCCTCTCTTAAGCTATTTTATATTATTTGTCCTTACAGGTGGAGCTTGAGTGACTCTAGTCATACATACCTCTATTGTAATTGGTGTAAAAGTTTCTCGTTCTCTTTTAAAGGTATAGACTAAGAAAAATTCAGAGCGCAAGCTCAGTGAGGGGTGGTCGCACCTTGGAGGTGGGTAGCTTTGGGATGGAGGTGTGTTCTCTGGTATTATAATGAGATTATAATGAGCAAAGTTCACCCAAAGGATAGTACTTTGTCAAAAAATGACAGACTGTTGGCTCAGGGTGGTAAATATGCACCTCAGGGTAGTAAATATGCAGCTTGTCAGTTCCATAGTACCTTCCAGTTCCCGTCTTATCACAGAGCCTGGCCGCGGTGTCTTCACTCCGCTCCACCCTCCGTGTAGTTTCTCTTAGAGACAGCGCACCAAGCTCCGCTGGTGTTGCCAACATCCAAGGTTGCCTAAGGAACTTCTGTACGATGGATTCCTTGCATATTTGCCACATACCACCCTGAAGATTTCTTCAATGCTGTACCTTCAAAGCTGTACCTTTAATATAAATTTAATTCCTAAATTACCTCAAGCAAATATTCCACAGCTACCAGTGGGAGATGAGGACCAGCAACAGCTTTCGGGGTGGCACCTTTAGTGTAGGAGCAATCGCTGGACGTTCGCAATTTCGGTGTTGAGCTCTGGCCAGAACGAGCAGGAGAGGGAGAGTATGTTGGAAGTTTAGTAGCCTAAACAAGTACAAAGCCCTAGTGCTTGTGGTTCGATTTAGAGGTTACCAGTGGGAGATGAGGACCAGCAAGAGCTTTCAGGGCTGACACATTTAGTGTAGGAGCAATCGCTGGATGTTCGCAATTTCGGTGTTGAGCTCTGATGTGAATTAGCGAGCGGAAGCGATGATACGTCTGGACCTTTGACTGTCTAAACAAGTTCAGAGTCCAAGTGTTTGGGATTCGATTTAGAGGTTCCCAGTGGGAGATGAGGACCAGCAAGAGCTTTCAGGGCTGGCACCTTTAGCGTAGGAGCAATCACTGGACGTTCGCAATTTCGGTGTTGAGATCTGGCCAGACTGAGCAGGACAGGGAGTTTATGTTGGAAGTTTTAGTAGCCTAAACAAGTACAGATCCCTAGTGTTTTTGGTTCGTTTTAGAGGTTCCCAGTGGGAGGTGAGGACCAGCAAGAGCTTTCAGGGCTGGCACCTTTAGTGTAGGAGCAATCGCTGGACGTTCGCAATTTCGGTTTTGAGCTCTGATGTGAATTAGCGAGAGGAAGCGATGATACATCTGGACTTTTCAGTGTCTAAACAAGTTCAGAACCCAAGTGTTTGTGGTTCGTTTGAGAGGTTACCAGTGGGAGATAAGGACCAGCAAGAGCTTTCAGGGCTGGCACCTTTAGTATAGGAGCAATCGCTGGACGTCCACAATTTCGGTGTTGAGCTCTGACGTGAATTAGAGAGAGGAAGCGATGATACGTCTGGACCTTTGAGTGTCTAAATAATATCAGAGCCCAAGTGTTTGGGGTTCGGTTTAGAGGTTCCCAGTGGGAGATGAGGACCAGCAAGAGCTTTCAGGGCTGGCACCTTTAGTATAGGAGCAATCGCTGGACGTTCGCAATTTTGGTGTTGACCTCTGTCCAGAAAGAGCAGGAGAGGGAGTGTATGTTGGAAGTTTTAGTAGCCTAAACAATTTCACATCCCAAGTATTTGTGGTTCGTTTGAGAGGTTCCCAGTGGGAGATGAGGACCAGCAAGGGCTTTCAGGGCTGGCACCTTTAGTGTAGGAGCATTCGCTGGACATTGGCAATATGTACGTTGAGCTCTGACGTGAATTAGCGAGAGGAAGCGATCATACGTCTGGACCTTTGAGTGTCTAAACAAGTTCAGAGCCCAAGTGTCTGGCGTTAGTTTCAGAGGTTCCCAGTGGGAGATGAGGACCAGCAAGAGCTTTCAGGGCTGGCACCTTTAGTGTAAGAGCAATCGCTGAACGTTCGCAATTTCGGTGTTGAGCTCTGGCCAGATTGAGCAGGAGAGCGAGTGTATGTTGGAAGTTTTAGTAGGCTAAACAAGTTCAGAGCCCAAGTGTTTGTGGTTCGTTTGAGAGGTTCCCAGTGGGAGATGAGGACCAGCAAGAGCTTTCAGGGCTGGCACCTTTAGTGTAGGAGCAATCGCTGGACGTTCGCAATTTCGGTGTTGAGCTCTGATGTGAATTAGCGAGAGGAAGCGATCATAAGTCTGGAACTTTGAGTGTCTAAACAAGTTCAGAGTCCAAGTGTCTGGGGTTCGTTTTAGAGGTTCCCAGTGGGAGATGAGGACCAGCAAGAGCTTTCAGGGCTGGCACTTTTAGTATAGGAGCAATCGCTGGACGTCCACAATTTCGGTGTTGAGCTCTGACGTGAATTAGAGAGAGGAAGCGATGATACATCTGGACATTTGAGTGTCTAATAAAGTTCAGAGCCCAAGTGTTTGTGGTTTGTTTTAGAGGTTCCCAGTGGGAGACGAGGATCAGCAAGAGCTTTCAGGGCTGGCACCTTTAGTATAGGAGCAATCGCTGGACGTCCACAATTTCGGTATTGAGTTCTGACGTGAATTAGAGAGAGGAAGCGATGATATGTCTGGACCTTTGAGTGTCTAAACACGGTCAGAGCCCAAGCGTTTGGCGTTCATTTTAGAGGTTCCCAGTGGGAGATGAGGACCAGCAAGATCTTTCAGGGCTGGCGCCTTTAGTATAGGAGCAATCGCTGGACGTTCGCAATATAGGTGTTGGGCTGTGCCCATACTGAGCAGGAGAAGGAGTGTACGTTGGAAGTTTTGGTAGCCTAACCAAGCTCAGAGCCCAAATGTTTTTGGTTCCTTTTAGAGGTTCCGAGTGGGAGATGAGGTCCAGCAAGGGCTTTCAGGGCTGGCACCTTTAGTGTAGGAGCAATCGCTAGACGTTCGCAATATGGGTTTTTAGCTCTGGCCAGACTGAGCAGGAGAGGGAGTGTATGTTGGAAGTTTTAGTGGCCTAAACAATTTCACATCCCAAGTATTTGTGGTTCGTTTTAGAGCTTCCCAGTGGGAGATGAGGACCAGCAAGAGCTTTCAGGGCTGGCACCTTTAGTGTAGGAGCATTCGCTGGACGTTCGCAATATGTGTGTTGAGCTCTGACGTGAATTAGCGAGAGGAAGCGATTATACGTCTGGACCTTTGAGTGTCAAAGAAGTTCAGAGCCGTAGTCTTTGTGGTTCCTTTTTGAGGATACCAGTGGGAGATGAGGACCAGCAAGAGCTTTCAGGGCTGGTGCCTTCAGTGTAGAAGCAGTCGCTAGACGTTCGCAATTTCCGTCTTGAGCTCTGACGTGAATTAGTAAGAGGAAGCGATGATACGTCTGGACCTTTCAGTGTCTAAACAGTTTCAGAGCCCAAGTGTTTGTGGTTTGTTTTTGAGGTTCCCAGTGGGAGATGAGGTCCAGCAAGAGCTTTCAGGGCTGGCACCTTTAGTGTAGGACCAATCGCTGGATATCCGAAATTTCGATGTTGAGCTCTCACGTGAATTAGCGAGAGGAAGCGATCATACGTCTGGACCTTTGAGTGTCTAAACAGGTTCAGAGCCGTAGTGTTTGTCGTTCGTTTTTGAGGTTACCAGTGGGAGATGAGGACCAGCAAGAGCTTATAGGGCTGGCACCTTTAGTGTAGGAGCAATCGCTGGACGTTCGCAATATCGGTATTGAGCTCTGGCCAGAGTGAGCAGGAGAGGGAGTGTACATTGGAACTTGTAGCAGCCTACACAAGTTCAGAGCCCAAGTGTTTGTGGTTCGTTTGAGAGGTTCCCAGTGGGAGATGAGGACCAGCAAGAGCTTTCAGGGCTGGCACCTTTAGTGTAGGAGCAATCGCTGGACGTTCGCAATTCCGGTGTTCAGCTCTGGCCAGATTGAGCAGGCGAGGGAGTGTACGTTGGAAGTTTTAGTAGGCTAAACAAGTTCAGAGCCCAAGTGTTTGTGGTTCGTTTGAGAGGTTCCCAGTGGGAGATGAGGACCAGCAAGAGCTTTCAGGGCTGGCACCTTTAGTGTAGGAGCAATGGCTGGACGTTCGCAATTTCGGTGTTGAATTTTGGCCAGATTGAGCAGGAGAGGCTGTGTACGTTGGAAGTTTTAGTAGGCTAAACAAGTTCAGAGCCCAAGTGTTTGTGGTTCGTTTGAGAGGTTACCAGTGGGAGATGAGGACCAGCAAGAGCTTTCAGGGCTGGCACCTTTAGTGTAGGAGCAATCGCTGGACGTTCGCAATATCGGTATTGAGCTCTGGCCAGAGTGAGCAGGAGAGGGAGTGTACATTGGAACTTGTAGCAGCCTACACAAGTTCAGAGCCCAAGTGTTTGTGGTTCGATTTAGAGGTTACCAGCGGGAGATGAGGACCAGCCACATCTTTCAAGGCTGGCACCTTTAGTGTAGGAGCAATTGCTGGACGTTCGCAATTTTGGTGTTGAGCTCTGACGCGAATTAGCAAGAGGAAGGGGTCACACGTCTGGACCTTTGAGTGTCTAAACAAGTTCAGAGCCCAAGTGTTTGTTGTTCTTTTTAGAGGTTACTGTCGCATTAATGGGCAAGGCAATTTGGCAGAAAATAAACCCACTTGCGTTCCAGCTTGTCCTCAGATATCAGAGGGGCTGGGGGCGGCTAGGCTTAGATTCTGAGTGATGCCCGATTTTTCTGTGTTAAAAGTCCGGTCGCGTTCAATGTATTGAACTCTCACGATTACGGATACGCTCGTAACACCGCCAGGATGTTACAAGTCCGGTCGCGTTCAATGTATTGAACTCTCACGGTTACGGATACACTCGTAACACCGCCAGGATGTTACAAGTCCGGTCGCGTTCAATGTATTGAACTCTCATGATTACGCATACACTCGTAACACTGCACACTTTCAGTCTCGTCGTGTCCCATGAACTAGCACAGCCACACTTAAGGGATTTGGTGGCGTTCAAGGAGAACTCTCACGGCTAGATTAGTGAATAGTGCAGTTTATTGAAGCAACAGATACACAAGTTCTTTTGGATTGCCGGTGATAAAATTACTGCTTGCAAAGCATGTGCAAATACCAAGAATGTGAGTAATATAGCCTGGCTACAAACGCATTAAGTTATAAAGCAACTCTATAGAGATTTCTAAGTTTCCCGGGGAAGCACTCGGTATAACCAAGTGTTCGAATCTTACCCAAAGGCGTCCCTGTGGGGGGGAAGAGAGGCTCAGCCCGTCGACTGATCCCAGGTGTCAAAGGTGGTCTGAGATGGTATCTTCCCTGGCATCCTTCCTCTCTTAAGCTATTTTATATTATTTGTCCTTACAGGTGGAGCTTGAGTGACTCTAGTCATACATACCTCTATTGTAATTGGTGTAAAAGTTTCTCGTTCTCTTTTAAAGGTATAGACTAAGAAAAATTCAGAGCGCAAGCTCAGTGAGGGGTGGTCGCACCTTGGAGGTGGGTAGCTTTGGGATGGAGGTGTGTTCTCTGGTATTATAATGAGATTATAATGAGCAAAGTTCACCCAAAGGATAGTACTTTGTCAAAAAATGACAGACTGTTGGCTCAGGGTGGTAAATATGCACCTCAGGGTAGTAAATATGCAGCTTGTCAGTTCCATAGTACCTTCCAGTTCCCGTCTTATCACAGAGCCTGGCCGCGGTGTCTTCACTCCGCTCCACCCTCCGTGTAGTTTCTCTTAGAGACAGCGCACCAAGCTCCGCTGGTGTTGCCAACATCCAAGGTTGCCTAAGGAACTTCTGTACGATGGATTCCTTGCATATTTGCCACATACCACCCTGAAGATTTCTTCAATGCTGTACCTTCAAAGCTGTACCTTTAATATAAATTTAATTCCTAAATTACCTCAAGCAAATATTCCACAGCTACCAGTGGGAGATGAGGACCAGCAACAGCTTTCGGGGTGGCACCTTTAGTGTAGGAGCAATCGCTGGACGTTCGCAATTTCGGTGTTGAGCTCTGGCCAGAATGAGCAGGAGAGGGAGTGTATGTTGGAAGTTTAGTAGCCTAAACAAGTACAAAGCCCTAGTGCTTGTGGTTCGATTTAGAGGTTACCAGTGGGAGATGAGGACCAGCAAGAGCTTTCAGGGCTGACACATTTAGTGTCGGAGCAATCGCTGGACGTTCGCAATTTCGGTGTTGACCTCTGGCCAGACTGAGCAGGAGAGGGAGTGTATGTTGGAAGTTTTAGTAGCCTAAATAAGTTCAGAGCCCAAGTGTACGGTTCGTCTTAGAGGTTCCCAGTGGGAGATGAGGACCAGCAAGAGCTTTCAGTGCTGGCACCTTTAGTGTAGGACTAATCACTGGACTTTGGCAATTTCATTGTTGAGCTCTGGCCAGACTGAGAAGGAGAGCGAGTGTATGTTGGAAGTTTTAGTAGCCTAAACAAGTTCAGAGCCCAAGTGTTTGTTGTTCATTTTAGACGTTACCACAGCAAGAGCTTTCAGGGCTGGCAGCTTTCGTGTAGGAGCAATTGCTGGACGTACGCAATTTCGGTCTTGAGCTCTGACGCGAATTAGTGAGAGGAAACGATCATACGTCTGGACCTTTGAGTTTCTGAAGAAGTTCAGAGCCCAAGTGTTTGTGCTTCGTATGAGAGGTTCCCAGTGGGAGATGAGGACCAGCAACAACTTTCAGGTCTGGCAACTTTATAGTAGGAGCAATCGCTGGACGTTCGCAATTTCGGTGTTGAGCTGTGACGTGAATTAGCGAGAGGAAGCGGTGATATGTCTGGAACTTTGAGTGTCTAAACAAGTTCAGAGCCTACGTGTTTGTGGTTCGTTTTAGAGGTTCCCAGTGGGAGATGAGGACCAGCAAGAGCTTTCAGTGCTGGCACCTTTAGTGTAGGACTAATCACTGGACTTTGGCAATTTCATTGTTGAGCTCTGGCCAGACTGAGAAGGAGAGCGAGTGTATGTTGGAAGTTTTAGTAGCCTAAACAAGTTCAGAACACAAGTGTTTGTGGTTCGATTTAGAGGTTACCAGTGGGAGATGAGGACCAGCAAGAGCTTTCAGGGCTGGCACCTTTAGCGTAGGAGCAATCGCTGGACATCGCCATATCGGTGTTGAGCTCTGGCCAGAATGAGAAGGAGAGGGAGTGTATGTTGCAACTTGTAGCAGCCTAAACAACATTAGAGCCCAAGTGTTTGTGGTTCGTTTTAGAGGTTCCCAGTGGGAGATGAGGACCAGCAACAGCTTTCGGGGCTGGCAACTTCAGACTAGGAGCAATCGCTGGACATTCGCAATATCGGTGTTGAGCTCTGGCCAGATTGAGCAGGAGAGCGAGTGTATGTTGGAACTTGTAGCAGCCTAAAAAAGTTTAGAGCCCAAGTGTTTGGGGTTCGGTTTAGAGGTTACCAGTGGGACATGAGGACCAGCAACAGGCTTAAGGGCTGGCACCTTTAGAATAGGAGCAATCCCTGGACGTTCGCAATTTCAGTGTTGCGCTCTGACGTGAATTAGTAAGAAGAAGCGATGATACGTCTGGACCTTTGAGTGTCTAAACAAGTTCAGAGCCCAAGTGTTTGTGGTTCGTTTTTGAGGTTCCCAGTGGGAGATGAGGACCAGCAACAGCTTTCAGGGCTGGCACCTTTAGTGTTGGATCAGTCGCTGGATGTTTCAATTTCAGTGTTGAGCTCTGACGTGAATTAGCGACAGGAAGTAATCATAAGTCTGGACCTTTGCGTGTCTAAACAAGTTCAGAGCCCAAGTGTTTGTGGTTCGTTTTTGAGGTTACCAGTGGGAGATGAGGACCAGGAACAGCTTTCAGTGCTTGGACCTTGAGAGTTGGACCCATCACTTGATGTTTGCAATATCACTGTTGATCTCCGGTCAGATTGAGCAGGAGAGCGAGTGTATTTTGGAACTTTTAATACTCTAAACAAGTTCAGAGCCCAAGTGTTTGTGGCTCGTTTTAGAGGTTCCAGTGGGAGATGAGGACCAGCAAGAGCTTTCAGGGCTGGCACCTTTAGTGTAGGAGCAATCGCTGGACATTCGCAATTTCGGTGTTGAGCTCTGGCCTGAGTGAGAAAGAGAGCGAGTGTCTGTTGGAACATTTAGCAGCTAAACAAGTTCAGAGCCCAAGTGTTTGTGGTTCATTTTAGACGTTAGCAGTGGGAGATGAGGACCAGCAAAAGCTTGCAGGGCTGGCATATTTAGTGTAGGAGCAATCGCTGGACGTTCGCAATTTCGGTGTTGAGCTCTGGCCAAATTGAGCAGTAGAGAGAGTGTATGTTGGAACTTGTAGCAGCCTAAAAAAGTTCAGAGACCAAGTGTTTGTGGTTCGTTTTAGAGGTTCCCAGTGGCAGATGAGGACCAGCAACAGCTTTCAGGGCTGGCACCTTATCGTGGTTTTAGCCCAGCTGGCAACTAAGCACCACACAGCCGCTTGCTCACTCCTCCCCTGCCCCAGTAGGATGGGGGAGAGAATAGGAAAAATGAAAGCGAGTAAGCTCGTGGGTTGAGTTAAAAACAGTTTAATAAATGAAATGAAGTAAAATAATAATAATAATGATAATAAAAATTGTAATGAAAACAACAACAAACAAGAAAGGCAAGTGATGCAAATGAAAACAATTGCTCACCACCCTCCGACCGATGCCCAGCCCAAGCAGCGGTCCCCCAGCCAGCTTTCCCCCTAGTTTATGTCCTGAGCATGACATCATATGGTACGGAATATCCCTTTGGTCAGTTGAGGTCAGCTGTCTCAGCTTTGTCCCCTCCCAACTTCTTGTGCACCCCCAGCCTACTCGCTGGCGGGGCGGTGTGAGAAGCAGAAAAGACCTTGACTCTGTGTAAGCACTGCTCAGCAGTAACTACAACATCCGTGTGTATCAATACTGTTTTTAGTACAAATCCAAAACACAGCCCCATACTAGCTACTATGAAGAAAATTAACACTGTCCCAGCCAAAACCAACACACCCCTTTAGACTGGGAGCAATCGCTGGACGTTCGCAATATCGGTGTTGAGCTCTGATGCGAATTAGCGAGAGGAAGCGATGATACGTCTGGACCTTTGAGTGTCTAAACAAGTTCGGAGCCCAAGTGTTTGTGGTTCCTTTTAGAGGTTCCCACTGGGAGATGAGGACCAGCAAGAGCTTTCAGGGCTGGCACCTTTAGAGTAGGTGCAATCACTGGACATTCGCAATATCGGTCTTCACCTCTGGCCAGATTGAGCAGGAGAGCGAGTGTATGTTCGAACTTTCAGCAGCCTAAACAAGTTTAGAGTCCAAGTGTTTGTGTTTCGATTTAGACTTTAGCAGTAGGAGGTGAGGGCCAGCAACAGCTTTCAGTACTGGCACATTTAGATTAGGACCAATAGATGGACGTTTGCAATTTCGGTGTTCAGCTCTGGCCAGATTGAGCAGGAGAGCTAGTGTATTTTGGAAATTTTAATAGGCTAAACAAGTTCAGAGCCCAAGTGTTTGTGGTTCGTTTGAGAGGTTACCAGTGGGAGATGAGGACCAGCAAGAGCTTTCAGGGCTGGCACCTTTAGTGTAGGAGCAATCCCTGGACGTCTGCAATTTCTGTGTTGAGCTCTGGCCAGATTGAGCCGGACAGCGAGTGTATGTTGGAACTTTTAGCAGCCTAACCAAGTTCAGAGCCCAAGTGTTTGTGGTTCGTTTTAGAGGATACCAGTGGGAGATGAGGACAAGCAACAGCTTTCAGTGCTTGGACCTTTAGTGGAGGAGCAATCACTGGACGTTCGCAATTTCGGTGTTGAGCTCTGACGTGAATTAGCGAGAGCAAGTGATCATACGTGTGCACCTTTGAGTGTCTAAACAAGTTCAGAGCCCAAGTGTTTGTGGTTCATTTTAGACGTGACCAGTGGGAGGTGAGGGCCAGCAACAGTTTTCACTGCTGTCATGTTCACAGTAAGAGGAAACGCTGGACATTTGCCATTTCGCTGTTTAACTCTGGCCATATTGAGCAGGAGAGCAAGTGTATGTTTGAACTTTTAGTAGTCTAAACAAGTTCAGAGCCCAAGAGTTTGTGGTTCATTTTAGAGGTTCCCAGTGGGAGGTGAGGGCCAGCAACAGCTTTCAGTGCTGGCACCTTTAGTGTAGGAGTAATCGCTGGACGTTTTCATGTTCAGTGATGGGCTCTGGCAAGATTCAGCAGGAGGGTGATCGTTTTTGGTCCTTTAAGAGTCTAGGCAAGTGCAGAGCCCAAGTCTTTGTGGTCCTGTTAAGAGGTTACCAGTGGAAGGTGAGGGCCAGCAACAGCTTTCATTTCTAGCACCTTCCATTTGGGAGCAATCGCTGGACGTTTTAAATTTTGGAGCTCTGCTCTGACAAGCCTGGGAGATTTTACTGGGACCATGAATTGGTTCGGAAAGTAAAAAACCCAAGTGTTAATGGGGCTTTGACAGAGCTGCAAAGCTAAGCTGAGGGTCAGCAACGTCTTTCATTGCTAGCACCTTCCACGTGGGAGCAGTCACTGGACATTTTACATTTCGGAGCTGGGCTCTGACAATACTGGGAAATTATTTTGGGACCATGATGTGGCTAGGAAAGTGAAAAGCTCCACTGTTTATGGGGCTTTGAAAGGGCTGCCTGGAGAAGGGGAAGGTGAGCAACAGTTTTCAGTGCCAGCACACTATACGTGGGAACAATCGCTGCATGTTTTAAATCTTGGAGCTGGGCTCTGGCGAGACTGTGAGATTGTGTTGGGACCTTGAAGTGGCTAGGAAAGTGAAAAGCCCCAGTGTTGATGGGTCTTTGATAGGGCTGCCAACGAAATGTGAGCGACAGCCGAATTTTTCATTGTTGGCACCTTCCGTGTCGGAGCAATCTCTGGACTTTTTTAAATTTCGGAGCTGGGCTCTGATGAGACTGGTAGATTATGTTGGGACCACGAAGTGGCTAGGAAAGTGAAAAGCCCCAGTGTTGATGAGGCTTTGAAAGGGCTGCCAGGGGAAGGGGGGATCGAGCAACAGCTTTCCTTGCTAGCACTTTCCATGTAGGAGCAATCTCTGGATGTTTTAGATTTTGGAGCTGGGCTCTGGCAGGACATGGAGATTATGTTGGGACCATGAAGTGGCTAGGAAAGTAAAAAGCCCAAGTGTTAATGGGGCTTTGACAGAGCTGCAAAGGGAAGCTGAGGGCCAGCAACAGCTTTCATTGCTAGGACCTTCCATGTGGGAGCCTACACTGGACATCTCAAATTTCGGAGCTGGGCTCTGCCAACACCGGGAGAATATGTTTGGACCACGAAGTGGCTAGGAAAGTGAGAAGCCCCAGTGTTGATGAGGCTTTGAAAGGGCTGCCAGGGGAAGGGGAGATCGAACAACAGCTTTCCGTGCTAGCACTTTCCATGTAGGAGCAATCTCTGGATGTTATAAATTTTGGAGCTGGGCTCTGGCGAGCGTGGGATATTATGTTGGGACCATGAAGTGGCTAGGAAAGTGAAAAGCCCCAGAGTTATTGGGGCCCTGAAAAGGCTGCTTAGGGAAGGTGAGAGCCAGGAAAAATTCTTACTGTTGTCACCTTCCATGTGGGAATCCTCATTAGACTTTTGCCATTTTAGGATCAGGGGTCTGGCTAGAGTGAAGCAATAATTAAGTGCTAGAGAAAGCTCAGCGCCACAGTGTTGGTGGGGGCTTTGCAGAGGTTCCAAGGAAAGGTGTATGCCAGCAAGAGCTTTTATTCTGGGCAAGTTCAGTGTGGTAGCCCTTGCTGGTTTGGTTTTTCTTTTATTTTGGAGCTGGGCTCTTCCTATAGTGAGAGAAATAAATCATTATGTGGCAGAGAAAGTGCAGAGCAGCAGTGTTGATGGGAGTTTGCATAGCTTGCCAAGGGAAGGTGAGGGCCGGTAACAACTTTCGAACCTGGCACCTTCTGTTTGGGAATTCCCGTTAGACCTTTGCAGTTTTGGATCTGGGTTCTGGCTAGAGTAAGAGAGAGTGAGGGCTTCGCTAGCTAGGTAAAAAAAAAAAACCACCCAGAGCACCAGTATTGCTGGGCATGTGAATATGTTGCGAAGGGAACGTACGGGCCAGCAGGAGAATTCAGTTTTGGCACATTCTGTGTGGGAGCCCTTGCTGGACATTTTCTGTTTTGGAGCTTGACTCTGACTAGAGTGAGATAAAGTGTTAGGTGGCAGAGGCAGCTCAGAGCCCTAGTGTTGGTGGAGCTTTGAGGAGGCTGCCACAGGAAGATGAGGTCCAGCAAGAGCTTTCAGTCCTGACACTTCTGACTGGAAGCTCTTGCTAGACATTCTCAATTTTGGAGCTGGGCTCTGTCTAGACTGGAAGAGTGAGGGGATTGTTAAGGGGCAAAGAAAGCTCAGAGCCCCAGTGTTGGTGGGGCTTTGAAGAGGCTGCCAAGGGAAGGTGACCACCAGCAAGAGCTTTCATTACTGGCACGTTCTGTGTGGGAATCCTTGTTAGACTTTTTCAGTTTTGGATCGGGGGTTGCTAACTTCCTTATAACAATTTAAATGTATATCAGTTACAATTTCCACTCCTGGTCCCTTTGGGCCAGGTTATAGGATTTAACAATGCAATGAACTCCTCTCCTTGCCCCTAATCTGGCTAGCAGCAAGGGGTTCCTCCTATACTACCTTTGATATATGGCAGCCACAACAGTGGTGACATGCAGCATCATGTAACGCTACCATCATACAATTCAAATGACAGGTTATTTTCACCCAGAATTAAATCACATTGAGGTATGCACTGGACTCCCCCATCCTTCTGCATTACCCACCAAGTGCACCCAGCTCCTTGAGCAAAAACAATCCCATGAATAGGTTTACCCTTTCCTGAGGAAGGAATAACCCAGACAGTTTTTCCCAACAAGTTCCTTATATGTACTGTGGGGATCTTATCTCCTTCCACAGTGCGCAGGTGTTTTGATTGGGCAGGGCCAGGTTGAGTGGCAGATCCTCTAGTGTTAAACTAGCCAAGTGGCTTCTGCTAAATGTGTATCCCAATGCTTGAATGTCCCAGCACCCATTGCTTTCAGCGTAGTTTTAAACAGTGCGTTGTATTGTTCAGTTTTCCCAGAGGTTGGTCCATGATAGGGGATGTGATACACCCAGTCAATGCCATGCTCCTTGGCCCAGGTGTTAATGAGATTGTTTCAGAAATGAGTCCCATTGTCAGAATCAATTCTTTCAGGGGTGCCGTGTTGCCATAAAACTTGCTTTTCAAGGCCCAAGATAGTGTTCTGGGCGGTGGCAAGGGTCACAGGGTATGTTTCCAACCATCCAGTAGCCGCTTCCACCATTATAAGCACATGCTGTTTACTGTGGCAAGTTCGTGGTAGTGTGATATAATCAATCTGCCAGGTTTCCCCATATTGATATTTCAGCCATTGTCCTCTATACCAAAAAGGTTTTAGCCACTTAGCTTGTTTGATTATGGTGCACGTCTTACATTCATGGATAACCTGTGCAATGGCATCAATAGTCAAGTCCACTCCTCGATCACGAACCTGTTTGTATTTTGCATCCTTTCCTGTGTCATTGGCACATCGAGATACAAACAGCTCACCCTTGTGTTCCCAGTCCTGATCCACCTGAGACACTTCATTTCTAGCAGCCTGGTCCACCTGCTTATTGTTTCGATGTTCTTCAGTGGCCTGACTGTTGGGTATGTGAGCATCTACACGACATACTTTTATGACCAGGTTCTCTACCCAAGCAGCACTATCTTGCCACAGTTCAGCAGCCCAGATGGGTTTACCTCTGCGCCACCAGTTGGTCCGCTTCCATTACCGTAGCCACCCCCATAGAGCATTTGCCACCATCCATGAGTCAGTATAAAGTACTCGCTATTTTTCTCGTTCAGCGATATCTAAAGCCAGCTGAATGGCTTTCACCTCTGCAAACCGACTCGATTCACCTTGTCCTTCCGCAGTTTCAGCAACTTGTCATGTAGGACTCTACACAGCAGCTTTCCACCTTCGATGTTTTCTCACAATATGACAGGATCCATCTGTAAACAGGGCATATTGCTTCTCATCCTCTGACAATTTATTATACAGAGGGGTCTCTTCAGCACGAGTCACCTCTTCTGGTGACACTCCAAAGTCTCAGCCCTCTGGCCAGTCCATGATCACTTCCAGGATTCCCGGCCAGTTAGGGTTTCCCATGCGAGCGTGTTGTGTTAGCAGTGCAACCCACTTACTCCATGTAGCATCAGTTGCATGATGCGTGGAGGGGGCCCTCCCTTTGAACATCCAGCCCAGCACAGGCAACCGAGGTGCCAAGAGGAGCGGTGCTTCAATACTAACTGTTTCTGAAGCAGCTCAAATTCCTTCATATGCTGCTAATAGCTCTTTTTGAGTTGGAGTGTAACAGTATTGACAAAGGCAGGGCAGGAGGTGGGAGCAGGGAGAGGTATTCTCTACAGCAAGCAGGGTGACCTGCTGCACATGAAACTCGAAACTTGCTAGGAGAAATCAGAAGCTTTTACATACTATACCTACACAGCCATGGTTAAATTGACACAAAGAAGCCTGGTTCATTCCCACAGTTGGTATAAATTGGCATTTATTGATTATTCAAAATCACTAATCCCCTTAGCAATTTGTTCATAACAGACACAAACACTATAAAACACATTCAGTCATGTTCTACATGAAAGACTTAAGTCATCTGACTAGACCTTCTCATTCTATGGTGGAAAGTCTTTGAATTTGCTTTTCCCAACCTGACCTTTTGTACCTATTTTAGCTTCTATGAAATCTCAGTGATAGAGGAACAACTGCAATCAAAATTTAATCAGAAAGAGCTTTGATCTCATTAAGGGCCAGAGGGCTTTGCAGAAACTCACGCTTTCTCTAACAGATTTGAGGCATCATGTACTTACCATTTACTTTTAACAAAAACAGCTACAGATCACTCAAGAAACTCTCCTTGGGAGAATGCCTGACCCATGTTGAAGCCCTCCTCAGGTCTGCCCCTTTTCCTGCCTGGAAGTCATCCAGACAGAATCAAGAGGACTTTGCCTTGTGGGCCTGGATTTTTTCTTGCATCTGGCAAGCCCAGACAGACGTACACCTAGCAGTTCTTCAGCACATATACAGCGTCTATAGCATATCAGCTACCCAGATAAAAGCATAAATCCATTACTCACTGGAGTCACTGAAGGCATGCTATGAAGCACTATGCGTAAATACCATTCAGGAAATTCCAGAAAAACATAGCGAGTCAGCCCCATAAAGGGCCTAGAACTGCATCTTCCCAGGCACAGGTGATGTTTATCTGAAGTCTAAGAAGGATACCCTGACTGACTTGTGCATCACCATGGACTTTCTATCACCATTACTTCTTCCTCACTCTTGCCCATTTTAGAAAAGGCCTTAAGGTCTTCTTTATTAGAAGTATTTAATGCTAAAATATTAAAATTATCTGGAATCCTCCGAAACACATTCTTAAACTCATGTTAGACTCATTTACTACTACACACAAAATTTAAGTGGCATCAAGAAAGGAAGTGTATTGAGATATTACAAGGAATCTTGAAGCCTAGTTTTTAAAGCAAAATCAGCACTGAGTTTCCGCATGACTTCTGCATGACTCAGCCCATGCTGCTGTCTTTTAGTAAGTCCATAGTTTTCTTTCACATACTTTGCAAAGGGCATTAGATATGTCCTAGCAGGAGTGCCATCCTTCTGAGTGGGCTGACTCAGGACCAGCTGCCCCCCGCAGAATGCACACACGAAGTGCTCTGTGTCCAGAGACTTGGAATGACGTCCAATCCTGAAATGGAAAAATAAGTACTTTGATTTCACACTTGTGGTAGACAGTACTTGTGGGAAAGGGCTCCTTTCTCTTCTGCCAGGCTACTTAGGTCCAATTTCTAAGCTAGCGTTTTAGAACAGGAAACAGACTACATACTTCACAGTAGAACAATCAAATCCGTATTACACATTTCTCTACCCTAGAACTTCTTCCACTGCCTTTTCAGCCTGGTTCCTTCCTCTGTCTCTTTTACTCTCAGCCTAGTAGTATGAAGCGCTACAACAATTCAAAACACCTCCACAACCCACGTATCAACTACTGCCCCTTGGAGTTTCTCCTCAAAGCCATCACCATCAAATCTTCTCAATGCTCTGTTGTATTTAAGCAACTAATGCATTGTATAGTCATATTAAACACTTCAGGAAGATTCTTTCATATGTGAAATACTGTTTCCTTCCAGTGCTTCTGGAAGTGGCACATATGATCCTGAGAAAAAAAAGCCCCTAAAGTTAGGGGGGGAAATAATTTTTTAAAAAAATTTTAAAATCATGCCATTGTCAGCCACTTCCTGGGCTATGCAGAACTGAATTCACAAAACTTCATGCTCTCCCACTGAGACTGAGGTCATTACATACAGAAGTCTGTGGTCAGCTACGATATTCCAAAAAAGGCAACACCTTCCATACCCATGAAAGGTAAGAAACCTGTGAAATCACTATAGCAACTATTTCTTCTGCTTGATCTCAGCAACATATATAGTTCTCATTTCACAAATGCAGTAAGCAAGACAGAAGTCTGATGACCAATGATGCAATCTGTCAGTAGGTCTGTGTCCTAGCTTCAGTCCTTCACATCACAGTGCTGCTCACATCTGTGTGGCTACAGACATCTATTGTATCGCAATATATACATCTTTGTATCAGAAACAGTGCGGCCAGCAGGACCAGGGAAGTGATTGTGCCCCTGTACTCGGCACTGGTGAGGCCACACCTCGAATCCTGTGTTCAGTTTTGGGCCCCTCACTACAAGAAAGACATTCACGTGCTGGAGTGTGTCCAGAGAAGGGTGATGAAGCTGGTGAGAGGTCTGGAGCACAAGTCTTATGAGGAGCAGTTGAGAGAGCTGGGGTTGTTTAGCCTGGAGGAGGAGGCTGAGGGGAGACCTTATCGGTCTCTACAGCTACCTGAAAGGGCGTTGTAGAGAGGCGGGTGTTGGCTCTTCTCCCAAGTGGCAAGTGATAGGACAAGAGGAAATGGCCTCAAGTTGCACCAGGGGAAGTTTAGACCGGATATTAGGAAAATTTTCTTCACTGAGAGGGTTGTCAGACACTGGAACAGGCTGCCCAGGGAGGTGGTGGAGTCACCATCACTGAGGTGTTCAAAAAACATGTAGACGGGGCATTTTGGGACATGGTTTAGTAGGCATAGTGGTGTTGGATTGATGGTTGGACTTGATGATCTTAAAGGTCTTTTCCAACCTAAATGATTCTATGATTCTATTCTTCCTTTAATATATACAGAAGCTGAAAGAGTCCATCAGGTAAAAGATCAACTAGAAAACTGACTATAGCTTTTATAGAGTTTTAAACCAATAAAAAACATTATATTATTGGTCTCTACATTTTATTTAGTACTACCATAACAAAGATACAAGATTAGTCAAAATGTTTAGTCTTAATTCAAAGTCATCAAGATACAAAACCCAGAAAGTTTCCTCTGATACTTTCTTCTAATATCTAATTAGTGTCACACATTTCGTGCCCAGTTTTTACGGGGACCTGTTCTGCTTTTGAATTCCAGTTACTACTAACTGAATTCTTTCAGCATCAGATAGTCCTCAGTATCTTTACAAGGATGAGCATATAAAAAGTAACTCTGTCCACCATGCCAAGTCTAGCACCCCCTTGTGGACTGTTTTTCCTTACCACAGAATCACAGAATGATAGGGGTTGGAAGGGAGCTCTGGAGATCATCTAGTCCAACCCCCCTGCCAGAGCAGGTTCACCTAGAGCAGACTGCACAGGAGTGTGTCCAGGCGAGTTTTCAATATCTCCAGAGAAGGAGACTCCACAACCTCTCTGGGCAGCCTGTTCCAGTGCTCTGCCACCCTCAAAGTAAAGTTCCTCCTCATGTTTAGATGGAACTTCCTAGGACCAAGTTTGTGCCTGTCACCTCTCATCCTGTCACTGGGCACCACTGAAAAAAGACTGGCCCCATCCTCCTGGCACCCACCCCTTAAGTATTTATAAGCATTAATAAGATCCCCCCCCAGTCTTCTCTTCTCCAGACCTAAAAGATGCAAGTCCCTCAGCCTTTCCTCATAAGAAAGATGTTGCAGTCCCCTAATCATCTTCATAGCCCTTTGCTGTACCCTCTCCAGCAGTTCCCTGTCCTTCTTGAACCGGGGAGCCCAGAACTGGACACAGTACTCCAGATGCAGCCTCACCAGGGCAGAGTAGAGGGGGAGGATAACCTCCCTCGACCTGGTAGTCACACCCTTTTTGATGCACCCCAGGATGACACTGGCCGCCTTGGCCACAAGGGCACATTGCTGGCTCATGGTCACCCCGTTGTCCACTGGGACTCCCAGGTCCCTTTCCACAGAGCTGCTCTCCAGCAGGTCAGCCCCTAACCTGTACTGATGCATGGGGTTCTTCTGCCCCAGGTGCAGTACCCTACACTTGCCTTTGTTGAATTTCACAAGGTTCCTCTCTGCCCAACTCTCCAGCCTGTCCAGGTCATGCTGAATGGCAGCGCAGCCTTCTGCTGTGTCCGCCACTCCTCCCAGTTTTGTGTCATCAGCAAACTTGCTGAGGGCACACTCTATCCCTTCATCCAGCTCATCAATGAATATACTGAACAGGACTGTTGAAAATACTCTGATTTTTAAATAATCCAGATTTGATCATATAGAAAGTTTAAGTTTGATTGATAAATAAAATAAAAAAATACAAATGTATAAGTTAGGATTGTTAAGTTTGAAACAATAACCACAGGAACCTCACCAGATAGTCATTGTTCCGTATTAAGGAACTAATCGTAACGAGATGGAACAATGAAGAATCGAATAGAGAAGTTTTGTTTGAGTCCTGTAACAATGTGACCTGATATGCACCAGTGATGCTGCTTGGAAAATTCCTTACCTTTCCCATCTTGATTCGAATATCAAGAATGCCAATCAATAGATATTAATAGAAGTAACCATTGATTATTTTAAGTATGGATATTGATAGAATGGTATAATCAAGAGAGCGATTAATGAAAAATTAAATTATGCATTTTGTGTAATGATAACTAGGTATGATTTGTCTGTGATTTAATCATAAACTAACTGTTGAACAATGTAGCATTGTGAATAGGTAGGATTTGCTTGTCAAGAGAATGATAAGTTGTAGGCCTGGCCAGTAAACCTGGCCAGGAAAACTTAGGAAGATTCCAAGAATGGAATTTTACAACTAAGCTGAGCATGCGCAAAGATTGGGTTCAACTAGCGGACACCATGAGGAAGACTATGGACAACCACCAGAGGACCTTAGACGACCACCTGTGTACCTGGAGACGCATGCGTCACGAGCATTTACATATATTAATGAGTTCGTGGAAACTGTATGAATATGTTAATTGTTTCTTGGAAATATGATGAATATGTATACTTTGATTGTATATAACCTTTTTAGCAGAGAAACTAAGCACGCACACTAAGTGGAGTGATCCCCTGTGCATCCAGCGCTGCAATAAAGAAGTGCCTGCTCACCTACATACATCGTGTAGATGAGTTTTTATATTACAGATTTGTAACAGGACTGGACCCAGTACTGACCCCTGGGGAACACCACTTGTTACAGTCCTCCAACTAGACTCTGTGCCACTAATCACAACCCTCTGAGCTCTATCTATCAGCCAGTTTTCAATCCACCCCACTGTCTGTTCATCTAACCCACACTTCCTAAGCTTGTCTATGAGGATGATGTGGGAGACGATGTTGAAAGTCTTGCTGAAGTCAAGGTAGACACATCCACTGCCCTTCCCTCATCTATCCATCCAGTCATGCCATCATAGAAGGCTATCAGGTTGGTCAGACATGATTTCCCCTTGGTGAATCCATGTTGACTACTTCTGATAACATTCTTTTCCTCCAGATGCTTTGAGATGACGCCCAGAATGAGCTGTTCCATCATCTTTCCAGGGAGGGAGGTGAGGCTGACTGGCCTGTAGTTTCCTGGGTTTTCCCTCTTGCCCTTTTTGAAGACTGGAGTAACACTGGCTTTCCTCCAGTCCTCAGGCACTTCGCCTGTTCTCCAGGACCTTTCAAAGATGATGGAGAGTGGCCCAGCAATGACTTCTGCCAGCTCCCTCAGCACTCGCGGGTGCATCCCATCAGGACCCATAGACTTGTGGATGTCCAGTTTACTTAACTGGTCTCTAACTTGATCCTCCTCAACCAAGGGAAAGTCTTCCTTCTTCCAGACTTTTTCTGTTACCTCCAAAGTCTGGGACTCCTGAGGGCTGGCCAGAGCAGTAAAGACTGAAGCAAAGAAGGCATTCAGTAACTCCACCTTCTCTGCATCATCTGTCACCATGGCATCTGTCTCATTCAACAGTGGGTCCACATTTTCTCTAGTTTTCCTTTTGCCTCCGATGTACTCGAAGAAACCGTTCCTGTTGACCTTGACATCCCTTGCCAGGTCTAATTCCAATGAGGCCTTGGCTTTCCTCATTTCATCCCTGCATACTCTGACAGCATTCTTGTAATCTTCCCAAGTGGTCAGTCCCTTCTTCCACATATGGTAAATGTCCTTCTTCCACTTGAGCTTTTTCAGAAGCTCCTTGCTCAACCATGCAGGTCTCCTGCTTCCTTTGCCTGATTTCTTGCTCTTAGGGATGCACCGATCCTGACCTTGGAGCAAGTGGGACTTGAATATCACCCAGCTCTCTTGAGCCCCCCTACCCTCTAGAGCCCTAACCCATGGGATTTCTCCAAGCAGTTCCTTGAGGAGACCAAAGTTAGCCCTCCTGAAGTCCAAGGTTGCAATCCCACTTGTTGTTTTGTGCATACTGCACATGATCCTAAACTCTATCTTCTCATGATCACTACAGCCAAGGCTGCCCCCAGCCTTAACGTCCTCCACCAGTCCCTCTTTGTTTGTCAGTACTAGGTCCAGTAGTACACCTCTCCTTGTTGGCTCTTCCACCACCTGAGTCAAAAAGTTATCATCAAAACACTGGATGAACCTCCTGGACTGTACATGCCTGGCTGTGTAGCCTTCCCAGCAGGTATCAGGGTGACTGAAGTCCCCCATGAGAACCAAGGCCTGTGATTGTGAGGCAACTCTCAGCTGTCTGTGGAAGACCTCATCAGCTTCCCCATCCTGATCAGGTGGCCTGTAATAAACACCCACAACAGTGTCTCCCATATTAGCCTGCCCCTTAATCCTTACCCACAAGCTCTCAACTTGCTCTTCATCCGCCCCCAGGGAAATCTCGATACATTCCAGTTGCTCTCTCACATAAAGAGCAACTCCACCACCTCACCTTGCTGGCCTGTCTTTCCTAAAAAGAACATAGCCATCCATGACACCACTCCAGTCATGTGACCTACCCCACCATGTCTCAGTAACTGCAATGAGATCATGGCCCTGCAACCGCACACAGATCTCTGATTTTTCCTGTTTATTCCCCATGCTGCATGCATTAGTGTATAAGCATTTCAGGGAGGGAGTTACATGTGTAATTTTCACCCCTGAGGGGTGGCAGGCCTTCTGGTTCTCAAAAATACTAGCACGCTGCCCCACAAGTGCTGAGCTACTACACCCAGGCACCTCTCTAGCAAGCCCAGTTACCTCCCCGTCCCCCTTCAAATCTAGTTTAAAGCTCTCTCAATGAGCCCTGCTAACTCTTGTCCTAGAACCCTCTTCCCCCTGTGAGATAGGCTTTTCCCATCTGTTACCAGCAGGCCTGGTGTCTGGTAAATCAGGCCATGGTCAAAGAATCCAAAGTCCCGCCGGTAGCACCAGGCTCGGAGCCAGGCATTGATCTGCTGGCTCTTCCTGTTTACCCCCTCATCATTCCCCGCAAATGGAGAGGGGGACTTGTGCTCCTGATCCCTTGATCAGTTGTCCCAAGGCCCTGAAATCTCTCTTCACTGCCCTTGGACTTCTCACTACTTCATCACTGCCTACCTGAAAGATCAAAAGGGGATAATAATCTGAGGGCCATACTAGGAAAGGAAGCTGCTTCTTTACATCATTAACCTTGGCCCCAGGGAGGCAGCAGACTTCCCTATGTAGTGGGTCCAGTCTACATATCAGGCCTTCTGCTCCCTTCAGAAGCGAGTCACCTATGACAATGACCCATCTTTTATTTTTCACTGAGGTGGCGGGTGGTCCGACTAGACCTCAACAACACCTCCAACACCTCACCATTGTCCACTTCCCCTTGCAGAGCACTGTACCTGTTTTGCAATGGCACCTGGGAAGATGAGGTAGTCACTGGGCAGATGCACCTGCAGTGCCTGTTGCGTCGGACAGGAACATCTTGCCATTGCCCCCTGTCAAACCTATATTGTTGTCATGGCACATTCAAAGATGTTACACTTTGTAAAATGTTAAATGTGTATGGATTTCAAAAGTACTTTGATTGCCTTATTTCTGCAACTCATGCTAGTACTTTGCTTACATGCATTCTACAGGTATGTGCCAGATCCAGTCATTGCTCCATCAGTGTAGGCTCACAAGTATTACTCCTGATGTAGTACTTAGTTAAGACTGGAAATACCACCCCCTATCAAAAAGCCTATAATAGGTTCAGTGTTGAACATTAAATCAGAGGTAAGTGATCAAAAACTTTCACAAGTTCACTCAATATTAACTACAATAGAAGGTGAATCCGAATTTACACCATTTGAGCAATGTTTGAAAAACAAGAGCAGCCACATGGGGTATGACCTTTCCCTGCCATGTCCTTCACAGAATCACAGAATCAGTACGGTTGGAAAAGACCTGTAAGATCATCGAGTCCAACCTGAAAAAGAAAAAAAAAAAAAAAAAAAAAAAACACCAAAAAAAAAAAAACACCAAAAAAAAACCACAAAAAGAAAAACCACAAAACCCACGCCACACAACAACAACAGCAAGCCACAACCCACCCAACACCACACAGCACCATGTCCATCAAGCTACATCCCACAATGCCACATCCACACGCTCCTTGAATACGTCCAGGGAGGGTGACTCTACCACCTCCCTGGGCAGCCTATTCCAATGTTTCACTACTCTCTCAGTAAAGAACTTTTTCCTAATATCCAGCCTGAACCTCCCCTGGCGCAACTTGAGGCCATTTCCTCTAGTCCTGTCACTAGTCACTTGGGAGAAGAGACCAGCACCCACCTCTCTGCAACCCCCTTTCAGGTAGTTGTAGAGAGCGATAAGGTCTCCCCTCAGCCTCCTCTTCTCCAGACTGAACAACCCCAGCTCCCTCAGCCGCTCCTCATAAGACTTGTGTTCCAGACCCCTCACCAGCTTCGTCGCCCTTCTCTGGACACGCTCCAGCACCTCTATGTCCTTCTTGTAGTGAGGGGCCCAAAACTGAACACAGTATTCGAGGTGCGGCCTCACCAGAGCCGAGTACAGAGGCATGATCACCTTCAAAGCTGAGACATGTATTCTGATCTCTTATTGCTTCCCAAAGACCTTCCATCATCACCAATGGTCCTCAGAAGACACTTCTGCTTGTCCTGACCTCTGAACTGAAACTATCCAGAAATAAACATGTGGAACCACGTAGTGAGGTTCTGTGGGCTCAGGAAATATGAAGTGACAACTCAGAGAGTATCCCTATTGCTTCACAGTTTAAGAGATCCATGATTACTAGACAAAGGAGACTGCCAAGTTAGAGACAAAGTTAATACATAGTCATATGCAAGATGAAGAATATTACTCACGTAGCTTTGCACAGAACACACTCATAGATGAATTTGTAATTAATCTCATAGCTGTGGCATCGTGTTACTACTGGCAGCTCTGGATGAATCACAGCTGATTTATTGGCATAGAATCTCCAGAATCGTCCATGTCCATCGCGAACACCATTGATCAGCCAAGTAGCTGCATGGCAAGCCTCATGAACTAGCGTGTCTCGGAGACGATCTTACGGTAAGAAAAAAAGACATTAAGATCCGTCAGGTATGGGGAAGTACAGACTTTCATCCTTGGTCACTGCTTCAGAACTTTGACGTTCTTTATTAAGATGCAAGAGTTACTTTAGAGGTTGGAATTACCAATGTTTTGATAAGATAAAATGCCCCAAACCAAGGTTTCAGTCAGTGCATTTCCAGTTTTGTGGCTAGTCCTAATTCTGCATCCTAGTTACTTCCCTGCATGCCTAATCCATTCAGATTTTTTTTGTTTGTTTGGGGTTTTTTTGTTTTGTTGTGGGGTTTTTTATGAGACCTGAAACACCTTTATTTGGACCAAGATTCACTGATTACTTTTGTAACTGATATTTTTCATCCAGAAATAATTAGAGCAGAGCACTGAATTTTCTTCACAATTAGAATAGAGTATTTCAGTTGGAACGGACATACAATGACCATCTAATCCAACTGCCTGATCAAAAGTTAAAGCATGTTATTAAGGGCATTGTCCAAATGCGTCTTAAACAGTGACAGGCTTCGGGCATTGACCACCTCTCTAGGAAGCCTGTTCCAGTGTTTGACCACCCTCTCAGTAAAGAAATGTTTCCTAATGTCCAGTCTAAACCTCCGCTGGTGCAGCTTTGAACCATTCCCATGTGTCCTATCACTGGATACCAGGGAGAAGAGATCAGCACCCCCCTCTCCACCTCCCCTCCTCAGGAAGCTGTAGAGAGCAATGAGGTCACCCCTCAGCCTCCTTTTCTCCAAACTAGACAAACCCAAAGCCCTTAGCCACTCCTCATAGGACATTCCTTGCAGCCCTTTCACCACCTGTGGTGCCCTCCTCTGGACACGTTCAAGTACCTTCACATCCTTCTTAAATTGTGAGGCCCAGAACTGCACACAGTATTCAAGGTGAGGCTGCACCAATGCTGAATACAGCACGATAACCACCTCTTTTGACCAGCTGGTTATACTGTGTTTGATGCACCCCAGGATGTGGTTTGCCCTCTTGGCTGCCAGGGCACACTACTGACTCATATTGAGCCTGCTGTCAACCAGCACCCCCAGATCCTTTTCTGCAGGGCTGCTCTCCAGACACTCCTCTCCCAATTTATGCTTGTGCCTAGCATTATTCCATCCCAGGTGCAAAACCCAGCATTTGGACTTGTTAAATTTCATTCCATTAATTATTGTCCAGTGCTCCAATCTATATAGACCCCTCTGCAAGATATCTTGACCCTCAAGAGAGTCAACAGCACCTCCCAGTTTGGTATCATCAGCAAACTTGCTAATGGTGCATTCAACTCCTGCATCCAGATCGTTGATAAATATATTGAACACGACTGGCCCTAGAATTGAATGCTGAGGAACACTACTGGTGACCAGTCGCCAGCCAGATGTAGCCCCATTCGCTGGAACACTTTGAGCTCTGCCCTTCAGCCACTTCTTCACCCAGCACACCATGAACCTGCTCATCCCACAGTTGGACAACTTGTCCAGAAGGATGCTGTGAGGGACAGTGTCAAAAGCCATACTAAAATCCAGAAAAACAACATCCACCGCCTTCCTTTCATTCACTAGGTGGGTGACCTTATCATAGAAGGACACCAAATTAAACAGGACTTTCCCTTTGTGAACCCATTTTGACTATGCCTGGTGATTGCATTATTCTTTAAATGCCTTTCAATAGTTCCCAGTATGATGATCTCTGTAATTTTTCCAGGAAGTGAGGTGTGCTGGTTTTGGCTGGGATAGAGTTAATTTTCTTCGCAGTAGCTAGTATAGGGCTGTGTTTTGGATTTGTACTAAAAACAGTATAGATACACACGGATGTTGTAGTTACTGCTGAGCAGTGCTTACACAGAGTCAAGGCCTTTTCTGCTTCTCACACCGCCCCGCCAGCGAGTAGGCTGGGGGTGCACAAGAAGTTGGGAGGGGACAAAGCCGGGACAGCTGACCTCAACTGACCAAAGGGATATTCCGTACCATATGATGTCATGCTCAGGACATAAACTAGGGGGAAAGCTGGCTGGGGGACCGCTGCTTGGACTGGGCATCGGTCGGAGGGTGGTGAGCAATTGTTTTCGTTTGCATCACTTGCCTTCTTGTTTGTTGTTGTTTTCATTACAATTTTTATTATCATTATTATTATTTTACTTCATTTCATTTATTAAACTGTTTTTATCTCAACCCACGAGCTTTCTTGCTTTTACTTTTCCTATTCTCTCCCCCATCCCACTGGGGCAGGGGGGGAGTGAGCGAGCGGCTGTGTGGTGCTTAGTTGCCAGCTGGGCTTAAACCACGACATGAGGTTAGACTAACAGGTCTGTAGTTTCCTGGGTCTTCCCTCACACCCTTCTTGTAAATTGGAATAACATTGGCTAGCTTCCAGTCAGCAGGGACCTCCCCAGACTCTCAAGACCTTTGGTAGATGACCAAGAGGGGTCCTGCCATAACATCTGCTAGCTCCTTCAGTAATCTGGGGTGAATCCCATCAAGCCCCATGGACTTGTGAACATTCAGCTGACACAGCTGGTCCCTGACAATTTCAGTGTCCAAAAATGGAAAGTCAGTTCCCACACTCATGGTCTTTTGACTCAGGGGACTGGGCAGCCCAAGGTCTGTCAGTTTTATCAGACTGACACAAAAAAAAACATTGAATGCCTCCGCTTTTTCTTCATCCCTATTAGTCAAATGACCATCTTCAACAAGCATCAGTCCAATGTTTTCTTTAGCCCTCCTCTTCCTATTAACATACTTAAAAAAGCCCTTCTTGTTATCTGACACAACACTGGCCAGTTTCAACTCTAATTGAGCTTTGGCCTTTCGTGTCTTTTAAAAGCATATATGAACCACAGCTCTGTAATCTTCCTGTGAAGCCTGACCTCACTTCCAGAGGTCATACAATTTCTTTTTCCTCTTGAGCTCCACGAGGGGTTCCCTGTTCAGCCAAGCTGGTCTTCTGCCCCACTTGCTTGACTTATGTCACAATGGGATTGCCAGCTCCTGTGCTTCTAAAAGGTCCAGCACTCTTGGACTCCTAAGCCCTCAAAAGCAGATTCCCAGGGTACTCTGTTGTATCACTCAAATCAAATCTATTAAGCTTACTTCAAAGTATTCTATTAATTACAGAACTGGTTCTCCTACAGTAGCTGCAACATTCATTTCCCCAAATTGGGAGGGGATGAGGGAGAGATAACAAGTTACAGTACCCACCACATAATAGAACTTAGTTTGGCATGAACCTGTCTTTATTCTAGCTTTAAATACTACCAACAATACAGCTAGCTATGATGGAAGAAGTCAGATTTTAGATTGCCATTTGTGCTGGTTTTGGCTGGGACAGCGTTAATTTTCTTCCTAGTAGCTAGTATGGGGCTGAGTTTTGGATTTTTGCAGAAAACAGTGTTGATAATACAGAGATGGTTTTGTTATTGATGAGCAGTGCTTACACAGAGTCAAGGCCTTTTCTCTTCTCACACCACCCCACCAGCAAGTAGGCTGGGGGTGCACAAGAACTTGGAAGGGGACACATCTGGGACAGCTGACCCCCGCTGACCAAAGGGGTATTCCATACCATATGATGTCATGCTCAGTATATAAACTGGCCAGTAGACTGCTGCTTGGGGACAGGCTGGGCATGGGTCAGAGGGCAGTGAGCAACTGTTTTCATTTGCATCACTTGTCTTTCTTGGGGGTTTTTTTTGTTGTTATTTTTCTTTTCATTGCAATTATTATTATTATTTTATTTCATTTCATTTATTAAACTGTTCTTACCTCAACCCACAAGCTTTCTCACTTTTACTTTTCTGATTGTCTCCCCCATGCCGCTGGGGCAGGGTGGGAGCGAGCAAGAGGCTGTGTGGTGCTTAGTTGCTGGCTGGAGTTAAGCCACAACACCATTACAGTACATAGAGAATTAAGAGTAACCTATAGGTCTTCAAATCAATAAGAAATATAAACAAAATACTGCAGTTAGCATGAATACATGTCTGTTCTTACATTTTGTAAATTTGCCCAGCCTCTTGAAGGGTTGTCAGGACAAGTTCTACCATTAATGGATTTATTTATTCAAGGTAATATAAAATTTCAAAGCATGGTCCAGTTCCAGATCTCTTAGGCCTCAGATTCATTTTTTTATCTCCAGAACTCACCTTCTCGAAGAAGAATCAACATATCTTTTCTTTTACCTACCTGCAGAGTCACAGACTTTCTCAGAAAGTTCTATGCGAGCATAACGCTTTGCTTCAGGACCTTCTGTCTGCCCAGTTACACAATATCCTGCTGTTTTTCTCATTTTCTTATTCCAGATTATTACCATTTTCTCTGGCAACTGAAAAACAAAACACTACATGTAATCTGCCCTCTCCTACCTCTCTTTTCTTCTGGCCCTCTGGCTTCTCCTTATATTTCCTGCAAAGCCAGTATAGGATGTCTCCGCTAGTGCCCTTAACACTGTTGTCACTTAAGATGCAAACCCACCCTCCATGGCTTATTCCCATCATCAGTTTTTCCGTAACCAACATTAGGAGTTTCACAATGCAGGATGAGACAAAGTCCCTTAGTTCCTCTATTCTGCCTCCAACAGTGGCTAACACATGCTGCTTAAGAGGAAATACAAGGACAGGTCAGGCATAAAACAGAATTTCCTCTTCAAAAAAAGTACTCTTCCCAACTGCCAGTCATTTGCAAGACAACACCTCACTGAGTTACACATGGTTCCTTCGCATTAAATAGCCCCTAAACTTGTTTTCTGTTGTTTTGGGGAAAGAGTGTGTGTGTGTATGTTTAAGAATACATATGCATTATTAGCATCCGCAATAGTCTATGATCAGAAGTTCTACAGCTTAATAATTTACAGGTCAAGTACTATCTGCTTTGTTTGTTCTGAACCTGCAACTTGCCATTTTAATTTGATGCACCTTCACACTGCAAGAGGGTGAATAATCACCCCTTGCTTATCCCCTGTGCTGCTCCTGATTTTATAAGCCCTCATTATATTTGTCTTGGTTAGCTCTGTTCTTTTACTAACAGCTTTCTGTCATCTAAATTAATGAGCTTAAGTAAATAGTCCAACAGTAGTAAGTGCTAGCATAGGTACAGGGCTGAAGGACTGAGGAGCAAGATATTTTGCTTTCAGCAGTAGTGAGCCTGTTCAGCACAGCTTTATGTGAAATCATGACCTCAGCCTGTCCTTGGTCAGATCAACAGCATTGTCTCCACTGCACAGAAACATTTTCCTTCCTGAAGGAAATTCTATTGGAATTACTAAAGGCAGCATGCTTCCTTTCAAGGATGCTTCTCACCAGAGGAGGGTCTCCAGTATCGCAGAAGATGTAAAGGTCAAGACAGCAATTCTCTGGAATTGAACCTTCAATTTGAAACACAACTTACAGCTTTAGGTTCACCCAAAACTGTTATTCAAACGATAAGCAGCTTTTTAATCTGTTCCAGAATGGTAGACACAAACATGCAATAAGAATGAATGAAGACTACATGTAGCATGACTAAGCATGTGGCAACAGGCCCTAACAACAGAAGGAAATGCTTTTATCCATCAGCTCCCTGCTCCCCAACGTACAGTCCCGCCACTTGCCTTTTGTCGGCTGCAGGCAAGAAAGCTGTGCTATAACTAGTTATTAGACTATGGTAATGCTGCAGAGTTCACTAGCACATATTACTTCAGTAAAAGCTGAATGAGCAATGGTGGCAGGCAACCTTCAGCTTCTTTCAGCAGCAGAAAGCCATAGCTGCCTTTGCTGGGGTCTACTACCACAGAGGCAGCAACAGAAACATTCCCAGGCTGCTGATCATGCAGGTACTAGAAAAATACATGAAGGTAAGTATCAGTCACCTCTTCAAAGATTAAACTGATCCAAGGCCCCTCATGTAGCAGCTTCTCTCATGAAGGACTCTCAGACACCATCCAGACTGCTCACTTAAGGATGGTACACCATTACAGCTGGGAAAGCAAGCCAAGCTGAAAACCACTGCATCACAGTGGTGATAAACCCCCTCTCAAAGAAATTGCTTGAACTAACTCAAATATAAGCCATTGCTATAAATCTTAACTTCTACTAACTGAAGAGGATAAAGAGCAATCACATCAAAAAGTGAGGAGCAACATGTTAACCAGCATTTTAGAATTGTAGTTTTTGTTTTGAAGCCAACCTTCTGCTCAAAGATGGTACTATTATACAGAGAGTAGAGCTTCTGTGCCAGCTCCTCTTTATTTTTCTTGAAGTACTTCACATAGTGGGAAGCCGGATTTGAGAGATCTTGCAAGAAACAGCCAGGCACTGAGCACACCCTGAGCCTGCAAGAAAAGCCATAAAGCAGTTTATCGAAGTACAGAGATATCACATTGAAAAATAACGGCCACTTTATAGCCAATAAATGTCTCTGGCATGCCGCCACTGGCATAAACTTCTCCTGATTCTTTTCACTAGCTTGCCCTCACAAGGTCAGTGGGGCGCACACATTTATACTGTCTTCTTCCCACTTCAGGGGCATGAAGGGGCAGAGCTGTTGCAGTAGTTCTGCAACTATTTCATTAATTCACAGAACATGAGGACTCCTAAGCAGGAAAATAGGGTGGCTCAGATATTTGTGACACAGTGAGCCACAATTATACCAAAACTTGATCAATATATGAACAGCCCTAACATGATCACCCACAATAAAGGCATATTTTCAGAAACATAGCCAAAGATGTCTGGGAATCCTCAGGAATTCATTCAGGGGAAGTAGATATTTCACTAGGATGACTAACTCCAATACTGCAGCATTCTGACAAAGCATCAGCTTTGAAGACATCATTTAAAGGTTTTGTATTGGTACACACAATTATAAAATGACTGAAGGAAACATCACATGGCTAAAAAGCAGAATAAAGGCAGCTATTAAAAATGAAAAAGACATTCTTTTGACAAGCTTAAGCTGCATCCATGTATAGAAAAAGAAACATGAATTCTGCAAGTTATAAGGATACACGTCAAAAATATCAAGAAAGCTTGTTAAAAGGTATGAATTACTAATAGAATCAGTTTTGATATATTTTCAGAGGCAGGCAGCTGGATAGATAGAGTCTGTAGTGCCAGCACACGTTAGAAGTATGCTGTGCAAAGACAAGGAATAGCAAGAGAGCTAACATTTACAAAAGAGATTTGACATGTCAGATTTATCTGTCATCAATTCCTCCAACTGGAGAGTAGTTTATATTCTCCCTGTCATACCTGAGACTGAAAGCTTTGATTTCCAGCTACTTAACCATTAACAAATGCTGAATTGGTAGCAGAAGTTTCTAGGTACCAGAAAAATCTGAATGTCATCCTAGGCAAATTTGTCCATCTATAATGGTCCTAGAACATAGTAAAGACGGAGAAACACTTACCTTTTCTCTGTCTTTGCTGATTGTGAGCAACTGACCAATTCACTCCTAGGAACTCTTGCAGAAGCCATTATCCTGGAAGGTGTTTCTTGAAGTGAAATGGAGTTTGGCCTTGGTGTCTTGACTCCCTCCTCTTTCAAGGGCTGGGCATCTTCACAGGGTGGCTTGATGTTTTGTAGCTCAACAGAAAGAGTCACAGGATTACACACTGTCAAAGAATCGGGAGTACAGATGTCAGCAACCAGGTAACAGTCAACGGTGAAAAAAAGTCAAATATTCTACCTCAGCATACACACTCTTACTGTGCATACTTGAATGCAAAGGCTTTTACAACTGATGGAAAGGTAATTTGCTGTTATATACTACAAAAATTACATTCAGTGAAGGAGTGGCAGACTCCAAACTTTCAAACATTCAGCTAGGAGGAACTGGAGGGAAAAGCATTTATAACCTCACCCAGGCATTTCTGTGACATTTCACCAATCCAAAATACATCAACAGTACATTGGGAGCAGTAGTGCTGAGACACCATTTGAACAAAAAAATCATTCTAACCTTCTGTCGTGTATCATAAGTCACACTGTTTGTTTCACAGGCAAGTTCTGATCAGACAGCTGCCTATTTCCCCAGTCCATGTCTGGACAGATTGCTAAAATGACTGACCCTCACACCAGAAATCAAGGACCACTTCAAGGTTTGCAGTTTCAGTAGACATCCTCTCTGACAGTTTTTCCATAACCATTCCCCTATTTGGGCCACCTGCCTCCTTTCATTACTCAACCATATACAGATAAGGCAATGCAGCTGCCAGCTCACTTCTAGAATGTTTTCTAGACCACGTTGATATATTCCAATAATAAAAAAAATTTGCTCTTTCCCAAGGCATATTTCTATGCTGTCACCCATCCTCTTCTATAGGTCTCCTTGCCCTGAAGTAGCCCTTGTTAGTGAGGAAGGCACCCTGTGTTTAATCTTCTAGAAAGAGATTTGTTTTCACCTGCTCTTTACTCAGCAACAGCCCTTTTCCCCCTATACAATCTTTCACTTGGAGCTCACTTCAGTTAGTCAAAGGAGAGAAGGAGCTACTGATTTAGGAAATTCTCATTATAAACTGTATTTTAAATAAAATAAAGTCAATAATAAATCCAAATACTAAATTAACAGCATCTAATCTGCTCAAAATTACAGCTTCACGTTAACTGCTATCATACATTAAAAAAAAATAGTTAACATCATTCAAAAACACCAGTTAGATTTGTTTTCAGAACAATTTTAAAAACTAAAAATGCCTACAATTATAGGAATTATAAAACCAAGCAATAGTGGATAACTTAAATCTTCATACCATAAGACTAGCAGAATCACAGTTCAGAATGCTCAGAGGAATAATTTCTGATTGCATCAAAGTCAATTGCAAGATGCTGGGTTGCACTTCCAAAGCATATGCCACACAAATGAAAAGAATTAGGCAATTAGCACTGCCAATAAGTAGCTTGCAAGTTAGCTAAGAACAATTGCTTACATATTGTGCTTGGCTGGTAGACAGTTTTACTTGCGCTTAAGATTGGTTTTCGGGGTATACTTTGTTTCCTTATCCGTTCTATTAACGATTCAAATTCGTCATCTGAGCTATCTGATTCTACCTCTGTACTTTGTTGCAGTGCCACAGTTGGCACTTTATTTTCTGTACTCTTTTCACAGCTGCTTTCTTTCCTTCTAACAAGAAAGTCTGGACTGCCTCTAGAAATTGATTCTTTCAGATTTTGTGGAGATGGGAGTTTTGAGCGCCTCCAACTCTCGTTCAAGTCTTTCACTCCCCCTTTTTGGTAGTCATGCCATGAACTTTCTACAAAGACAGAATCTTCAGTGTCACTTGAAGCCTCTGGATACTGCAATTCTTGGCAGCAAGTGTTTTTCTTTCCAGAAGTCATCAACTTCTTCGGGGTCTGAAGATCCTTCTGTGCTGCAATTCAAAATAAACAGCTTAAAGTTTTGGTAATTTCATTTAGGAGACCTGCCTTTGTCTTAGCACAAAAAATTCCCTTGAAAGATAGGAGAACACAAAGAATGGAAAGATATCTTTGCATTTTCTTTATTACACCCTGCTCATTTGCCATCATACTAAATGAAAAGTCACTGCAAGATGTATAAAAAAAAGTAGCTTAAAACCCATCTATGTATACATCAGTCATCAGGTCTAACAATCCTGAATAGGTAGCTAGCTCTGGCATAATTTTCATTCCCAGTAAAAAAAGCTATGTGCATGTAAGAGTAAGGCTGAACATTTCATATTAATTTTTATAAAACCACCAAGTGAAGGGTGACTCAAAAAACGCTCAGCCTTAGCTGATTGTACCATAGCCTACAGCACAAAGTACGCACTTGCCAACAAACAAGGCTTCTGACATCTCAGATTTGACCTATCAAGCTGAAGGGATCACGTCAGATCTATTGGTGACTTTTTTCTCGTCCACTTGCTTCCCCCATTTACTCTCCAGAAACCATTCCATTAGCTTTTTACAGTCTGCAGCTGGCATACATGTTTCAGGGTTGACATTCACACCAGCTGCAAGCAATCCCACCCTTCTTGATCAGGGGTCAGAGCTTCTCCAGGTTCACACGAGATCACTAGATCTCATCTACTAGAATTCCATCACCTGATTGCTGGCCTAGTGGTTGTGTCAAGAATTCCAGAGCCCTCTTCACTCCTTCTAGGAAAGTCCAGTTTGCTTTTATCAGTGAGAAGTGCACCAGACAGCTGTAGTCAGGCTCTGAATGTTAGCAAACCAAGGCACTTTCCATCCCCTGGGGGAAAACAGGGATCCTCTGCTCAGACAAGCACTGAAACCCCTCAAGTCATGGTTTGCCAGAGCATCTTGTAGCCAGTGTTAACAAGATTACACATAGGACCTTGGCTTAAGACGCTCCAAATTAAAGGACCCTATCTGTGGCTCTGCAACACCCATAAGCAAAACTGGCCTGATTGCCAACACCTGCATCAAATTAAAGGTATCTAGCTAAACAACAGTTACCTTCTTTCTTTACTCATTGTCTTTTGGCCACAGAATGAGCTGGTACAGCTACAGGATGTGCAAAACAGCATTCCCAAGTCCTCTCAACACAGTGATCATCCCATATTTGCAGCTCAGTCTAATCCACCATGAGTTGCTACTCTTCACAGGCCCAAATACTAGCAGAGAGTCCACAGTATCTGCAGACCTACAGCAATACTTCAAAATGTACACTTGTCAGAACAGTATGACCATGCTTTCCTCTGTCACCCCCAGAGGAAACAGAAAAGCCTCTCCTCTGTTACCCTCAAGGAATAGGCAAAGTGATCCTATGTTTAACAAGCTCTCTCAGAAATTTATGAGCTCAGCAATGAATGCTATCTTTCCACCCATTAAAATTCCTGCTTCGTATTTGCTGTGCAACAATTACTTGCCATTCTTTGTTGTGCTCTTTCTCACTTTAAAGTCCAAGAAGAAATCATCTGAGTCATCAATTAAGTCCTTCAAACTGTAAAATAAGCAATTATGTGAAAAAAGGTAGGCATAAGCAGTAAAATAGAAGAGTAAGTTCGCCTCACTAAAAAAGCAAACCAAAAATAGCCACCCAATATAACATTATCAGTTGCTCACAGCAAATATTACCAACTACGTCCATTAATAGGAATGGCAATAGAACACGTACACTCCCAAACATCCCATTTTACACTTGACCTGAACATACAGATTGAACACATTAGAGTTCTTCTGTCTGCACTCACTCCTATACACGTATCTGCCTATGAATCACTAAAACTTTTGATCATCTTTCTGTATTCTGAATAGTAAATGTGATACAGAAAACTAATATAGAAACATTGAAAAGTCATTAATTACAGCACCCACCTTGCATCCACCTTTTTAGAAACGGATTTGGGAGTTTTCATTCTAGCTAAAACTGAAACAATAAAAGGCTAATTAAGAACAAGGTTCTGTTTCTTTTTTATGCATTTTTAAGAGAAAAGTTTGCAACTAGTAAAAATTCGGTCTAAAGTCTTTAAGAAAAAACACAAACATAAGAATCCTTTACATATAATTCCAACACTCAGTTCCTCAAAGCTGACAGGAGCTGTCTAGCATTCCTTCATTATTCAATCCTTGCCCAGCACAAAGCCAGATAAGAAGTGCTGTCATATATCCTGCAGTATCCAGTATAGCCTGCTCATATATGTGAATCATTGGCGGTGGAGTTGAATGGGTTTATCAGTATCTTCTCCAAGCATTTCAGTGACTGCAGGTAGTAGTTTTCCTACTGCAGAGAGATGTCCGTATGCTTATTCCACTAAGTGACTCCAAAAAAAAACGTTCAAACAAAATGGTAACAATAATACCCCACTGCAGAACAGCAATTCAACTTCTCTGAAATAAATGCTTTTTAATCACTCCAGGAATACTGTGGTGACTGCTAAATACGAAAACACAGTTCAGGCAGCAATACTGCACATGCTTGAAGTAGTGACTCTTGAGATTATCAGAAATGCCATAAAAATTTCACACGCTTTCATCATTATGAGAGATTCAGGAAAGGTGAAGGAGAACAAACTTCATTAAAGCATAAATCAGGCTGGGGAGAAGGGAAACAACTGTCCCTTCTTCAGAACATCATGAGCAAAAATAGCAGTTAAGGAGTGTTTGTTCTCACAGTCTGAAGCTGCATGCATGACTTCAATGGGATTATAAACTTTTGCACTATGCCATAAGCCCAAAACAAGAAGATAGGTTTGCTTGATAAAGCTTTTATGGCTGATTGGTAGATTCTGGTACCAGGAAAAGCAGCTGAGCTACCCAAATGCTACCCTGAAAGCACACTATAAGTTAAAAAGCATAGGATGGGACTGAGTGTCGTTCTCTTAAAAAGAGCACAAGGGGGCAGGGGGCAGAATTCAAGACCTTGAAGCTCAAAAAGTATGTAGAGCAACGTTATTTTCTGGTTTAGCACCCAGTAGTTTTCACCACTACCTTCATTACAAAAGAAGTAAACACAGCATCTGCTGCCTTCCAAGCCACCACATCAAAGTGGGTCACTGAAGCACAAATGGCCAGCAGCCAGAAGCTTTCCTAGATGGTCATAACCACAGTGTTCCATGACTTTGGCCTCAACAGCCTCCTGGATGGAGGAGGCAAAAAAAGAGTAGGAAAAAAAAGAGCAGACTTCCAAATATTTAAGTTTAAAAAATTACAAGAAAGTGAACAATGAGCTAATGAATGGAAAGTATTGAAATATTTATCAGATTTAAAAGCCCAGAGGTAGTGCAGGAACTATATACAGCACATTTTAATTCAACTGGACATAAGCAGTAAGGCTTGACAATGCTTAAGATCATTCACATGGCACTGAGCTGACACACAGCACAAAGGCTAAAGTAACGAGAAATCTGCTTTAAAAGTAGCTGGACTAACACAACAGTGATATGCAAAAAGCAAAATAAACAGATACAACTCGTTGCCTTACCACCATCTCTGTTCAAATATTGAATACATAATGAGGAACATATTTCAAGTTTACAAACCTTTAAATTACTTACCAGGCTGAAACCCACCTGAGATGTGATAGAGCCATGATAAGTCCATCTAAGGAACAAGCTAAATAGGACTCTTGCAACAGGAAAAAAAAAAAAACCACCATGTACTCAACTACCCTAGCACAAAATGATAGTCATAATGGCTAAAACCAAAAAAAACAAATACTGGGTTTTGTATGTACAGGCTAAACATAAAGATAGGAAGTTATGCACAGCAGAAACCACCATGTAAAATTTAGTATTCGGTTCCATCTTACCAAGACACCTTGAGCCACTATGAAAAGCCAAAAACATCCCTCCAACTGGTCAAGACTCATGCAGCAAAAGCCCTGACACCGTAAGAGGGAATTCTGAGTAGTTTAGACACGTGTCTGGAACAGTAACTGCTTAGAGAAAATGTTTATTCAAATACGCTCCGTAGACTAAGAAGGAAGCATGTGAGTGACAGGGAACAGAAAAAACTGAGGCAACACGAAAAAATAATGCAAGGCAAAAAGCATCCAAGATTGAGACATGAGACTCAAGAACACTCACTATGGCATATACCTATCAACACTACACTGCAAGGAAAAAATATACTCTGCAGTAGGAGCAATGAAAGACAAACATGCAAAAAAACTACTGCACTATAACTACATAGAAATGTGCCTTTTTCATACTCCTTCAGAGAACAAACGTGTTACTTACACAATTCAAATTCATCATCACTGCTGGAAGAGAAGTACAGGGCATGGCTAGAAGAAATGAAATGCGGAATAGTATCAAGAACACTAGGTCAACAGAAAGTAGATCTGCACCTCTACTGGTCTGAAATACCTGTGAATACTGAGAACCAAATATATACTTGAAAAAACACTGAACATCTCAAATAGGATGAACTGTTTTCAATTATTTAAAATAGAAATATTAGAACTTGTATATTAAAATTTATAACAACCATATATGTTCAATGTTCAAGTAGTAATCAACTGCTGTCAAAATCTGAAAGACTTAACCGTTTGGAGACACAGGCTTAGGACATTACATTGGTTTAAGTTCAAATTGGGTATCAGAACTCAGAAGGAATAGAAAGCTTGTTTCTCACCTTACACATGGTATATGAACAGGTAGAGAATGCTGTATTGTATTAAGTTTGAAACCTCAAAACATACAACAATGAGAAACAAGTGCTTTTGTATAAAGTACATTTTAATATGGTTACCATTAATATTTAATTAATGTGAAAGCTATTCGATTAATATGAAAGCTACAGTAACTTTCATAAAGCTATTTTAAGAAGTAGAATAGCTGCATTACCACTTGGACTGCAATTCTCACACAAACGTAGAGGCAAGCCATAATGCTCTCCCTAAATTATTTATTTCATTTTCTGACAAAACCCAAAAACATTAACAGCTTGAAAAATACACTATGCAATTGCTTAAAAATGTAAAGACAGCTTCTGTTAATTACATTAAAGTTACCCAAACCTTAAAGAAACATGCTAATACCTCCAGTTATCATCAAACAATTGAGGGCGTAATGTAAAATTATGTTTAGATATGATCAATCAAAATAACGAAGGACGTAAGTACGCGTAGGATGGGGCTGCTGCCGCACCGAGCGCCACCTCACCTGCCGCCCCGTCGGCCCTGGCTCCCTGCCGCCCCACTCCTCGGGCTGCGTCCGCCTGAAGCCAAACCGCAGTGAGAGCCGCCATCGCACGAGCCTGAGGGCTTGCCGCCGGGGCGTCCCCCGGCCCCGCTCCTCGCCCGCCCCCGGCATTGACCATGTGTGGGGATGGCGGCGGCGGCGGGGCGCTCCCCGCGGCCCTCACCGCCCCGGGGGGCCTGCGGGCGCCTCTGCTGCGGCGCGGCCCCGTCCCTTGCCTTCTCGAGCTGCAAACGAAAGAGAGCGTGAGCGGCCCGCCGGGCTCCGGGACGGGACGGTGTGGGGGGGAAAGGGGGCTGGCGGCCCCCGACGCACCGCTGCTTGCTCCATGCCGCTTCAAACCGCCCGCGCTCAGCCGCAGCGCTTCCGGGTCACCGGGCCAGGCCGCATGCGCGCCACCCCGCGCCTGCGCAGAAGGATGAGCGAGTCGGGCGGGCACAGGCCGCGGAGGCCCCTGTGTGTTCGCCGCTATTGGCGACGGGAGAATTGGCACCGGCTCCAGCTGAACGGCAAACGCTGAGGTAGATCGTGAAAGGGTTGTTAACCCCCCCTGGTGATACCAGACAGCTGTTGCCAACAGGAGCGGGTGCGAGAGTAACTACAGCCAGGCTTCCTGCCCAGGGCATGCAGGCAGCGATGGCGCCCCCCCAGTGGGTGCTCATCAGGCAGGGTACACCGAGGAGCAGGAGGGACCGGGTGACCCCGGTGCAGCAAGCAGCAGCACCCGGCAGAAACTGCAGCCTCAAGTTAAGTACAACCAGGAGACAAACTCACCTGCACCACCCCAGCACCATTAGCAAGGTTGACACTAGTTTCAAATTGCAGGCCTTGACCCACCAGAGATTTAGAAGCTGGGGAATGCTAGTGTTGCTCATTCAAAACAAAAACCTTAATTTACACATAGGCCATGACCTTCGAGGTACTACAGAGTATGACCCGAGATGACAGCACCATGAAGGCCAGAAGAAACAAGCTGCTGTGAGGCCCCAAAACACTTCCAAATTAAGCATACACACACAGCAGAGCTTTGATGTTTGGAGGGGTTTAGTCTAACCTAGTGGACACAGAAACATCTATGTACGAGATCTACGCTTACCTGGGATTATTTATGCTGAAATAAATAGCGATATTTAAAACAAAACTACAGAAAAGAACATGAAAGGCCAGGAGTTCAGAATACTTTTCTGTCAGTAGCACAAGAAGGGCAGCAGAAAATGTGAAACGTTGATCAAATCAGTCAAACTGGCAAACCAAAGCTTTATTTTTTGTTTAAAGTCTTTGCTACAGTACCTAGGACTGTGCCTCTATACATAATTAACAATCATTCCTGAAAGATCTGTATTTGGCACCAGTTTATGTTTACCTCAAACACTTGTGGGGAGGTTTAATTTAAAATCAAATTTGGTTTTTCAACAGAATAGGAGCTGCCATCATGAAGCCAATTAGCTGAGTTATTGGAGAAGCTTAAAAACAACACAAAAAAAATGAAGTTCTTATCTAAACCAATACATTACAGAGAGCTCCCAAACAGAGGTCAAACATTAAAAGGCTGATATAGGCTCAAGTGGTTTATAAAACCTATAAAAAAAGACTACACCAGCAAATATGCCCTTTCAGTCCACACAGTTTAGAAATTAATGCAGGGAGCAATACTCGCTAGCTGGAAATCTTGTCATGGGAGAACCACACATATACCAACAGGAGTACCCAAAATCAAATGTTAAAACGCTCCAATTCCCAATCCACATAAAAGGAGAGAGATTCATAGGAAGATTAAATCAATCCATGAAATCATAATTGGTTGGGCAGTTCAAACTTCCCCCAGCAACCACTATGTCACTCATACACACAGGCTCACATGTACACGGCTCAATCCCATTCAAATTCCTCATGGAATGAAAGGATCCCAGGCTCTACTGAGTCTTTCCCTATCATGCAAGAAATAAGTCTGGCTGTGCTTTAATCACCATCATGTATTACTTCAGCCACAGAGTACCAGGCAGATTAAGTAGAAATGAACAGTTTTTAGCTCATCATCTCTGCAGAAAAGTTTGAGGCGCTCAGTTCCTGGAGAGTTCTGGGTGGGCACACAGTCAGTCTCTCTTCATGCAGACTCACTGGCCTCTACTGGCTTAATCATGTGGTCCGGTTTGTTGCCAGCAGCATAGTGATCCCACATCTGAAGATAAAGCCGCTCCAGGTCCATTGTGTACTGTTTCGTGTTGAACAAAGGGCTGGATATCCTCTGCTTCCAGACTTTGCCACGTATTTTTTTCAGGCTACAAAAAGAGTTAAAGCCGTCACAAGAAGTTCCAAACACTTCATAATACTGTTTACTTTTGAAATCTACTATTTTCAGCTAACCCAGAACTGCCAATACAACTGTTTCAAAAATATCTGCTTCCCCACTTCCACCAAACTCATTTTGCTGTTTCATCCCCTCTCATCATTTCTGATACAGACCAGCATGACCACTTCAACTCAGAAGAGCTGCGACATCAACGCATTAACTTGTTACATTACCTGCGGTAACATTTTACAGCACAATTTTAACTTGCGGTAAGTGACAAACTGCTTTATCTTCAATTTAAAAAAAAGAAAAGATGAACTATATTGCACTTTTTACCAGGTAAGAGCCTGCACATGAGCAATTTCTTGAGAACAGGTAGCATTGTTACTCAATTGAGAGCTCTCTTAAGTTTACTGAAAAGCAGAAGCTGAGTTAACTGCAAGAGAAAAAGCCTCTAGACTAGGATTGCCTAGCTATTTTTAAAAATACTTTACTTTTGAACTACTGGTCTCAGCACTGTGCCCAAATACTTTACATTCTTCATGTTACCACATTACACAGTAAAAGTTTGCTTACTATTCCAGATCAGTTCCCAGTTTCACAGCAATATCCTCGTATTCCTGTCTACTTTTTGCAATGAGCTCAAGACAACCCAGGCAAGTAAGCTGGGAGGCAGCAACTCGTGATGCAAGAGTCTCGCCTGTTTTAAAAAAAAATAAATAAATAAAAAAGGTAACAGCAGTAACCTTATCAAGTAACATATTGCAGAGTATGAGTTACTTTCCTTCTGCCTCTACAAGAGGCAACAAAATTTGTTGAGGTTGCTGATCTATCTAGGCTTCCCGTTCTGTTACCTGGCATAGTGACCATTGGAGTCCCAGCCCAGAGTACATCCATCCCAGTTGTGTGCCCATTGCAAAGTGGAGTGTCTAGACAAACATCAGCCAATTGCCCTCTCCTCACATGTTCTTCTTTGGGGGCAACAGGAGAAAAAATGATTCGGTTTTGGGAAAGACCCAAGTTTTGTGCGTATTGCTGAATATTGGGTTCTCCTACAGCTGGGAAACGTAGCAGCCACAGCACGCTGTTCGGAACTCTTTTTAGGATCTATAACAAAAATAAAGAAGCAAATACAGAAAGTTCGGTCAGAAACATTTCCTCTTCCAAACAAGAAATTACCACACACCAAAATGAAGCAAAAGGCATAATCATTCAGTACTTCAATCTTCTGAGGTACAGAGCAGGAAAAAAACAGTGGAATAACTAGGATTGCATTTCTAATCCCACTGAAAGAGGCAGCAACTCTGAGCAATAGTTCATAGAGCAGTACTTGCAGAGTAAGTCTTGAAATTTATGATCTCATTTATTTATAGGCCCATGCTATGGAATATAAAAAAGTTAGCTCTCAAAAGTGACTCTCAGCAATACGCTATAAACCGGACCTTGATACAGGCGCTCAGTGCTCAGATCTATCAATCTATCAACTGCCAAGGCCAGTTATGATTTAGTTGTGCAGACTAGGGAAGACCAAACTTATTTCACGATGGAGTACCAGCATACTTAAGCTGTCCAAGATGTAATTTTTCACTGGCTAGAAGCACAGATGTGATTCTAAAAAATTCTATGTTCTATTAACACTAAACCCTGCAACATGATCATTGTAAGGATTCAAACGGCTCAGGATCAATGTTTTCCACAGAAAAGTTACAGCTTTAACTTAAATGAAGTTTCTGCTAACTTGAACAGAACAGCTATGTTCCAGAAGTCTGACCTTAGATTTCGTATTAGATACAGAATACCCACATTAGCCCACATCTGTAAAGTGGAAGGATCAATCTTATACAGCTGATTGAAGTTACAGTATACGACAGCATCCTCTGGTAAACCATACTGAGAACGGGTAGTAACAATTATAGTTCGTGGAACTTCTTCGCCAGTTGCTGCTTTGTTGTTAATCTAAAGAAAAAAAAAAAGCTATTGCCAACACTGAAATTGCAGGAAGCAAGACGATGCCCTGTGGAATTATCCCGAGACACACTGCAACATTTGTTAGCATCATAAGTTACTGTAAGCATATCTTTGGTTTTACTATACCAAAACAAAATTGTCAACTTACCCGCAACAAGAATTTAACTGGTATGCATACAGGCTTGTGGATGCCACAATGTTGCAACCACCAAGGCACAAAACACTGGGCATTTTCATGCCCTTGCTCTATCTCCCTGAAATTCCAAGTAACTGGAATAATTAGAAAGAAGAATCATATAAAGAGGCATTACACATGGACTCCTCCCCTCCTTAAAGTCACTTCATTTCCTTGAGACCAAAAATGAAATGAAGACTTCAAGGAAGAATAAAAAAGTATTTCGAAAGCAAAGGGATTTTTTAGTTTATTTGTGTTTTTGTGGTTTGGGTTTTGGTGGGTTTTTTTAAGATAAAAGACAATAGGCACAGAACAGATAGTCAAGACTGAAGATGCAAACTAATATGTAACTGATAGACTGTATGGAACTAGCTGACAAGGAAATAATGGGAATGCTGAGAATTAGACTAGAAGAGTTATTCATGGGACTTTCAAAAAAGAATGGATCTTACAGCCTTCACAAAGGATAGGAATCTGCTAACAAAACCCAGCAGAGGATGAAGTTGGGATAATCAGAATACCATGCAAGAGTCTTGAGGATTAGTAAAATGGAAATATGTTTTTTAATTTATTTTTAATAATGACAGGCAACGGTGGTATCAGAGACAGATAGAAACATCAGTACAGACAGGGCAAAACAGGTACTTAGAGCCTTTTTCTTTTTTTATATATATTTATTTATTTTACATACACATCTATTTAAAATTTAGCTCAGTGGCAGTGCAGCCAGCTAAAATAAGCATGCTGTGACAATGACTCTCTGTCATTGACTCCATTAGAAGATGCACAAGATAACTTAGTTCAACAAAAGTTGGTAAAAGTGCTACTAATCCAGGTCACTGAGGAGACCACAAAAAACACAATGCACAGTTCTAGTCGACCTATGCCCAAAAGTAGCTGATAGCAAATTAGAACAAGCACAAAGAATGATTACATTAGCGTGATCAAAAGATAGAAATCCTGTTTTAAAAGTGCACTGACAGAGTTTAGATTGTTTCATCTTGATGGTGGAGTGCTAAGACAAGAATTCTCTACCATTCTCAGGAGACAACAATTTCAGAAAAAAATGCTAATAAGCTTACTGACCAAACTAAAAGGAAAGCCTCATCTGTGAACAAAAGAACTCGTAAAAAGAAACCAAAGCATGAGATTATGGATAGAGCAGTGATAATAAAAGGTCTCAAAATGATGTAAAAGGGCCTCCTGAAGGACTGTAAACTGAATAAAACTCACAAGTCAGAAGAGTTATGCCAATGCCAAAATATGGTATTTTAAAAACAGAACTGTTCTGCAAAGGAAGAAGTATTAAACAAAACCAGCAGCTGTCCCTATCACTAAATTCCCATGAACTGTTAAGCACTAAGAGGTGGTGGTACAGTGCATAGTTCAAAAATATGTAAGGAGATGAATAAACATTGCTGAGATACAGTGGAATAACTTTGTCTGTATTACCCATCACTTTTTTTCTAAAGGAAAAACACCACTGAAACTGGGTAACAGCTCACAAACGCCTTGTAGGTTGCAGGCAACGAGCAAATCTTGCCTTCAAATTCTGAACAACCAAGTGTCGTCTTTATGCAACAAGACTCAATTTCTTTGGACTTCAGATACCTCTTGATATAACCCATCTTTGGGGGGAAAGATCATCTTCCAGTACATCTGTGGCTTGCAACACATTTGCGTGTTTCCTTCAGTATGAGAATTAAACAAATCAGCATGACAGAAGACAGCCGTTTCCTTGGAGGTTTTTCTTCCTTTGTTATGTTAAAACATACAGATACAACATAAAATCCAAGAGAACAACATCTTAAAGTGCCTCACCTGAGTAGTTGCTAATCCATTACTGATGTTGAATCCATTGATAGTTATCTGAATTTGCCCACGATTAATCATCTCAATCACAGCTTCTGCAATTGTGTTCATAGGAATGACTGGCATACTGAGGGCCGCATTGCCATCTGCATTGTCACAACTGTCAGGACACTTCATCTGAGATAAACCACATAAGCATCAGAGAAAGTACTAGCTTCAGTCCTTAAGACTGAACACACAAAGGAGTAGCTCTCACCTTAACAATCTTGACATCGGGGAGGCTGTCAAGGAAAGCCTTCAAGTCAATACCATTCAAAACAATTCTGTTATCATAAATATGACCATTGGATTTGAAATCAATGACTGCTTTTTTCTGTTAAAAAAAAGTTTTAAAAAAGTTAGGAGAACCCTTACCAAGTGTCATTTTATAAAGACAGCTATGGAAAACACCTACTTTTCTTGCCCTATCTTCCTACCTTCAGATGAGGGAACATGTTGGCATGGTCTCCAATAAAGAAAGTGTTCGGCATGTAAGCTAGTTTCTCTGAATACTGCTCAGCCACCTCAACTGGGGAAGTTTCTTTATCTGTGATGATATAATCCATGAACAATGCCCCACTGGTTCCAGGGTACCCTAGCCACATTGCCTAAAAAACAAGAAAGCAAGATTCCAGTCTCAGGTGCATTGCAAAAATAAAGGAAATTAAAAATCAACACATTTTAAGTTAAACCTTCCACCTACCAATTCAAGTTCCTTCTTGTGCTTTATCAACTGAAGAGCAACCCCTAACGCCAAACTTTCACTACTGAGACAGTGAACAGTTCAAGGATGTTCTAAAATTGATCCCTCAAGCAAAAGACCAAAGTATCAACCTATGTGCAGCTATAGCCAGAATACTAACCATCAGTGATACAGCTTCTCTTAGCTGAGACAACTTCTGTAGCATAGAATGACTTGAGCTTCTCCCATTCACTTTCTATAGGCATTTTAGAAAATCCTTAGTCAAAAAAAATAACTCTGACATTGATTCTGACTTATTCTAAGCAGAATTTCAGTAAGCCTAAAGAGATTAAAACGCAACAACTCATTTCCACAACTGAATCAAATGCCCTTTCTTTGTTCTCACTAATGCAAGAAAGCCAGTGGTGTACAGGAAACTCATAGAATTAAGGAGTTCTCTCAGGACATAGGTAACTCACCATAAAGCACATGAAAAAACCAAACTACCCTGTTCCAACAGAATGATCCTATTTGCCTCATATGCTAAGCCCTAAAAAGTCTCTCTCGCTTACTGATTAACATGAGCCTTCAACGTTTTTCCCACACTGCCAGAAAAAAAAGAGAAACTCTTCCGACTCACAGCGGTTTTTTGGAGATACAGAGCCCTCTGACTTAGTTACCTGAATAGGTGCTGGTCTCAGAGCAAATAATTCATTTCGGGCTCCTTTAGTGTAACCATTCATATTAATGAGAATGTGTATCCCATCCTGATGGATGCGGTCTGCTGCTTTTCCATTACATGGTATCTGAAGAATAAATAAATACATAAGTTATTTTTGGTTTCAGTCTTTCAGTAATAAAAGTGGTTAGTCATCAGTGTACCAATGGATAAATGTCAACTGCATAAATTTCATTTAGATGAGACTTAAAACTCATTACTCCTGGTTTTACACAGGTGTAAGTCCTCAACTCAATAAAAAAAAAAAACAACCCTCTTGAAGCCAAGAAAAACATAAGTTTGCCAGACACAATGGAAGCAATTACTGACAGAAACTGTAAATGTGGTACTTGGAAGATTGCCTCTGCACATTCAAATCAGAGGAGTGATACCTAGCGTTGCCAAGCTCAGCAAGTCATGCAGAAAAATATCACAAATGGACCACAGAAGAAACTTCAAGCAACACTGAAACTGCTTCAATTCTTGGCTAAATCAAAACCAAAGAGCAGAACTTCACACAGGGTATTACCAATGACTTTCAAGAACAGCAGCAAAGCCTTAGAAATTACACTATGTCTCTTCCTGACTTAATACTGAAAGGTAAACAATTTTCAACAGTTTCAAATTCCTCCAAGAATTAATTACATAATTAGTCATTACCTACAAGCAGATAAAAGAAAGTATTTGATAGATGTCTAGTTCAGCAGCAGTAAAACTAAAACCAAAGGCTAGAAACTGAGGCTATACAAACCACTATAGACCCACCACCACCACTCCTATAATAATCAAAGCTCATGTAGGGCAAGTGGTAGATTCCCAAACTAAGGTAACAGAGAAATTACTTCAAACTGAAGATCAAGTGTAAGCCAATTAAATACTCCGCAGCTACTGCTAATGCTAACTCACTCTACAATTAATATGCACCATAGAAGTACTTCATTTTTCTAAAAAGGGAAAGCTACTTCACATTTTATAGCAGGGTAAACACATGCACATAAGCAGTTATATCTCTGAGTGGACGAGTTCTCATCTTAGTTTAACTTTCACTAAGTTACACTGCTAATGCAATAGATCACAGCAAACTGCTTCTACCTGTTTGACCCTCCTGTACAAATCTTTAAGAGTTGCACTGTAACCTAAAAATACAAGTTTGATGCCTCAAGAATTTTAAATAAGAAAACTCAGTGTATAACGGTGGGCAAAGGAAAGAATTTTTCCTAGATAGTTGTTAAGTGCAACAACAAACATGAAATCGCTATGCTGATGGACGGCTTTCCACAAGCGTAACTGAAGCTCATTACTCTAAAAGAACATTTTACAAGATCAACTTTGCAAAATCCATCTCAAAGAGCAATTCTGCTGACATCAATTTAGCATTTTTACTTATGAGAGCAGGTTCTGAACAGCATGATGAGTTTAAAAACTACATGCAAGTTTTACCTATCACCTAATCTGGGACTGTCCACATGCCAATCCAGTTCCATTAACGTACACTGATTATCCCATGTTGCTTTAGGGTTTTGCCAGTTATCTCCAGATAGCATAACAACTCCTTGACTTCTGTGTATACTGAAACCCCCATCAGTTTTCACATAGAACTTAAAACACCAAAACCACCTATAAATATTACCCAAACAGCCTTTTGATAGAAGGGCAAAATCCCCCCATTAATCATTAAGCCTCTGTCCTGCTTCACTGGAGTAAAGCAAGCTTAAATACATTTGCAGTTCACAGAATCACTAAGGTTGGAAAAGACCTGTAAAATCATCAAGTCCAACCATCAACCAACAAACACCACCATGCCCAATAAACCATGTCCCACAATGCCTCGTCCACACATTCCTTGAACACCTCCAGGGATGGTGACTCCACCACTTCCCTGGGCAGCTTATTCCAATGCTTCACCACTCTCTCAGTAAAGAAATTTTTCCTAATCTGCAGTCTAAACCTCCCCTGGCACAACTTGAGGCCATTTCCTCTTGTCCTGTCACTAGTCACTTGGGAGAAGAGACAAACACCCATCTCTCTGCAACCTCCTTTCAGGTAATTGTAGAGAGTGATAAGGTCTCCCCTCAGCCTCCTCTTCTCCACAATGAACAACCCCAGCTCCCTCAGCCGCTCCTCATAAGACTTGTGCTCCAGACCCCTCACCAGCCTCATCGCCCTTCTCTGGACATGCTCCAGCACCTCAATGTCCTTCTTGTAGGGAGGGGCCCAAAAATGAACACGGGATTCGAGGTGTGGCCTCACCAGCACCGAGTAGAGGGGCACGATCACCTCCCTGCTCCTGCTGCCCACACTGTTTCTGATACAGGCCAGGATGCTGTTGGTCTTCTTGGCCACCTGGGCACACTGCTGGCTCATATTCAGCCGGCTGTCAATCAACACCCCCAGGTCCTTTTCCGCCGTGCAGCTTTCCAGCCACTCGTCCCCAAGCCTGTAGCGTTGCACGGGGTTGTTGTGGCCAAAGTGCAGGACCCGGCACTTGGCCTTGTTGAACCTCAAACAGTTGGCCTGAGCCCATCGATCCAGCCTGTCCAGATCCCTCTGCAGAGCCTTCCGACCCTCCAGCAGATCAACACTCCCACCCAACTTGGTGTCATCTGCAAACTTGCTGAAGGAGCACTCAATCCCCTCATCCAGGTCATTGATAAAGATACTAAACAAGACCCATCCCAAAACTGAGCCCTGGGGGACACCGCTTGTGACTGGCCGCCAACTGGATTTCACCCCATTCACCACAACTCTCTGGGCTCAGCCGTCCAGACACTTTTTTCACCCAGCGAAGAGTGCACCTGTCTAAGCCACCATCTGCCAGCTTCTCCAGAAGAATACTGTGGGAGACAGTGTTGAAGGCTTTACTGAAGTCCAGGTAGACAACGTCAACAGCCTTTCTCTCATCCACTAGGTAGGTCACCTAGCCATAGAAGGAGATCAGGTTGGTCAAGCAGGACCTGCCCTTCATGAACCCATGCTGGCTGGGCCTGATCCCTTGGTTGTCCTGCACATGCCCTGTAAGCGCCCTCAGGATGAACCTCTCCATAATCTTCCCCAGCACCGAGGTCAGACTGACAGGCCTGTAGTTCCCCGGATCCTCCTTCCGGCCCTTCTTGTAGATGGGCGTCACGTTGGCAAGCCTCCAGTCGTCCGGGACCTCCCCTGTTAACCAGGACTGTTCATAAATGATGGAGAGCGGCTTGGCAAGCTCCTCCACCAGCTCCCTCAGCACCCTTGGGTGGATGCCATCAGGCCCCACAGACTTGTGAGAGTTCAGGTGGCATAGCAGGTCGTTAACTGCTTCCTCCTGGATCATGGGGAGTTTATTTTGCTCTCCATCCCTGTCTTCCAGCTCAGGGAGCTGGATACCCTGAGGACACCTGGTCTGGCTATTAAAGACTGAGGCAAAGAAGGCATTAAGTACCTCAGCCTTTTCCTCATCCTTCGTGACAATGTTCCTCCCCACATCCAGTAAAGGATGGAGATACTCCTTGGCTCTCTTTTTGTTGTTAATGTATTTATAGAAGCATTTTTTGTTGTCCCTCATGACTGTGGCCAGGTTGAGCTCTAGCTGGGCTTTCACCTTTCTAATTTCCTCTCTGCATGACCTAACGAGGTCCCTGTACTCTTCTTCAGTTGCCTGCCCCTTCTTCCAAAGGTGATAAAACCTCCTTTTTTCCCCCCCCGAGTCTCAGCAAAAGCTCCTTTTTCAGCCAGGCCAGTCGTCTTCCCCGCTGGCTCTTCTTACGGCACATGGGGACTGCCTGCTCCTGCGCCTTCAAGATTTCCTTCTTGAAGAAGGTCCAGCCTTCCTGGGCCCCTTTGCCCTTCAGGACCGTCTCCCAAGGGACCTCTCAACCAGCGTCCTGAACAGGCCAAAGTCTGCCCTCCAGAAGTCCATCGTAGTGGTATTGCTGGCCCCCCTCCTTACTTCGCCAAGAATTGAGAATTCTGTCATTTCATGGTCGCTAAGCCCAAGACGGCCTCCGACCTTCACTTCTCCCACCAGACCCTCTCTGTTTGTAAAGAGCAGGTCAAGCAGGGAACCTCCCCTGGTAGGCTCCCTTACCAGCTGTGTCAGGAAGTTATCTTCCACACACTCCAGGAACTTCCGGGACTGTTTCCTCTCTGCTCTATTTCCAGCAGACATCCGGCAAGTTGAAGTCCCCCACAAGAACAAGGGCTTGTGACTGTGAGACTTCTGCCAGTTGCTTGTAGAATGTTTCATCAGCTTCTTCATCCTGGTTGGGTGGTCTATAACAGACCCCCCTCATCCTTACCCGTAAGTATTCAACCTTGTCATCACAATCGTCAAGCTCTATACAATCAAAACACTCCTTGATGTACAGAGCCACCCCACCGCCTCTCCTTCCTTGTCTATCCCTCCTGAAGAGTTTATAGCCCTCCATTGCAGCACTCCAGTCATGCAAGTCATCCCAACATGTTTCTGTGATGGCGACTACGTCATAGCTGTCCTGCTGCACAATGGCTTCCAGCTCCTCCTGTTTGCTGCCCATGCTGCGTGCACTGGAGTAGACGCACTTGAGCTGGGCTATCGATTTCGCCCCCAACATCGGCATGCCGGCCCTAGGCTCATCACTAGGGAGTCTGGTTTCGTCCCCTTCCCCCTTCAAATCTAGTTTAAAGCCCTCTTGATGAGTCGTGGCATCTTGACTTAGCCATGACATTTTGACATGACTATTATCTTAAGACCTAATGGAACAGTTATTCAATATTGCTAATCTTACTTTTTAATAATCACACAAAGGTCAAGCAATACCCTCTGCATCCCAGGTAAGGCGTAACACCAATACATGTACAAACTCCCAAATTCTCAAGACTAACATCAGCCTACTTCAAGAAATGACTGCAACTAAAAATCTCAAACTACAGGCTGATCTCTTTCTTCATTTAGGTTTGCTAAAAGGTCAATGCATCAAAAAAGCTCACCTGAGATAAGTCAATGAAGTGATTTGCTTCAGCCATCACTTTTACACGGAAGTTTGTACCATCATCAGGACTCAGGGCATAACAGAATACCTAGAATATGAGGCACCAAAAATTGAGTATCTGCTACAACTTGCCAACAAAATAACTTTGATATAAAACATATGGTATTGCAATTTTAAGTTACACTAGCAAAATTATGTCTAATTTCATACAAATTGTATTATATTTATTTTGTGGCATTTACCAGTTGAGAAAGAAGTCAGGAAAAAAAAAAGGGGGGGGGGGGGGCGGCCAGCATTGGGCATTCGACACATTTGCACCAGGCCCCAGTTTCATCTAGTTCTGGTGCTAAAGTATGGCACTGCATCTTGCATAGACATACATACGATGTTCTCATCAGTGCAAGATAAAGTAATTTTAACAAATGGATTTGCATAAGCATTAAATTCTCTAAGAACACCTTTTACAAGACACCTTTGAATTTGTAATTAGTGAGAATCATAATTATGACTCAGGTTGAACAGACAAGCTAAGCCTTAGGGAGGCTTTTTAACAGATTCTCTAAACAGTGACTAGTTCTCTCCAATTAAGAAACTGCAAATATATTTTGAAAAACTCAAGGTTGACAGGTAATGTAAACACGCATCTTGAGCTAATCTAGCACATATAGTACAAATAGAACCAGTATGCAGAGAATTTATTATCTTGCAGGACAAAAGCATGGTTTCAGTAAAATAATAGATAACTTCTATTTAGTATTTAAATTAAGCTCCGTAGAGCTTTATAAATCCAGAACAAGAAAGACTGCCCTTTTTCCTGCGCTGATTCAAGGTTAAATGGTATATTCTCCCCACACCCCATGTACTCAGACCACCAATTTCATTTTCATGAAAAACCCTGCTTCATAGTCACACTTCTGATAACAATTCAAGCATGCAGCTTTGCCACAAGGATTTCAGACTACAAAGACTTCATGACCAGAAGGTAGGAGGAAAAAGCCCAAAACCAAAACACAACCAAACCACTTTTGCAAGAACGAAATACTTACAACCCTTTACAAAGATAAGCAAATTCTCATGTCTTGGAAAACAGGAGCTCAAAACCGAGGCAATTTAAACAGTCATGGGGCAAAAAAGGTAACTGGAAATTAGTTCTACTTACAGCCTCAATTCCTAAACATAACACCCAAATAAATATAGACGTGACTTGTCTTTAGCATTGCTAAATTGTATATGCTCCTTCTGGAGCAAGCGTAGTGTATCATTTCCTTTTGAAAAAGCAGTAGCCAGACCAATCTGAAGTTCACGTTTGTGATTCAGGTATCCCAGAGAAAAATACATGTAAAAATACCAGCAGCAGAAAGTGAACAAAAAACAGACGAGTATCTGTAAATCAGAAGGAACCAAGCAGTAGTAGCTTGATGTTGAAACACATCTACTCAAAGAACAGCAGCTGAAGCTTAAAAAAAAGTTTTCCATGGGCCATAAATCCTACCCACAGTAATTCTAACGACAGGTATCTTAATTTGCCTACCTTCTAAATAACACTTCATATTGGTAAAGGAGGATGACTCAGGCTGAACAACTCTTCAACCCATTAAAAAGAAGTCCACTAACAAAAAAAAAGCAACCTAGAAACAAAAAATTGCCCTTCCCTAGTTTACCTGCCTGTACCAAGAAAAAGAAAGTGCCACTTACAGCCGTATTTAAAGCCTTAAGCATGCCATTTATATTTTTACCTCAAATTTTTCTGGGTTATGCATGCCTGGGATTGACTGCATTAGGTGTGAGGTTGGATGGTTTCCAAAATCAGAGCTCACATAGCCAATACGAAGTCGACCTTCACTGGCCTTCAAATCCTTGGGATGCTCATATGGTGGCTTGTGAAGAACATTGATCTGTCAAGAAAACATACACAACTGTTTATAAACTCAGGAACCAAAACCAAATGCTAAACAGAGGGACAAAAAAAAACCTCCCTGAGTTCGTAGAATTAGCCTTATCCCACATTCAAGTAAGTGGTCTGTGGGCATCTGTTGTTTCAAACCTGCATTATATGTATTCCATTGGAGCCAAGTGAAATGTCCACAAACTGTGTTACGAGATGTCACATACCTACATTCAGCCAAATAAAGACAGATAGCACTACTGCAAGTTGACATTTCTGCTTTTTTACCAGTTTCTAAGTATTCCACCCCAATTATCAAATATACTGATACTACACCATTATGAACAGGAAGTTCTCAAACTACAAGCCACTTGTGACCAGAACAGTACTCCTGTGAAGCACCACAGCATGCTTTCTGTTCTTATGCTCGCCATATTCCCCGAACATCAGCTTGTAGGCACTATCACTGGCAGGATTATCAGGCTATTAAGACAAGCCACTCTGAAAGCTAAGTGTTATCTTCTGAAGTTTGAGAACTTTACATTAGCTAACCAGACCCTTCCACTGGCTGACAGCATATTTTCAATTATAACTGGCAACCTGCTCAAGTAGTCTCTCTCAACATGCACAAGCGCCAACAGCTATGACTCTCTGGTTGAAGAGAAAAAGAACTTGCAGCAAATTTTAGTTAAGGAATTTGCCATCAACTGCAACTGCACACTTGGCAGCTTGAGGTGCTATGCAGTCTCGTGGAAATGGCACACAGTTAAGTAATTACAGCAAGAGAAGATATGTTTTTGGAAGAATCTATTCTACTGTACTCAAAGCACTCCAAAACAGAATCACAACGAATACTCAATTATTTCCTATTGCGATGCATTGCCTCTGTAACATTGCTGCCATCACCACTAAATCGAGTACATTTGGAAATCCCAGAGCCAACCAAACATAAAGCTCACACGTTCCAGCAAGGATTCACCAGAGGCAAGGTCACGTTCCAAGCGCTACGGATGCTGGAAAGGACCAGATTTTGAGAAGTACTATCACACAGCTGCCTGGATCGGTTTTACTGTTAGGAAAGAGTAACTTACTCACTCTGCTTTTCCAAAATGCCCCTCACATGTACTTTGTAAAACTAGGTAAGTAACACTATGTCCTATCTCTCTACAGGTCAGTGACTCACAAACCTTACAAAGGCTAATACTAACTACGTGAGTATTAGATTTTCAGTACGAACAGGCAAAACCACAAAGCACTTCAATCACAACTGGCCTGTATAAAACTTCCTACCTTGTCCAAACACAGATTTCCATGTCTCTCAGCGATAGCCTTCCTAAAACTGTGAGAAAGGGGATACAGCATGCTATGATGTGGGTGGACAGAAGGCAGTCTGTTTTTCTCCAGTTGATCAGCTACAATGCTAACTAGCTTCTTCATTCTTTCATCATAGTCTGTCCAGTCACAGACAATCTAGAAAAAGGGAAAATTGAAAGAATATTAGTACAACAGCTTCCTTTGATCTATATCAGATATTTCACAAGTTGAGACTAATGCTTATTCCAAAAATGGAAGCAAGAGCTTCAGTAATTACTGTTGATGACTGTATAAACTTATCTTCTGATTTAAGACTTAAGTCTACTCTTTACATTTGAATTAGTGATTGGTTGAGGTGGTAAAGCTTAAGATTCCTATGCAGCAAATGCTAAGAATTACAAAGCCTCGTCTTCCTCACCTGCAAACAGTGGGCCAAGTTGCAGTAGGCATCTGGGAAATCAGGTTTCAGTTTCAGAGCAGTGCGGTAAGAGGCAATGGCTTCTGGTATATTCCCCGAATCCTGTAAAGACACAGAAATGAGTCAGCAGATAAAAATATACTCGGGGCAAGGACTCACAGTGCCCCACCATACTCTAAGAGTGAATCACTTGCATGTGCTACCTTGTGAATAGAGGCCAGGTTGCTGTGGGCATCAGCAAAAGCTGGATTTATCTGAATGGCACGGGTATAGCACTGTAGAGCTCCTTGAACATCCTGCATCTCCTTCAAAGTATTTCCCATGTTAGAATAAGCATCTGCAAATGTGGGGCTGATTCTGAGAAATAAAGATAATACATGTCATGAACAATAAAAGCTCCTCCTCCAATGAGAAACCATAGCCATACATTTTGGTTTGCAAAGCAACTATCTGAATTAAAATACGCTACCATAAGTCACTTTCTGTACAAATCTACGACACTTTCCTGTTATGAAAGACTGGGACTATTACAGATAGTATGCATTTACCTAATAGCCTCTTTGTAATGCATCAGAGCTTCCTGTAACTTTCCTTGCTGTTGCAGAACACTTGCTAAATTTGAATGCGCAGCAGCGAACTCTGGAAACACCTGGAAGAAAAGAAGTAGAATATGTCTCTGAAGTGCCCCACATAGACCATATAAAAAAAAAAAATACTTGTGCATTTCTCACTCTCTTTTTTATATGACACAGGTCTCTGAGCAGATATTCCTCCACTTATGACCGGGGCGGGGGGGAACTGTATCGTATTACACGTTCCCAACTTTAACTCCCCACCTCTCCCTCACCACATTCAACAGTACCTCAAGAGCCTTTCGATAAAGACGGACAGCTTCCTCAATATTCCCCTGTTCCCGCTTGATGTTTGCTAGATTGTTGAGAGAATCTGCATGAGTGGGGCAAAGTCTAAGAGCTGTATTGTAGCACTCTTCTGCTTCTACCACCTTCAAAAAAAGGGATACTGTTAGTATTATAATATTTGTTGTAACAGCACTGTTTAAGTCATTATACAATCACTTTTAACAGGTTCAAGGTGGAGATTTCCTGAATTATCCTTCCTTACGACTAACTAAATGAGGGTAACATCCCATCTTAATAAAGTTGGTGACACCTAGTGTCTAAAATAAACTTTCACTGTGCTTTTAAAAATTTTGAAAAGGAAAAAAAGGACTCCTTACACTGCCTTTCTCCTTCAAGGCGTTGGCCAAGTTACAGTAGGCATCAGGGAAGTGGGGTTGGAGTTCAATAGCCCTCCTGTAGGTGTCTATTGCTAGGTCTATTAGTCCTTGCTCATAATACACACAGGCAAGGTTGCCATGCACAACTGCGTGATTTGGACTCAAACTCAAGGCTCGTAGATAAGCTGCTACAGCTCTGTAACAAGAAAAAGAAGGTAAACAATCATCCACAGAGCAGCAATTATATTTATCTTGGTCATAAAAACGACCCACATAAAAAAAACCAAACTTCATGGGGTATGTATCATTAGCACACACAAATCTGTCCTGTAAGATGTTACTGAAAACACAGAAGAGTACTGCCTGAATTAAAAGCCCAATCAAGGGACGAATTATTATTATTCATGTTATCTCAAAGCTATGCTCAATTCTGTAATGACTAGCAGACTAGAAGGAACACTTCTTAAAACATGAATGTTTTCCTCCCACCCAATGCTGTACAGTGATCAATGTAAGTCCTCTGGAAAAAAAGTAAAGCTTTTGTCTACTTTTTTTTTTAAAAACACTCTTCATTACTAGGATGAGCATGAGACCTTCGCTCCATTTTTTCCCAGTTTATTATTCAATTGTAACAATATAAACAGTACCATATATTACATGTCTTTATTCGCTCCACTAACCTAAGACATGTATCATGTTTTACTTATACTTCAAACTTCACTTTGTTCAAAAGTGAGATCTTTAATTATACGTTCCTATAGCACTATATAAATGACTGATGTATTCAAATCCGATTTCTAGAAAAATCACAATGGTATACATAGTAAGTAAATTATCAAAAAGGTGATGTAATATCTAAAATTATGAGGAAACATGCCCCTGTTTGGCCCATTCATTCGTGGTTAAAACAGAAATCACTGAATCTTTTACACTGCGTGCAATGCAACTAGGTAATTAACCTGTTCCCTGCAAACTTTTATTAAATTTGGAGCCACAAACCACAGCTACCAGAAATTATAATCCAATTAACAGACACAATATGGTAGACTGCATATAAACAACACAGCCTGGATCTTCTTCCAGAAACAAAACTAAGATTCATTCATGTACCAGATTAGAGGTCTGGTTAGTTAGTTCAAAAAGACAGCATCAGTACTGCAAACCCATGCAATAACATGATGCGATGCATAACAAATACAGAATATTCAATCAGATGCTTAGCTGAATTTCAGCATTTCAGCTTGTATTACATAGAAGGAAAATTTTATAAGAGACACACTTGTACATCATATCCTGAATCACATAATGAAAAGAGAGAACTGAAGGGTTCATACCTTTCTCAGACATCTTATCTTTACCCGTCCCCAGTCTTAATTTCAAATCTATTTTCATCAATACCTTCAGAAATTCTCATTTTTAACATTTTATTAAGTACAGGAAAGTAACATAAAGGGATACATTCCACAGGAATTATTTTTTTTTTTTTTTTTAATTCCAGTAACCTGCTCTGTATGCACTTCAAAGCCATTTACTTGCTCAGCTTACAGCAGAAGTCTTTGCTATACTGTCCAAAGAGATTTTACATCAAGAACCTAATTTGTATCTTGATATATCTGATACGCCACTGACAGAGCAACAGCACTTATCTACTTACCTGTCAAATATCCTTGCCTCCTTCAGGACATTTCCCAGATTGATGTAAGCATCCAAAAAATTTGGGTCAAGTGTTACAGCCTGAAAATATTTTTGAAGTAACAGTTTTGAGCATTAACACAAAAACATTCTCTATGAAACCTAGTTGGGGTTTTTTGGTTTTGTTTTTGGGGTTTTTTTAAATTTGACAAACCCAATCTGTAAGCATCTAAGACTTTATCAATGACCTAGTAAGGAAGGAAAACTTAAGTTACATAAATCAATCACAGAACATCAAAGTTATTTATCTGTAGCCAGCATACACTACCTTCAAATTTATCAATTTGCTTTCCTAGTCAGTTACAACTACTGCAGAATAAAGCATTAATGTTTATTCCACGTTAGGCTGACCATACTTAATGCTCCTGCCTACCCATACTATGGTGCCTTTAATTTGTTTTTACGGGAGAAAACCCTAAAAAAAGCCCCTGATCCATCTCCTTCATCTACTGCAAAATAAGACACCATTTTAAAACTTCAGCAGCCCAGGAAAACAGATGGTTTCACAAGAGCAAGAAAAGAGCAAATACATCATGTGTATAGGAAAAATTCAGCAGCCATTTAACTAAAAGAAAACCTTTTCACTCCCTTCAAAACTAGTAAAATGCAAAAATCTTAAGAACCAATAAAGTTACAGAAGATGCAGTAATAAGCTACATGTGAGTATTTGACAGGCCACCCTCTTACAGTCCTTCTCACGGGAACTATTATTTCCAAATTAAAATACTTTATAATCTATCACTGACTAGACACAGATCCAAAAACAATCTCGAGCACTTAAAATTATTTGTGTAGATCTTAAGTCATAAATATCAGGAAGAAACTGTCCACCATATCTCAAATCCGGTTTCAGGTCACTTTAGAAACTTAAGAGTTGAGTACAAACTGAATTAATATACTATCTAGAAGGTATCAGACAACTAGTTAATGACAGCAATCTAGAGAAGTCTAAAACAATAGTGGTGAAAAATAATCCTGGAGAAGAGGAATTAGTGCGTCACTTAAAATTGTTCTCCTCAGTTACTCAAAGGACAGTAATACCTGAAACAAAATCACAGTGAAAAATTATTTTAAGCAGAAAGTTGTTTCTCCCTCTCACACACAAAACACGCAAAACATTATTCCCACTAAATTAGATTTTTTAAAAAATTATTCCGGAAAAGGACTGTAAAACAACTTAACAAATTTTCTTATATTTGACATGTGTGTGAAGTCCTTAGGGCAATTCTAAACATATCTCTCTAGTGGCATACAGGCAGTCTGAAACATCAAGAAGTAAAAAAAAAGATTAACATAAGATGTTAACTAACAGGATCGTAAGAAGTTCTCTGCTGAGCCACAATATTTCTATTATTTACAAGAAGACAACTGCATGTACATTAAAATCTAGTAGTGAAGCTGACTGGCTTAGATAGTTACCTTTTCAAAGTGATGAATTGCAAGCCAAATTTCTCCTTGGGCATTGAAAACACAGCCAAGATTACTCCAAGCCACTGCAAAGTTTGGTTGAGTCTCAATTGCTTTTAAGTAACAGGCCTTGGAACAGTTAAAGAAGAGAGATACAAGGGAAGGGGAATATTTGTAAAAAGAAAAAAATGAGAAAAAATAATTGTTAGTATGCCTTCTCTAACCAGCCAAAAGTGACCCTGCAGTATAGGCTAGCTTGCGCCAAAACTAATGCGCTGCAAACTGTTGTTGATCCTGCGCCAGCGCAAACCAAAACCCAGGTGCAAGCCCACCATTTTTCAGTTATGCTGATAACAAATTAACATGCCTTTAGACACCAGGTCACCACAGAAATCATCTTAGAAATAATACAAGTAGTTCAGCGGAAATATCTGCCACCCATAAGTGCATAAAAACCAAAAAATTACTACGTAAAAACAACTTCACTGTGAAATAAAATTATTGTGAAACATTCTGAAACAGATAGAAATTACTTTTAAAAAAACCAGAAAAACTACTGAAAAAGATTAAGCCATTCTTCGGTTTTCATTGTCCTTGTCAAGTGAGATGACACACCCAATCCTTATCTTGTTCCCCGGTTTCTTCAAATACATTCAATCTGCAGCTTCAAAACCTCAAATGACAGGATTGCATGAAGGTTTAGGTCCCTGTAATGCAAGCGCAAGAAATCGCTGCGCATCCTAAACAGCACGGCGCCACGCTATCGCTGCGAACTGCTTTGCTATATTGATTGCCCCTAGGTCCAGTGAACGGCCAACCAGAATCATTAATCTACCAGACAGGCCCATACAGAAACTCACATACTAAATTTGATGGCTGGACTCTAAATGGATTACAACCCAATTTTATCCAAAAGGCTACAGCCTGGAGCTTGGGCAGTCACCCAATCAGAGATTAATCATCTAGTCAACCGTTCACAAGGGCTTAATCGCACGCAATGCGCGTTACCGCTGCGCAGCCTTTGCGCTACTGCAGGATCACAGCGCATCATCAGAAGAGCAGAACGCTGCAATCCAAACAAAGAAGAAAAAAGGAAAAAAAATGAACAACCAGAAGAGTTAGAAGCTTTTACTATTAACTATCTCCAATTATTTCTTTACAAAAATATTTTAATTTACTTTTACTTTATTTCTTTGAAAGAACTTGTGGCTACTAGTATAAAATATTCTTACATTACTTGCTTGTAATTAAATATTTTAAGCTGTTTCTGAAGCCACAAGACAGAAGATTCAGGCATGGAGGCAAATGGTTTTGCTGTGGCAGTTACAAACCCGTTACCATATTTCTCATCATGTGACTTTTCGGTGCGTTCCTTGCTGGAAGAGGAGGAGGAGGTGTGTGTCTGCCCTAGATCCAGGCCTCGAGCTCCCTTCAGCGAGGCACCTTACGCATGGAATAGGAGGTTTCACCCACCTGAAACCTTCTAAATACAATATCAGTGGTGAAAAACCAAAAACAAGAGAGAAAATAAAACAAGATCATTAGTAAGAGTTCAACAAAGCAATTGCATTTTTTTGGATATGTCTTAACACATGGGAATGAGGACAATCTGTCTGTAATAAGGGAGACATGCAGAAGGGAGAGGGTTAATCAGGGCAACTGCATACAGCAGGGACTTTTTTTTTTTTGGAAGAAAGGCTCTGAAATATCTACAAAGAAATTAAATTTTAGTTCAAACTGTAAGAAATCTGCTGGCTTGATGTTTCAAATGGACTGATAACCAAAGAAACACATTGCAATTTACTCAAGATGTTTTTCCTCATTTATTAAGTTCTCACAAAACGGAATAACACTTTCAAACTAGGTGTCTCCAGAGCTCTGAAACAAAGAAGTCAGCAACCTAAGGCAGGCGCAGTGTCTTGGCCTATACCAGTCACACTAAAGCTGCAGTGAAGTGCAATTCATGTTAGCTGTCCGCTTGGTGGGCTGAAAACCAAGTGTCTCAAAGACTGTTCAAACTCAAAATGCTGCTACAAAATATTTTCAACCTGGATCTGACCAAATCAATTAGGCTGCCCTAGGATGGTATGCACATCCAAGTTGTTAAGAGAAATCAAAGAAATAATGAACTTTGAACCTTCACTCCCATTACCCCATAATGATCATAACCCTCCCCAAATGGTGCTGCAGCCAAACAGACAGCTACGCTGTTCATACACTCCACTTTTTAGCATGCGCGTGGGGCTTGGAGTGACAGACATGGAGTCCAGAGTGTTTCCGATTTCTCCACACTCCTCACCCCTGCAGCGCGGACGCGTAAGGTGGCTTGTAACAAGACAATTTCTTTGTGCAATCCAAGTTTTAACATGCCAAGAATTTTAAACTCATCTTGGTGTTCGAATTCTCAGTTTAGGAAACACAAGACTGCTAGAAGCCACCTTTCCACTACAGCAAGTTTTCTTTCGATCAGTTCATTTCCCAAACAAACCAGCTTTGTCCTTCTGATTTCTTTATTTTGGGGGAGGGGAGAGGGAAGACATGAAGATATTTGGGGGGTTCGCATACTGCAGCTATTGATCATTTACTAGCCTTTCTTCCACTATCAAGGGAAGGGAAAAGTTAAAAGAATAAAAATCTTTAAAAGCCAATATTACAAGGTAACATTTGGATAAATTTCTTCTCCACTTACAAGCCACAAAGGACTTTAGAAGAGCAGCATTTTCAATAGCACCTGCACCGTACAGGGATCTCGAGCTAACCACAGGCTCTCTGCTTGGCACCAGCAGGCAAGCCTCAGATTTGAAGGACTGTTAACTTATTTCCAGATAAGAGCATGATGGAGCCCCTGCCCAAAACTTCAGAATGGTATCAGATAGTCTGGTTCAGCAGAAAGGCTTGGTAATGTTCCATTTCTTGACTTAAACCAACTTTTAAACATGGATATGCCATATCTTGCCCTGCAACTACTCTGGGGTGTTTCAGTGCCTTCAGTTTTCAGCAGTTTCTCAGACTGTCTGTAGATCAACGCAGATTTGAAGACTTGGTGCAAAGTTCAAGTTTTCAAAACACTGACGTTTACATGTATTCTACCCAACACCTACCTTGGCTTCTTCCAAGCGACCCAGGGCTTTGAGCAGGTTCCCCAGGTCACTACGAACACAGTACAAGTCCTGAAAAATCAAAGTCACACTAATCAGCTTCAGGAGTTCAGACACCCCAAAGGTCTTCACAGAGAACCTGCAAAGGAATGCCCCAGGCCTCTACAGCTTATTTTAAATTCTTAATAAATATGTCACAAATGTAAATTATTTTTCATGACCTAACATCACAGCCAACAGATAATCTTACTGATTTTAGTACTGTAAAAATACAACCGTAAAGAAGTAGAAAGAAGTAACAAAGTTACATTGCATACAGTTCCTCTTATAAAGAAATATGAAAGAAAACCAAAACCAAATCCCCCCTCCCATAAGCAACTTAAGTTCTTTTGCCATACTGAAGTATTTGAAGCCCCCCCCCCTTTTTTTTTAAAGCATGACTGCAAACCTGTATTCTTAAGTTACACCACTGCCATTATGGCTTTTAAATAGATTATATATACTGATTTTGCTTCCTGTATCCCCAAAGCAGTTTTTCTCCATGGTTTTCCCACTAATCCATCCATTTTCAACAGCCTTGCCACGTGTTCTTGTTCTTTCATTTGTAACCACGGCACAGGCTGCAACTGCATTATCTAGCAGTAAAGACCACAAAGAATGGAGACATTTTTGTCAACACCAACAAAAGAAGTTTCTAACCTAAACAAAACTCATCTCCTGTAAGAAAACACCATCTTACAGTATTTCTAACCAGCACATAAACTCCACTAGTCACACCACGTAGCATAGTAAGTTAGACAAGTTCACCCAGGCTGAAGAACACAGTGAAACAAGATTCTGAGCTCTTATTGAACTAGGTTTGCATTTGCTTTTCCAAAGGAAAAAGGATATACGCACACCAGACCCATGCTGCATTTTAAGTATTTTTTGACAAAATGTATGACCAAATAGCAAGCAAAAACCTTCATCATGCTGAGTAGTACTATACAAATTATTTGAGTACTATGCAAAAAAAACAGAAGATAGCAGTCTGATACTCTGTTTGCTAAAAATGTCAATTCAAAACAGCTACAACCAAAACACCAGACAGGAGTCACTTACAGACAGATACTCAGTTTCAGCCTAAAAAACATAAAAATTATGCTTCTGTAAACCAGTCCACAGTGGAAATCTAACCAAGGCAACTCTCATCACCATGAGATTTCCGACTTCATAAATGACATAACACCTGACGATTTTTCAAAATCTCACATCCAAGCCTGAGCAGGGATTCTCTCACAGTAGTAATACCGCCTTAAAGCACACAAACCTAAATATGAGGTTATTCACTGAAACTTCTGACTTCAGAAAAAAAAAAAAAAAACAAACTCCAATTCCTTGCTTTTCTGTTATCTCAACAATACAGGTAAGTACACAACCAGCAGCCCTTAGTGTATTGCAATATAAAACTTTTTGAGACAGAAGTCTTTCAAAGATCCTTAAGAAAAGTATTAAGCAGATCATTAAGTTTATGGTGTACATGTTAGAGGGAAGGGTTATCACTTGTTCCTTCTTTGAAACCTGCTATTTGTGTGTCCTGGGACAGCAGTGAAGTACGGAGTTCTATAAAATAAAGCATTACTTACAGGGTTGTACTGAAGGGCAGACACATATGCCTGTACTGCTCCTTCCATATCACCTGCAGCTACCAGCGCAGCAGCCAAATTAATATATCCATCAATGAAATCTGGTTTGAGGCGTAGTGCATGTCTATAATGTTCAATTGCTTCTTGAAGCTGTCCACGTTCCTTGTACACATTGCCTAGATTCGAGTAAGCTTCGGCCAACAGTGGATTCTGTTTAATAGCCAAAGTGCTGAAGTGAGCAGACCTGGAGAAAATTAGGTAAGTTAGCAAAAAAAAAAAAAAAAAAAAACAACCCACAACACCCCACCCTCGCACCCTTGACTTTCAGTGTTTTCCTGTTTACCTAGTTACTGAATGAACATTCACGCTTCAGTGAGCCAAACATACAGCCAACAAATCTGGACTTACAGAGCTGTCCGGTATGTTTAGCTTCTCCTAGCTTAAACTATCATCTCTCCCCTGTTCCTATTTTAGATTCTACTGAAGAAAGACAACTCTCATTTACAATCTGTAGGGTTCAAGTTGCCTCACCAAACCTGAACTCAACGTACTTGGAGAAAATACAACAGAAATCCTGTGAAGCCTCTTCCAACATTTGTATGCTTTAAGCAATGTTCCACTCAATACCCTTTTCAAGAAGCGGGACATAGCTGACAGATGTAGATGTAAAATTGTTATATCGTCCCCCATTTTATTTTCCCATATCTGAATTATTATTACAACTTCATTCAGAACCCTACGTAAAATAAAATTCAGTCAAAAGTTCTTACTTCCTTCACCAGCACACACAAGATTTACAGCTAGAACAAATCAAGTTCAAAATGCAAGAGGCACAGAAAGCAAGATGAGTAACAGGCAAGCAGAAAGAATATAGAGACAACTTTCAGATGACAAAAATCCTTAACTAATCATGCCATTTCACAGCAAACAATCAGTCTTGCAACTTAAAAAACCAAAACCACAAACCCCTACAATGCAGGTGGAATAAATAAACAAAAGCCTTTGTTTACACATGTAAATACCTCCAGTACACACAAGTGTGGCTGACACTCCAATATTAATGTGTACAATATTGAAGTAACATGAGAATAATAGCAAGATCTGTTGTTTGTTGTAAAGCTAGCAATTCCAATTTGTATTTCTCTTACGCTAACAAAATTCAAAAAGGAAGAATGTTATTTTTGACCAGCACTTACTGCTGCCATGAAGTTAGTCAGTATTTGCATTCAGTGATTAAAAAGAGAGATCAGTGTTAGAATACAACTTTTGTCAGCTATGCTCAGTAGTATTAGAGGTGCAAACTATAAAGAAAGCTTAACAGAACACCTCAAGTCTCCTACCTGTCCAATCTGCGACACTGGAAGTGAATGGACGATAGTAATAAAAGCACACCAGTGTTATCAGGCTCTTGTCTCCAAAGCTGCATGCAGTGTCTCTCTGCTGCTTCAAAGTCTCCTGCCTGATACTCACGATGAGCCAACTCCGCTAACCCTTGGAAGGAAAGCATACGTTTCGTTGGTTCTGGAGAATCACCAAAACATTTAAGGGGGGAAAACAACAAGTTAGATAATGGGAACAAAACAAAAACCAAAACAAACAATGTGAAACAAAGTGTACACAACTGAAGGACGAAAATGTTTGAAATTACATCAAACACTACAGCACGTGGCAGCTTGAACTCTCAGATCTTCATGCCCCAACCTATTACTATGGTATTTCTAACATTTATCTGTGTAAGTCCATGACTTCATCAGCTAAAAATAGGAAACATGTAGACTGTAATGACTGTTAATATTTGTACGTCAATCATTTTCCATTAACCTGAAATATAGTAAAAGAGATTCCTGACACGATATTGTACTTTGGTTCATAACAGTAAAAGTGTTGCGAACAGAACAATGACTTTGCTCGCTCTCCCTCAAGGCTATAAATCTTATGCTTTGTACTATTAAAAACAAGTTCCAAAAACTTAATAGGGAAATGAAGGACAGCAGACAGACATAAAAGGACTTGAACAAAAGAAAGTTTTGTTGTGCCAGTAGTAAAAGCCCTTTAAAAAAAAAAAAAAGCAATGAGTAACATTCCTTGAATCCTCTATACTACTACATTTTTCTATAATGAGTAAAAATTCCTTTACAGAAAAAAAAAAGTTGGCCTTGGAACAATATCTGATGAGAGACAAACACACACTTCAATGATTATGCAACTGGCCTACAGAAGGAACCATTAGACAGGGTGCAGGAAAAGAGTTACTGCTTCTGAAGGCTTAACTGGAACGGGAGTGACAAAATGGTTTTAGTATTTAAGATACAATTGTGGAGAACAAAATACTTAAATAAAACACCACCTGTTTTAGACAAAACAACCTTAAGTGTGAAAAGCAAATAGAATTTGCAAAGCATGGTTCTGTATTAAAATACAGACAAGTTCAGCTTGGAAAAAAACACAACCATTCATTGTAGAAAGAAGTGTCAGCCTTCAAATTCTGTCTTCATCCCAATGACTCTATTAAAAGGTTTGATTACTGCAAGTATCTCTTATTTTAACTCCTGAAGTCCAGCATTTCCAGTACTCTGCAGTCACTTAATTCCATTCATGAAACAGTTCCCACCTGGACCTACAGAGTTTTAAGATTTTTAATTTAAATTAAACAGATAAATTTTGAATTTAAATGAAACAGATAAATCCTTACTAATACAAGGAAGCACCTCAATATCTGAGTACACATATTTTTGCAATTACATACTACAAAAATCCTCTGACACTCTAATTCTTTTGTGAGAACTTTAAAGATAGCAAAATAATCACAAAGAGATTAGGTACAGTGTTACTATCTAGTGTTTATTTTATGAAATTGGGATTGATGTAAATTATTTAAATTCTTTTCAAAATTGCTTTTTTAGCACTAGCAAGTTTTGAAGATAAGATTGCAAACACTACATGATGTAACTGAAGTCGTTTTTCCAGATTGTCTCTGTCAATGCTAAAAACTTTACCTGTTTCACAGTAAGTTAGAACTAGCAAAGCTACTCGCTTTCAGATACTTGGCAGATTACTAATCAAGTATCTTCATCCAGATTAGATTCCTGTTTTCTAGGAACCTAGCTTAATAGTTTCCCAAACCCTGACTAAGGGAAAAGTGGACTTCAGTATCCGGTTAAACCTACTGGCAATAAACAGATACAACTGTTATTCGACATGAGAATGACAGCACCATTTATGAAAGTCCAAGGTGCTGACAGTAAACTGGAGTACCAACACACTGTTCCTCACTCCCTCCTTCTGCCATTCACAGCCACACAGGTTTAGTCCCTCTGGCAGTCGGTGTATTTTCAAGTTCTGCTGATGGCACAAACATAGGGAAGCCAGAGAGAGGAAGAGCATGTCCCATGGACCTGAGTAATTTCTTCTTCAAATAAATTTCAATGGTGTTATTAAATTTCAAAGCTAAAGCAAAAGAGAACCTGGAAGTTTAGACCTATATTCTTACAACCACTTGCAAAGAAGCTTCCAACCATTATCTAAATGCTACATTTTGCCTACTTAAGCAAGAAGTGAAACTGAAGTTGCAACTCCCAGGGCAAGAGAGAAGGCGGTGCAGAAATACTGTTATTTAACACCTGGGAATAAGAATTGCTAACAAAAGCAACAGAATAAGTGAAACACTAAAATTTTTCTTTCATTTATCAAGACTTTTCACAAAACAAACCCCCCCAGAAGAGATAAAGCAAACCACTCTGCGTAAAATAGTCATCTATGTCCAAACAAGTACTTTAGCAATGATACTTGAGAAGTGCATTGAAAAGTAGGAAGCAGACAGCTATATCACAAAGTTCAAAATTAGTTAAACTTTTAATAGAAAGTTGGCTGGAAGGAAAGTTCTACAACCCAAAGAATCCATAAGACAGCTATGGTTGCTCACTGAATCCATTTCTAAAGAAAATAACTGCAGTGAAGAGTCACAGACAGAAGAATCCCTGATCAAGTCTCGCCTACATTAATTTATGTACCTAGACTAACTTGTGCTACACGCTTTGACAATGACCTTGGAAAAGCCTAGTAAGTGCTATGACAATGACCTTTCCTGAGACTTCTACAGCATGCAAGCACAATAAAAACCCACACAGAAGCATCACAAATGTACCCAAGGCTATTTTGTTCCCCAGAAATAACATCCTAAGCACTTACCATACGATCATGCTCAACCTTACATTTAGATAAGATCTAGGCCCAGACAGGAGCAGTTGCCACCTCCATCTGGGAGGTGGTGGTGAGGAGGAGCACGGGACTCTCCCCAAGCGTGCACACATTCTTTCACCTCCACAGACCAAGGCTGCAAGAGAATGCTACAGCCTCGCTAACCGGACACACAGTTCTAGCTGAGGAGCAAGGCAATACCTTATTGCAACACTTAGCTTCTCCATCTCCACTTCTGTATCACTACCATTTCCTTTCACATCCCTATCTCTACGTTGCTATCCCATCTCTTTCTCCATAGACCCTATTTGTTCTCCTATTTTTCCCAGACACCGTTTCAGGTTTTCATACTCTTCCTTCCCTCTGGTTACAGAAACACCCAAAAATCTGGGGGATAAAGCTATGTTGTCCTTTCATCCTTTCAGTAAGCATAATACTTCTTTTTCTTGCTTTACAGGGAAGGCGAGATTTCTCTTCTCTCCCCCATCCCTCAAGTTCTGGATCTGTAAACTAAACGTAGGACAGGATCTTTCTTAGCTAGAGCACGCTATCTTACTGTCCAGAAAAGCACTATACTTCTCGACTATGCCTCAGAAGATCTGCTCCTTAAGTGTAGCGAGATATTCTCGACCAGTCAACGTACATTTTGGGTCAGGTTTTTACCCTCCTTCGTTGTCTACAAAAACGCAGTCACCTGACAGTCAGATAAATATAGCAGTAAGAGAGCACCGCACTAAGAATTAATCACGCCGTGTTCCTCCAGGAGCGGCTCGCAGGCTGCGGCCGGGCAGCGCTGACAGGAGCCCGGGCCCGTCGGCGCCCCGAGGAGAGAGGAAAAAAGCACAAAGGCGGCGGGGGCCGCGCCGGGAGCCACCGCCTCGCCCAGGCCGCCGCTTCTAGAAAGTTCCGCCGGGAGCGGGCCCAGAGAGCAGGGAGCATCGCGCTTGGGGCCAGCCAAGCGCATGCCGCCGTGCGGCCCTGGGAGAGGGCAGGGCCCGGCCTCCGCAGGGCTGCGGCTGCGACGCTGCTGGCGCCGGCACCCCCGTCCCCGCGCCACAGGCCACAGTACCTGTGCTGTCAGCCACGTTCCCCACGGAGGTCGCCATCGGGAAAGGAGGCCGGTGAGGCTCTAGTGGAGGCAGCAGAAGGACCGCGGGTGCGGAGAGGCCCACTCGGCTGAAGCGGGCGACGCAGGACCGAGCTGCCCACGGTCCCGGCGCGCTGAGGCAGCGGCTCCCGAAATGGCGGTGGCGGAGGCAGCAAATTTGCCGAATGGCTGCTGCCGGAACTAGCTCCCCCCGGCAAGTAGTCCGGGCGGAGCCAGCCAGCGGGCCCGTATGGGGCCCCTGGGCGGCGGATGGACTCCTACCGGAACTTTCTCCGTCCCATTCCGCCAAGCCCGCCCTCCGGCAGGCAGGCGTGTACCCAGCGCAGATCCAGCTCCATCACCTCAGGTATTCTTCCGCGCAAAGCCGTTGCGACAAACGCAGCGGAACTGCGCGTGCGCCACTGCCCTCCGTGGTGCGGCCGCCCCCCCCCCCCCCCCCCTCCCCGCACATGGTGCCCGCGGTACATCCGGGTGCTGGCGGCGCGGGCCCTGGCGGGAAGGCAAAGCCGGCGGCGAGCGGGGACCCCCGGGCCGGGCCGGGCCGCGGCACCAGCGCTCGCGGGAGCCATGCCAGGGCGGCGACAAACGGCAATAAAAGCAGCGCGTCTTTAACCTTCTGGAGTTTTATTTACATGAACTCAGTTGCCGGTACAGCAGAATTTCATACAGAACACACGCTTTTCGGGTGACTGAAAATGAGGACTCTCCTGTGAATCATGAGCCTTCCTGAAGACTCAAATTACCAAATTCTGATTTCTGCGACTAATTGCAATTTAAAAAAAAAAAAAATAGGGCAGCTGTTCACTGAAGTATTCAACATAGTTAGGCAATTATCAAAACCAGTCTGGGGTTAGACTTCAGACACTGCGTTCATCCTGTGGTCCCAGAGAAAAACCTTCCCTTTATGAAATGAAAATTGTTTTATAGTTGTTTATCAACAGCAGGTATCTTATTCTGAGCAAGCATTTTTTTCCTGAAAAACATGCATGTATCCAACAGGCCAATATTCATGAGAAATTACTTTGCATCTATGAAGACTGAAGACTAAACCATACAAATCTTCATCTGGATTCTGGAACTAGTACAGGCTACAACAACCGAAAACTTCAGCAGGACATGCTTGTCTGAAGCTTATTTTTCACTATTTACTCAGTCACATAACATGTTTTATAACCGATTAAAATATTATATATAAAAAAAAATCTACTTCTTGTTAACACAGTCCACACTACACTGTTCCTTATACCAAAATGGGACAAGAAATTCAGGAGCCAAGAGTAGCCCAGGATGACTATCATCTCAGGAAAGGGAGTTTATTCATCAGAGTCCAGGTCACTGTCTCCTCCAATGGAATGAAAGTCCTCACTGTCTTCCTCATCCTCAGACAGATGGACCTGACTTAATACGCTTGGCCCACAGCGCTGCTGTTCTTCCTCTTCCTCCTCTTCTGAGATCTCATACCCTCCAATACTGCTGAAACTAGTATCTCTTGTGTTGGATTTTGGGTCTGGTTCTTCATAGCTGCCATAACTAGAAGAAAGAAGATACTCTTACTATACCATCATTTCAAATCACCTGCTGATACCGACAATTCTGTATTTAACTCCTGTAAAAGGTCCCTGGCTTGAAGTCCTTGTGGAACACTGAGGACCACTGTGCACTTCAATTCTGCCAATGGCCAGCTTTTTAAAATAAAAAAAAACGTTCTCCTGATGAAACAATTGTCTACCAGCATCCTCATCCCACTCTGATATACTCAGGGCAGGAAAAACAGATTACTCCAACACCTTCCATCTGTCACCTTTACTGCAGAAAGAAAGGCAGACAGCTCATTTTCATCATCTTCTCTAGCATTTTGTTGACTATTGTCAAGGTACTGGGCTGGACCGACCATTTGCCTGACCCAGCATAGCTTCCTGCACAATAATTTTATTAGGCAAGTATCAATAATAGTATTAAGGGACTGAATTCCACGAATAGAAAAAGAACAGAGAATCTAATGCTAATACTCCACCAAATGGCCAGAGAAGGAAGAGTAGGTCAGTATTCTCTCAAGTGAATGCAAAAAAATAAAGCTGATATTGCTGTACTTGTCATTTTCTAATAATGGAACTCCTTCCAAAATACAGAATATGCATATTCCTATTCTTTTGGACTTCAACTAAGCAGTTTCCTTTCAAGTAAGGAAATGCTTATTCTTAGAGAAAAAAACCAAAACCCATGAAGTTAATCAGCTAAATCATCTTTCACCTTCAAATGCACCTTGTAGTTTCCAAGGCAACCTATAAAAACCTCTATTTGTCCTGCCTTCAAAAAACACTATGTTCAGGAAATCATCTAACTTACAAGAAAGAACTTTTTTTTAATTTAACTAACATTTTTATTAGTGAAAATCTAACAGCAAACCCAAATTTCTGTCAATAACAAGTAAATTGCAATGGTAATTATGGTTGCAACACTAAAAACAGGGACAAAATAACTTAAAAGAAGAAATGTGAGATATTCTTCAAGCTTTTTATGATAAAAACTTCCGAAATCTTTAAGAGAATGGATTTTGTTTTGAAGAATTATTTTAACAAGACTCAACTCTAATTACCTGATATTACTGTCCTCCATAACATGAGATGTCTCCCCACCATCTCCTTCATAAGACATCATGCTTTCCTCATTGTCCATGCCCATTCGTGTGTTCTCTTGAAGAACATGAGGTTGTTTAGGTCTCACTGCATTGGGCTCCACATCTGAGTCACTGCCACTCTCACTCAGTTGGATAGCTGTGTAATAAACCAACATTTGGTCACAAATCAACAGTTTTGTTCTGTCAGTTACATACCCATTGTCTTTGTTTAAAGGCTACAATATTGACTGTAAGGAATGTATACAAAGTAGTGTCTCCACAAGGTAGCAGAAAGGGTATCTGTGAGGTGAAACCATGTACTGAGTACCCAATTCTGATGTTATTCAAAAGCAATCTCATTACCACCGTTACTCAAAAAGGCCTTATTTGCTTGTCCACTCTGAGTAATTCCCCCTTCTTCCTCCGTAATAATTTTCACAAGCCATCACTAAATAATACTAAGTTCTTTTGCGTGGCAAGGTTTTTAGTAAAACAGGGAAACATTCTGAAGAACCTCCAGACACCTCTTCCAGTTCTTGATAACACTGACCACACTGTTTCATATCAAAATAAATGTTGTGCTTTTACTAAACTGCCCACTCCTGCACAGCAAATCATAGTCCCAGTCTTTTCAGAACCATTGGCAATTTCACTTTATGAAATATAATTGACCAGATCTTGTCTTAACTCTGCTTTCTTTTGTGTCCGTACTTTCAGCACTCCTATTCCACTTCGTTTTCAGATCCATTTATGTTCATCTAGTTTTCTCATCTTGCCCTTTGGTCTCTCTTCCTTTTTTGACTACTAGACCACCTGGCCTACATATCCCAATTATGCTCTACACTCTCTACTGCACGCTTTTGTGATGGAAGCATGAGAAGATTAGCTGAATTTGTGAACAACCTGTTCCTATTCAACCTTTTTTAAAAAAGGATACCTACATGAGAAAGGATTATCTCCCTCTTCATCGCTCCCATCATCATCATCCTCTCCATCCGACATGAGTAAATCTTCATAGAGGACACTGGCCTGGGTCTGCTGGGCTGATCCTTCTTCTTCATCAGCAAGGTCACCGTCTCCATCTTCAACTTCCTAGGTCATACAGAACAGGGATAGTGAAGATCAAACAACATACAAACTACTGCTGCCATTTCCAGCACATAAATAATATATTTATCACACTGTTCATTTTGAAGTATTCACTCATTTCATAATGCTAACTTTTTAAAACTACATTTAAGAGTCTAGCTACTGCTATGAATACTGCTGTCTTTCAGGGTGACAGACACAGCAGACAACCCTTATACTATGGAGACTCCTACCACAACAATGCAAGTCAACATGTAGACTGTGGCTGGGATTTCTGTAAATATACTCACTGGGGCTGGAGTCTTAGGTTTCCCATCATCATCCTCATCAAACCCTTCAATATCTACGTCAGAGTCTTCCTCGCCCAGCCTACCTCGTCCCTGGCGCATCTGAATAGGGAACACAAATAGCAATACCATTGAGGAAGGCACTACTGGGCACAAACCAGACTGACATCTGGACCACAATGATGGGTGCAGGAGTACGGGGAGGAAAGACAAAAAGAAAAATCTCTATCACTCTCAGAGCAAGGATCCTTTCTCTCTTTATTCCAAGATCAGAGAGCACATAGTCTCCACACACTTTTATCCTGATGTGCTCATCCTTGAAAAGGGAGTCTCCAGCCTTACAGCACCAGAGTTCGTTTACCTAGCTATTTCTGGAAAATACCCCTAGATCTTAAAAAGTGCTTATTTTCACAAAATATTTTAAAAGCAGACAGCAGCTTCCAACAAATCTCCTGCCCTTCTCTCTCCTGTCCTTCCCTCAGTCACCATGAGTCCAAGGTAGAGAGGACACACAGATTCTGTCCCAAAGGCTATAAATTGAAAGTCTATGGAAAGCTTGAAGACTTCCAAATCTAGAATGCATTCTCAAAGCTACAGACAGCCACCATACCAGACAGAACTATTCATATTCAATCTCTGTTTGTCTGGATTGCTCCGAATAGCTGTCACTAGTCTTTCTGGTACCACCTTCAGTCTCATGGACCTCCCCACCTTCTTCCTCCTCCTGGTAATTTATTTTCATGGTCCTATTACTGCATCTCCTTCTGCTATTTCCTCTCCTCAAACAATTTTTTTTAATACAAAATAAAGACTAAGAAAAAAATATTCTGTGGTTACTGTAACAGGTTAATTTATAATGACTTAATACCTTTAACCTGTCTGCTCTTTTTTCTTTTACAACTATAAGGTATCTACACTGGCAACCATCTCTTCCTAAGTGTCTGTACAGCTTCTAATCGTCACTGAATGCAACCATAATAATCTAATTATCACCTTCCAAATCTGTAGAAGAACATACTTCACCACTACCCTATTCAGAATTAACAAGGGATTGCATATTAGCCCTTTGTAGCATGAGTCACCAGGTTTCTAATCCCAGAAGTAGTGAAGCAAACAAATATCTGGCCTTAGGCAAATTCTTTTACAGCTTTTGATTTTCTATTCTTTATTTTGCAGTGTCTCAATTCCCAGTGCTCTTTAAATTTTTCCTTTTCCCTCACAGCAGTCAAAATGAAGGAAATTGCATAACTTTTGAAATAGACTCCCTTCTCTGCTTGGGAAACCTGGTGATCTTTGTCACCTGTTTTCTACAAAGTAATTGCCTCCTTTCAGTAATTTGCTTACACAATCCAACTATTCAACCACATGATAAAATGGAGGATTCTGACCTGAGTTCCTTGCTTCTCTGGGGTCGTGATGGGAGTGTCCATAGCAGACAAATTGCTCTCATCTTGATAGACTAAAGCATCATGAAACATACTGAGGGAAGTGTCGGTATGATACAAATCAGGTGGCTAGTATATGTGGAAACAGGAGGCATAAGATTCTCAGGCACTGAACTGAGAATAGAACAGTATCTTGAGAAGCAAGACTGGGATTTCAGGACTAAACGCAAAACGCATTTTTTGGCACGGTGTTTATATTATTAAACACTGTTTAATCAAAATAAGCTATTTATTCTTAAAGAACAAACATGGTAAAATGCAGCGGCTCACAACCTCAGGTTTGAATTTTGCCAAATACCAGATTTTAAAATAGAAGTCAGTACTTCTATGCAGTGCAATCCTACAGAGGCCAAAATCATAAATGAACTCCAAAAGGATTAGACAGATTTATAGAAAACAGGCCTCTCTGCAGCTCATAAATACAATGGTCCAAATGCAATACCAGTTTAAGGTGCCTGAACAGCCAATTGCCAAAAGCAGAGAGGCTTCACCATAAGAAGGATCACTGTATGCTTGCATCCACTTCTCCCTGCCAGAGACAAAATACTCTATTACATTAACCTTTGGTTTGACTCAGCATGGCCCTTTTAACTTCCGTTCCTACAATGGAAAGAGTGTTGCAACCACAAATGCTGCTCTCACAACTGGAAATAGCAAAGCTTCAATTTTCAATCAATTCTATGTAAATCACTGTCTCAAAAGTCCCTAAAGCTGATAAAAGCAAGAAAAAAGGGGGGTTTGGATAAAGTGTTCTAAAAGCCAATCTGTAGTTTGCATGCCATGTGACCTCTGAAGAGTTGATGAGGAACTAAAGATTAGGATTTTGATAAAATGCCCTTTTACATAGTTTATGTATCATGACAATCCTGAAAGTGTTAAGAGGAGTAGCAATACCCTTTAAATTAGGCAAAACAGGCTTCCTAAGAATTTAAACAGACATGTAAACCACAGACGGCTCTCTACTTGCTGTATTTGCTTTTTAGATCCTGGAGTCCAACTCCTGAAGACACATATGGGGAGATAAATATTAGTCATCACAACTGCATTTGAAATAAAGGGAACTAAAGCCAAGCAACCATCACCAGACCCACCACCTGTGACAAGTCTGGGAGTATGGGAAGCAGGAGTGTACCTCCAGACAAGAAGGAGAGGGAAAGGGTGGCCTTCAGATGACAAGTTCAAGGGAGAACTCGGGAAGCTCTCTCCTTTAGCAAGCACAGAGAAGGAGCAGGCAACTAATAGGCAGTTCACTGCTCAGGCCTCTTTTCCTCTCTTCTGATCACCAACTTGGAAAAAAATCAGAACTGGTAATACTGCTCTTGGGAAGGAAACCATCAGATAGAAAGAAGAATGACATTTTTGTGCCTCATTCTCTGAGGTGTTGGGATCATCCTTGATTCCACCTAATCTTCCTTGAAATATGTCAATAGATAGTTTGAACTACTAATCTCCAAAGACCCCCCTGCAGCCTGACACTTCCCATTGCCAGGAAGGTCTTTTTCCGTGATATTCAGTTTCAGTATTCCCACCCCATTGATTTCAATCCTCATTCCTAATAAGTTCTTTCTAGCTTCCTAAAATGCTACATTTTGGGGTTTTTTTTGTGGGGAGAGATGGACAGAGGGTGATAAATATTGCCCTAAAATTGTTTGTAGCCTGCTATCCTGGCTCCAGCTATACAATCTTTGTATACTTATTGCCTAAACAAATTTTAAACTCATTTTTCTCTTAAAAATAATCTTTATAAGATCTTAAATTGTTCCTGAACTTCAAGCCCCTCTTTTCTGCTCTGACTTTAGTAAAATTAAATGCAACTTTCCAGATGTAATCACACCAGACTTGCACATAATAGAAAAACTATTGGTCTACAATTGGGATGAAAAACTGCAAAGAAAGCTTTGCTCTGTCTTCCCACACTGGGTATACAACATTTGAATTTTGATCATTCAGTTATTAGCAGAGAGATCTTTCCCAAGGCTTAGGAACTTCAACAGTTTTTTCAAACAAACAAAAGGGACATCTCAGACACTAAGATGACATTCCCTGAATCGTGACCTAATTTATCAGGCAAATTCCAAAGGCAATTTTCTTTTTGAGGAATGAACTTGTCATTCCTGGTGAAAGTTTTTTACTGATGTTTTTAAAAACAACCAAACAGCCCGAGGCAAGAAGCAGCAGTTAAGGGGGGGGGGGGGGGGGGAGGAGTCTAAATAGCTTGTAAAACTTTGCCAAACTGTAAACACTGAAAAAGCAGTCTGTCATACAATCTCCAGTATAAATTATGCTTCCTATTTGGTCTATAATACATACAAAATAACTGACACACACAATTGTCTGCTATAAAATAATAATGAAGAGTAAAAAATGTTATTTCCATTAGAACCAAAATAAAGACATTTAAAGAATCCCACCAAAGAATGCAGAGGAGTCATACTTCGCTGACCATATTAGACAGTTTCTTTGCTCATAGCAATAAGCCTCTTCAACAATACCCCCACCAAACAGCTCTCTGGCATCTTCTCAGCACTACAGGAATGATGTTTTTTCCTCATGTTTTCCTTACCTTTTCACTGCTTGCCTTCTGAGGGTTTCTAACTGCTACACTTGCACAGTCTTTGAATTTCCAACCAACACTCAGTTGTACCTGACTGTACCCAGCTCATCTCGAGACCAGTTTTGCAAGTTGCTTGGGAAATTACCTTCATCTTAAGTATCTCACTCTCTGAAGCATCATGACCGCTTCTCTTATTTATCCTTAAAAAATAGCTGTTAGCACACCATCCAATAAGAAACTCTACTAAAAGACAAACTACAGACAGGTGGAGAACAGTAAACAAAGAGGCATCTCTAAATCGAACATCCAGGAAACTGAAACTAAAAGAAAGACAGTGAAAACTTTGCTTGGTCACTTGCCTGTGGAGTGTATGGACCAGGGGTCATAGGATCAAGACTTTCCAGATCTGCCTCCTCTAGTGCTGCTTCCTTAGCAGTAGAGATGTCTCTCTCAAGTTGAGTCAGGTGCTCATCATACTAAGAACAAAGAAGCTTGCTAAGGTTACAGAACAGAAAATTCAAACATACAAAAATATTACAGTAAAGTTGTCCACATACCTCAGCTAAAGTTTGATAACAGATGTTTACAATCTCCTGGGCTGTTTTTGTGTACTGACTGTCTGGCCCTGTAGTAAGAAACAAATCTCTTTATGCATTCTGACATTTGCTCAGTTCCAGCTACTGAGACAGAAAGACTGGTTTTGGTTACACAGCTCTCATGACACAGGTCCCTAAATCCCAACACCTTCTGATCTAAGGAGAAATACAAAGCAGGGTTCACATTCAGCTAACAAAGAGCAACCAGTTTGTTCAAGCATTAAAAATATGATTTAGGAGATAGGAAGGTTGTACCCTGTCAATCTCAAGGAAATTCCCAGAAACAAATCACTGAAGCAGAGATGCGTACTGAACAAGTAGAATGTAACTGCCCCATCCTGCACAAGATGGTAAATAAAGCACCACGTGAGAGTGAAAACATCACTGTTTAAGTATCTCTTTTCTCAGCAGGAAAGGAAAGCGACAATCAAGCTCAGGATTCACAGCTTCAGGCTTTGACAGCACTACAGAACAGGTGCCCATATGTATTCATTTAAGTACAGAAGGCAGCTGAAGCCTTATTTTGACCACCTACCATTGTACTTAATGCTGTTGGCAAGGATGAGGTTAACATCATCCAGGAAAATCTCTCTGTTCTGGTATTTGTGCTTGGAGATATTCTGGAAGAGATTGGCAGACAGTAAGTAATCAAGTCTAAACATCTCTCAAGTGGCTGCTCAGTTCAAGCTACACACCTTGCGGATAGTCTCCAGATCCATTGGATTAGCAATCACCTTGTAATAATCAGGAACAAACTTTTTGTTAACTGGATGATGAAATGGCCAAGACTGAAGGAATGAAAACAGACAAGTTTAGAAAGCTTCTGTGTAGAAATTTTTACAGTTTGAGCTACAAATTTCATAAAGCAAGTCTCCAGAACTGATTAACACTCAAAATATATGGGAAGTATTTATCACAAGGCATCTTGAATCCAATCACTTAGCTTCAGGAAAGACACAAAAAAAAGATCTACCAGTTAGATTTTTAACTAGGCCTACTGATACCCGTTTGACAGTAGGAACATATAACACAAAATAATAATCATACAAAGGACTCTTCTACTTAATATCACTGTTGCCTCCACAACATAACTGCAGTCTCCATCAAGAACACTCATTGCTTGTACAATAAACAAAGAATATAAACCTAGGCCTGATCTCACAACAGGGGCTATATATACCAATTTAACAGTTCATCATGGTGTGACGGCATAGAAAAACTCTAAAATCTGTTTCTAAATATCAGAAATGAGAACTTGGTGACAACAGAGAATGGAACCAACAAAGTTTTAAAGAGGAGAGGCATTAAGCCCTCTCTCATTCAGTCTAACAACTACAGACTCTTGTTCCTTACTCCATTCAGACACAATACACAATATAGATGAGTGACACTGAAGTCCTTATCTGTGCAGTTTTATTTGGTAAGCTTAAGGGTTGGGTTTTTTAATATTAATGAACTAGTACAACACTGGGTAAACATGATGAATTAGAAATCAGTTTCGTTTGCACCTGAAAACTGTACCTTTGCAGAGTGCTTTGAGACCTAACAAAGCAAGTGCTGTAAGCAGCAGCAGAAGAGTATGTTTTATAATGATCATGCTTAATGAAAATCAGTGACTTCACATTACTGGGAAGTTGACACGGGCACTATCCAGGAGTGAGAACAGCAGGAAAAAAACCTGGAACCGAGCCTTCACTTCTGGACTTCCAGTGAAGGGGGGTTGAGTACAGGTGTGTCTGTGCCAGTCAGAAAATCAAAGGCCAGCTCCGTGACAGAGCACACTCTTTTTTTGGCAGTGCACTAACAACCACAATGTAAATATACAGCCACAGGACTATAATCAGCACATTTTGCACATCACACACACAAAATCTACTCAAGCTACATACATCTGGAACTGCCATCATCTTTTGTGTGACAATGTTATCCAAAATGAAGGAAAAAGCCACTTGATCATCATCATCCAGGAGGGGATTAATTGCTTTTTCTAATCGAGCCAGTTTGTCTTCCTTCTGCAATAAAGGTAAGGAACATTAGTGGCTGACCTTAGATTAGTAACTGTTAATATCAGGATACTCTGTCCCAAGGAGACTCCCATTCACCTTTTTATGAAGACACTTGTAAATAAGGCGGGGGGGGGGCGGGCGGGAATAGCCTAGATATAAGCCTACATACAAGATAAAGTAACTAGAGTAACAAATGAGCATCTGTTTTCTGAGAAAGACTCCAATGTGAACTGTTTAAAACTGTAAAAATTCAAATACACCCCAGGGTGTGGGAAGGAGTTCCCCTATTCTTCTACTCTCCTTAAAGCCCTGTGTTTTCCCTACTCACGTCCTGTTTCCTCAAACTCCTCAATCACCCCTGACCAACCCTCCCTCTCCACTCTGATCACAATTCATTCACAAGACTTGCCTCTTTTAGCTTTTCATCACACAGGTCCAGCATGGATTGAGATATTTGTGTCAGTGAGTGCTTTGGCCCTGCAAACACACAGCAAGCACAGTGAGATACACCAGCCTGATTAAAAAGGCCAATTATGTCACAATATGAATTAATCTTTACTCCTAGAGCATCACTAATTATATTTCTAGCGCAGCTGGGAGTATATCTCAATACACACCATTACTAAAGTTTAGTATGGATTTTATATGAGAAAAGGTTATTTGCGCAAATATTCACATTTCTGGTATACAGTCTGTTAAGCTTTGGAAACCCTGTGGGAAAGCAGCCGTGCCTGTAGAAGACTGGCCTCTAAGCCCTCCACGTTTGCCAAACTTTCAGAGTATAAGTCATGAAATTTCTGTTTCCTTCACTGAATCCAGCCAGTGAAGCAGAGCTGCTAAGGAAGGCAAGATGGACATTTAAGAAATATTCAGAAAACCACAGCTTTAAATTATTTCACAATTCCTCAGACATGGAAATAAGTATTTGTAAAAGAACTATGAAAAAAAATCTCATTATTAGGATAAAACAGGGACTTAGCTGTCAAAATAATAAAGGAAGCAGTAAAGGCACAAAACCAGTGCTGTTAGTGTCACCCTGAATGCTGCACAGCCCACAGAGACTCAATGCAGCTGTGAGGGTTTTTTTATCTGTCAAATGCATACTTTTTGGACAAAGACCTTTCTATCAGCAGTCAGAATACACTTGACCTATAGTCGCTCAATGAATCAGCATTTCTTCCCAGCAGATGCATGCTCTACTGCAGAATCTATGCTTTTTGGTTTTTTAAACTAGCTTTTGACCCTCCCAAATGGGGTAACATTTATTGCAACTAAGAACCAAAATACGCAAAATCATTACAGTAAACCTTACTCAAAGTTGCATACTCAAAGTTGCATGCTCCAAGGCAGTGGCTTCAAAAGGTGTGAACTATTCCTATTTGTATTGAAAGATTCATTCACTAAAGAATAATATTGAGAAAGTAAGTTCACAAATATCTCCCCACCAATCCATGTCTGAAAGCAAAAAGAAAGGACACTCATAATGTAGTCTACTGAAAACAATGTTTTGTTTAGCTTCACCCTATATGAGGGGGATATGCAGGACTTTGCTTCAGTGCAGTTTGACTTAATATATGCACCAGTGTCTTCAGTCATTGATAGGTCCATAATTGAACTTCAATTACTACATCACAGTCATGATATAGTTATTGTTAAATGCTAGGGTCCACTTCTTTCTCATTTATGAATTAGCTCATTAACGTTAGTATAGTCTTTCGGGTATATCTGGAAAAACATATGTTTATTGTTGCCATCTGACAGTGAATTTATTCTGCTTTTCTGTTGCTTTCGTTATTTCTAGAAGTAAAAGATCCACACCTCATACATGTAGAACGTATTAGCAGAAACACAGTTTCCCTGAGTTGTTAATAGCCTACCATTGTATGTCGCACTGTTCTTAACAATTAGTTCCAGATGTTCTCTGAACTCTTCTCGGGATGGGTACTGCCGCTTACGAACATTTTCACGCAGGGTCTGTAAATCCATGGGCCGAGTAATAATCTTATAATAATCTTTGACAACTTTTGGATTTACAGGTGTATGAAAGGGGTATGTCTAAGGATGAAAAGAAAAAAATGAATGCTTATTAACACAGTATTAGGACAGCTAATCTCAGTTTATCCACCACAGTTGAATAGGCTCTAACATATAAAACCTTTACACAATCAGTTCCTTAACAGCACCAGGGAAAATATGATACGCTCAGCCCCCCTGGCGGCTATGACATTCTTCTACAAAATGTTCTTTAATACCATTGTAAGAAGAAAAATCTCACAAGGAATTCTCAGATGGTATTTTTGGTTATGCAGCACAAAAGTCAAGAAACTGAACTTTAAATTCTCATTTCAACTCAAATCTTCCATTTAATCTTTTGATTTTGCAAGTTTCTGGTAAAATCTGGTCAGAAACAGTGAAGTACACAATTTTCTCCAGTGCCACATATACAAAATTATTCCATATTGCTACATCAAGTGTTATGCATCTTTTTCCATTTTTTGGGGGGGTCGGGGCGGGCGGAAATCACACCCCAGGATTTGAATAGGTATCCATACAGAACTATTCAGCATTATTTTCTGATATGGATGTTTTCATCTCAAAATGATACTGAGCTGAGGTAACTTCTGAAATAATGCACACCAACTGTGTGCAGGGCAGGGGGGAAAGGAGTGGCACACCACTCATCTGAGAAAAGCCTAGCCTAATTTTGGTGTCTACAACACATAACCTATGTCAACTATATTGCTTAAGACACTGGTTTTTGGTCTCATAGCTTAAACTTACATTAGGAAGATCCCTTATGTCATTGATGATGCCTTCCAAGATGGATGACAGCGTCACCATGGGATCTGTTCGCCGTCGGTGGATAGATTTATGAGGACGCTAAAGAAATCAGAGGCAGAAAAATTAAGGCAGTTCCAAGATGCAAAATATTTACCCACAGAAATCCTAGGCAATTTAGTTTATTAATTTACTAGGCAGGTATCTGTGTTGCATGCGGAGGATGCACAGGAGTAGTAAAGAAACTGGCCAGTTGGTACAAACAGAAACAGAAATGCTGCCATCAGCTTAGTAACACCTTCACTCACATTCAGATAATCACAGTGGACGGTTGTCCCTACTCGCCGCTTCTTCTTTGGAGGAAGCTGCTGTTTAGGAAACTTCAGGACCAGTGATTTCCTGCGAACCTCATCCGCACTAGATAAAAACAAAAAAGTGTAATACTTTCTCCAGCCCTTTTGTGAATCAAGACCATTTGTCCCCCAGTATTGGCTCTAGTCCCATCTGCCATAATATCAAATACACAATCGAAATACTGTAGTAAGAGTCTATGTAAAGCCCTATCACTTTATTCATGTGATTAATATACATATGAGTATTCTGCACTAAGCTCTAAATTGTTTTTTCTTACTACCCACAGGTATCTCTGCTTCTTCCCTTACCTCTCAATCAGTTGTTTTCCCAGGACAATTTTTGTTCCTTCTACTTTGATGAGTTCTTCATTATCATTGTGAATGACTGTTTTTTCCAGCTCTTCCTCCTGCTCTTCTGTCATTGCAACAGGATTAGAAGGTGGGGCATTTGTTTGGTAGTAAAGAGGGCAGAACTTATTAGTCCTCATATGGCCAATTGCACCACATGCTCCACATTTTAGCTGCAAAAATGTAAGAAAGATAACAGATCAGAATTCATACATAGGTTCCCAGTTTAGAAGCAAAGTATCATTAAAATCCCCTAGTCAGACCTTTAGTACATCACTAGAACAGAAAACTTCTCCAATACCCAAGACCTGTTAGCGTGCTTCACATATGGATATGCTTACTTTCAAGTCTGGACGCTCTTTCATTTTCTTGGGCTTCTTTTCTGGAGGGCCCTTGAGTTTCTCTTTTTCTTGGTTCCGTTTTAAACGCCGTAATTGTTCCTGGATCCTGCGCCGCTCCTTCCGCATTTCCTCACGGTGCTGTTCGTCAAATAGAGCAAACTTTCGTCTGGGGGGGGCGGAAAAAAACACAACACCCAAAACAAAACACACAAGTTTTTCATCTGAGTTGATCATTTACCAGGTACTCTTCTGCCACGTCAATCACTGCATGAAATTCCTAATACCCTCCAACTGGACAGCCATTAAATCTCTCTCTCTCTCTCTCTACACAATTACAGTGCCGGGCTTCTACACCCAATTCTACATTTCTTCTTACTGCCAATAGAATGAAATAGTCTACAGGCAAAGTTAAAAAGAAAAAAAAAGAAAAAATCCTAAATGTCTTACATGAACTCTTCATCCTTGGTAGTACGTATTCGGCAGTAGGCATCAATCACAGCTGGCTTCCGAACTGTCTCGCACCTCACATATTCTTTCCCATCCTCATCTCTAAACGTACGATAGATTTTGAGGCGGCGGCCAGTGGCAGAGGAATTAAGGCTGGTTACAGAGGCAGTGTCATCATCTTTATGAGAGTTTGCTGAGGGTCCTGAAGCTGATGCTACAAGAGAGTGTTTTATTTACTTATAATTTCTTTCACACTGTAGAAACACCATTGTTTAAATACAGCAGATAGTTTTGGCTTAAAAACTTCCAAGACACAAATTCAGGAAAACCTAAACAACAGAAGTCTTTCCCCTGCTTGTTCATGTTCTCTTATGATGACATGTATCAATCTGAAACAAAGGTAAACTACTGAATTATCCACATGGATTGTAAAGCCAGAAGAAACAGCTACAGTCCACAAAGACCCGCAGGTGCCTAAGTGCAACCTGTAAGGCAGCTGCAACATGGCCCTGCAGATTGCTTATAATTACAGTGGGTTTGATCATAGGTATGGAGATCTGGCAGAAACTGAAGGTCAACAATTATCCAGTTCTCCAACTAGTGTTACAACCAGTGAGCTAGCCTTGTCTCATGTGACCACAGAATCTTTCCAGCACCATCCATAATTCTGGTTGAGAGATTTTGTTCTAAATAACACTGGGTATCTTTTCATAAGGCAACAATCATCAGCAAATCTTCCACATAACCATTACTAAATTATTCCAGTAATTATTTGATTAGCAATTTATTCCCAATCAGGGTTTCCAACAGCAACAATAATATTGACCCAGATGCAGCAGAGCTCAACTTTGCTCATACACATGCAACAAGTAACAGTGGTCATGAGCACAGTTGTACAGACAGAAGTTCATTCACAGGTCAAACACTTTTACCTGCCAGTTAGAGAGTGTCAAGTTCTCTGTTGGAATGCACTTAAAATAAACATGTCTCCAGGAGATCCAAACCTGGCAGCTACCCAATTACCTCCCAAACACACTGCTACAGCACACAGTGTAACAGACACTGCTATCAGCCTACATATTGTGCCTGTTTCCCATACATAGCTGTGTTTACAAATAAGATCCAATTAGAGTACCATAAGCTGGCTGCAGAAACTATCTGTGAATACATCTTGAAAAAACTACTCAAAAACACCCCCCACTACCAAAAAAAAAAGGGACACGTAAGCAGCAAGCAGCAGTGAATAACTAAAGAAATACCAGAGTAAGTTTATAGTTCGAAATAAGAAAAGCTATGGGGCAAAGAAAACACTTTAAATGCATTTTCAGACAGTAACTGCTCAGGAGAATGAAGAAGCCCCAGATAAGCACGTCTATACATTCTCCCTGTAAGGAATCCACACTCTCCTCCAAGAGGCCAGATCAGCACACTTTGCAGCCTGACACAAAGTTCCGCGTCCCTTCCCAGGCACATTCTGATGGTTGCAGTTACTTACACAGCCCCTTTTTGTCTCTCCTGTCCTTTTTGCCCCTCTCTTTGTCATTGCCACTGTCTTCTCCCAGAAGCATCCTTTGCAATTCCTTTCGTTCCTGCTCTTCTCTTTCCCGAGAGAGCTGAGAACTAGTTTTCTTGTTCTGTAACATATTCTCAATATTCTTTCCCATCTCTTCAAAGTCACTGTCTTCAGCTGAGCTGCTATCTGTGTCTGTTGACAGAATCTCAGTGGATTCCAGAACCCTGAAACAGGACGCACCTTGAAAGTCAGCTAGTACCACACCCACAACACCCTCCCCCCCCCCCCCCCCCCCCAAAAAAAAAGAATCAGCCTATTACCTTCCCAAAAATACAAAGGTAAAAATAACAAAAAGGTTTGAAAATTAAAGTTGCAAATCACTACTACAAGAACAGGCATAATATATTCCCGTCTCAGTCCTCCTGTAACCCCTGTGTCCAAAAGATCAATTGTTCCAAGCCAGTCTTCTCCAAGTTGATCTGAAGTTGATCTCTTCATCATCAACAGTACTATATTCCCTACTCAATCTCAGGTCTTGGGACAGAACAAGGAATAATGCATAAATTCTTCTGACAGTTCTAAAGAATAGGACAAAAAATTGGTAGCCACTACCCAAGACAGAGATGGCAAACTGCTGTTAACAAAAGAAAACAAAAGAAAGGAAATAGGGTGGTGAACTACTGATCTGTAGAACAGTGGAACATCTCATGCCATTATATGTGGCAGACTATGCAACTCATTCTACCTTTCCAAAAGGTCTATGACAGCAAGACACTAAGGCTAACTCATAAGTTTCTATTAACAGCCAAAGCCCTCTTTCTCAGTGCTGTATTTTGTGGGTCCAACCAGTTGAATCAGCATCTATACCACTACATATCAGTGAGCCCCAGGCATACATAGTTCTGGACTTTTAAGGTGGGGACAGGGTGGGGTTCAAGGCTGTAAACATCAGATAAGAACTTACTTATTTTGTAAATCAAAGATGCGCTGACACTCTTCTTTGTATCTCTCCTGATGTTCTGCTACAGAAAACCGAGACCCACGTGCAAATTTGCTCATAGGACCTTCTCCTGAACGAGCCTGCTCTGTAGACATCGTACGTACTACATCAATCACTTCCCATCGGGACAGCTTCTTTATCTGGAAAGAGGAAAACAGACTAGAAATGGCTTTAGAGACATACAATTGAGGTAGCTGGCTGTGGATTTCAACTCCTTTCCACACAAAGTCAAAGTAGAAACATATACGTCCCTTCCACCATCAGCTGCTGAATCCAATAGAGAAGAGAACTCTGTAACCTGCTCCAATTCATGCTCACCTCCTCTTCAGGCACTCCAAATTTACGCAGAAGCTGTTTGGCATTTTTGAGAGAAAGTCGGCGCAGATCAGCATCTGTCCCTGTCACTGTCTTCTTCACTGGCTGAGGTTCTTTATCATCCTGTTCAGAGGAAAACGCAGCCTATTAATGTCATCCTAGGCAGCCTATTAAGGTCTTTCCTAGGCTCATCTGCTGATGTTTTCTCTTCCTGATGCCCCATATTTACTCATTTCTCCCACATGACTTTCCAGTTATTGCTCCTTGTCCAACCCAACTTTGGGAACTATACCTTCTGCTGAGTTGGTTTATTTGGAATCTTCACATAAGAAAATCCTTCACCACAACCAGTAGGATCTGCTACACCGGTCACTTCTAGGAGGCACTTGCCCTTCATAGCAGCAATGAAGGCTCGTGTGGTGTTCCATGGAGCTGTGCGCACCTGCCAGCAAGAAGAGAAACATGCCCTCACAATCTTGCTACCATGGACGACAATTCCAAGCTTTTTATTTTGGATTCTTCAAATATACTGACAAATTTTCAGCTGACACAATGAGGGTGAATTCCACTTCTTGATCCTTCAGCTGCCCTAATAAAACCTCTATGAAGAACCAAAGTGCTAGGATAAATCACAAAAGGCATTTAAGGCAAAAAGCCTAGTCCTGAAAGGACCTGGCAAGAAGGATTCCCAAACACAGGTATAAGCTTGGCAGCAGAGTTCCCAGGAAAGTCGCAAGAACATTTGATCTACTGAATCCTATTTTAAATATGTCCTGTAAATATAAAGACCTCATTTCTCTCCTGCCATGCAGATTTATATATTGGCATGCACGCTCATGCATCGCTTTGACAGTACCTCATCATCAATCTTCATTTGGAAATCCTCTTCGTTCTCCTCTTCCGGCGCAAAGAAGGATTTCTCCCCGTAACCTGCATCCTGCAGAGAAGTATTATGAAAAAATGAGAACCTAACGTCTGAAAAAGTTTACTGGAGAGAGAACTAGAAGCGTATTATGAACCTCCTGTGGAGACTTGTCATGCTGAACAAGCACACTACCACACACAGTTGCTTGCAAGATTCGCTGTGACGCACAGTATCACAGATGTCAGACTGCCCAGTATTTTGACAAATTCCATAATTAAATATTGCACTCAACTTCAAAAAAATAACCAGTCTCTCTCACAGCCACATGCTGGTTACTTTCTGCTGTAGACCTCCAGGTAGAAACATAAGCCCTTTCTCATACCTTCCCTTTGCTACCTTTGAGCATAGATAACTCAGTATCTAAATAATAGGTAATAAGAATATAATGTCTCTCTCTTTAAGAGCTTAATTCCCTTTTTACACAGCAGAAAACTTAGCAAGTTGCCCAGTAGTCAGGGAACTAATATGCCTACTTTATAGCAAAATTAGCTTTAGGCAGAATGTGTTACCTACCCTCACCCTTCACAGAATTACTTGTCAGTAATTTGCCTTATAGCCTACAAGGAGCATTTACCTTCAGTCGCTGCTCAGCCGCAATCATGCTGTAATAAGCACAGCACTGTTCTGGGGATACCATTGCTCTGATCTCTTCCTCTGTTGGCAATCTGAAATCTGGCTTTAAAACCCACCAATTTGAGTCCATCCCTGAAAAATGCACAGATCAAACACTGAGTAATTTCCCACAAATGTTGGATGCCATCATAATCCTAAATGTATTTCAGTATTTGGTACCCTGCTGCAATGCTGGCAAAAGGAGACAAATCCATGACAATGAAACCACTCAAAGTGATTGGTTTTTTCATTCTGCATTTCTCTAAATCAACGCCCCCCACTCAACGCCTGTTATATCAGCAAACTCTGATACATTCATGCTCATTAAATGTATAAAATACATTCCAAAAGCATTTAATCCACCTTTCACTTCCTCACCTCAAACTACTTTACCCGTGGCTAGCCTAAAAAGCTTTGTATTACCACCTGTTTATGATTCTGCATATACAAAAATCAGAACTCAGACTCTCAGAGCTCTATGAGACTCATGAAGATGGGACAAGCTTCTACTGACATGTATTTGCTTGCAAAAACACAGCCATACACAGAGGAAAGGGAACATGTATGTGTTGGTGTCACACATTGTTACTTTGAGTAAATCATTGCCCAAAGTGTTACTAAAAAACTGTCCAAACTGTAGTCATTTCTCACCCTGAAGGACACTTGTGCCAAAAGAAAGTGCACATTTATAAAAACTGGAACAACAAACTAGCAGATTACATTTCAGTTATTCAAATAGGTGTTTTCAAAAATGGTTCATCAGGAGGAGATGTTGCCTCCTCCTGATCTGTTTTGGAACTCCAAGAGCAGCAAAGAATGGCTGACTGCCACATAATATCTTTAAATACCTGTGCGTTTGAAATCAGCACAAAGCTTTAGCCGCTTTCGGATGCTACTCTCTGAGTGTGAGGGAAAGGCCTTCTTGATATCCTCCATGCGAATTCTCCGAGGACGGTCTCTGCTTTTCCAGAAGAGGCGATAAATAAAAACCTACAAAACAAGACTCATCTGTGATGTCCAAGAAAGAATACAACAAACCTGCAAAGACAGTATAGACAATGCTGTTTCTAATGACTACTTCAGACTTCCTACTTAAAACCCATTGTTTCTTATAAATTTACTTAGTAAAGTTTTCCAAGCCACATGTCTGCTTCAGGTTCAGCTATTTTTGAGAATGAGATGTGGAAAAAATATTTCTCTTGAAATTTTGTATTATCACCTTAGAAATGTTCACGCTTTGGTACAGAAACTTGAACTCTGGGAATAGCAGGGATTTTCTTGCTCTGCAAAAACCTCTTGAGTTACAATTTTGAATTAAATTGACAGTAAATTACCAGAAATTTTCTCCAAAATCTAAATTTGGGGGTATTTATTTGAATGGTCACTGACAGTCCCAAAACTTAACTGCCTCAAGATCTAGGAAATCAATAAAGACCTATGAAGCAACTCTAATTCTGTGCTATCTAATAGGACTGAAATAAGATCCCTTAATTGCCTCTTAAAACCCATGTAACTGTCATTTTATACAGCATAACCACTTCAAAGTTCATTCTAATTTCTTCAGTTTCCTACACTTGTATATAATCTTATAACCTTTTATTTTGGCTAATAAAAAGCCTCTATCATATACTTATCAGATAGGATGCAAGTAAACAGAAGCAGCATGCTATAAATCATTGGTTAAATGACAACCAAAATGGTCTGTATGGTTAACATCCAGCTCTTGTAGTGCTCTCACCTCACCACAACAACAACAAAAAAACCAAACAAACCTCACAACAAACACCAAAAAAAGGGAGCCATAGTAGGGCAATGAGCTTCTCAAATCAAGGCTGTCCACATGAGGCCTCTGCCTATGCCACGGGCTTTCTCCAAAGACCCCTCAGATCCCCAAACGGTCTTACCACATACCTGCAGAAAATCTCTGATGTGGGTGTTAGCACGTTTAGAGTTGGGACCAGGTACTTCATAAAGTGGGCACTCCTGACCAACCACAAAAATATCCACTAATTCTCGAACATAATAGCCTTGTCGTGTCCGGATAATCAGGAAATCTGTTTCAGGCATCTTATGTAAATAGATAGGTGCCCGGAAAAGGTTGTTTTCAAATGCCTAATAAAAGAAACAAATAAAAGTTTGAAAGTCAGGTTTTGATCACATTTTCTGTAACTCAATCTACAAAAAAGATCTTAAAAAAACACCCCAGTCATTCCAATGGTACACCATCATTTATAGCACAACATATGCAGATGTGCGGTCAGAACACCCCTTGCTTATGCAGAGAATAACCAAAGATGAAGCACAAAAGCATAAGAAAACCTAGAACAAATGCAGAAAGAGTTTGAAGGGCTCTTTGTACTGACCTTTGAGGAGGTACTTTAATAAGGGACTGAAAGAACACATGCAGAAGAACACTGTAACTACAGAAACCAGCCCAGGACATACACAGAGTCTGGGAACGGGAGAAGACAACAGAAGTAAGGACTGAAGACTTTGCTCAGGAAAGCAAGATGTTGTAAGAACCTAACCAGAAAAGCAGAGAGCAGCAGAGTTCAGCATTTAAAGGTAAGAAAGTTTAAACTAGCACCAAGGAGGCACTAGACTGCTTGGAACTGGAAAGACCATCCTCTTCTATAAAGGGTTTTATCTACCCATAGGGCTTCCACAAGCCTCATGCACTGCTACTCTCCCACACTACCCTCATCCACATCGCAAAGCTTTCCCTGAGATAGCCCTGTCCTCACTTCAAGCTTTCCAGAAGTCTTGTTTTATGAAGTCCTCTTAGAATTGAACAATTAGAATTGTCAGTTCTGTGATGAATCTCCAATATCAACCTTCACCTTACTTTTTTCCTGTGGTACAGCATGGACAGAATTATTTCTGCAGCAAAAGCAGCTAGCATTAACTGAGATTGATTTATTTTTAATCATGGATGTTGTAAGCAGATGGTCACAGAATCACAGAATCATTAAGGCTGAAAAAGACCTGTAAGAGCATCAAGTCCAACCATCAACCCAACACCAGCATGCCCACTAAACCATGTCCCAAAGTGCCACATCTACACTTTTTTTTTTAATACCTCCAGTGATGGTGACTCCACCACCTCCCTGGGCAGCCTGTTCCAATGCTTGACCACTCTCTCAGTAAAGAAATTTTTCCTAATATCCAGCCTGAACCTCCCCTGGCGCAACTTGAGGCCATTTCCTCTCATTCTATCGTTAGTTGCATGGGAGAAGAGACCAACACCCACCTCACCACAACCGCCTTTCAGGTAATTGTAGAGAGCGATAAGGTGTCCCCTCAGCCTCCTCTTCTCCAGGCTAAACAACCCCAGCTCCCTCAGGCACTCCTCATCAGACCTGTGCTCCAGACCCCTCACCAGCTTCGTTGCCCTTCTCTTGACACGCTCCAGCACCGCAATGTCCTCCTTGTAGGGAGGGGCCCAAAAATGAACACAGCATTCGAGGTGCAACCTCACCAGCATCGAGTACAGGGGCACGATGACTTCCCTACTCCTTCTGGCCAGACTGTTTCTGATACAAGCCAGGATGCCGTTGGCCTTCTTGGCCACCTGGGCACACTGCTGGCTCATATTTAGCCACCTGTCAATCAACACGCCCAGGTCCTTTTCCGCTGGGCAGCTTTCCAGCCATGCATCCCCAAGCCTGTAGCGTTGCATGGGGGTGTTGTGATCCAAGTGCAGGACTCAGCACTTGGCCTTGTTGAACCACATACAACTGGCCTCGGCCCATTGATCCATAATCTTCCCCAGCACCGAGGTCAGGCTGACAGGCCTGTAGTTCCCCAGATCCTCCTTCCGGCCCTTCTTGAAGGTGGGTGTCACATTTGCTAACCTCCAGTCATCTGGGACCTCCCCGGTTAGCCAGGACTGCTGGTAGGTGATGGAAAGCGTCTTGGTGAGCACTTCTGCCAGCTCCCTCAGTACCCTTGGGTGGATCCCACCCGGTCCCACAGACTTGTGGGTGTCTAAGTGGTGTAGCAAGTCACTAACCATTTCCCCTTGGATTGCGGGGGCTTCATTCTGCTCCCCATCCCTATATTCCAGCTCAGGGGGCTGGATACCTAGAGAACAACTGGTCTTACTATTAAAGACTGAGGCAAAGGCGGCATTTAGCACCTCAGCTTTTTCCTCATCCTTTGTCACTGTTTCCCCCCACGTCCAGTAAAGGATGAAGATTCTCCTTAGCCCTCCTTTTGTCGACAGTGTATTTATAGAAACATCTTCTTATGCTTGCTTTTCTCACCTGCAGTAACTGGCCTGGATGCAGAGAGCCCAAGAACGGAGAAGTGTGACAATAAACAGTCTCCCCATATTTACAGTCTGGAGCTCCCGGATCTTTGCCAGGTTTCTGCAACGTGCAATGAAGATGCAATTAGCACTCAGTGAGAGGCAGAAGAAAATCACTGCCCAACAGCAAAACCTGCATACTCACCCTTTTGTAGTAATTTTTAATCTTTGTTGCCATGCCAACCTGCATCATTAAAGGGGCATTTTCCTCACTATATTCAGCAAGGATGAGATCTCCATCCTTGCCAGTTAGGTCCTGTGGTGTGCGCATGAAAAACATTTCACCCCCGCCAGAAGCCTGACGCTCCTGCTCTCTCATCTGTGCCAGTGAAAAGACAGTGTTAGGCAAACAGCACATCAAACAGATCTGCTGTGCAAATGGAGCCACAGCAGACATCAGACACAGAGAAAAATAACTGTACCTTAGCTTTCTTTTTTATGTGCTTCAGCAGAGGTTGCACAGCATGGGGTCCTGGTTGGGACAAGGCACCAAAAGAGTATTTCTTCAGGGGAGGCCGATGAAATTGTCGGAGCTTCATAGGACCCATATGGGTGGGAAAGAATGGCTGGCGAAGTTCCACCGCTGGGATAGAGTGCTAGCGCAGGAACAAAATGTGTGTTAAGAATGACACGTATCATCTCAAAACCAAGATCAACCTCATATCCTGCTAACCTTTATATAACAGAACCTAGTAATATTTTTAGGTCTGCTAGGACTAGTACTAGTGCATTGAAATTCACTTGTCATCATACATGTTGCCTTTTGACAGAAAGTGCTTGGTCCATATATAAGATCGTTCCTTTCTGTACAGGGACAACTTTAATTTTACTATTTCAAATGGTACCCAATGAGAGGATTTTTTTTATTAACTAGGAGCATGCAAAGCTATTATCGCTATCAGTGGGAGAGAAGTGCATTTGGAATGACATACATTCTTCCCATTACAGAAGAGGCCAGAATCATATAAGGTTTTAGAAGAGGTCACTGAATACCACAATGAAGGAGGAAAAAAGTATCACCTCTTCACCTATGGCTAGTGAGCAGTAGTTAAAATTCATTATTATCTAAATTATTTTTATGATATCCAGATCAAAGCACACACTAGTAGCAGAAGTACAGCCTCACGTCTTGACTGTCTGCACCACTCCCCCCACTACCACTTCAGAAAGAGTACTACAGAAAAAGACACCAAACAAAAGCATCGCAAGTATGATACAGCAAAACCTAGCACCTAAACTTCAGTTTGATGGGACAATCAAGAAAAGTTAGTTCAAACTCCTTCCTAATCATTTTAATTAAACAACATTAAAAATCTCTCTCATGAACACTCAACTGACCTACTGTAATCTAAATTCTGGTTTTTTTTACAAATTCTAAATCACACTGTCAGCTAGAAACCTCCTACCAAGACAATCTATCTAATCTCTCACTCTATAGCCAACACTGCTGTGACTACCTGAATGATGTTGCCTCCAAAGGTTCCTCGAAGTCCCTGCTGTTTGGGGTAGTAAAACTCATCATTGGAGAGGTTCCAGGGATCCTTCACCTCTGGCTGAGACATGTTCTAATTCAATTTAAACACAGAGTGAGATGTGTCAAAAAAAAACTTGTCACTCTTTCCACGTCATTCCCAACTGCAAGGTGCCAAAGCTTATGCTGACCTGCTGGGGTTCTTCCTTGATGACACCTGTTTTTCCCAACAGGATTCGACTTTTCTTTAGAGAAGATTCTTTCTTGTTCTCCTTGGATGGAGAGTTCAAAGTCATTTCTTCCTTTTCATCAGGAATTTCTAAAAACACAAGCAATCACACTGTAGGGCACTTGTCCTAGGGTTCCCTTTTCAGTACCAAAACCTCCTACTGAGCTGCAGCTTGGTCCAGACATTTTAGCCTTTTTGTTCAGTTTCTGGGGTGACTGTCCTCCTTCTACACTCCTCCCCCTTTTCCTCCATACAGGTTAATATGAAACAAGCTCAAGAAACAGAGAAAAGCTCCATGCTTAAATCTCTACCTTACCTTCTTCAGCAGTGAGTAGATCTGAGTGTGAGGAGAGTGACTGTGAGGATTGCTTGGGGTATTCACTGCTCAACACAAAATTTACTAATAATCTGATCGATGAAAGTACAAGAAATAGCATCTGTTCTGCCAAAGTTATTCTAAAGAGAGTCAAGGCGACAGGAGTGCCAATACTGTTTCCCAGTTACATGTATTAATAATCCTTTTCTTCCCCACATATATACAACACAAAAGTGAGTCTGAATCCAAAGATAACATGGACCTGAACCCGAAAGGGATTCCTGAAAAGTTCCAGGAAAGTAGCATGAATTTTAAAAGTTAGCAATTTGTGAAGCATGGATTCTCCAAGTAAGATTTTCACATGAGAAGCAAGGCCTAGTGACATGGGCTTGGTAAATGCTATATCAGCTTCACACACAGATCTCATGTCACTCTATATAAAATAAGAATGGGTTCACCTTTGTCACTATTTGTACAAATATCTGCAATTTTGTGGTGTATTTCAGACTTGGAAAGAAAATACTGCGAGTCTGTTTTGTCTTTAACCAAGGTCAAATTAAGAGTGAATTTCAAAGTTGCTGGATAATACCAAAACATTCCAATAAATTCATATAGAAATTCTTAGAACTGACCCACTTTCCTGAGGAAGGAAATGCAATCCAGGCCATATAAAAGTGTAGCAAGATATGCCTATCCTTAAATTACATAAGGCTGCTTGAAGATTACCAACACACGCATTTAAGAGAAAGTGGTGATTTTAGTGGTCCAAATAAGACAAAAATATCACCAGCTTGTAGCAATATAAGCAGGGATTACATTCAAATCAAACTCCAGGAATACTGATTAAGTTTGTAGCAGCAACAAAAATGCTGACAGATATGCAAAGTCATTGCTTCCATGTGCCATTACCGCAGCCTGAAAGAGGCTTAAGGAATCTGCTTATTCAGGCTTTAAATACAAGCCATGCTGAGAATGGCATGGGCTAGTTTGTGGTTTACTTCTCTACCTTCTCTCTTCAAATCAACATGCATACAAATAAAATTAAGACAGTCACTTCTAAAACACACCAAAAGTCAGATTACTTATGTTAAATTTAAGTTCCAGAGCATTAATTCTTACTCTCCCATTACTGCTTTTAACTTTGGAGCTGGAAGTATATACATTACTGTTATTAGCGTTGCTGCCTTCTGCTTAGGCCTTTGAGTACTTGCAAATTATCTTCAAAAGCCAGAACAAAGAAAAACCATAAGTATTGCCCCAGTCCATTTATTTCCAGTCACAGTGTGACTATAAATCCTTACTTCCATTTCCACTTGTCTTTTCCCATTTGAGTCAAATTTCTGAATGCCATAATCATACCTAGAATTATGTTCTCATCATTTGGATCAAGTGTTAAAACAGGGGGATCCAAGTAGGTTTCCATTGCCTGATCATCCCAGATGATATTGTCTTCCCAACGGCCATATACTAACTCTTCATTATCAATTGGGAAAATAGAGTACCAGGGCTTGTCTTCATCCAGAGAAACTGCAACAATCATAAGGTAGAATCCTTAAGAGTTTATACACTACCTTGGCAGAAAACCATTTCAGAGCTCATCCCCATATCTTACTCTCTCAACCTTTCCCATCTTTTAGGACTTTCTGAGGGAGGACCTCTAAAAGGCAAAAAGAAAACTCATCTTGGAAGCAGAGACAACGTAGAGCCCCAAGTCTCAGCTTTACCAATGCTTAGAGATTTTGCTCCATTGAAACACAGAGAACCTCCAAGAATAAAATAGGGCCTCTATCAGGTTTTAGAGCAAACAAGTATCCCTTTTATCTACACTTTGTTGCCAAAAAAGGACCCTGCTATGACATAGAACACAAGTCTATACAGAAACACGTGTCACATGCATCTATTCATAGACCAAAGATTGACACCCTCATTACCTTGCTGTTCAGGAGCCTGCTTTTCTTTGCCCTTCGCTATACCTAGGACTCCTGCTACATTTGGTTTCTGTGCTAGTGGAATTGGTGGATTAAGCAAAGAGCCACTGCGGTTCAAACCTAGAGAAAAGGAAAACAAAACTAAGGTTAAGTTGAGTGGGAGGGCTAGGGGGCATTGCATGGCCTTAAATCAGAAGTTGGGGGTTGCATGGAGAGTGATTTCCAGCCTGTACCAGGATGGGCCTACTGCTCGCGTCACAAAGAATGTCATGTGTCATTGGTACAGGTAAGACTTACAACACATTCACCCACAGCTTACTGCTGGATTCTGCAGCCTCTTCAAAGTTACATTTGGCTTGCTTTGCATATGCTGCATGACGATGCATAAGGTGCATTTCTGTATGGTCCCTATAAAAGTGAGAGGCCTCAAGCAGGCAGTTGCTATTGTCAGAACAGTTAGTCTGGCCTCCAGCAGCTTCCTGTCTTATGTCAAACTGTCATAGAAAAAAGGATGGCCAAGCAGACCTCAAGGAATCATTCTGTGGAGGCAGCTTCTCCCAGGGCAGACCAACTCACTTATGCTCACGTGTCACTTATGTCACTTAAGTTAATGCTTCTGGAAGGCATAAGACCTAACGCATGTGAACAGACCAACCATGCTTAACATGTTACTGTAGCTTTTGATGGGACTCAACCACAGCGAGCCCAGGCCTGGACAGCTCAGGCACAACTGTGCTGAAATGAAAACTGTTATAAAAAGCTATCTCAAATTCACCTACCCAACCCCTCAGAGTGTCTTGTACTCATAGCTGTAAAGGATTGACACTAGTATGCAATAAAGATCTGACATTCCCATTAGTCTTTCCTTGTAGAAGCAGGATAAGATATAACAAACAGATGATAAACATTGATTCTACACAAGCAATTTAAATTTAAAATGCATCTATGTCTAAAAGAAGTCTGAGGCTTATAAGAATTGTTACTTCCTATCTAGAAAAAACAGAATACCATTATTAGTTCAGGAGAAGCTTCAGAAGACCTTTATGCAATTCTTCCAATAAAGAAAACATATAAAAAAATTCCTTTTCCTTTGGCCTATAAACAGGAGACATCTTAAGAGTAGCATTGCTTGATACTAATGTAGATGGGTCTAGCATCTGGTATTCCACATGGAGAGAAGCAAGTCAGAGTTGATATTTTCTTTAACAGAAGGGACCTACACTGTTTTTGGAAAGAAAGTAAGAATCTCAGAATTCTGAGCAGAGCTGTGATTTTGCCAAAAACATTCTCTGACAGGAAGAATTATGTTCTGTATTTGAGACGAAAGCATGCAATGCAACTACAGCAAGTACAATTCATACCAGACCATCGATTACCTTGTTGGGCATTGTATGCAGTAGCATTTCTAGTCATACTGGATGGCAGCCAGCCTGCCAAACTTGCCCGCTGTGTCTTAGTCCCTTTGTGCTTGACATCTTCTCCATTCCAGATAACATCATCTTCCCATTGGAGCTGTGTCACCATAAGGAAATGCTCATCAGCTAGCAGATCATCCTTCTCATCCATCAACCCTGCATCCTGGAAGGAAAGAATAGTTGCTTAGACCTGCATTGAACTTATACTTTCAAACTAAAGGAGGAAAATTAGCAGTCTCATTTTGCATGGTGCACAACCATCCACCAGCCCACCACCAGGCTCTCATTGTGCAGCAATCCCCAATGCCACAGCCATCTCCACACCTTCCCTCACAGTTCCCCTCTCACCCCCTCATCTGTGTGTCCTTTAACCTCCTGCTCCTTCTTCTTCTCTTTCAGCTTGAAACCATAATCAAATCCGCTGCCATCTTCAGGGATCCCCAGCATATCATACCAGAGCTGTGCTGGGCCATAGCGCCATTCTGCCACTTTAGGCTTTGTATCTGTCACTTTGTCTGTATCGCCAGCTGACTGGGAAAATTTTGATTCCACAGGTGCCATCATGGTAATCTGAAGCACAGCGAAGGAGGAGATGGTTACACTGATGGTCTATCTAAGTGTCAGTAAGAGGTTTCTTCCTTCCATGTTTCCCAGTTTATTCCCGAAGGAGAAAAGTATTTCTAAGAAGTGCTTTTCCATACTTACTAGCTGTGTTAAGCATGTTCTGCAATTAGACTTCCAAGAACACAGAGATTTCTTCTTGATACAAAGAGGATAAGCTCTCCTATCGATCCTGTACCACAGACGCAGCCTTCTCAGTAAGAAGCAATCACCTGAAGTCACTGACTAGTATCTGAAGAAGAGCTTCTGCACAGCTGCAATATAAGCCAACCCTGTCCTCCAGTTTTATTTTGGAGGAAAAGCTCTTTACTCTAAAAGTCGCTGTCCGATCTGCTACTACCCCCAGTGCTAGCTGGTGACCCTCTCTGAGTCTCAGATATCCCACCTCATCATCTGAAAGGCACTGCTCAGGAGGGGGAGGAGCAGCAAACTCATATTCCCAAGGAGATTTTCCTTCCATTCCACTCTCAACTACAACTTCACCCTCCTGTATCTGCACTTCTTGTGCCAACTCCCGATGTTTCTTCTTGCGTTTCCTTCGGGCACTACGCCAAACCGATGGAACATTCTTTCCAGGGCCAAAGAGACGCAGGAAACGCAGCACCTAGAATAGGAAAAAACAAGAGGGTCAGACAAAAAAAACCACTGTGGAATGCTTGTCTGTCTTTCCCTCACCTTAGAGCAGTAATGAAAGAGAGCACTCTGAAATTCAGAAGCTTGGCCTGTACTATAATCCCAACACCTGACGCAATCAACAGTCTCTTGGTTACACTTGAAAAAAAGTTTCTGATCCATCAAATAGATGGATCCTTCCTTTTCAAAATTATTTATTCTTAATTCCAGACACAAAGAAACTCAGAGGGAAGAAAGATTGCCTTTACATATTGGGCATGTGGTAAGACACCACCTGGAAATAATTATTTTCATTCTGAACAATCCACAACCTTCAGAAAGACACATGGAGATTGAAGAAGAGTTGATAAAATTACTAGCAAAAGAGACAAAGCTAGAAGACAGTTACATAAAGCAGAGATTTCTTAAGCAACCAGATAAAAACAAATACCATGGTCCAGAAATAACACACTCATTTTTATTTCAATCACAATGCAGTTCCCCTATACGCATACTGCATACCTCCAAAACCTGCACTAATGACAATGACAAACTTTCTCTTCTGTTTCTTCTATGATTACGACTGCTGTTTTTTAAGCACTGATAATTGTTTCTTCAGAGCACTCTTGTAAAGAGGGAAAGCATTATTCCCAAATTAACTGACAGATGTAGGAAACAGGGATTAGAACCAAAGATTTGTAAAGAGATGTCTTATTAATGTTCCCTGTTAATCTGTTACGCTGATCCCCAAAGGAAATAATGTTTATAACCACTCTATCCATCTCTGCCCACATCCACGTTATCCTTCTTCCCAAAACTCCCCCAGATTACATCTGAACCCTTTGGCTGGTTTTAATGACTCTTCACCAAGGGCAAAGGTCTCGGACAAAGTTAAGCTGCTAACAGTTTAATGAAACACAAAGTCTGCTTCTCCATGTGCTATTTTAAGTGGTTTCATCAAGAAAAACAGTGCTACATTAACATGCACATTCTCAGACATAAACCAACCCTCACAGCCAAATCTACAGGATTTCAGGCTTTGCCAGCTCTAGTGCTCATGTATTAATTATGAAAAGTGCTCAGCATTAACAGCTTGCACTGATTTCTGCACGCACTGGGCACATTCAACACTGAACCAGTCCCTGACATTACATGCTGAGCACCAAAGAAATGAACGCACCAATACACAAAACAGTAACACAGGAAACACCAAATTTGCAAAAGCCACAAGAGCATCCAGAAGGCTAACTTCTGTGCTAGAGCCTCACCTAGATTTCTAATAGACAGAGGTTAGCTAAATCATTAAAACATGATATTTAGTTATGCAAATTGCTCAGCTCTTACACAAAGGCTGTGATGGAGGCGCACATAAAACCAAGTTATCCTGGCTCACAACCATCTGTTTGGCAACTATAAGCCCATTTTTATTCTCTTTCCCCTCCCACATTTCCTCTCTTCTTGACAGCTTTAAAACTTTTAAAATAATTATTCAAATACATTGACTACATTTACTATTTGGGAGCATTTAGAAAAGTATTGTAATGAATTTGCTTTGTGCAAAAAACGATCATTCTTTCAACCAACTTGTTATTGAGCTAATTTCTGATCCATACTCAGAGCAGTTTTGAGAGAGGGTTAAGTAAAGGATACAGATCACAAATTGTTTCAAGAAGAGCACACCAAGTTCAGGACAGCACGAAAGGAGGAGCAAATATTTGCCATAAAAGCCAGAAAGCAGACAGATTAGCTTTATGGTTTTTAATCATCTAGCAAAAGTATTCTCTACCACCTCAGAAAAACAATTTTCACAAAACAAAAGGCCTGTGCTATGGTCTAACAGAACAGCAAAACATTGTTTCACACCCTGATGTGTATGATGCTTTTTAAGAGGCTACTGCAAATGGCAGGCAAAGCATTACATATTAAGCAATCTGGAAACAGCAGCACACAGAAACTAAAGAAAGTATTGAGGTGAGCAAGAACATCTATGCAATTACTTACTACATACCCTTAATACTATACAATTCATATTTAGAGGGCTTACATGATATAGTTTCTGTCACTTCCACATATCTCTTACAATACCTTGCCTGGTCGAAATTCCGGGAAGAGCTCTGTAACACTTGGCAACTGTTTGGTAGCATCTCGCTGCATGATTCCTGCAAGAGGAAGTGTGAGTTTGCCTTCCTTGGATTCTGCCTGCCTGGCTTCTTGAGGTCCCATCTCTGACTCAGAATCAGAGCTGCTGCTGAAATCCACCTTGTCGGAGGCAGCAGAGGAAGGAGCAATGATGGAGGGCAAAATGATACCGTCTCCATCTTCAGATACTACAATAGAACAAGCACCTTATAAACAAACAGGTTTCCTCCCTGTCCCCTAGTACAACCCTAAAATGCCACATCTACTGTTTATACCGAGTTATGCAAAAATTAAGCTTCTGCAGGTGTACCATTCTGGTTTAACCTTTCATTTTATCCTAAGTGTTCCAGGTGAATTTCCCAGCCACAACTGAGAGGATGAGATAAAAAAGCAGTTTCATTGTCAATATCAGTATTTTAACAATCACTGGAAATATAACATTTCACCCTGCATTTCAGACAATCCTGTAACATTGCATATCAGGACAAAGACCCACCTTCAGATGCAGTCTGCAGACCGAATTTTGATGACGCGTGGTGCTTGCCGCAGAATGAACTGCCACACAGCAGTGTTTGCTTCCTTCAGACATTCATATCGCCAGAGAGAAGAAGAAAGTCCTCACTCACCAGTGGCAGCTGCATCCTTTTCATCTTCTCTCTTTCCAGGTACTGGAGGGGGTGGTGGCGGTGGCATCAACTTGGAATCAATATCTTCACAGTCAGCATCGTAATCATCGTCATCTTCATCTAACCAGTCAGGAGACAAGACTGCGTATTAAGCAGACAATAAAAGGGAACCATGCACCCTTCCTATTTATACTATCTCATACCTGTCCCAACCTGATAAAACCATGTCTTCTCATTAGTAAGGAGACCATTCTCATTTTGTAACTGGATGCAAAAGTCTTAAAAGTTCGGCTTCCTGCACAAACTCATTTGCAAGATTGAAATTTAAGAAAGAGTGGGAAGGAGGGAAAAAAGCAAACTGACAGAAAGATGACTGAAGCACTTAAAATATATATATCTATATTCTGCTATCACCTTCCCTTATTCATGCTTTGCAGAGCAAACAAAGTTGCTAAACAAGGAAGAAAAATGTGGTTAAAAAGCCCAAATCACCTTTACATCCCACTACCCACAATATGTCAACAGAAAGGTTAAGTGTAAAGCAGCTTTAAGGAACAGGCAAAGATTTAGCATTTGCAGTAGCAGCTACTGAAAGGGAAAAGCTGAATGTTTTTGAAAATCTGTTCTAGACCAGACAGAGATCCCTGGGACTGACAAAAGAACCGAAGTGCCTTCTGCAGAAAGTCATTTCAGAAAAAGAACTCAAGGGTAAAACAGGACAGACATATTAAGACTGAAGTGACTCTCTAAGGGATCAGAACCTTATCTCTATTTCTGAGTATCTCCAAGAAGCACCAGGCCTTCCTGCATAACCCTCCTCCTAAGAACACAGGTTAAAGAAATATGAGCAGGTATTGGGTATTCTCTGCAGGGGATCCCAGAGCAAAAGGAGGAGTATAGTTTAACTCTAATGAGGAACCAATTCCTTAAAAAAGGAAGATATCAAGCAGTGGCTTCATCCAGTGAACAGTTTCACAAAGACTTATATTGGGCTCTTGAAGCAAGGAGTGAAAAGGCACAATGGCACCCATATAAGAGGCTGTCAAGGCCCATTAGCCCAAAATACGTTCTACAGGTAGAGCTGTAACGCTAATCCCATTTACCTGGTCTTCGAATCGGCTGCAGGCTCCCCATTGCCTGCTTATACCTACGGCTCTCATCTTCTGCCACTTCATTAATATCTGAATAATCAACAGCATCTTCCGTGCTCTTAACCCAGCCTAGGAAGAACAGAAATCTAGTCACACAACTTTATTCTAATATATATTACTAACTTCAAACTCATTACGTACATATGAATCCTTTCCTATGCTTCCTTTTCTTAGAGGAACAAAAACATCTGATTAACATCTCCCATGAGAGTATTTTCCCCCTCATTCCAACCAAAAGTTAAGAGAGCTCTGAATTTCCCCTAGAGAATGGTAAGTAACCAACTTTAGCACAAGGAACACCTTTCACTTACCAGCGAAACTGTTGAATACTCTCAGAAATAAAAGAGAGACATAATATTACTGTGCACAAAATAGGCTTGTGTAACACAAGGGAAAACACGGAATAAACTTATTTATGAGGGAGAAGAGACAAGTAAAAAAAAAACTTACAAAAAATTAAAGAGAACAAGTGCAAAAGTGACCAGGAGATAACGCGGGATTCACTCTGGCAAGAAGGAGAAGGCAAGGCCTTTGCCAGAGGACCTCTGACCAGATAACATGACGATATTCCTTGCAGCCCCAGATGACCTGGGTACATTGCTTCCTCTCCAGCAAGAACTCTGATCCTGCAGCCCCACTGATGTTTAACTGCAGGTACCCCAGTGCCTAACCTTCCTCGTCCAGGTGGGCTCCATCGGCCTCCGGGCTGTCCTCCTCGCTCGCTGTGATCTCGGTGATCAGGTTGCCCAGTCCCAGCACACCCAAGCCGGCCAGGTGCTTCTTGGATTCCTGGAGAGACCAGAGCCACGTCCCAGCTGGGAGGCTCCGCCGGCTCAGCCAGGTCGAGCCCCCCTAACCGCCTGCTCGGTCCTGCCCCGGAGCCTGGCCGACCAACACCGCCTCCCCGGCCCGCCCCGCTGCGACCCCGGTTCCTCTCCCGTCCCTCAGCCCGCGCCGCCGGCCGGGCCGCAGCGGCTTCTCCCCCGAGAGACACAGCCCTACCTTGTCGAGGACGCTGTCCCCCTCCAGCTGCCCCGCCTCATTGATGTTGCCGAAGAGGAATCCGGCCAGCAAAAAGGGTTCAGCGCGGCCGCCATCCGTCTCCTCCTCGCTCTCCGAGTCTGACATCGCGGCGGCGCCGACCCGGAACCGGAACCGCGGCCACGACCTGAAGGAGCCGCCGCCGCCGCCGCCGCCGCCGCCACCACCACCCCGCGCCGGCAAACAGCGGCCCCGCGCGGCCCCGCCCGGCAACGTCCCAAGGAATCACAGAATCACAGAATCACAGAATCTCTAAGGTTGGAAAAGGCCTGTAAGATCATCAAGTCCAACCAAAAAAAAAAAAAAAAACAAAAACAAAAAAAACCACACCACACAACAACAACAAACCACAACACACCAAAAACCAACCCACCCAACACCACACAGCTCCATGCCCATCAAGCTACATCCCACAATGCCACATCCACACGCTCCTTGAATACCTCCAGGGAGAGTGACTCCACCACCTCCCTGGGCAGCCTATTCCAATGTTTCACTACTCTCTCAGTAAAGAACTTTTTCCTAATATCCAGCCTGAACCTCCCCTGGCGCAACTTGAGGCCATTTCCTCTAGTCCTGTCACTAGTCACTTGGGAGAAGAGACCAACACCCACCTCTCTGCAACCCCCTTTCAGGTAATTGTAGAGAGTGATGAGGTCTCCCCTCAGCCTCCTCTTCTCCAGAATGAACAACCCCAGCTCCCTCAGCAGCTCCTCACAAGACTTGTGCTCCAGACCCCTCACCAGCTTCGTCGCCCTTCTCTGGACACGCTCCAGCACCTCAATGTCTTTCTTGTAGGGAGGGGCCCAAAACTGAACACAGCATTCGAAGTGCGGCCTCACCAGAGCCGAGTACAGGGGCACGATCACCTCCCTGCTCCTGCTGCCCACACTGTTTCTGATACGGGCCAGGATGCCGTTGGCCTTCTTGGCCACCTGGGCACACTGCTGGCTCATATTCAGCCGGCTGTTGACCAACACCCCCAGGTCCTTTTCTGCAGGGGAGCTTTCCAGCCACTCGTCCCCAAGCCTGTAGCGTTGCATGGGGTTGTTGTGGCCAAAGTGCAGGACCCGGCATGTGGCCCTGTTGAACCTCATCCGGTTGGCCTCAGCCCATCGATCCAGCCTGTCCAGATCCCTCTGCAGAGCCTTCCTACCCTCAAGCAGATCAACACTCCCTCCCAACTTGGTGTCGTCTGCAAACTTGCTGAGGGTGCACTCTATCCCCTCATCCAGATCATCAATAAAGACATTAAACAAGACCGGTCCCAAAACTGAGCCCTGGGGGACTCCGCTTGTGACCAGCTGCCAGCTGGATTTCACCCCATTCACTACAACTCTCTGGGCTCAGCCGTCCAGCCAGTTTTTTACCCAGCGAAGAGTGTACCTGTCTAAACCACGGGCCACCAGCTTCTCCAGGAGAATACTGTGGGGAACATGTCAAAGGAAGTGCAGAGGCTCCGGCGTTCACCGAAAAATCGTTTATTGGATTGAAGAAACAGGGTCTGGCTTTCCACAGGAAAGAACTACGTTTAGAACAGGTGCGTTACAAACAGCAGGGTGAGTTAAAACGAGAGCCAGAGAGATGAGGAAAGGTTTATTACAACTTAATTCCACATAATTTAAAAAAAAAAAATCCTTTAAAACTGTTAGCTGCAATACAAATTCTTTTATAGTATAACATCAAGTCGCCAGTGTATGTATCAGTACCACATTGAGAGTCTTGGGCTCCCACTGCTGACGGGCACTCCCCGCAGCCCACCCAGGGGGTCAGGACCCCTGTGAGATCCATCCGCTTGTCGGGGGTCAGCCCAAGCAGCACCGAGGATTCTACAGAGCAAGGTTTAGAACTCGGAGACAAAGCACGGTGAGGCTCTTCTAGTTTAAATTTCATAGAAATAGCTACAGCTGTAAACTGGAGAAAGCACTTACACATCTAAGGACACCTTCGGACACAGAATTCCTGAACTGCTCAGCTCCCTGTGGATGGCTTCAGCTATATTTAAAAAAAACACTGAAGTATTTCTGAAAATCATTCACAAACTGAAGGATTAAAATCGGTCTCTTCATAGAAAGTCTGTTCTGTGAATTAAGACATATACACTGCATTTCTATTCAGTAGCAAACTGAGGAATCTTGAACAGTTCAGGAAACCCGTATGGCTTAACCCAGCCTTTCTGATCTCCCGAAAATAGCAAAATCCAGCCGTGAGATTGTATGAAGTCTGTATTTGTTACCTGCCCACAGAAAAAAAAAACATGTCAAAGGAATGGAATTGATTGTAGACTGAAGCACTGGACTACTTACAATAAAATGCACCAAGAATTGGGGGGGGGGGAGGGGGGGGGAAGGGAGGAAGGTTACAGAGAATGCCCACTGAATGGAAAAGCTCCTTGGATCTGTGTGCTCCTGAAGCTCATTCTCATGAAAAGCAGAGGCTGGAGGAAACCAGCTGTCAGGACTTTTGCTCCTGGCAGAAAGCGACAGAAATAAAAGGCATCTAAATTACTATAATGAGGTACTCCAAAGTTAGTAAAAAGATTTTGACAGTGTTCAAAGTTCACTTTCTGCCCATTTTCATCACTATCATGTTACTCTCCTCAGTACTGTTGTGCAATCCATTTATTAAGTAATCCAGATGGGGATAAAGTGTTCTAGCATAATGTAATCAATAATGTAATCAATTTGAATTGATTAAGTAGTTGAATTTTATCTCACCGTACTCTCTTCCAGTTAACACCAGGATGGCTGCTCTGTGAGCCTACAGAAACGAGGGGGGATGTGCAATAATACTTGCTCACAGGATTTCTTCTCCACAAAATTATTGTAATCCAGTTAGGAATAACCACAAAAGATGCAGAACTAAAAGATTTCAGTATGTAAAAAAGTAAAAACTTTTTAAAACAGTAGTAGCTTCAGTACAAAATTGCAAATATATGTAGAAAAAAAAAAGAGGTGCCTGTTGGTGAAATTAAAAGTCTATTTAAGAGCAATTCAAACACATCACAAACTTTTTAAAGTACATCTCTGAATGAAGCAAAGGTTATGGGCTTGCACCGGGGTAACTAGACAGTTGATTTAGGCCTGACCAGCATCAAAAGAAACATGTGCACTGGCTTAAATAAATACATTTTAAACATGATAAATTCTATTTACTCACTTACTGAAATTTACCTACAGAAAATAATCTTGAATTAGAAGGCACAGAGTTAATTGCTGCCTGCAAGTCAAGCCCACACTAAAGGCCTACTACTAAAGTAAAGGCAGAACATGGTGAGTAGAGGTTACCTCACTGAAATACTCCTACACCCTCACAGCCTGCAGGGCACTGGGTAGGAGCCACATCTGGAACAGCACTTCTTCTACAAGTGCAAAAGGCACAAAGACACTCCAGGCAATGGCACTTGGTGAAGAAAAAATATGCAGAGTCTCTAGGCTTCTGCAAACATCATATGTAACGGGTGTTTTGGTGTTGCCTGCAATGAGGCAATGGTTGGAACATGGTGTTGGTTCACTAACCCACATAGACCAGTATTTGGATTAACTGCAGTTTATAATCTATGGGTTGCAGTTTGCTAAAGCAGTACCAGCATGAGCATACCTCAGATATACAAAAATTGCAGTTAGTGTTAGCATCAGTTACACCAGCTGAAGAAAGGCACATCCTCTTCAAAGAGGGGAATTAGGGCACAAATACAAATGTTTCTATCCACCTGGTATTTTTGCCCATATCAGATAAAGCAAGGTCAAATTAACACAAGATCCCTAATAACCTTGTTGATGTATTGTCTGTATCTTGCTAAAATGAGGCTTATTTTCTGACCAGGGTATACACCAGTGCAGTTTTGCATGTGTGGGAATCACAAGAAAGCAAGTTCTGAATTACCAATTGAGGCTGCATCCAGACAAAGACAGCACTGTCAACTTCAGACAACAAAGCCCAGTCCAGCATCATTGGTTTCACACAAAGTATCTTTGAAGCATGCTGCTTTCATACCACCAAGCTGTAAGGTTAAGTCTAAGGAAGGTTTCATGTGCTCACTCCTCAGCTGGTCCCGGAATCACACATAAAGAACAGTGCACATCCTGAAAATAAAAGCCAGCTGCCACTCACTAGGGCTGCTAAAGAAAGTTAAAAAGTACGTAAGTAGAACTTCAGTTAAAAAAGTTTATAACTGATCACCTAGCAGAGAGGAGAAAACTGCCCAGGTAAACCTATCCAGTGACTGGCTAACTATTACAAGTTTAACTGAAACCATCAGTGAGTTGCCAGGAAGAAACGAGGGTTCCCGGATCCTGTAAATAGAACCTCCAAATTTTCTGTCAGTGTTCTCCCAGAAGAACAACAAAGGAATTTGCTGTAAAAATCTCAGGTGGTGGCCCCAAGAACATTAAGAAGTGAAGCAATGAATTCCTCAAGAGCAAACAGGCTGCTATCAAGTCTCTGGGATTCATCAAAGGAATCGCACTGAAAAAAAAAAAATCTCGTTTTGAGAAGTGTCGTCCCAACTACCTCAGTCAGTCCGAGAAGGTTAAGTGTTAACTTTATTCTCAGGGTGCAAAGTCTCTTTGGAGAGTGAAATAAAATATCAGTTTAGAAGATTATGGAAGACTTGCATCTAAACTACTCTTCTACCTCTCCAATTCAAAAGTATGAAAATCACTCATTTGAGTGATTCATCATTATCCTAAGTTCCTTACATTAGGAGAAATCAGCTCCTGCTTCTATTAATAAAATCACTGCAGGTGTTCCCTGGGTCTTGCTCATTACATTAAACATGCCTGATGCTAACTCTTCATATAAACGATCACAGTTCACTGTAAGGTGAATCTCAGTAACATTTCAGGCATTTTTGCATGTAAACAAATTGTTTTCAAGCTTTAAATTGACAAATTAAAACAACAGGACAGCCAGACTTCTGTTTGCAAAACAAATTCAATCAGTAAATAAGGGATGGGAAAAGCAGCAGCTACGCTTAAAGCAAAGTTATCAGAATTTGTGCTTTTCAGCAAATCTAGTAACTGATGGCTATCCAGTAAAGAAGTCTGGCTTCAAAGAAGTCCCATCTTTTACTTTCCTCCACTAAATAAGGACAGAAGCCAAGTGATCCGTGGAAAAGCTGGAGACTGGAACTTTAAAAATAAAGTAGGTATTTGACCTCTCGGAAAAAAAAAACGTTCTGTTTCAGTTTCCCTGAAGCAATAAAAGTACAAGAATATTCGTTGCATAAACCATTTCTGCTTAGAGCTGTTAGTGCAAGATGCAAATCTTCAATTTAACTCAAAGAGCCCTCCAAGATTCTAGTCAATATTCAACTTTGAACATCCATCACCCGAGGTAACTACAATAAGACACACTTTCTTGTGTTCTTCTTTGTCACAGGATACAGAACTGCACGCACAGCTTCAGCAAACACCTCCCGAACACCCTCCTGATTCAACGCTGAGCACTCCAAATATTTGACTGCTCCAATTTGTTTAGCCAGCGAAGTCCCCTGCTGTGGGGTAGTGGGAGCCAAGCTTTGCTCTTTCAACTTTTTAACTGTTTCCAGGTCATTTCTCAAGTCTCTCTTCGTGCCCACTAAAAGAATGGGAACATTTGGACAGTGGTGAGAAACTTCAGGATGCCATTTGTGCCTCACGTTTGCATAGGAAGAGGGGCTACCGATGGAGAAACAGATGACGAATACATTGGTTTGAGGATACGAGAGTGTGCGCAGACGGTCATATTCCTCCTGGCCTGCAGTGTCCCAGAGGTTCAGGCTAACTGTCCGGCCATCAACAGTCATTTGGGCACTGTAGTTGTCAAACACAGTAGGGATGTACTCTTCTGGGAAGGCATTGGTGGTATAGCTGATGAGAAGACAAGTTTTTCCCACAGCGCCATCTCCAACAACTACACACTTTATAGTCTGCATTCTTTACCCAGAAACAAAGTCCTGCACAAAGCAAGAAAAAGAAATTAGGAAACGCACATTCAACGATAGTAATTTTAAAGATAAGCTTTAGCAAGTGTTTTTAATATTGCTAATGATTTCTTATGACAGCTAGACACACTCGGTGTGTCAGAAGCCATTATGAAGCTCACAGGCTAGAAAAACAATAGTGAAATGGAGATGCAATGAGTTGAGACCTCAGTGACAACTGGCTGCATTCCAACCATGTAAGTACAAATTAGCCAAATTCCCACAGTCTTGCCTTACTGCCAGACAGTTTCCCACAGACAAAGGGACAAGTCCTTAGAGGTACCTGCAAGTGGAAAGGAATCGTAACCTCAGACCTAGTAACAAGACACTCTGTCATTTGTAGGTTCATACACACACCTCTGTACACACACCTTCTTCCAAGATGCACGCTTCTTGTTTACATAGTCTACTGCCTAAGCAGTTTACTACAAAGAAAGGTCCAAAAATTATATAATTAACCAAGATACCCATTGCTGGGCTGCACTGCTACTGTTTACTGTAGTAATTCACTGAACCCAGGATCAATCAGACCTCAAGCAATTGCATTATTTAGAGGACACCACAAAAAAGGTTCAGAAAGTAGTACGTACAAGAAAAGCTGTTCTTTGAAATATAACTAGCCATAGTACCCAGATTAGAATACGTAAAGAATTCTCCTAAAGAAGCCAAGAACAGATTATCCTCACTAATCAGTGACAGAACAAGCAGAACTTAATAGGCTTGAGCTACAATAAAGAAAGCTTATACTGAGCATTAGAAAAATACATGCTGTAAAAGATCAGCAAACAGTCTTCCTAAGCAGACTGGGGAATTGTTACAGGCTTCCCTATCCTTTTCCTGACACGTGAAGAGTAGGTTTGATAATCAAATGGATACAGCCTAAAACTCAATTCATTCTAAACTTTCATCACATGAACAGCAGGAACTTTGAAAATAGCATGGAACAACTACAAGCAGTCATTTATTGTACATTTGTTGCATGTTGGAGCTTCCACTGCTAGCCTGAACAAGAAAGAACTTGCATCTGCCTTCTCACCCAAATGCCTTTGAGTACTATCACTATTACTGTCAGTAATCCTCAACTTGCAACCAGCAGCAAATACGCGGCTTCAAACAGAAGAAACAAATAGTGGGAGGAACTATATTGCATATTCCAGAAAGATCACAGCTCCAACACCGTCAAAATAGCAAAGGGAACATATGAAAATAAGCAATAGTGAAGTACTTCACTTATAAAAGTCATAAAACACCCTCCCTCCAACTTCCTCAAGACCATCCAAACAAATTAACAACTCATTACCATTTAATTCTCAGTTTTGTCCTTTTTGACAAAGTCTTTATCTGTATCCACATACTGATGTAGTCCCACTGGGAGCACACATGATTATTCTGTACTAAGTGAAAACAGACTACCTTAAGCTTTGGCACAAAGCTGCAATAGGCAATGTGGTCACTACAACATACAGTGCTTAAGGAAGTATCAATGTGTGTACACACCCACTATTGAAAACCATTCAGTGCTGGGAAGCAGTGCAGAAACCTTGCTCCAGAAAGACCCAGCAGGACATCGGAGGGGAAGACTTTGGAGGAAAACAAGCAGCAGGAAGATGCAGAAGCAGTTTATTCTTTTTTAAAATGGCAGGAATTACATTTCTAAGACAACATGAATCACTCGAAATGAAATCTGGCAAGTACTTTTTGAGCTTTGGCAGAAAAAGCATACATGTGTGTTTCATCCTACATCCAAAAAAAAAAGTCATCCCATTTCAAGGCTCCAGTCAACTGTAAGGAGAGATGTGCATGCAACTGCGTATTGTAAAGATAATCAGTAAAATGAAGAACAGCACTGACCAGCAAAAGCTGACAGCAGGACTGCATATATTATTCCAGAACAGTTGCACCAAGATTTTCATTTAACAGGACTGGAGGGGGGGAAAGAAAAAAAAATAGGTAAGCTCTGTCAAATTAGAGGCTTAGAAACATTTCTTGCATTTTGCAAACCCCAAAGTTGAAACCCCTTTTAATGTAAAATTACTTAAAACATTACAAATTAAACATTTTTAGCATTATATTATTAATAGAGGTTGAACACTATTACTGGCAGCATACAACACAACATAATATTTCTGAACACAAAGGGTCTAAGTGCTACAAGGAAACAGTGACAGAAGAGCCAATGTATTTTAATACCATAACACTGTTCTACCTGAAGATGCAACCGTAACTCACCATCCTAGTCTCTACTGCTGCTCTCCCTGTAGGGCAGATCACTACTTGCTTTGAGACACTGCCACGCTCTCTCCAGCAGCGAGGCTGCCTTCACACATTTCCAAACCCTGTTTTCCCTTCCCACCCAGGTAGCACACCACACACTGAGAAAGGGTGAGGAGTTGTTTCATCCAGTTTACCGAGTAATACCACAATCAACTGTGTTGTTACAATCAAGCCAGTGGTAACACATGGTGGGAATGAATCATGGGGAGGAACACTATACGCTGCTATTGCTGCTGAAGTTATCACTGGACTGCAGCACAGAGAACAGGTTTTAAAGCTTATTCCTGCACTTACTTCAAACCACTGAAGTACTAGAAGATGCTGTGCCGGAAACCTTAGCGGTGACCAACAATTCCAGAGCAAAAGTTTTTTTTCCAAATGAACTACTTATGCAACAGACTGCTATTTTGATCAGTCAGTAACAAGTAACATCACAGAGATGGCAGAACTAAGTCAGTTGGATATATGCAATAAAAACTCAACTATAGCTACAAAAGTCTCATGGAGAACGAGATACACACAGCCTTTTATATGCCCAGCTTCTAGTTTCTAAAATAAACAAATTACAAAGACTTGGAAACAAATCTCTCTAAAACACAAACTACAAGCTCCCCCAAGGGCTTACACCTCTATGCATTTCCGTCCAGAGCTTTTCACAGAAAGACAGGGTATCCCAGAATTGCACCCCTACCTGCACGCATCAGGCACTGATATCTGGAGGATCATCACACCAATACTGTAAGAGAATACAGGCAGTTTCATATATTGGTAAAATACAAAGCCACGTACATCCCGTACCATCAGCAGTTAAAATAGCTTGATTCAACCCGATTTAAAATTTCTAATGAAAGCGTGTTACCCAAAGATTATTTTGTTGGGGCTTTATTTAAGAGGTCATTAGAGCTTTCAATTTGGAGAATAGTAGTAAGGTAACAAAAAAGCACAGAACACAAATGCTCTTTCACAGCATTAATATCTTGAATTACCTGACTAAGGCTTGGATTTTATAAGAGCAACATTTGCAACAGGAAGTAACTCCATGCAAACAGGCCAAAGCATCAGGCTAAGTATGAACTACACAAACACAACTAAAGAGCTTGTAGGCTTTTAAGTATGCTTCTCTGCAGGGCTCCTTTAAAGTAGGTTGTCTTAGCTGAAAGGAATCATGTGTGGCATATGCAATACAGAAAAACAAACACACACCAGGATACACAAGATTTAGTACCGAAACACAAAATCTAGAGAAATTAATTAAAAAAAGAGTAGAAAGAAGCTCCAACACTCCAGAAACCTGTTATGTTGTAAGCAGGTGTAGTTTGGTTAAAGATTTACATATGGAAGACAAAGGCTTTTTTAATTTAAGCCGCAACCAAGCAAACAATATTACCTCCATCAGGCCTTTTCTATTAAAACCACATATTGCTTTGTTCAAAATGTATAAAGTCTCTATTTATTTTTTCTTGCAAACAATTTGCTTAGCAATAAAACTCTCACAAGATAGCAAGAAGCTGGGGTTCAAATTTGCATGGAAAATTCTTATTATTTCTCAAGCATCCTTGAACTTAGCACTGCATGCTATATGAATATAAATAAAGGTTGAAAAAAAAAAAAACCCATACTCCAAAAACAAAATTACCAACAAACATTACCAAGAGCAGGAAAATTGGTTTAGGGTTTGTTTGGGGGTTTTTTGGTGAGCTTCAAAAGATTTTTTGGGGAAAACAGAGAGAGAAAAACTCCAAGTACAACAAGTAACAAGAACTGAAAAAGACAAAAATACAGATTACCACGTCAACACATCAAAAACAAGACTTAGAATTTAGAAACAGAAAGCTGGGCACAAGCTTCAAAGCCAAGTTTAAAGGTTACTTGGCAAGAGAAAGGAGTGAATGGAAAGTCCAAAGTTGTGAGAGGTAATTTGGGCTGCTTAGTCCTGCCAGAGAAAGGACTTTCGTTACAGTTAAGGTGGAAGATCATCAGAACCTGAAGAGTTCTAGCAGTTACAGCAGGATGGGAATAATTTTCAAAGAATAGAAAAAAACCCAAACCCAACCACCCCACAAAGAGGTGTTGTGCTTCTTAGCATACATAGATGAGAGTTATTTCTACCTTGTCCATCAGTGCCTTTGCATTAGAAAACTGGCATTCCTCTTTGGGTTAGTTTCCTTCTCAGAAGATGCTGCAAAGTCTGCCTTCGCTGCCTGCACACCTGGCACTTCCTTTAGAAGGTGCAAGATTTCAATCAACATGTCAAGACATCATCTGGAGAGCTGCTCCCGTTCTGACCTGATTACATATTTTCTGGTAACATTAACATGGACAGCTTGCTCTCCTGGGGAAATTCACTATTTGGATTGCACTCCCCCTACCCACAAAGCTATCATAAGTGAAATCACAGAATAACTTCATGTTGCATCAAAATTTTTTTGTGGGAGAGAAAAAACTTCTAGATCTTCCCTTTAATACTTCTGAAGGAAAGTTCCCTGTCTGCTGAGAAAAGGGAAAAAACAGTGACAGAAAACAGAGTGGAAACATGAACCCTGAATTCTTCTGGGGCTTTCTAGATTTATGCTTTTTATACTTCCTGCACTTCAAAAAACTCTTGGCAGAGGAACTACTTAGCAGGATATGTCTCTGCCCTTGCTACGTTAACACCAGATGCCTCTTTGTTAGGTGGGTTTTAGCTGTGGTATCACTCTTCGATAACCTCATTTTCACAGAGTTTGTCAGGTCTTCCATATCTCTCTTTCCAGTTTGATAGGAACCCATTTTGGCCAAAAATGAGCAGAAAACGCACTAGCAGTTCAGTTGAAATCACCTGTACTGAGCTGTGTCGTTCTGTTCAGCCACCACCTTTGACCTATCCCTCCCTGTTTTGCAGGCTCAGAAGTTTGATACTGCTTTATCAGGAGCAAGCAGAACTTAAGAAATCTGAACAACTTAATTGCTTATCTTGCAGTAACAAAAACTAGATCAGAGATGATTCACTCCGAAGTTGGGCACAAACTTTCAACAATGAATTGGGTGGATAAGGCAGTTCTAAGTATATCCTACCATCCTCATCCATGCAAAGGAGCTGAAAGACTTTTCATGTGTGCACCTTAGCCACCAGACCTGACAGGGAGGAGAAAGGGACTCTCAACAATTTAATCAAGACTGTGTCACTACTCCACAACAGCTCAGCTTACTTGCCATTGTTTTAGACAAGCACCAAATGAATGGACAAGTGCCAGACTTTTAGAACGCGTGCCAAGAAAGAGTAAAAAAGTTAAAAAGGAGACCTCATCCCTAATACGCTTCAGCAATGAATGACCTACTTGGACTTCTCAGTGCCTTTCAAAGTTTTCTGTCCTGCCATTTACCTGCTCGAGAAACAAAAACACACCGCAAAAGCCTGAAAAAGCCGGAGCGGCAGTGGAGGCGGGGGGGGGCGGATCAACAAGCCAATCCTGCAGCACAGCAGGAACGACCCAGAGCTCCACATCAACAGCAGAACTGAGGAAGCTCGCCTTCCGCAGAGCTCTCTGCCTGGAGGTTCAGCTCCCATGCACATATTACTGATGCCTACAAGAGTGCAATTCTCACTGGTTGTTCCCTCAGCGTGAATGCTAGAAAGGCCTTACCCCTTTTGACACAAAAAGTTGTTTCAAAGAAATAAAAGAAACCACCCAAAACCTTTCCTGTAATGTTTGTAAAACCTCTACCTCCGTCAAATTAGGCTGAAATCGGTTTATCTATTTAAAGATTTTTTTTTTTCAGGGATGAAACACGTATAAGCTTTACCAGGTAAGCAGTATTTCTTAGGGAACCACAGTGAAAACAAAATGGTCTGCATGAGGTATTTGGGCACCTCAACCACACAAACCTCAGTGCATTAAACACTCTTACTACAGGCACTCATGCTCCAAATTTTATATGAGAGCAACAATATTAGTGACCGAGTATCAATGACCTTACACTCTATGAATCCAGGATTATGTTTATTGGATAGCAAGCATTTCCAAAGAGCATTAGAAACAAGCTCATGAAACAGCTGCACAGCTGTGAAATAACACTACACCAAGGTGCAGCTGCACAGTCATATAGGAACTAAAAACTAGGACTTCAGTAGATATCTGAATCCCCAGTATACGAATGTGACATGTATCCTGCCATAATCAAAAGCTGCAGAGTATCAAACTTGATTTTCCTCCTGCAACCACATGCAGAAGCATGGATTCGTCAAGGCAGGTACCCTTAACAATTTATTTGAACACAAGAGACCCTGACACGCTTTGAGGGTGAGCACAGTAAAGGCGTTAAGACTAGACACTGGGACTGCAGGGTTCTCTGCCCAAATCCACTACACGCCTCCTGGGTGTGTAGTGCACCTACAAGCAACTTGCAGAGGACCTGGGTATCACAGTCAGTTCATAAGAAGTGAGTAACATATGTCCTTCCTACCTTTTATAGATTCTGGCAAGGCCTTATTCATTGCTCTTGGCTAGAAGAAAAAAAAGACAGTACCTCAGACATGAGGTTCTGTGAAGAAGCATATTAAGCACATTGCAGGATGAATGATAAATCCAGTTAAAGCATCCCTGATTCCTATTTGAGGTGGAAAAAAAAACCCTGTTAGTCTACCTTCCTATCATCTTTTGTCACCTGGCATTCATTGGCACTCTAAATGCTCTTTAAGAAAAGCTGTAACAAAGCCACTGTTGTATTTGAAGGGCATTGTGTACACCGGGCAAATCTAAGCTTTTTCCTCGAGAAAAAAGCCCACAGACACTTTTCATTCTCTTTGATTTCTCCTCCTCCACCCCCAAATTTCACTGCAGGGTTTAAAAAAAAAACCACAAACCTGCACTTTATCAATCAACAGCAGTTTTCAAAAGTGTCTTTAAACAGTTTTTATATGATTGAAACAAGAGTTAAAGCATGCACTCAGTGTGTACTGGATCATGGCTTGTGCACTACAATATTGCAGTATTTGCCAGTCTCGTTTGCATCAAGTATTGCAGTTGTAAAAAGTGAACTTACCAGTGGCAAGGAGTCTCTCAGCAGTCTATCAGATTTACACATACAGGCATAGGAAAGTAATGTAAAAAATTAAAATACTACCTATAAAGGTATGGATCTTTACATGATACCAAATTGTGTGAAAGCACTTTGGACTCCAAAAGAATCACAGCCTCATCATGTAAGCAAATCAAACTGCACATTCAGTTTCCTCCTCCTAATTGCAAACTGCATATTTCATTGTTTTTCCAAGATCTCCGTAAAGTTCTTTCTAAAAAGAACATTTAAAGCATTTTTTTTATGGAAATAGTAAGCTAAAATGCCAAATATGTCTCATAAGCTTACGTTCCCTATAGAAAAACTTGTGTGCAGCTGAACACTGGCAAGCTGTCCAAACAGAGCCTTCATGCTATGTATTTTGCATTTGGCACAGAAGAGAATGTAAGCTTTTTAAAATCAAAAAATAAGCTTGGGACGAAAAGCATGCAGCTAATGATGCTGACACAAGGAGCACCACACTCCAGCACAGGACACATGTTGCAAGCATAGGGTACACATAAAGAACAAAAGCATTTAAAACTTTTTTTATAACTCGGAGTAAATATGATGGGAATCACAAGTGTTTATAAAGAGTAAAAAGATATCGATTATTCATTGGTTCTTTCAAAAAAAAAAATACCCAAAGGGACATCATATTAAATCAGAAAGAGGGAGGTTCAGAATAAAAGGTAGCATTGCTTCGCAGGGTTTGAGGTTAAGCTAGGAATTCCTCAGTACATGATGTTACAAATACTGAAAGTTTATAGGACTCAAGAAGAGAACTGTTAAGCTTATTGAGAGAGAGCTCTGTAGCAGCTGCTAAATGAGACAATACCTGTGACTCCTGAAACCCCTCAGCACTCAGAATATTTTAGGTCACTACCTTACTCTACTCTTCCTGAGACAACAATTCGGCAGTTTTTAGAGAGTAGATCAAATACAACTACTCTTACGTATCCCTGCAAAGGAAAATCCACCCTCAGCACTGAAACAAGAGACCTTTAAAAAAGGCTAACTCATCATATGCCAACCTTTTACTATATCCACTGGGAGCAAAGGTCACCTTAAATTTGTCACGGTACTCCTAATGTGGGTTAGCATCAGTCTGACTTTAGAACAGCGCAGCCTTCAGACACTGTGGAAAGCGGAAGAGCAAGACCTGCCCACGGGGCCATTCCCGCTTCCCGCACATTCCTGAGCGAAAAATGGAACCAGAGAGAAGCTTGTTCCAAAACACCCCCCTTCACCTACGCCTCTAGCATATCCGGGCCGTCAGATGAGCACACTCACCTCCACAAACACCGCTAAGTGCAGAGGCCGGGACCTGCATCCCATCTCCTGCAACCTCTGGAAACTAAGAAAACAACACGCCCCGCGGCTGGGGGGCTGATTACCGCGCTACTCCCAAGCTCGTCCTTCCCTCCTGCGGAGCCGGCTGCTTCCCCAGCAGGGCTGGTGCTGAGGAGCCGCGGGCAGCGCGCGAAGAGCCTCCCCCAGGAAGAAAACCGCGACTGCCGCAGCTCCCAGGCCAGGAGAGGTCGGCGCCGGCCCCGGGCCGCCGCCCCGCTGACAGCGAGGGTGGCGGCGGCGCGCCGCGGAGGATCTTCCTCCCCAGCGCGCCGCCTTGCCCCGGCCTCCGCCCGCCGGCAAGGCTGAGGAGAAACACCAGTAGCTACGCGGGTGCCAGGAGCCCGCGGAGGCCGCTCCCCCGCCGCCAGGCCCACGGCCACCGCACCTCAGTTCACCTCACAGCTCTTCAGGGCCCGCCGCAGGCCGCACCGCCGCGCGCGGAGAGCGCGGGGAGCCCGGGGCACCGCGCCCCCGCCACCCTCCCGCCCCGCGAGCCCGGCGCTCACCTCCCGCGCCGCCGGCGCCCGCTGCTCCCCGGGAGGCGGCGGACCCTCGACCCGGCCGCACCCCGGCGCCCGCCCCTGCCGCCACCGCCGCGCGCACGCGCCCGCCACGCGCAGGCGCAGTCTGCCCCGCCACCGCCCCCGGAGGATCCGCCAGGGGGCGCCGCCGCGGGAGGGCGGGGCTGCGCGGCCCTTCCCAGCATAGAGAGCGGCGGGGCCGGCGAAACGGGGACAGGCCCCAGGCGGGGCGGAGGGCCTGCGGGCCTTGCCTGCTCCTGCTGTCGGGTTTTAATACCTAAATATTTTAGTAGCGTTGACAAATGGTGTGCGTCGCCCTCCGCCCCCCGTCCCTGCGCTGGGAGGTGTTACGCAGGGAAACCCCCTCGGGGATCTCCCGCTTCCACAGCGTCCGTGGCTCCCATCGACTGTTGGCATCGACCTCTCGCACCCGGGCGGTTCCACGCCTATAACGGTCTTTGCAGAGGAGGCCGTAAGTCCCTGCTGGAGCTGCAGGCAGCGATGACATTCCCTTCGTGCCTGCAGTCGCCGTCTCCCTCCTAACACCTCCCAGGCCCTGCTCCCCTTCCCTGCCACAGGGGGAGTGAGGTGGCGTGGGGGGGATTAAGCTCAGCTCATCCTGCTGCTCCGGGGCTCTGTACCCCCCAGAAATGCCAGGGTCAGGCAGAACGCCAAGCTATGAGCACCCTGGCACCGAGGAGACCTGGCACAGGCACAGGCTGCATGAGGTGCAGACAAGGGGGCTCCTCCTGTTTTCCTGCCCTGGCTGGGCACAGGAGAGGGAGAGACAGATGGCAGGGTTCAGCCCACTGGTGTTTCTTAAGCGCCTATCAGGAATTTCAGAGTATAACCTTTGCTCTGGGTTTTTATTACATGCCCCTTCTGACCAGGGGAGAGGGCGTGCTGCAGCCTGCACACAGCTCTGGGCTGGGTCTGCTCCTCTGGAGCTGGTGCCAAGGTCCCCGGCAGCTCAGGAGCTGGCACTGCTCAGCTGCTGAAGCACTTTGCTGTCAGTTGCTCGGTGTTCCCATCTCCAGCTCCTCGGCTTCCTCCTCTGACCAGCTCAAGCTGTCATCTGAGTCCTCCCCCTGCGCTGCCCTGGGCTCCTCTGCATTGCCAGCCTCCTTCTCCTGCTCGCTGTGGGAGCGTGACCTGCTTTGGGGGAGCTCCAGCCTGGCCCAGGAGCCAGGGCTGGCTTTGCAAAGCGTGATCTCCACCTTGGCAGGGACCATGCTCACAAAGCTCTTCTCTATTTCAATGACCTAGAGAGAGGGAAAGGTGCAGTGAGCTGGGCAGGGGACAGCAGGCAGCACACACTCATCCTTCCCCTTACTGGCAGAGCCCTGCCAGAGGAGAATCACAGAATCGTTAAGGTTGGAAAAGACCTGTAAGATCATCAAGTCCAACCATCAACCCAACACCACTATGCCCACTAAACCATGTCCCACAATGCCTCGTCCACACATTCCTTGAACACCTCCAGTGATGGTGACTCCACCACCTCCCTGGGCAGCCTGTTCCAATGCTTCACCACTCTCTCAGTAAAGAAATTTTTCCTAACATCCAGTTTTAACCTCCCCTGGTGCAACTTGAGGCCATTTCCTCTTGTCCTATCACTCATCACTTGGGAGAAGAGACCAACACCCACCTCACCACAACCCCCTTTCAGGTAATTGTAGAGAGCGATGAGGTCTCCCCTCAGCCTCCTCTTGCCAGACTGAACAACCCCAGTTCCCTCAGCCACTCCTCATAAGGCTTGTGCTCCAGACCCCTCACCAGCTTCATCGCCCTTCTCTGGACACACTCCAGCACCTCAATGTCCTTCTTGTAGTGAGGGGCCCAAAACTGAACACAGCATTCGAGGTGCGGCCTCACCAGAGCCGAGTACAGGGGCACGATCACCTCCCTACTCCTGCTGCCCACACCATTTCTGATACAGGCCAGGATGCTGTTGGTCTTCTTGGCCACCTGGGCACACTGCTGGCTCATATTCAGCCGGCTGTTGACCAACACCCCCAGGTCCTTTTCTGCAGGGGAGCTTTCCAGCCACTCGTCCCCAAGCCTGTAGCGTTGCATGGGGTTGCTGTGGCCAAAGTGCAGGACCCGGCATGTGGCCCTGTTGAACCTCATACAGTTGGCCTCGGCCCATCAATCTAGCCTGTCCAGATCCCTCTGCAGAGCCTTCCGACCCTCCAGCAGATCAACACTCCCACCCAACTTGGTGTCATCTGCAAACTTGCTGAAGGAGCACTCTATCCCCTCATCCAGGTCATTGATAAAGATACTAAACAAGACCGGTCCCAAAACTGAGCCCTGGAGGACTCCGTTTGTGACCGGCCACCAGCTGGATTTCGCTCCATTCACCACGACTCTCCGGCCTCGGCTCCAGAGAAGGGAGGAAAGATCTCCTCTCCTCATACAACAGGAGACAGAGCAGGATGAAACCTAGGCTCCAGCTGAGATTCACAGTGTTACATCTAAGCAGCACCGCAGTGCGGGTACAGAGCTCAGGAGAGCTCAGCTAGCCACAGCCACGCTCATGGTTGCGGTACAGCCCTCTCCCCACAGCCCTGAGCTGCGCTGAGACGCAGGCATACCCACACCCGGCAGCACGCTCTGCTGCCCACATGCGCAGGCAGCACGCACCAGAAATAAAGGCAAGAAATGCACATGCAAATTCCTGAGTCTCACTGCTCCTCCGCTGCCAGCAAGCAGCTGAGAAATCAGAGGGCGCGTCTCTCCCCTCACACCGCTGCCTGCCCACAGGCACAGCAGGACTGCAGGGGAAGACAGGGACCTGCTGGGCCAAAGACCCTTTGGGGAAGTCTGGTACCAAACCCAGAACACCTACAGAGCTGGCAGCGACTTCCAGCTCTGCTCTTAGTCCAGCATTGATCAGTGCAGCCACCGGCAGCCTCCAAAACAGCCCTCCTCACAACCCCTAAGGCATTTCGTAGCAGAGATGGCTATAAATGCCAGTAACTGGGCAACCTGGCTCCCAGACGATCGCAACAAGAGCCAGCCAGCGCTGTGGCAGCCTTTAAAAGAGAGTAGCCAGGGTGCCTCAGGTATTGCAGAGCAGTCAGATGGGCACCAAGCCCAGGCACAGTCCTGGCATGTCTCCCAGGGAGTGCTACTACTATGGGATCAATAGAGAAAAACCTAATTTCCCCATCAGCCTTTGCTGCTATAGAAAACTGGAGCTCTGGAGATAAATGGGTCCTCCTTGCTGCGACAGTCGTGGTGGACCTGTGTTCTCTGCAAGGCTTTGAGAGCTGGCAATGAATCACACAGAGGGAGGGACTATGAAATGGCTGTTTGTTCCACAGATGTGCCAGCTGGGGAAGAGGTGTGCAGAAATTGCAGCAACAACCATTTTCCTGCTTTTTCGAAAGTCTGAGAATCCTGACAACACAGAGTGTAATTTTCCTTACTGGAAGCCTGTGTTTGGGACTGCAAACACTTCTCCCAGAGCACAGGCTGCCTCGCAGCATTGCAGCCCAGCACCACACTGGCTACTGGAATAGGGAAATCAAACTAAAAGGATCTTACCCCCCAGAGATCCACTTCTGCCTGGAAAATCTTATTCCCTTCAAAGATGACGTGAATCTCAAGCTGAAATATCAACAGAAAATTATCTGAGTGGGTAGCACAGCACTGCCAGAGCTCTTCCCCTGGACAGTGCAGCTGCCTTCCAGCACTGTAACGCATCCCATGTCCTGGGTCTGGTGTAACGGCCTGGCGATCCCCTTGGCACCTGCGAGCATTTCACCCCCTTCAGAGCATGCTGGGTTCACCTCTGCCACCAGTCGAGGGATTAAAGGTCAGCAAAGCCACCCGCTGAGGCTGAAAGCCACTGAGCCAGACTGGCTGGACAGATGCTGCTGCAGCAGCAAAGCCGCTGGGCTCTCAGCTCGGGGATGGCAGTGCCAACCCTGGCTGCAGCAACAGACCAAACAGGCCATCAAAAGTGCCAGGAACCCAGCTGGCTCCTGACTGTTGGCTCATGAACATCAGGTGCCATGAAAGCACGCATCCCCAGCCCAGCTCTGCCGCCCTACTCACCACGGTGCGGTTGGCTTTCACACTGCTGAGGGCGGGCAGGGGATTCTTGGCATAGACCGTCACCACCACCTGGCTGCTGGTTTGGTGCCAGTCCTGCCGGCACGACACCGCCTTCTTGTCCTGCCAGGGAGAGGAACCCATCACAGCACAGCATCTAGCCCAAGCACACCCCAAACAGAGGGGATGTCTGTGCCAGAGAATGCTCCTTTGCATATCTCCTTCACAGAGTGCCGGATGAGGTCGGCATTAGCTAAGCAAGATCAAACCCTGTCTTTTGTGTAGTTTTTTGAGGGGAGGTGGTTCATGCAAAGGTGGGCAGCCCCTGCCAGGCTGTCCCATACAACATGGGGCATCTGTGGTGTGCTTGGGATGCTCCAGAAGGTCGTGTTAAAGCCAGAGACATCCCCTTCTTATTCCAGGGTCACTCTGCTGTGCCCAAGCTCATACGTGTTGTGCACAGTCATGAAACTCGGTCTGGAGGGCAGTGCAGGAGCTGTTGCTGGACATGGATCATGCCACCATGCTAAATTTGGGAGACAGATGAGCCCCAACTGGCCAAGTTTCACCTTTCTCCCCCAGGATCCCCACCTCATCCATGCCACAGGCAGCTTTGGCCCCACCAGACATTTCTGAGCATCACCAGGAGACAGACCCCCTGCAGCCCTCAGCATTGCCAGCCAAAGAAGTGCCCCAGGAGGAATGCCAGCCCCAAACTCTGGTGACAATTAGCACAAAGCATCTGCATCACAATCTCACGGTTCATTCATTGCATCCTCCTTTACATCCACTATGTTTTCTGCTCCAGGACAAAGAACAGACTGGGCTCAGAGGGGGTTGCTCAGAGCAGTGCTGACTCAGAGGAACATGATGCACTTTCATGCATACCCTCGGTCGCTTTGGTGCAACTTTCCCAGCTTAAGCCTGCTTCCCGCCAAGAGCTTTCCTGGGGAAACTTACACATAAACACACACAATATTGGGAATTGGGATCTTCTTCCCATTGCCCTGCCACAACACCATGTTGCTATGTAGATGAGGTTCCTCCTGGGAAGCAGTTGCAGAGGCAAAGCTTCATTAAACCCAAATTCAGTCATCTGCAGTCACCTGTCAAAACTTTTGGGGGTTTTTTTGCAGGGCTTTTCTCGTGCTCAGCTGCCTGTCCCTGTGCAGCAGCCTGCAGTGCTAGCTACACCGTGCCCAGGGCCAGCTCCAGCCTCGTTCAGCTTCCTATTGCACATCTGCCTGTTGGGTGTGAGAGCTGACAAGATTTGTGAATGCAGGAGCAGCATTTTAAACAGCAGATGGGTGAAGACTAGGCATTCGAACTGCAGTCATCTGTCAGTAATTATGAAAATTATGAGAATTAAATGCGGAAACCCATGTGAATGCGGAGCAATGGAAGGAGCACTTCTCGGGTGCCTGTAATGGCCCTTTGCTCACACAAGTCACCCCCTCCGAGACCCCCTTTACCCCCTTCCCCGTCCAGCAGTGCCGCCCGCTGCTGCAGCCTGGCTGCTCCAGGAAGGCGCTGAAGTCCGTCGTTTTGACTCCACAGCAGCTCCAGTACTTCATCCTGGGGAGAACAGGGTGACCTGAGTGGGGAGCTCCTGCAGGAGCAGGAGAGGGGACCACAGCGGGCTTTGGGGTGCTGGGGGAGAGGGACTCAGAACCAGCAGCTCCCCCTGCCCATCTTGTCACGTGGCGGGGGGGGGTGTCACCCACGACTGCACTGGCCTTGCTGCTGAGGCCACACAACCTTGCGATGCGGCAGTTTCAGCCCTCAGCAGGGTCAGTTTGCTCCCCGGTAAAGGGTTGTTACTTACCCTTCATGGAAGACAGGAATGCCAGGATGGAAAGTACAAACCCCTGTATTGCTCTCTGGGCCCTGGTAGATCTGTGGAGCGAGAAGCAGAGGAAAGTTTCAGCTATGCCCCTGGCACAGCAAGGCATGGCACAGCCAGGCGCCAGCCCATCGGTGCCCACCCCTGCACAGGGCACAGCATGATGCCCAGCATCACCCTTTCCCCGGGTCCAGCATCAGTGAGGACTTACTCTGGGACTACACCCAGCCGGCAGCCCGGCACTGGTCCCTGCTCCCTGCCAGCAGGGCAGCCACCCCAGCCTCGCCGGGACCCCAGTGTCATCCCTCCCAAACACAGCCCGGTCCCAGCCCAGGGCTGGGCAGCACCAGGACAGTGGGCAAGTTTGGACACCACAGAAACTTGCTCCGAGGTGCAAGGGGCTGTTCGTCCATCCTGTCCCTTCCCCTCCTTCCCAGAGTGTGCCAGTCTCATGTCCTCATCCACCTCCAGCCGTTTGCTCCCTGCTTGCTCCCCTCTCTGCTGCTTTCCAAGCGTGTCAGCCCTCCCGCAGCTTGGGCCCTCTCGCGCACGCCTCGAGGCAGGCAGACAGTCCTGCACAAGGCGGCCTTGGGGCAAGATAAAAAGTGGGTTGTGCTGCATTAATTAAATGTAGGCGGGAATTATTCCACATGCATTTTACCTATATGACCATATCCTGAATATGAGCTATATTTCCTTGCAAGCAATTAGCAGCAGTGAAATGCAAATGTACCACCAATCCAGGAATCTGGAAGCCTCTTGCAGGAACATGGCTGAGAGGCAACAGAGGCAGCCACTCCAGGGACGGGATGAACAGGAGCATATGGAGCCAATGGGCACTGCCACCTCCCATCCACCTGGCACCCTGCCCCACACCTGGTGGCAGCTGGGCCACGAGCCCCCAGGATGGACTTGCGATGCTCCTGGCCATGCAGCGCAGACCATGCGAAGACGGAACCCTGCCAGATACTCACTGCCTTGCAGGCTGCGTTCTTGCAGGTGGTGCCAGCTCTCACCTGGGCAGCCGCCTCCCCTGTGAGAGCAACACAACTTCACCCCGGGGCACATGCCACCTGCACCTGCCCCCAAACCCTCCCTGCAGCCCCACTGCCAGCTCCCCAGCTTAGCACGTATGGCCCTTGAGCACAGCCCATTGCAACGCGCCTCAGAGACGCAGCTCTGTGGGTTTGCAGGTGGCTGAGCACACAGCACCTGCCATCCTGCACTGAACCTGCCATGCAAAACCTCACGCTGAACTTGCCACGTGCAACCCCACTGCCGTCCATCAGCTCATCACTACCTGTGCAACTTCCCTCAGGTGCCTCATCCTTGGAGGACAGGTTCAGTTTCTCCAGTGCCTGCTCCAGAGACCTGGATACTTTAATTGGCAGCAGTTGTCTTGGCTCATCAGAGCTGGGAAACAGCAGCAGTAAAGGACGAGTGGTTTTTTTTTTCAATTTAAGTGTTGTTGCCTCTCCTGAGGAAGCAGCAGGGCAGGGCACGTTTAGAAGAAGTGGCACAGCAGGGTGACACTGTTAGCTGAGCTTGTCTCACCTTGGTCTTTCCTGCTGCATCTTCCCAGGTGATTTTGGTCCTTGGATGATGAGCTCCTTCACTGGTTTGGCCTTTGGCTCGTCTGAGGTCTCCTCTTGACTGAAAGGCTCAGGGGGCTTCTCCATGCTGTGGAACCCCTTTGTGCATCCCTGAGCAGCAGAGGCGAGCCTGATGCCCGCTTTGCCCTCTCTAACCTGGCGGCTGCTCCCAAACCCCACGAGTTTCTGTGCTCTGGTGGCTCTGTGTCTTGCAGGGATGGGCTCTGACCCTGCACCAGGGCAGGGGCTGGGTCCACAGGGATTCCCGGGAACAAGACAGTGTGGCAGCCTCACCGGGGCCATAGCAGACAGGTCTCAGCTCTGCTGCACCCCAGCCTGGCAGCTGAAGGGCAGCAAGAGTCTCCCACACATTCCCAGGCCTCTGCTGCCTCCTTCCCCCCTAGGACATCTCAGACATTCACAGCTGTGCTGGCACTTGGGACATTTGTATTCATCCCACAGGATCCTGGTGGAGGATCCCAGCCCCTTCCAGCACCCTTCTCCAGGAGTTCGTGCTCCACACTTTGGGAGCAGCACCCTTGCTTGCAGGCTCCTTGGAAGCAGATAGGGAATCCCCAGCCAGGAGGCCGAAGGGGGTGGCCTTGGCTCAGGATGGGGACAGGGCAGGGCAGGGCAGGGCAGGGCAGGGCAGGGGCAAGGAGGAGAGGACGAAGGAGAAGCAGGTGCATTTGGGCTGGCAGGTCGCTCACCTTTATGGAGAGGAACTCAGAAAAGTCTGTTGTACGTTTCTTGCAACAAGACCAGCCCTAGGCACCAGGAGACGACAAACTGGTCAGATGTGGGCAATCCCGCCGGGCACAAGGTCCCTCCCTGCAGCTGCAGCCCCAGCTCCTGCCCCACTCACCTTCAGGGCATCGTGGAAGATGGGAACACCCGGGTGATACAGGCAGGAATCTGAAAAGGGTTAATCAGGCAGAACCTTTCAGGAGGAGCAATCCTGCCCACTAGCCACCCATGACGCCCCGGAGCTCCTGAGCCAGCTGCTGACATGCGGGCTGCCTGTGCTGGGCTCGGCTCAGCCCTGCTTGGCAGCTCAGGCCACAGTGTGGTGGCGGAGGCTGCAGACCGGGAAAGTGGCACACGTTCCCACTCACCCTGGTGCAAGGCAGACAAGCCCACTTACCCTTGGCGTTGTGCTCAGGATCAAACCTCTGCCCACAGCCCTTGTTGTAGCACAGCGACGCCATAGCTCAGGCGTATTCGTGGTGTCCTTCACTCCTTCCACAAAAATCCCATCAATCTCATTACTGCCTGTGATCCCCCCTCTGCTTCCCCGCAGTTTCCAGCCCAGGCAGCAGGAGGTGGCTTTGCCTATCTTTGGAGGCAGCCGGAAGAGGTGGCTGGTAACTGGAGAGCAGGCTAAAGATGGACATAGCAGCTCGGCAGCTGGCGGGACCCGGCATCCACGTTATCTTGAGAGGCATTTCTGTCCTGCCCCTGCGCTCGGCAGAGGGAATGGGCGCTGCGGGGTGGCTCTGCACCCAGGGTGGGCAGAGGACCTCCCAGCGCATGCCGTCCAACCAGCATCTGGCATGGACACATCGGTGCCACCCCGGTGCTCACACTCGACTTAGGGCAACCTGCAACTCCTCTTGACCAACTGCTCTCAGTTTCTTTAGCATTTATAGAAGCAGATGAAAGTTTCCTGCAAAAGAAGGGAAGAGAGTTCCCAGCGTCCCAGGGCAAAACCTGTGCTGATCTCCCCCAGTCCCAAAAGGCACAACCATCTGCTAGACAGAGGCACCAGCAGACCAAAGCGGTGCGTGTGGCCAAGACATCCTTTGATGCAGGGTCTTGTGCAACCCAGTGATGAAATCTGTCCCCTGTAAGATCGTCATCACAGAAGAAGAGCGCAAAATGTTACATGGGCCCCCCCGTACCCAGGAGGGGTTTGCTCAGACTCCCTGCTCCCATTCTGGGACCCAAGGGTTTTGCTCTACAAACAAGAAACCCTCTTGAGATCAAAGGTTTTACTTAATTCCTACAAGCATCTAAAACAAATATTATTTTCTTTTTGTTGTTCCTGTTTGCAGAGCCAGCTGTTTCCTGGGTGCTGCCCTGACCTGCCAGAGCACACAGCACCTGCAGAGTGTTTCTGCTCAGGAACTGGGTTCGACATAGGCCCTTGGCACTATCAGACAGCGCAAAGGGCAGGCCCTGCAGGCAGCAGCTGAGTCCACTCGGGAGGAGAACCTCCAGAGTCCGCTGTGGCTGATGTAACCCCATCCCTGTCCCACAATGTTTGTTTAACCTAATTAATCCCCCTACAACAACCTGCAGGATCTGCTGCCACCCCAAGGGGATCTCCAAAGTCCGGAGTTAGGATGAACCCTTGCCAAACTTCTGGAGCTCACCAGGGAGGTGACTCCAGACTCATTTCACACTGCCCTGCTGTTCCACCTCCCGCTCAGTTCTGCCATCCCCACCTTGAGACGCCCCGGCCAGCAGCAACATCGGGCTTTTCCTTGTCTTCTCGTTAGCAAGGAAGATGGCCCCGCTGAAGGGGAGGACATGTATCACCATCACGCCTCCTGATACCTGGGTAGCCTGTGTATAGACCCATACCCAACCCAAAAGCTAGGAGGGAAATGTGAGGGCACTGGGGAACCGTCACACCAGCATGAGCCACGTGGCTTTAAGCTGATACCTCCCTCGAAGGACTTCAGTGCCTCAAGACACAATAAATGACCCAACGGTCCCAAAGGTAGGTAGAGAAATGCTGCTGGCATCCAGAGCCTCTGCTCAGTTGGGAGGGATCTTAGGACCCGAGCAGAGCCCTGTGACAGGGAAATTTGCAGTCCTGTGGGCTGAGCAGAGCTATAGGGTATCAGATCTCCTTGTCCTTTCCACGAGCTGTCAGCAAGGCTGCAGCTGTCACCATCCCCGTGCCAGTGAGAATCTGGAGCTCGGGTTGCCTCGCACGCCTCGGAAGAAACGCCAAGAGGATGCTGTGGCTGACCCACACACCGAGGCTCGTTGCAGAGGGACCAGCAGGTAGCTGGGAGGGGGCACAGCCAAGCAGAGTCCCCTCAGCACCCGAGGGGCAGCAGCAGGCAGCCAAGAGCATGCAGTGGCACTGCTCTGCCCTCGCTCCTCTGCTGCACCACTGCAAATGTCTGCAGGGAATGAGGTGGCTCAAAAGACAGTACCTACTGGGGACATAGCACAGTGACATATAGTAAATTGGGGTGTCCACAGCTCCCGGCCCAAGGGGAGGCTCCCGAGGTAGGACAAGGTGAGGGGGTGCAGCCTGGGAGACAGACACGAGACATCCACCATGAAACAGAGATGAGCTCCAGGGGAACTGCTCAGTTGGCCACCAGCAGACTCAAGGCCCTGCTAGAGCTGGTGCTCTAAAAATTAGGAAAAAGAGGAGATGAGGTTCAGGTGATGGCAAAGAGCATGCTGGACTACACCTCCATCACACAGCATCTAGTTTGAAGCTGTGGCTCCTGATAGTTGCATTTGGGCCACAGGGCTGCGTTGCTGAGTCTGGCCCTCCTCCGGGGCAGAGCTCCAAGTAAAGGAGAAGTCACCGTACGAGCTGGCTGAGCAGAGACAGTCACGACCAACACCTTTGAAACAGCTTGCAAGGAATGGGACAGCTGAGAATTAAAAATAAAGCCCATTTGTTGTATGTGTACTTAATTTGATATCTAACAGAACAAAAAGGAGGTAGAAAAAGAGGACCAAATGATTCTAAAACCCAACCTAATGTGTTTGCCCTTGAACCATCAGGGTCAGTGGAAAACAGCCCCCCCCCCGGAGTCCTGGGGAGAACATGCTGGATGCCTCTGGGGAGAGAAACACAGCTCACCCCTGACCTTTTGGTCATTCAGGATGCTCCGTGGAGCCTGGGGTAGCGGGAAGGGAGTGCATTTCTAAAGCATGGAGTAGTTCCTCCATACAAAAGGATGGTTAGGAGAAGGAAAATCCCCGACATACGTATTACTGCTATGTATGCTACACAAAGCTAGTAGGCGGGATTCATGTTTTAATTATTTGGGAAATAAAATCTTCCCCATAAGAATATGTGCTGAGCAATTCTACAGCAGAAGTTCTGCCTGGCTGCTCTTCTTCTGACAGCACTGCTCAGGGGTTACATACCAGCTGTTGGCCAAGAGGTCTGCACTGATTGTACTCAACAGCTCAGAGAACAGGTTTGAAAAAGACCATAAAACCATCAGAAATGGGGATGTGGGCAATCTTCATCTCTCTCTCTCCATTCAAGAACACCACCCTTCCACAGCTTGGGTTATTACAGGGCTATTGCCCCAACACTCTGGTCTCACTGAATAATTACACCTTCAAACTGGAATCAGCTGCCCAGCTGCTGGGGATTTTCTCCCTGTAGTTCAGGCAGTGTCTTGTTCCCAGAGATAATTCCATCTCCTCGGAGCTGAGCTGCTGAAGAAGCCCATTTAATCTGGTGCTTGATCTGAAAATGCATGTAATATTCCTCACCAAAAAGTGCACTTCAGTCCTCAACAAGAACCAGTCCAAAAAGAAGAGTTCAGTCTACTCCTAAGACTCAGTGTTCTTGTCATTAGCTGGCATCCATAATAAAAACTTGCTGCCTGAAATAGCCTGAACTGGCAGGGAGCGTGGGATTTTACAGGTTTTCCTTTGAAGGGTCCTGTTGCCTTAAAGCATGGTCACTATGAGCTCAGGTAGAGCAGAGTGGCCAGGCTGTAGTGAGGGAAAGTATCCCAAAGGCAGTGTTGTGCCTGACTGAGCTCCTTGCTTGCTTCCTCTCCTTTTGGCTACCTCTGACGCTCGAGTGACTCACCGGATAGACAAGCAGGTACCCAAGCCCTGACCAAGACAGAAGAGGGAATGATGGCTCCTTTCAGCAAGGCAGCAGAAAATCACATCTTCCTTCTTTCAGCTCCCAAAGGCAGCTCACTAGAGAAGTAGTTTAGCATATTCCAGCACTTGTAGGTTTCTATGATAAATGACAGCTTCTAGTGAGATAACACTGTGCCAGAAGAAAAAGGAAATGTTTGTATACTGCTTTGGTGTGACAAAATTATCCAGGTACCAGCCGGAATTTTCAGATTCATCTTTGATTCTTACAAATGCAGTCACTGCTGTTTAAGGGGAAGCTGCGTAAAGCACAAGTTGTAACTTCTGAAGCCCACAAATGACAGGGATTTAAAGCTAAGAGCAAAGTGATAAGAACCAGACTGTTCATCAGTCCTTGGCCTGATACGAACTGATACTGCATAAGTGCATTTGAAACAAGCTGATCAGATATGACAGCAAAAGGCAAGGGTGTCTCTTCATGATATTCAAAATACTTCATCAGTCTGCAACTATGTAATAGCCAGCAATCTGAAAAAGCATGCAGAGGAAAGCATTCCCTTCTGCACACTGGCTGAACCTCAGCACATCACAACAGTGCTTGTGCAGAGGCCAGCCTCTGGAGCTGCACTCGCTACCTTATCCAAGCAGTGCAAGAACCAACAGCAAAACCCAAAGTGACTCCAGCATCTGGAAGTGCTCTGGAGTGAGGCAGCCTTGATTGCTCCTGTGGCCAGCCTTAAATGCTTCTGCACTACAAGCAGTCCCTTGTGCCATTTATTTCCTCCTGCTGCATGCCTCTGAAAACCTTAGTAATGGTTTGCTTTACAGTTTCCTTACTAGAACCTCAGTCACAGGATTTCAGTCTCCTCCTTTAAAGCAAATGAGAATAGTTACCTCTAACATTCACACCAGACTTGTAGTGGTAGTTTTCTTCTTTTGCTGTCACTGGATCTTCAATTTTCACCTTGTACCGGTCTTGTTAGATGGACTTTGAGCAGTGCTAAATCCCTCCTTCCCCATGATTTTACACACCCTGTTACTATATACTTACTCTCCCAGGCAAAGGCAGTAATCAGACCCATCCTTATCTTACACTTGAATAGGACTGAGGCAGCGGCAGAGTACTGCTGAACATTTGAGCTCTGCCATTTCCTTAAGGCAGCAACTTCTCTTTTGACTGCTCCCTAACAAGCAAGCCAGCTAAGCAATGGGCAGGAGAATGAGAGACAATACAGACACCTGTGTGCAACTTCAGTTTCTTCTCCTAATATTTCACACTTTGGAATTAAATGGTGTACTTACCAAACACTCATAGCATTAGTGAATGTCTGCCAGCCATGTTCCAGACACAAGCTACAAGAACAGATACATCCTCTCTGCAGGGCAACAGAGAAGCTAATCAGCATTCTCACCAACTTGAGTTTTGCAATATTTAGCTAGCCTAGTAAATAAGCCAGGCAAAAAACATCACCAAACTCTTTATACTGTACCTACAGGGGTAGGGGACAACAAAAAAAGCTTCTATAAATACATTAACAACAAAAAGGGGGCCAAGGAGGATCTCCATCCTTTACTGGATGCGGCGGGGAACATTGTCACGAAGGATGAGGAAAAGGCTGAGGTACTTAATGCCTTCTTCACCTCAGTCTTTAACAGCCACACCGGGTATCCTCAGGGTATCCGTCCCCCTGAGCTGGATGACAGGGATGGAGAGCAAAATAGGCTCCCCATGATCCAGGAGGAAGCAGTTAACGACCTGCTATGCCACCTGGACACTCATAAGTCTATGGGGCCTGATGGCATCCACCCAAGGGTGCTGAGGGAGCTGGTGGAGGAGCTTGCCAAGCCGCTCTCCATCATTTATCAACAGTCCTGGTCAACGGGGGAGGTCCCGGACGACTGGAGGCTTGCCAACGTGACGCCCATCTACAAGAAGGGTCGGAAGGAGGATCCGGGGAACTACAGGCCTGTCAGCCTGACCTCGGTGCCGGGGAAGGTTATGGAGAGGCTCATCTTGAGGGCGCTCACGGGACACGTGCAGGATACCCAAGGGATCAGGCCAAGCCAGCACGGGTTCATGAAAGGCAGGTCCTGCTTGACTAACCTGATCTCCTTCTATGACCAGGTGACCCTCCTAGTGGATGAGGGGAAGGCTGTTGACGTTGTCTACCTGGACTTCAGCAAAGCCTTTGACACTGTTCCCCACAGTATTCTCCTAGAGAAGCTGGCGGCCCGTGGTTTAGACAGGTACACTGTTCGCTGGGTAAAAAACTGGCTGGATGGCCGAGCCCAGAGGGTTGTGGTGAATGGGGTGAAATCCAGCTGGCGGCCGGTCACAAGCGGAGTCCCCCAGGGCTCAGTTTTGGGACCGGTCTTGTTTAATGTCTTCATTGATGATCTGGATGAGGGGATAGAGTGCTCCCTCAGCAAGTTTGCAGACGACACCAAGTTGGGAGGGAGTGTTGATCTGCTTGAGGGTAGGAAGGCTCTGCAGAGGGATCTGGACAGGCTGGATCGATGGGCTGAGGCCAACCGGATGAAGTTCAATAAGGCCAAGTGCCGGGTTCTACACTTTGGCCACAACAACCCCAGGCAACGCTACAGGCTTGGGGATGAGTGGCTGGAAAGTTCCCCTGCAGAAAAGGACCTGGGGGTGTTGATCGACAGCCGGCTGAATATGAGCCAGCAGTGTGCCCAGGTGGCCAAGAAGGCCAACGGCATCCTGGCCTGTATCAGAAATGGTGTGGCCAGCAGGAGTAGGGAGGTGATCGTGCCTCTGTACTCGGCTCTGGTGAGGCCGCACCTCGAATACTGTGTTCAGTTTTGGGCCCCTCACTACAAGAAGGACATTGAGGTGCTGGAGCGTGTCCAGAGAAGGGCGATGAAGCTGGTGAGGGGTCTGGAGCACAAGTCTTATGAGGAGTGGCTGAGGGAGCTGGGGTTGTTTAGCCTGGAGAAGAGGAGGCTGAGGGGAGACCTTATCACTCTCTACAACTACCTGAAAGGGGGTTGCAGAGAGGTGGGTGTTGGTCTCTTCTCCCAAGTGACTAGTGACAGGACTAGAGGAAATGGCCTCAAGTTGCGACAGGGGAGGTTCAGGCTAGACATTAGGAAAAAGTTCTTTACTGAGAGAGTGGTGAAACACTGGAATAGGCTGCCCAGGGAGGTGGTAGAGTCACCCTCCCTGGAGGTATTCAAGGAGCGTGTGGATGTGGCATTGTCGGATGTAGCTTGATGGACATGGTGCTGTGTGGTGTTGGGTGGGTTGTGGCTTGTTATTGTTGTTGTGTGGCGTGGGTTTTGTGGGGTTTTTTTTGTGGGTTTTTTGGTGTTGGGGTTTTTTGTTTTTTTTTTTTTTGTTTTGTTTTGTTTTTTTTTCAGGTTGGACTCGATGATCTTACAGGTCTTTTCCAACCGTACTGATTCTGTGATTCTGTGATACAGGTAAGTCAATCCCCCTGATAATCACCATTAAATACCATATCACCTCAGCAAGCCAGCTACTAGTGCTGATGCTTTCAAATGTGGAAAACAAAACAAAACAAGCAAAAGAAACAAGAGCATCAGCTGCAGTCTCTCTTCAATAGAGCTTCTTATCAATCATCCCATTCCAGGCTAATTATAAGCCATCAAATTACAGGGGTAAACCAATAAAACCTCCAGAGTGATCATTTCATCCTTCCCTACTTACAGAGTACCTACAGGACCAAACCCTAATTTTTTTAAGGTTATTGCTTTGGTAACATTAGACATTTTCAAATGTTTTTATCTTCCCTATTATTTCACAAGTCTGTAAGGCAGCTCCTTATGGTCTTAGGCTGTAACTCTTTCTCTCTCCCTTTCCCACCTAAATTTCTTTCTAAGCTTCCCCCCCTGCTCCTCCCTCCCCAGTTTCAACTCAAGAGCTTCAGTGCGAGAACACAACTTACAGAAGGCTCCTGTCCCTACAGATTCCCTCATGCATTACACAAGATAAAGCGTTACTGTTGCCACTGCCAGTTACAACTCCTTCCTGCCCCAGCACAGGAGTTCAGAGCTTTGCAGGAAGGTCTGCATCCTGGCCAGAGACAACGGCAACTCAGGGCACAGACAGACAACTTTGTACTATGCAGATGAGACATGAATCAAACTCCACGCTCCCAGTGACACTTGAAGAAGTCTTGCGTCTCGTTTCTCTGCATGCACAACAAACACATCCTAGGCGCATCAGAAGCTCCCTTACTGTATTCTGAAATGCTGAAGTTGAAGGTCTCATTCCAACAAACAAATAAAACTCATTCTGTGACAAGAACTGTTAGAAAATACTCAGGGGTTGAACACCCTCTTTATAGAGCTATGCAAGAACAACTTTTGCACCCTAATCTGAAGCTTGATTTACTTCAATCCATACGTACACATTTTTATTCAAAAAACAGAAGAGAAAGCACACCAGATAAAAAAGGCTTAAAATCCACTTTAATAATGCATTCCTGTAACATTCCTCAGACAAACTCAAACTTGTTAGTGGGACAATTACAGCTCGTGTTCAAACAGTTTACACTAAATGAAAAATCTTGTAGTACTTCTACACGTAAGACAGGCAAGGTTAAGATTATACAAACATTTGTTTCAGTTAAATCTTCAGCATGAGATACAGTATCTTTGTCCAATAGATTGTACTTTACTACCAGTAAAAATAAACAGCGATACAACACGTTATCAAAAACTCCATCCAAACAAGAGCCTCTCAGCCATTCAGGCTGCAGATGACGGTCAACTACTTTAAAGAAACAGATGGTCCAGATAAAAAGAGTAACTACAAGTTAGGAGAAAGAAAAAAAAAAGAAATAAACGAACATAAAATCTCCCCCAATTCACTACATGATGGATCATTTGGAGCTATATAAATTTACAGAATCATGGGAGCTGCAAAGTACCCAGATGCTGCTGTAGTTCTCCAGAGACTTCCCTGTGGTCTTATGCAAGGTACACTACACTAAAAAAATGCCAAGACATACTGCAATTTTATCTAGTTTAGTCTCAGGATTCCAGCTGCAAATACGAAGCCTGGAATGGTCAAGGCATTAGGGTCCTTGCCAGATTTTACCGTTACTGAACAATCATGGCAGCCTCCCAGAATCCATTTTTCACATTGAAATTATAGGAATGCACCACATGAAATTTTCTAAAACCTTTACCAGTCAGACTGCACTCCCCTTGTCCTAGAGTGGCTTTACCAAAACAGGCCCTAATTAACTATTTTTAATATCCTCCCCCCCACACCCAAGTTGAACAGTGTATGGCCTGCCAAGATTCCTTTCCTCTTTGGGGCACGTGCAGGGGGTAGCTTAATCCTGTTAGTATCTGCGACGCTTGTTAGGGCCAAAATCACCCCCTGGATTTCCTCTGTTGAAGGCAGGTGGGTTCCCTCCCATCGCTCCAAGGCCTTCCATCGCGCCACCCTGGCCAAAACGATCTGCAGGCGGTGGTGGAGTCTTGTAATGAGGACAAATGCAGAAGAGGCAGAAAGAAAAACAAGGAACAACAAAGGGCAATTAAAAGCCATTTGAGTTGATTCAAATTATACCAGGATTCCACAATTCCAGCTGATCTTGCTACAAACCTTCACCCCACCAAAAATAACCCCAAAGCCCCAAAACTGGACTGACAAGACCACTGCAGTCCAAGCCTTTTTCCCCACTTAACTTGTAGTCAAGCATACTGGAATACAGTTTGCACCATCTCACAGATTAGTGCCCTGCTGTGGAGCATGTGAGTAATGCCGCCTGGGAAAGGAGAACTTCACGTTTCCACCATATTCCTTCACCCAAACTGAATACAAGCGAGGACCAGTATACTGATACTACAGCACTATCAGAATCCAGGTGTACACAATACTCCAATTCCAAAGTAAGTCTGCAGTACTAGTCTTGTGCCCTGATCATACCCTGTTATTTCCATTCCTTCTGCTCACCCCTCTCTCAGCTGGGTTAGTGCTATTGCACAGCCTCTTCCTTCCAGCAGAGAGATGATCAAAGGATAATTCAGGTTGGAAGGTACCTCAGGAGGTCTCTAGTCCAACCTCCTGATCAAAGCAGAGTCAGCTATGAGGTCAGACTAGGTTAGTCACAGCTTTATCCAGGCGGGTCTTGTAAACATCCAAGGATGAAGACTGCACAACCTCTCTGGGCAACCTGCTCCATTGCTTGAATGTCCTCATGGCGGACATGGTGCTTCCTTTGTGGAAGGTACTGGAGGCAACCACACCTCTTCCTTCGCCCCAGACTGGGGCTAAGTGACTACCGAGAGCAGAGCTGCTTTACACCAGGCTCCTGGGTTCCATTTTTTCTTTGTCCACAGGTTTACAGCAATGATACACATATATGCACATCATAATTGGTATTAGTACTGTAGAGGACTCCATGGTATTGCCTGTTTCTACTGTCAATGGGGAGGTCCCAGGGACTCTCAATGCTCACTTTGTTGGCAGTGCAGGGGAGGCACTAGCAGTAACACAGCACTCCTACATTTTCACTTCCCTACAGATGAAAAATTCCAAGTAATCATGAACTTATCCTGTAGGACACACCACAGGGAAGGACACTGCAATCACTCCAAGCAGCTGGAGGAAGCATGCAAAGTAACTGCTCCCTACATGAATGAAAAGGTAAAAACGAAGCACATGGCCAGGATAAATAGTTTCCAAAAAGACTATACGTATTTCTGGCCATTAGAGAAATAACTTATTGCTTTTTGGTCTAAATGGTATTATTTCATCATACTGATCTGAACTCACCTCCCCTTTCCGTTCCTCTGTTCATCTTTCCCCTTAATATCCTTGTGTAGTATGCATTCCCTTAACCTCAGCTGCTCCACTGTCCCTAAGTACAAAAGCTTATAGCCAAATAAAACTGTCCTTTATCACACAAAAATTCCTGTGACTTAGCAGTCATGATAGATCAAGAAGTCTAAGTAGGAAGGTTTGCAGGAAAACTGTTTATTAGACCAATTGATATAAACCGCTAAAGGAAGATGAACTTTCAGGACAAACTCGACTGTGACTGCTGCTGTTTCTGCTGCCGACTGGAAGTGCTGACACTGCAAGAGAATCGATACTCTGTATGACAGAGAGGAGTGACAGATGCCACAGAAGCCATGGTCTATTGTAAAGCTCTGCAGTAAAGCTTAATTTTAAATTAAATATATATAAAAAAATCAAATAAATAAGCATAACCTCCACTGATTCTTTGCTCTTTACCTCCTAAGCAAATCAGCTGACCTCATTTTAGCATACTCACTATTACCATACCCATTTTATAGCCTATTAGCATAGGAGATAATGGTTTTGAAAACTGGTGATGCACAGAACATTCCTGAAAGCTTGGCTTTACACCTGCAAGAATCTACTCTCAAAACACTCTCATTCAAAGTGCTTACCACTATGCCATTTAAAAAAATAACCAGATATTATTGCTATGATCTTTCTAACAAACGTTTTAGCACTCTAGCTATCTTGGAAGTAAGCACTTATTAGACTTGGCTCAATCTCCTGAAAATTACCAACTAGTATCAAGGCAAGATTAATTTCTAAAGATTTCAGCAGGAGTTAAGCAACAGGTCTAGGTAGACAAGCAAGGTTCAATTTTAGCAGCATAGTGCTTAACAATGGAAACAACATAATCTGCATTTAAAAGGTATGCACAAAAAGCAGATGGAGATACATTACCATTCCCATGGCTCCATCAGGTATCATAGCTCCAGGACCAGTCGCAGGAGGTGCAGCAGCTGGGACGTTGGTACCACCCATAGCTCCTCTATTGTTCATTCCAATGGTACCTGGAAAAGAAAACTGAAGAATAGTCCTGGCAGACAGCAGTGACTGGGGTCTACTCATCACTCCAGAGCCACAAAACACTGTGTAAGCTCCCTGCAATGTTATATTCAGGGACAGAGTCCTAGTCTATTAACTAGCTTTGCACATTGGATCCTAAGACAAACTGATCTTGCATTCCAGTATTATCTGAAACTACAGCAGGTTCTAACACTCACCACCTTTTCACTTGCTCTTGTACTTGTGGCCTGGAACTTTAAATCATGTAGTCAAAATATGGAAATATAGTAATCAAGATTATTTCCTGGGCTCAAGGTCTAGCACTACATGTCATACCAGTTTCTGTATCCGTACAAACTTCTGAAGCACACTATGGGGCTGACAGCAACTTCAACCAGGTCTTTCGCTTACTGAACTGAGTCTTTCACAAATGTACGGTACTGCCTCACACCTAAATTTTGTTATGTTTACTGTCACATGAACGCTTCTTGTCATTGAACTGGGAGAAGATTACTATGACTGAGTTTCTAAATAAGAAGCCAATAAAATAAGACTACTCAAAAAACGTACAGACTTTGTAAAGGAGGAAAGAAAGAAACATGCATGGGAACAAAGATGGCCACAGAATACTCTTACCTCCCATACCCATCTGTCCCATTCGCATGTCTGGTGGCTCCCTCTGGAAAAAGAAACACTCATTTTAAATGATAAAAATTCAGGCTTTTTAAAAACGCAATTATAAAAATTCAAGGAGTTCTGGGGTTTTACTACTGAAAACTGTGCAGAAAAGTAATTCCCACGATAAATTTTAAAAAGAAGATCTGAGCTATCTTCACACTATTAACTGCTAAACAAACAGGTCTTATTTAAAGTATCTCATTCTGAAAGACTGTTTTTCCACGGTCATGGTAAAACATCCAGCAGCAAAGCTGCACGTGCAGATTTTACCAAACAGCAGCATGTGATACCTCGATGGAAAGAACTGCTGAGCAGCAGTAACGCATTAGATAAAATTAGTTTCACACTTCCTCAGCGTAACTAAGAAGCTTTTCCTGTTGAAAGGAATGCAAGCTTACATAAAGATGCAGCAATGGGTCACTTGCATTAAAATACCAGTTAGTGAGTTCAGTTTCTCTTCTGTTAACGGTGCATAGGGGACACACAACAGATCTCCCTCACTGCAAAGCTAGGAGCACCTCCTCACTTCAGTGAGGGTACTACTTTTTCCACAGTGGGAACTGAAGAACAGATTTCACTTCATCTGTAGTCTCAGTGCCACTATTTATCATATGAAGGCACTATTATTTAGAGAAATCAGGAGTTCTGCTACACAGGGTAATATTCACACATTTAGGTCAGTTACACAGGTTTGGCCCTTTTGGTTTGACATATATTTAACTATTTTGCCTAGGGGCCAATTTTCCACTAGGATACATAAACACTTGCCACCCAGTTCCATAGATGCCATTATACCACTTCAATAGCACTACAGCTGCCTCCACAATAGGAAGTTGCTGGGACTGGAAATTAATCATAAGACAGTTCTTTATAGAGCTAGAGATACTGCTATTAAAAGGCAGGTTACCACATATTTTTCATTATAAGAAAATATGTGACCAACTGACTTTTAAGTACAAGCAGTTATCATGCCTGCAGCAGTGCCTCAAGTTGGGATGATTTCATCTAAGCATGACTAAGACTGCAGGCTAGGGATATAGCTGGGTGTATGACCATAAAACGGTTCTGCGGCAGTACTTCAGGACAGTACGTCTTTGTTATCGTTAGAATAAAACTAATTAGCCTATATTCTTCTGAACAGCAAGACAGATAGTGAGGGTCCTACATGAACAGCAGTGGGACAGCAACTGGGGTATTTATATTTTCCAGACTAAACTGTATTAAGATTGGAGGGAGTAATTATTTTAGGGCAGAATGCACTAAAGATGTAGAATCTCTCAACCAACAAGTTAAGCATTCACAGAAAGACCCGTGCTGTGGAAGGGCAAAAATCTAATGTCAGTGTCCAGATGTAATGGGAACGTAGAAGCACTCATACCGCATCAGCAAAATTCCCTTTAAAGCCTTCCTGCTGGCGTCTCATCATCTCTTCTTGCTGCCTTCTCATTTCCTCCTCACGGCGCCTGCGTTCTTCCTCTTGCCTGCAAAAAAGGTCCAAGGATGCTCAGCACAACGTACACCAACCATGTGCATCACAGTGTTGCAGTGCTGCCTAATGGGTCTTGTTTGGAAACTTACAACTTTAATAACGTTATTTTGCTAAGGATGTAAAATGTTAGGTACCTCATGATGAAAACAGAAACATGTATGCGCACCAAGACATTGCCAACACTTTCAGTTTTAAGTAGTTCATTATAAAACTCAACACGATCACACCCAGGTGTGTGTCTCATGAGGAGCGACTGAGGGAACTGGGGTTGTTTAGCCTGGAGAAAAGAAGGCTGAGGGGAGACCTTATCACTCTCTACAATTACCTGAAAGGAGGTTGTAGCAAGGTGGGTATTGGTCTCTTTTCCCAAGTAGCAAGAGATAGGATAAGAGGAAACGGCCTCAAGTTACACCAGGGGAGGTTTAGATTGGATATTAGGAAAAATTTCTTCACTGACAGGGTTATCAAGCACTGGAACAGGCTGCCCAGGGAGGTGGTTGAGTCACCATCCTTGGAGGCAGTTAAAAGTGTAGATGTGGCACTTAGGGACATGGTTTAGTGGTGGACTTGGAAGTGTTAGGTTTACGGTGGGACTCCATGATCTTAAGGGTCTTTTCCAACCTAAATGATTGCATGATTCTGTGTACACAGTAGTTCCCAAATACATGCTGACTACATGCAATATAACACATACAAGCGAGACAATTCTCAAGCCCCTTCTATTACAGAAGTAGTCTGGAGATCTTCCTGGAGCTTCTCAAAATGATCCTGAGACAAGGAAGAGCTGGAATGGAGAGAGAAATCTCTGGAGACTAAGCTACCCCTCAAACAAAAAAACAGATGCTAGAATGGGGTTTCCCAACCTGCAGCACTGAAGCCACCACATCACTGCAGATTCTGACTTTTCTATCTGCCTCGGTCAAGGAGCTAAAGTGAGACACAGAACTGTAAAAAACCAAATACTAATCAGTGGAAGAAACTCCTAACTCTTCCATCTTAAACCAACTGTACACGCTCCCTATGAACAAAAAGGCCCAAAATAACAGCCACACTTTAGGTAGTAATTAAATTGCCACACTGAACAATTACATGCACTGAAGAAGCATTTCATTCCATATTATGGATTCACAGCATTTCATAACCTGCCCCCCTACCTGAGTTCCAGCTGTTTACGTTTTTGTACTTCTTGGTTATGCAATTCCTCCATTCTCCTCAGCTCTTCCTGGCGTCTCATTAAATCTGTAAAAGACGACAGTGAAAAACCCAATCAAACTCATCTCCCATGCCACCTCTTACCAATTCCTGAACTAGAACTGTAACACACAAGAGAATAAGGTAACAGAGCCTCCAGCAATACAGTAACATCTCTCCATTCATTTGCCACTACCATGCTTGGTTACAAATCAAGCAGCTACACCACAGCTCACCTTCAGTGAGCTCTAGCCAGTCTACTGAGCTACCCACCCCTAGATGTTGCAGGGCCATATTCTGATACTGTATTTATCTTTGATTGGTACCTTGTCGCATGAGCATAACTTGGTGCTCATGGCGAGCTGCTTCCATTTCCATTTCCAGCTTCTCTCGAGCTTCCTTGATGTTGCGGTCTACTTGTTCTTGCTGCTGCTTCTCCATTTCTATTAGAGCCTTCCAACGCATGGCATATTCGTACTCAAAGCTGCCAGGCTGTGCAAACCGAGGAGGCTGCTCACGCTCCCTGTCAAACAAGGAAGAGCTAGTGAATACTTCAACAGAGCAAGGACAAACAAAGAAAAATACATCTCTGTGTTAAATGCAACGGCAGATCCTTTTAAGAGAAATGCATTTCTTAGTGCAACAAATAAGGAACCACTTTGTCTTCTACTTTCTCACAAATAGCTATGCCTGAGATACCAGTTTGTCTGCTCCTCTGGAATCATCTTATTGAAAGGAGAAACTTCGGCAGAATCCTCCTGCAGGATTAATTATACATGGAAACTGTGTCCTGTCCTCCTCCATAACAAGCAATGACGCTTTCATAATACACTAAAGGATTCTGGGTAAAGACAATTAGAAATACTCTTGAAAGAAACAGCCTTTGCTCCTGCTGCACATCTTATGGACAGATCCACTCCAGAAACAAACACTGCCCAAATGTGTGTGTTTACTTCACTAACTGCTGCAGCCCCTGCACCTGGAGCACATGACTATTCCTAATGCAGCCTCCAGGCTCCTGAAGCTCTCATCTTCATTACTTGAAAAATTCACGAGCTCACATGGTTTACTAATTCCCACTGCCCAGATCACACGATACCTACTTACACTGGGAAGCCTTCAAAGACCATGGCCTTATACCTGCACAGCTCTACAATCTCCTAATGCTATTCACATAATTCCTTAAATTTTTGCTGTGGGTTCAAATCTGTTTCCTCTACAGACTTTCCGTAATACTTAGAGCAAGTAACTTAAGCCTTTGCCTCAGCTTCTCATCTGAACAAGGAGATCTCACATTATCTCAAACTGACACCATTTTTTTATTCCAACAACTGAATGGACTTATGAGAAATATGTGGAGGCTGCCAGTCTTATCCAGCAGTGCAGATCCAAACCCACTGCTTTCTTTCAGCTAACCATGGCAAGAGAACAGTGTATGCAATTCTCTTTCCAGTGTCAGGTCACGTTTACAGAAAAAAGGAGGACCTTTAGCAGCACTGATGAGCCACCCTTCTAAAAGACTGAGGCGCTAGTCAATGTCCTAGTCCATAGGTAGTCTCATCTCCTGTAGGGTGGCAGGCACATACTTGTGATATTGCTGGTTTTTGATGACTAGTTTCTCTGGTAGTCCCTCCTCATCATCATACTGATCCATAGGCTCCACAGTGACAGGCCGAGGGAATCTGTAAAGAAAAGATGAGGTGCTTCCAAGAAAATTCAAGAATGAACTTGCAGCGTAGGAAAACATGTGTACTGTGTCTGAACTTAAAATACTGCTTTTAGCACTGCTCAAAGAAATTCAGAGCAGTTGGGGATCTCAAAGTGAAACCAGAAATCACTTTGAACACTTTCTTTCTTTCTAGAATAGGAGCTGAACTGTCAATCAAAGACCTTGTTGAATCCAACCCAAAATTGTACTGAAAGAAGAATACTTGCAGTTAGCAGCTCAAATTAACAACTTAACTGGAACCTGACATCCTCCAGTAGGATCTACTCAGCATGAAGTCTTGTAGTCCCCAGGGTCTGTTTTTTCTCATGGTCAACCATGGGCTGCACAAGTCCTTGTGTGCCTTTTTATAGTTGCCTAAAGAGAAGAGTAACTACACTGCTCCTCACTGGAGGTTGCCGGCTGTACCATTCAGTCATACTCTCTTGGTGAGACCACCACATGCCATTATTGCCAAGCAACAGTGCTCTGCAAGCACCTATTGGGCCCTGCCTGAATTTCTCCCCCAAGAAATCCACTGGTGCACTTCACAACAGACACTGTATGTGTGCCTCTGTCCTCCTGTGTGGAAGGAAGTATTTAACAGAAGCGACCCCAATCTCTGAATTAGCTCCCCACCACAGCACTGACACTGCTCATCCTCAGCACAAAGCAGCAACGCAGCTTCTTGTTAGCTCCTCAGCCCCATTTGCCAGAGCCAGGGAAATGGAAGAGAAATTATCACATTATGCCAAGTGGCAAGCAGTGCCCAGACTCCAGCAGAAAGGCAGGATATGAAAGGCTAAAATCTCTCTCCTCAGCTGAAGATTCACAATGTAGCTTTTCACTTCGATGTGACATATTCCATTATTAACAGCCCTGTTTTCCAACATGAACCAATTCCAATCAGTTTATCTAGCTGTTACTATCATGAACTAGGACAAACCAGAACAAATTTAATCAAAACTAACCATAACTAGAAATAAGCAACATACTGGTTTACTGTCCTAGATATCAGAATCTAATACCCTGATAGCTACAAAAAACCTAAATGTTACCCTCAGGTACTCTCTTTTATACACTGGTAGTGATTAGTTTTGTATGATCACTTTTAAAAATTTGTTTTCATGGTTCTTTCAGGATATAGACTTCTGAATCAGCAAAAGTTCGCTAACAGCAATCCTCCTGCAGAGCACTACACACTATGCTGGTTTTCCCCAAAGAGTCTCAGGGAGAAAAAGAGGTATTAAAAAAACAAAAAACAAAACACCTGCTTTTTGAAACTGAATGTGCTTGTGTACAGCTGTGCCATATGCAGGACTCAAAGAAAAAGGAGAGAAGTGAGAAGCACAAAGCTAATAAAATTACTTCAGAAATTAGCAATATAGTCCCAATTTCAGGAAGTATTCTATTCACAAATTCTAGATGCGTATATACAAAATATACAGTAATTTTTATTTCCAAGAGATCAAAGACAGCTCCCTCTTAATAGTTAGAGCAACAAGCTCTGCTCTGTGGAACGCATCTAGAATTAGTCATTTACTTGAGCAAGTTCACATAATTATGCAAGAACATGCTTTGTTGCCTTATGATATTCAAGCACAAGGAAAACAGTTTATTACGGTGAAAGATCCAAACAATCCAATCCATCTGACTAGCTTCTCCAACAGATCTCGTGTCCACAGTGGTGGATCAGCATTCCACTCCAGCAGGAGTCCCATCCCAAGACTTGCCTCTGAAGCGACTCAGAGTGCACAATTAACACACTCGAGCTTCATTTCCAACAAATTATATGGATAGTCTCTGAAACAGCTTCTGCTTCTTAAAGGCTGCTTTAATTGCCTTAAGAAGGCTTTATCAAAAAAGAGCTTATCAGGAAGTTTTATGCACTTACCCCACTAGCAGCTTCCCAGAAGAAAGTTTTCAGAATTGAGTTTCAGCACACACTCACTCTTCTTGCAACAAAGCTAAGGGAAGTTCTCCCCGGGCAAATCATCAACCACCTCCTGCCCCATATCTCATCTGTCCCACTCTGGTGTTAAGAAACATTGCTCACAAGCCAATGCCACCCATTAAGCTGCACACATGCCAGTATAGCACTTCTCACCCTCCACACTTACGTAGTTAGCAGGAAAGACCCATCACTACATCTATCCAGGGCTTTCCTAGCAGCAGGCTTCCCTGAGAACTCCACAATGCCTTTCCCAGAGGATCGTCCTCTGTCATCCACAATAACCACAGCCCTTTCCACCTGGCCAAACACTGAGAAGGCTTCCTCCAGGAGCTCATTGGACACAAACTGAGGCAGGTTTCTGACCGTCAGCGATGCGCTGTGGCATGCAAAACGCACTCTTAGCTGCTTCCCACGTAGAGGCATGTTGTCTAGTTCCACCTTTGCAATCTCTGCCAGAGTGCGAGTTTCCTGAAGATAAAAAAAGTTATCATTAAAACTCTCCATGCAGTACAGAATCAGCCAGTCACAGTCACAACAGAGTCACAAGCCTATTTCCCCTGAACAAGTATGTCACAGAGAAGAACAAATAATCCTTCCATATCATGGTAAAAAGTGTCCTAACAAACTGCAGCTATTTGCTATTATCACTTACTCTCTCTGAATAGGCAGGTACAGAGTTTTGGGGGAAAAAAATGTATCAGACATAAGCTTAATCCAACAGCCAGTACAAACTAAGCAAACAATTAAATGATCATTATCTATCAGACATAATTATATTAAGGCTACAAAGCATGCCTCTTTTTTTTTTCAAAATACATAAAAAAATAAAAATCAAGATTCAACTATTAGCCAAGTCTGATAACCGTAAAAGGAAATGCTGATTGTATGACAATCCATGAAAGACATCCTATGCCAGTTTCACACCTTTCTACTCATTTAAGTCACTACCAAGCAGCTACACTACAGCAAAGAGCCCCAGACTTTGGTGTGGGAACCTCATGCTCCATCCACTCACCTTGGGGCTTTCAGAAAGGTAGTACATGAGCCAATAAAGTCTGAGAACCATTACTCTGTGTTAGTAGCTACCTCCCTCCTTGCCATGCTTCAACATGATCACCTAGAAAGCTCCTGAGGTGGGGGATCTCATCACTCTAGTAATATTGCATGACAACCTATGTTCATAGAAATTCCATGTTCACACCTTTCCAGAAAACGGAAGTCCACCTTGTTTATAATAGCATCATCACAGCATCTTTTCTTTCTGTTTTCTACCAGCTGACTGCAGAATAACTTTATCAGATGTCTCATAAATACTGCCACAAGCTGCCTGAATTCACATTCCTTCTCACAACAAGCTCTAGAGCCACTTGTAAACCACTTGTAAAAGCCGATCCTATATTCCAGGTTACTAAAATCAACAGCAGGCTTAATTAGGAAGATATCTGAACATCTACTACTTCCAATTAGCAATACTCCTCCAGTGTGAGTCATTGCCACAAAAACACCTCAAAGGTAGCAAGTCACTCACCAGCCTGATAAAGCCAAAGCCTTTGTCCTTGTGTATGAAGACTTCACCTGCCTTGCCATACTTCTCAAATAACTTTCTCATCTCTTCCTCTGTAATATCGGGGGGCAGATTCCCCACAAACAGGCGGCTTCTTTGGGTGAAGGTCTTTTCACCAGGTTTCCGGAAATTCTTCAGGTCAATAGTCAGGCCTTCATCTGAGGGGAATAAGGTACACAGCTGCTCTACAGTTGGGGGGATAAATTCTATTAGGTTTCATCACAGTGAACACAGAGACATAGGACAATATAGGTAACACCACCCATTCACCTCGGTCTCAAACCTCTCCAGCCATCTCTACAGCAACAAGCAGATTTTATTTCAGAATGGGCCCATATTCTTTTTAAAGAAAACACATGCTTGGACCTCAGTGCTCATTAACACCAGTGAAAGACAGTACAGAACTGGAGAAAAGAAGAACACTGTAGCTTGAAATAATGTGAGAGATTTCATTCAACTTTTGGAGATCTGGTCAAGATGACTGGCCCACACAAAATCAACTGTAGTCACAATATAGGATTTTGCTATTACAACCTGAATAATTATAGAAGAGCCACAGTTTGACCAGCAACCAGTTTTTTACTCAAAAAAACCCAACCTCAGCTGTCTAGAAAAATATGCAAACGAGAAGAAATTTTGCCCAGACAGATAACATTGGAGACAGCTGTCATTCTACGAGATGGGATTTGGGTTCTAGAGTCTTGGGTTCCAAGCTGAAGAGAAGGCTGGTGAAAATAGTGAAAAAAAACCCACCCCAAAAAACAGCCATATAGGTGAGACCTCAGAAAAATTACAGAGGTCATCACAATATTCTATATTCAGTAAGTAACGCTACATCTAACACTAATAAACAGGACAGATTGTAGGAAATTCACAAATCCCCACATGCATATACAATCTTTAATTCTTAATTCAGCAAGAGTCCAGCACTATCCTGGAAGCTCTGCTATACACCAGACACAGGGTGGCTTTACCTTCCTGTGTCCCATTTTCTTAAATGTATACAGACCTTCTCCACACAGGACAGCAAGCCATAGAAAGCAATTCCTTGGCTTTGCAAAGGACACACCTCAGGGCCACACATATGAAATAAACTACAAACATGAGTGGCTTGATTCAGGCTACAAAGCATGGCACTGACCAGGAAAGGCTATTCATGCAAAGACAATGCATGCAAGACATGCAAGGACAACTCTTTTATTAGAATAAGCACACTTCCATAGGTAACACTAAAAAAAAAAAACACCAAAAAAAAAACCTGACAGTATATCTGTAGAAGAGTAGTGAGAGTAAGTTATCTACTTCACACAGCAAGGGTGCATAAGTGAAGCGTTTTGTCTTGTGAACTTTTTCACACCATTATCAGAAGTATTTGGGGATCAATTGCCAAGGCCTGTGACTATACCAGGAGGGACTTACAGCAGTTACACCACTATCACTGTTCTGCCTTAACTAGATCCACTCAAAGGAATCTGAGATAGTCACCCACTATAAGCTGATCCCTGTGAGAAGACCACAATACAGTTGTTCTGTTGTATTGTTTCCAACCTGACTAGAAACCGACTGGCCTGCCACCCTTGTCTATTATTGTCTCTAAACTGATAAGAAGCCTGTTTAACAGGGCCACCTAATAAAAATATGCAGGAATTTTTTTACTAGCCCAGTATCTCTGCATGTGTGTGTATATAGTTAAACCTGCAACTTTGACAGAAAAAACACACAGAGGAATAATGCAAAGTGCACATGTGACTTACATATGTTTTTGTTTTGAACAGCCAAAGTGTCCAAACTTAAAAAAAAAAAAAATTCCAATATAACTAAGGTACTTCCTCCCCCGAAAATGCTAATGGCAATGCCTTGCCACCATACTTCTAAACTATCAAGTTAGATCTGTTAAGGCCCAAGAAGCCATTAATGAGTATTGTCTTAGTTCACAAGCACCCCCTGTGTATACCAAGTAACAGAGTTACAGTCCACGCTGATTAAGAACAAACGCAGAAACACACTAGATTAGAGTAACAGCCATCATCAATGTCAGCTGGTACTTGAATGCTGAAATATTAAGTAAAGCTGGGTATCTCCCGGTCCCTCCCATGTAAAAATTTAGTCTTAACAGGTGCCTGCAGATTACTGTAACAACGTTCTTACTACAACTGTATCTTTACAGATAGCAAATTTATTTCATGAGTGCTTAAAACCTGTATTGAGAAGTCATCTGTTATGGTTGGGAAAAAAAGGAAACAGAGCAAACGGAAAACAGGCCATCTCATATTTGCAAGGTTTTCAGAAATACCGTTAAAGGTTCAGAGACTTCCAAACTCTTTACGCAAGCTTTTCTTGAGAATTTGACACAAAGAAGGAACCTCTACATCACTGCCCAGTTTTGGGAACACAAGAAACTTAGAAATAAATCCTAGCTCCGGGACCCACATGCACTTTTAAGTAGACTGAGCCCAAAAAACAACCCAGCTGCAACTCAAACCACCGTCTCCCACAATGGAAAAGCCTGATTATTGCAGATGAACAGCGAACGCAAGTCGCGGTTTGCTTCAGGACCTGCGTTTTTATTGTTTAAAATGGAAAGAGCGGGTTCTGTTTGTTTCCGCCAAGACCTGTTGCACCCGTATGGGTCGGCAGCTAACTGGGACCCGAAGATACCCTCTGCAGCGAGGGTGATCGCTCAACGCCTACCCAAAGCGGGGCCGGGCGGCCCCCCGCGGCGGGCCCGGGACTCACTCTGGCTGTTGGCCTGCTGCCCGTTGGCGGGGATGGACGGCGGCGGGTGCTGCTGGTGCTGGTGCTGTTTCCGCGGAGTATGGTTCTGCTTCTCCATGTTGAAGCCCTTGTTGCCCTGCATCTTCCTCACCTAGAACCAAACACGACCGGTCGGCCGCGGCCCGGAGCTCGACCCTGGCTCCCGCCCGCGGCCCCCAGCCCCCAGGTGGCTCCCGCCCCCGCCTCACCAGGGCCCGTCCGCCCGCCCAAGCGGCCGCATGCAGCGGCGGGGCGGGCCGCGCAGGCCGCGGCAGGCCCTAGCAGGGCCTTAGCTGCCACGGCCGCCCGGGAGCGCCTGCCCCGCGGCAGAGCAGGGGCGACCCGCAGTCCTACCACCATCGCGGCCTCACCTGGTGGCGGGCACCGGTGCCAAGGCAGATCGCGGCCTCCTTACCCCGGAGCAGCCCGGAGAAGAGCGCGCGCGCGGCCGGAACTCGCGCAGCCAAACCCGGCGCCTGCTACCCTCGCTCCCATTGGCCTCCCAGCCTCCAGCGCCGCACCACCACTGGCCCTGCTCGCCGCCACTCACAGCCTGGCCGCGGCGGGGCGGGACTAGCCGCCCCAGCAGCCCTCCGCGCGGAGCCGATTGGCTAGGCGTCGGCCGCAGCCCGCCGCGCGCGCTGCCAATCATCGCCGCAGGCATAATGCTTGGGTGAGAGGCGAGCGAGGGACAAAGAAGACCAACAAGCCGCCGGAGCGCGCCGCGCAGGCGCAGTGAGGTGGGGGGGACGCGCAGGCGCGGCGGGGGCCGCCCGCTTTAAAGAGACAGCGGCGGGGACCCATCGCCCTGTTCCTCTTCTCAGGCGCTCTCCCCCTCGTGCCGTGTGCTCGGGCCGGCGGCGGGAGGGGCTGCCTCTCTGCCCGTCCCTTACGGCCAGTAAGTACCGGAGCCCGGGCACAGCCGGGGGAGCCGGCGCGCCGCTTTGGGTCTCCTCAAGGCGCCTCGGGCGAGCGCCAGCCCCGTGCCCGCTCCCTTCCCCATCCAGCCGCGGGCGCCCCCTTACCTCCGGAAAGGGGTCCTCCGGACCCCGCCGCCCCGCCAGCCCCCTCCGTCGGGGCGGTGCTGCCCCGTTGCGGGAGGGCAGCCGGCTCGGCGGGAGGAACCGGCCTGCAGGAGCGGGGGAGGGTCCTGCCGTGCCCCGTCCCTGGCGGCTGCAGAGCGCCGGGAACGGTCCACCCGCGCGCCTCGTCTCGGGCGCCGCGGGAGCGTAGTCGTTAACTGCCTCCAGCGGGCTGGATTTCGCCGCCTTTCAATAAAACCTCCCGTTTCCCTCCGTATCCCGTCACACGTAACCGGGAGGGGTGCCGTGCGCCCGTGGCCAACCCGCTCCCCGAGCGCGGCGGCCTCGCGGCCCTCCCGGAGCGGGGAGCGGCCGCTTCTCCGCATCTCTGGCGTCCCCTCCTGACGGCCGTAAACTTGCCTTTCCCTCCCCGGAGCGCGGGAGGTCGCCCCGACGTCTCCCGGCCCCAGCGCTGCGCCCCCCGGTGTGTCCCCGGGGCCCAGCTCCCGCTCAGCCCCTGCACCCCCCGTCTTCCCTGCGGGGAGACAAAAAGCAGGCTGGGAGGGGGCTGGTTCCCCGGGGGGGGGAAGGCTGGAGCAGCCCCCCAGGGGAGGGGGGCGGCCAAGGCGGGAATGGTGCCCCTCTGGGATGGAGGGGGCCCGGGCCCCGCCGGGAGGGGAAGCCCCGGGGGGGGGGGGGGGGCACGGCTGGGCCCACGGATGGATGGGGGAGGGGTGCCCGTTGGAGGGGGGTGTCGCGGGGAGGGGAGGGGAGTCCGGGGTGTGTGAGGTGCCGCGGGTGGGGGAGGGCAGCCGGGGGGGCGGGGCCTGGGTGGGGGAGGGGGGCCCGAGTTGGGGGGGCGTCGCGGGAGCCCGGGGGGCGGGGCGCGGGCGGCGGGCGCCGGCCGGGGCAGCCCCTCCCGGGGGCGGGGCCGTGTCCCGGGTCCCCGCGGAAGCCCCGCCCGGCCGCGCTGTCACTCACCGCCCCGGGGAGACGCTCCAGCTCCAGGGAGGCGGTGGCGGCGCCTGGACCCGGCCGGGCGGCTACCCCCGCGCGCAGGTAGAGGCTGAGGCGCCGTGGCCGGGCTGGGCCCCCCGCGGCGGCAGCGGGGCCCGGGCCGCGCGAGGCGGCAGCGAGAGGGTTAAGGGGAAAAGAGTGGGGTGGCAAACCCGCTCCGCGCAATCCGCTCCGCACTTTGCGGGTGGCCGCGCGGGCACCAGCGGGGACTGGGGCGCCCCGTGCCGGCCCGCACCCCCCGCCGCGCACTCTCCCCGCACCGCGCCATGCCCCGCTGGGCTGCGGCAGCTGCCCGCGCTCGGCTGCGCGCTGTCTGTTCGCGCGGCCCCGCTCCACCACGCAGATCCGCTCCGGGTTTTCCGGCCGCCCGGCGGAATCCGGGCTGTTTAGCCGATCCCGGGCTCGGGGCTCCGCTCCGCGTTTCCGAGGCCGCCGCCTGCAAGCGAGTCTCGCGAGCCCAGGCCCCACCGCGGCCAATGGGAAAGCGTCCCTCGCTCTGCACAGCCAATGGGGCGCTGCCCCCGCCCCCCCTCGGGCTGCAGCGCGCTGAGGGCTCCGAGCGGCGCCTCCATTTAAAGGGGCCGCGACCCGAATCCGGGCTCTGGGTAGAGCGGGCGGCACAGCGCCGGGGAGCCAGGTGTGAGTGGCGCCGGCCGCGGGCGCCTCCCTACGGCTGCACGGGAGGCGCAGGTGGGGCGGCGGCGCGGGGTGGGGCGGCCTCGGGACGCCCGCCCGTGGGGCGCCGGTGCTTGGCCCCACGGGTGGAGGCGGGGTAGGCGCGTGCGGCGCAGGTCCCGGGGGGCGGGGTGGATGGGGCCCCCCTCCCGGGATGGGGGGCGGGGCGCGCGCCTGGCGGGAGGGGGCGGGGCCTACCGCTCCGCGAGGGGGCGGGGCTGGCGCCCCTCGGCCCCCCCCCCCATGGTGACCGCTTGGGGGCGCCCTGCGGCGGGTGGCGGGTCCCGGGGACCCCACCCCGATGCGGCACCGGCCCCATGTGTGCTGGAGGGGGGCAGGCCCCGCCCACCCCCCCCCCCCCGTTGGGACGTGGGAGACCCCGGTGCGACCCTCACCCCTGCTGGGGGGACCAGGCACGGGGGGGAGGCCCCGAGGTGGCCCCAGCCTGGTGCTGGGGGCCGGCTGTGGCCCCTGCCATATGGGTGCCTGGGCACAGGCTGGGCCCAGGGCTTCGTGGTTCCTGAGACCTGCCCCAGACCCTGGTGCACCTACCCCAGTGGGGCCTGGCCCTGCTGTGGGGGGCTGCGCTGCGGAGTGGCAGCAAATGGCCCCCGGCCTCCCCCTGGCACCCAGCTACCCCGAAGCTTGCTGTGCACCCGCTGCTTCGCCCCAGGACCCAGCACCCTCCTCGGCTCGCCTCTCCCTGCATCTTGGGCAGAGGCTTTCAGCAGCACAGCCTTTATGCTGTTGTCACCATGCGTAGTAACGAAGTCTGTGGAGCTCGCATAAAATGCAGCTGCTGGTCTGTGAACGGGCCGACCATTCTGTCCGCCTTCCCCCTGTACGGGTGGGGTGGGCCTGGACTGGGGCAGTCCTCGGGAGTGTCCCAGAGGCCTGGAGTGTGTGTGTGGATCCCTGGACCCCACGCGTGGCTCTTGAGAATCAGGCCCTGTGAGAGAAAGGTGCAGCCTCACAAGACTGAAGCTGCCTTGTGCCGCCAGAGGAGGCAAAGCCCTGATCTGCCGACACCTTGCCAGGCCGGGCTGCATGTGAGCAGCATGGCTGTGGCCAGCGAGGTGCCCTGGGGAGCATCAGTACCTACCGTGTGGTTTGCAGAGGTGGAGGCAGGACTGGCCCCAGACAGGAGAGTGTGCACCGGCGAGGCTGGGAGCTGGCTGTGGCGTGTGCCTGGCACGGGAGAAGGCCCTGGCAGTTGGATATGCTTGTGTGGGCAGAGGCAGCACTAGACATGGTCTGTGTCAGGTGATGGTGGGGAATAGGATGCTCAGCTGAGTGCTGGGGAGTGGTTCCTGGAGTCTCTTTCTGATGAGGATGAGAGCTGCTTCGTTTGTGCTCTTCCCTTCTCCTCCTGCTGTGCTTCAGCTATGGCTCTTGTTCTAGGCTGTAACTTCTTTTGCTCTCACTGCTGCTACATTCCCCAAGAAAACTTTTAATCTGCGTTTTCTCGCCTAATTCTGCCTATCCTGGGATCAAAGCTGGTGATAGAGCGTAGTTCTGTTGTTATTGCCAGCCCAGCTTTACTAAAGGAATAGCCACAGCCTACAGAGCTGCTGCCTGTAATGGCCAACCTGCAGCTTACAGCCCCACAGCATGCGTATTTGCACAATCTCTGTTTCTCTCCGCACCTGCTTACATCCCTTTTACTGGCGGTGGTCTTGCTTTGGCGGATGCTTTGGAGGATGACAGATTCCTCCACGGCTCTGACAGCCAGAGCAAGGGGCTAAGCCTGAGCCCATGGCCTTATTTTGGGAGCAAAGTCCCTTGTGTTATTTCTTTTATGAATGTTTTATGGTCAGTGATGCTGGGTGGCATGATCCTGATGGACACAGGTGTGCTAGCAGAAGCCTCTAGTGCAGAAGGGTGATGGTGAAAGCAATCCAATAGGCTACGGCTGTGACAATGAGTTTGTTAGCTTAGCGAAGGCTGTGCTAGCATGATTTCACTGGAACTGTGTTTTAGTCTTGGTAGAGTGTTTTAAGTGTTAACTTCCTCCTCTGTTGGCAGCAAAGGTGAGGAAAGGACAGTGCTTGAGACCATCTTCACCAGTCCTGCTGGCCATGGGCCCTGGTGGTGTCTTCTGGCTGCTTCCCATAAGCCTGCTCTGCTGGCTCAGCCCTTGGCATCGTAAAGAGAAAGGTGTCGGTCACTAGGCTGGGTGAGACATTGGTCTGCTCAACGCAGCGTTACCCAGAGCCAGCTTGTACAGCTGCACGTGAGGTGAAGCATCCCAATGCTGAGATGCCTTTTCAGGGACCTGGTGGCAGGCACCTTGCAGCGGGATCTGGGTCTGTCAGCGAGGCCGAGGAGACAGCTCACCTTACGCTTCCAGCATTTTGAATCTGTAAGGCCACTTAAGGAAAATGGTATGTTTTGCCCTCAAAGATACATCCTCCCTGAGACTCTGCCCTCTTGTCTTCTCTCTCTTCCTTGTGTAGTAAGGTTTATTCAAAGAACTACAGACAGATTTAGGTTGGAAGGGACCTCTGGAGGTCTCTAGTCCAACTGACCTCCTGCTCACAGCAGAGCTGACTTGAGGCCGCATTGTTCAGGGCTTTGTCCAGTTGAGTTTTGAGGACCTCCAGGGCCGGGGAGTCCTTTGGAAAGTCACCTGCAGCTTTCCTCTCCAACTGGCTCTGACTGCTTGTGGGAGGTGTCCAGGACTTTGCGTTAGGCAGTCCGACACCTTCCTGCAACATTTGGGCAATAGGTAGAGACCTGGGGGCCATCTTTTTTTGACCACTTCCAGGTGTGCTGTCTATTTTTTCTTTTAATCAGTGTCTTAATATCATTAGGGCAGTTTCAACAGATGCTGCTCGAGCATGCCATGCGCCTCCATGCTTTTTTGTTGTGCTTCAGATAGTACTCCCAAAGCTTTTTTTACCCACCCCCCCACCCCCCACCCCCCACCCCCCTTCCTCTGCATATAACACTATTTTGGCAGATGTTGTCATGTGGCAAGTGGTGAGCCTTGGAAGAAATGTTGCTTATTCATGCTATAGACACAAAGCTGTACAAGCGACAGGAGAGTTTTCTCTCTGACTTGATCTCTGAGTAGAGTTGGTTCTTGAGGCTGAATTGCTCTCCACACAACAGGCATTGCTCCGAAGACCTCTGTCTTAACACGTGTAAACAAAGCAAGTTGTTTTAGAGTGTACCTAGAGTTGTTGCTCCTTTTTCTGTTGCAAAGCGTTGACACTTAATGCTTGGGGGGGATCCTGGTCTTACGAAAAGATAGGAGAGTATCCAAGTGGTTTCAAACTGCTGCCAGGATGGCATTCTGGATGGATGAGCATGCTCCTGTTGGTTGTCTTAGAGTTTACTACTAGTACAGAGGTGTTGGGTTAGCAGCAAATAATGCTGAGATCCAAGAAATGTTGTCAAGTACCTTTGAAGTATTGCAGGAAGTCTCCTTGTAAAGCTAATTCCAGACAATTCTGCAAGAAGATTTCTGAAATTTGTCCTTCTTCTTGTACTTTCTTGAAGCTGAGATGAAGTTTCTGGAATGCAAGCTCAAAATCTAGTTTGGTTGTTCCTGCCTTTGAGGAATTAACAGGAAACTCATGGTGCTGTTTTGCAGCACCATCTGCTCTGTGTCGGAGGGTTCAGGCTTTCTTGATTCTGGGTGACTGCTATACCTAAGTTTGAGGCCTGAACCCTAAGCTAGTGTTCCTGCAGTAGAAAAATCTAGCAGTGGTCTTGGTACCTCCTGGCTTTGGGACTGTTAGAAAACCATTGCTGGAGTCTTGAGGCTGCTGGTGATGTTCTGGGAAGGCCCTTCTTTTCCCCATCTACCAGTTCCTGTTGTGTAGACAGTTCCAGTCACACGTGAAGACTGGCCCGAAGGGGACATGGTGATAGCTACTGCTGTTAGCACTCTGACTGAGAGAACCAATAATACATTTGGAGATGAGAAGGGGCAATTGTTCACCAAACTCTGCCTGCAAAGCACAAGCTGAAGAACTTGACCAGTGACATCTGCGTTAGCTATAGCTGACTAGGAGAGAGTTGCTGAATGCTGTTGTAAAATCTCCAAGTCACAGAGAGTTTACATATCCCTGGGTTGGTTGTTTAAGTAATCATCTATAGTGTAAATCAGGAAATAGCTGTTTCTGAGTTTGTCCAACTGACTTCCAGCTTTTCAAGTCCTCATGTGCATTTGTCTGTATCTCTGAAGACTCCTATGCTGTAGATCTTTTTACCTTGGTGGTTTGGGTTTTTTTTTGAGATGGGTCATATTTCCCCATTTCTTTTCAATGAACAAAATAGATTTCTCACTGGAAGGTGTTTTCTGAACCATGGTTGATTCTTAAAGCAGTGGGATTCTTGCATTACTATGTCAGATATTTATTTTTTTATTTGAAATGTCTCAGCTCTTCCAGTATCTGTCATCAAGTGTAGACACTAGCCAAGAATGAGACAATAATGGTCTAATGTGGTACTGTGTGCAAGCAGCACTGTACTGAATGTCACCAATGGGCTTTGTGCTCTTTGAAGGCTGAGTTTGGGCTGCCAGATGGGAGCTGAGAGAGCTGCCTCTCCAAAATCACTAGTGAATAACGAAATCCTTTCTGCTCCTTTCTGGAGAATTTTGACTGGACTGAAACCTGGTCCTTAGCAGTGTGCTTAGTTTACTGGTTATTCTTCATAAATGCATCTGCTTTAAAATGAGTTAACCAATCTGTAATAATTGTTTGCAGTGCTTGAATCTGGAAAGCTATCAACTGCACAGATAAACTCAGGTAAGTCACAGCAATGAAGTTAGCTTTTGCCATATTTGTCACTCAAGGTATAATCTTGTTAATGAAGATCTGTTGACTGAAACCATGATGGTAGGACATGATATTGTTTTCTTAATGCTTTATTGATAGAACTGTGTATCGACCACTGTTGTTTTTGTTGAGAAATACTAGGTTGGGTATAATTTGGCACAAAAAATAGGAATTTCCTCGAGAGCTCTGCTCAGGTCTTACAGAACTCGTAGGTAGGAATTAGCTAGAATGTTGATTTAAGTGTCTTAATTTTTGTCGCTATTAATTAATACTTTTCATATTTCAAATGATCTCTAATAGCGAAAAAGATAAATCCTTCAGCCTTCAGTCTTGAAAATCTGAGTCCATGTCCATGAACAAAAGTCTAGGACAGGTGCCCAAGCAGTTGCTGTTCCTTTGCTAGAGGAAAGCAGTAACTGCATGGCCGTGCTCTTTCATGGCCTGTAGAGACTTCTGAGGTATTCACTTTGTTGTAAGGGAGTAACAACAGTATTTTTTCTTACTATCTGATTTTAATTAAATGTTTGAAGGTAGCTCCTCATTTTTGTAGGCAGGCCACATATTCCCCTGCTAATAGTTATCTGAGGACACTGAGATGTGGAAGATCTGTGCAGTTACAGCACTACTGATGTCTTTAATAAGCTAGATAAAGTCCTAGGTAGTCACTTGGTGAACTTGAGTGTCCTGGCAGAGATGTCTCACTCTGAGCTTCCAGGTCTGAGAGAAGATCCACGTGCCCCCTCTTTGGCAGAAAGGGCGGGTCAGGTGTGCTAGTCACACATGTTGGATTTGGTGGTCAATGTTGCATTCTATGCCAATCCTGTGCATTCGGGGAGGACCCTCAGCCATCCTATCGCTCCTTTGAAAACTGTTGCATGTTACCTGAGAAGCACTCTGCTTCAGACTCTTGTGCAGGGGACTTCTCTCCTTGAACTTGATCTTCCCAGGAATATCTGTTACTGAATACTTCAGAGAGGATGGTGCCGAATCCTAAGTAAGGAGTTTCCAAAAGTCCAACAGAGCAGTTGTATCTGCTGTAATGCGCAGGATTTCAGCACACTGCCTCCTCTTTGTTTGGTGGAGTCATGTTCCAGCATACTCTCCTCGCTACCAGGTATGTGGCTGGAAAAGAGGAAGATTTCAGGCAGACCAGTGACCAAGCTGTCCATCAGATGGTCCCAGAATAAAAAAGATGATGACTTGTGGTGGATCATTTCAGCATCTGCCAGAAACAATAAGCTATTTTTCTTCTGTTGGAGAAAGTGAGAAGAGACTTTACCAGAGGTAAAGTGCACATTCAGTTGGCTGCTTAACTCGCTGTGAAGCTCAGCAGAAAGCCCAGATGAATCTCAATGCCTAGGGCAAACAGAAGTAGGGTTTCTTACCCTGCTGCAGCTGGGCAGCTCTGGTTTCTTCAGGTTGAGTTTGACTTCAGAGCAACCCACGGAGCTGGAAAGCATCGTTTCCTGTTCTGAAGGCTGCCCTCTTCATCCTCATCAGCTGGCGGTTGACAGCCACTGTAAAGACTTAATTGTCAGGGAAACAGAATTGCAGTGATGGGCAGGGACATTCCTTGCTTTCCCACTCAAACTGCTTGTCAGCATCACCTCCTTCAGTCCAGCGTCGACTCTTAACTCCATCAGCTTTTCCAGGTTCTTATAAATACATCAAAAGTCAGCACTCATCTGCTTTGTATCGCCTTGTCATGGAGCTCTGCTGCAGCAGGTTTAAAATAAACAAAAGGAAAATACTTTCAAAAACTAAATGTTAGGCTGCAGAATGTATTGCCACTGGAATTTCTGGAGGTCCAAAGTATAAATTGGTTCAAAGCGGGATTAGGCAGATTCATAGAGGATTTGCTCAGTACAGACTCTTAACAGTGACAGTCTCAGTGCAACTCAACCCAAGCGGTTCTTCAACAGCTGATTGCCACTTGATCAGAGGATGTGCTGAAGAGGAACATCTGTTAGTTATGTTTCTTATACTCTCTCCCCAGGTATCTGTTCTTGGTGTGAATAGGAACAGGATATTTGAATACGTGGTCCTTTCATTTGACTGACTGCAGCAGTCCTTAGCTTTGCACATTCTAAGAAGTTGGTTTGGGTCATTTGCCAGAACGTGTGAGCTGTTCTGCTGGGCAGTTTCGGACAGAGCTGATGAAAGTGGACAGGACCTTGAACTCACAGGGCAAGCACTGTGATTCCAACCAGAACATGCAAATGGGTGGTCTTACTGTGGACTCTTGGGTCTGCAGAAAGGTCTGCGTATCTGTCCCAACCACATACCAATAGTTTGGAGTTGACTTAAACTCCAGAATACTTGTTCTCTTTAAGACCGTTTTGTTGGTCAATGTTGTCATCATTAAGTTTGTCAGAGTCTTGCCTTGCATCATAATGCTCTTGCACCCAAAGCTTGAAAGCAATGTCAAGGTATACAGTATTGAAACCAGATGCTTTTGATCTGTTTGTAAGCACATGAGTAGCATGGCAAGTTCATAGATTAATTGTTGCTTGCATTATCCTCTGGGATGGAATGCCCAAATGGATTTCTTATGCTCCAAAATTGTTTCCAGGGTCTGTTTCTACCAAGCAAAGGCTAGGCCAGTTGAAAGGGCAAATACTGTAGGAGTATCACCTCTATGGTTCATTGCAGACTTGTGCAAAATGTCTGAAGGTGAATTTGGGGAGTATGTTAGTCCTGTTGAGTATACCTGTAAATAAACTTATTCATCTGGGTGGCTTGACCTTTCTGTTGCTTATTGTTGTAAGGTCGGCTCTCTGTCTGGAAATCTGGGTGGGGGACATCCTTGAGAAGGAGGCATTGTTTGTATTACGAGCAGCAGAAGAAAATGTGTCTGTCATCTTGGGAGGGTTCTCACCTGCTTTAAATCCTTAGGACCTTTCTTTCAGATGTCTTTATTTCTATTTCACTTTGTTCTTTCTGTCAGCCACCCTGAAACGCAAATTAGATCCTGTATTACTCTGGAATTGGCTCGTTCTAGAAGCTTTGTCTCCTCTGTAACTAAAGAAAGTGAACGGAATCACCAAAGTCTTTAGTGGTGAAGCTTGCTGAGCATCTCTGAAGATTACATCTTCTGTAGTTTCTGTTTGTGATTGTGGGAGCAGTGCTTATCTGCCACTGTGAAACAGAAAATGTCGCTGTGTTTTTAGATGAAATAAGGAGGCAATGACTTTGAACTCCACCTGTAGGGTATGATTCCCTAAACTCCTGCTTAAATGAGTTTCAGAAGTTGGGTACATTCTCTGTCCAAATATGTCCTGTTTAGTTCTGAGTAGACCATTTGTGAGTGAGACTTGTTTATCCTTTCAGAGGGAAGGAGGTAAAGAAAGAATTAATCAGCCATCACCAGTGAAATTATTTCAGGCTTCTTCCTTCATTGATATAGATGAGTTACGCCCATAGTAAGCCCCAATAGACAGGCATACTGAATCTTCTGCTTCAGGGCTTAAAACAGTGCCAAAATTAGAATTAGAATTACTCTAATGGGGGCGATAGGTTGGTGCTACATCTTTTGATTCTAGTGCCTTCCTTGTAGTGTCTACTTACAGCCTGTTTTGGGGACATGATGCTACTTCAAGTCTTACTCTGCCTCACCACTTGTAGACTTCAGCTCCTTCTCCCTTTCTCTCTTCAGGTTTGTCAACCATTATCTCTTTGTGGGGGTATAATTTATTTTTAGCTAATATTGATATAAATGCTCACTTGCCTTATCTCAAAGTCTTGCCCTTTCTGTCTTATGATAATGTCGACCATGAAGAACTGGACTGTAACTTTGTCCCTCTGACGTTAGCAGTCAGCATCACATCTTCCTGTGCAAGTGCTCTGCCTGTGCCTTGCAAAGTCACACTGGTCTTTTTTCCTGACTCCACATTGCATGCTCATGTCTGCTTCGCTACTTGTTCTTCCTCTTATGACTGCTTTTAACATCATGGGCTTTACCACCTTTCTTCTAGCCACTCTCCAGAATTCCTCCTAGTTCTAACTTAAGCTTTTCCAATTGTTCTGTGTCTGAATATTAGCCCACATAGTTTGGGGGCTATGCTGTAGCTGTAGTTCTACTATAACATGGTTTATATCTTCCCCCTGACAACATTCATGCATCCTGTCATCCTGTATCTTGTTCAAGGCATCGGCTACAGAGCTGTAAGGGAGGTCTTTCTGTTTCCATGTTTTAAGAGAAAAGATATTTTAAAAATAAAAGATGTGTTAGCTCCATGAAGACAGATCGGGAGAAAGGACAGACGAGGTCATTTGGGTCTGGTGAGATAGAGGGGAAAGCAGGGAAGGGGGTTTTACACACCACAGAACAACTGTGTGAAGCCCTCTGAATTGGCACTCGAGTAATTTCTGATACCTCACTGTGTCATTTAGCATAAGCAAGTCTGTTTGCCGTGCTGTGGTGAGGTGTGTGGAGGCTGTAGAGTTCCCAAAGGTCTGCTATACCGAACTGCTGCCTCCCGCTGCTGCTGGTTGGCTTGAGAGTTCTGTAACCTCACGAGTAGATGTGATTGACCTGCTGGTATCCTGGTTATGGCTAGCAGTATTACTGGGCCTTGTTTTACTCCAACAGTGTTCAGAAGAGTGGACAATTCTTGCACTGTGTTAGACTACTTTTCATTAACTTGCAAGTCTCTCTCTCATTTCCAGTTGCCAACTTCTAAATGGATTCCAGTGAATTTTCGGGATCTTTGGACTCCCTGTCCTTGCCTGACAAACCGCTTATTGGTGATCTCCCTGCTGACATGGAGTTTGGGGAAGATCTCCTGGGCTCCCAAACAGCTTCTACCCAGGAAGTTTCAGTTCTTCAGCCCCCTGACTGGGATCAATCCAAGCAGATGACTGCAGATGGGGACTTGGACCTTCTAGTGAAAGCAGGCAGCCTGTCTGAACTAAACAGATCAAATGACCTCGTTCTAGATAAACCTAGTGTCTTGGATATGCTAGAGAAACCTGATGTCTTAGATGACTTGGATAAAACTGCTGACTTGATGCAGCTAGATAAATCAGAGGGTCTGGATGGGCTGTATAAGGCACATCCTTCCCAGGATGTGGAGGATGGACCAGCAGACTCCTCTGCCCTCTCTAGAGAAGCCCTTGTTCCAGAAACATGGAAAGAAGGGGAAGATACACCAAAAAATGTTTCTGGGGACCTAAAGGAAGATGGAGCTGCTGCTATTCCTGCACTGTCTGATGACAACAACCCTGAATTGCCCCAACAGCCCATTCCTGACTCCGAGGACCTCAGCAGTGCCCCAGCCACAGAAGAAATCACAGCACAATCCTCAAGTCTGCCAATGCCCCCCCCACCCCTCAGTCTTAAACAGACAAAGAAGACAAGGTTGAAGGCACCACGGAAAAGCTCACCCATGCAGAGGGAAGGGCTGGCAGGGGAAGCAGAGGTGGAACTGAGCCTGGACAACAGTACGACAGCTTTGCCCCCTGAGCCCACGGAGGAAAAACAGGCAGAGGAAGGGGATGATAGTGGGAACAACTTGCTTAAAGAAAGTAGTGTACTGAAAGCCCAGGAAGGTTCACCACCAGCAGGTAGGTTGTTATCTCTGCAGAACTTGTCTTCCTTTTGCTCAGGAGGTTATCCTTCTGCACATTGCTGAAGCTGGGGTGTTTTGCACTCCAACTTTTCCCATTGTCCCCTGCTATGGAAATTGGCAATGCTACTGATGGGCTAGATTTGGGGAAAGCGTCTTACTTACAGGGAATAATGCCCTGGAAGCTGCTTCCTTGGTCTACACAAGCTCTTGCTCTGGCTTTCATAGCTTTAACTTTGATTTTCAGTGCTTGTGTCAGCTAGGAGCTTCCCTGATAAAGCTGTGGCTGCGCATCAGCTTAGCTCACACTCTTTGTCACTGGACTCTTTGCTGGAACTGAGGGTCACCAGGAGAAGGTGTTTCCAATAGGCAAAGTCCCTCTGCCCAGGCTGGCCAGCCTCAGGAGATGCTCAGTCTCGGTCAGAAGCAGTTGGAGGCAACTGCCCAGCATGCGTCCCCCATCCAGGGAGGTGTCCCCCTTACATGACTCCTCCCAAGCTGCATGTTTGGATCTCTAACTACAGGTGGTGGGTTTAGGAGCTTTCCTGTGTCTGATCACCACCAGAACTGTGCTTGTTAGCCAGGACTGTCTGAGGCTTCATGTGCAGACTGACCCAAAGGGTGGCTGCATTTGAAGAACGGCTGTCCTCTTCTGTTGGAGAAAAGCAAAATGTTAGATGCAACCTTCTTCTGTGCTTCTGTTCCAGGAGAAGGCCTGTCTGGGAAGGGAAGTGAGCTGCCAGCTGAGAAGGTGAGGAGAATGCAATCAAGTACGTATGCTACAGGAGCATAGAGGGTGGCTGGCTGTTGTCAAACTCTGTGAGGGACACTGGCTGTCTCGTCATCCCTCTGGGAGGGAGTTTGCCTGTCTCCTGTGACAGAGTGATCCCTGTGCACTGCCACTGTGCTGTAATGTGCCTTCAGTGTGTCACTGCTACCCCCAGCTGAAATGTCATTCTCATAAGCCTGCTTCCCCCTCTCCCCCATCTTGCCACCTCTGGTCAGGTATCCATGGAGTTTTATCCATTTTCAGCCTAGTTATTGGGAACGCAAATCCCAGAAGTTGGAAATCCACCATGATCTGGGATATTTATCCATGGTTGTCCTAGCAGATGGTTAGCCTAAGTATTTTCTGAATGTCTTCTAGGAGCAGAAAAGAAGTGAACGAGCCAGAAGATCAGAAACTGCCAGGCCTGAAACTGTGAACTCCTCTGAGAGCAGTGAGTAACTAGAGCTGGCCAATGGCTGTTTTCAGCCAGGGAGCAGGGCCCAGGCCTATTGTGGGCAGGTGGTTCATGGTGTGAGTACGGTGGGAACTCTGGAGCTTCTGTGCAGACTTTCCTCTTACACAGTACAGTTCCCTTCACCCTGTGAATCTTCATCCTGGGGTACTTGTCTTGCTTTCTTAGGGCACTTAGGTTGAAGGGAAGGTTGTAGTATTTTTACAGTAGTGTGTGGACACCAAGCACCAGGTAATAGGATGAGACTCTGGAGTTGTTCCCAGGAAATCCATCTTCCATCTCCTCAGCCAGGAACTTTCTTCCTTTGTCTCTATGGCAGCAGGCTGGCTGTAGGAAGGTTGTGTTTTGGGGATTTTCCTGCAGAAGTATGTGAAGTCTCAGTTCTTTGAGATGTTGAGTGTCACCCTGCCATTCCCTGGTATTTGTGTATTGTTCCTTCATTGACTGCCTGTGCAGCCTGTGCTGGAAGCTGGTGATCCAGCTTGTTCCTTTTAAGGTCTACTGGTTCTTGGAGGGGTTTCTGCTGTAAATGTTCACACCCTGGGCTTCTGCTCAACCTTGGCAAATCATGACTTCCTGGAGAGGAATTGTACTTAAGCTCAGTTTGCCTAAAGACCTCCTGACTCATCTCCAATTCCAACAGAGTATCTCTTAAGGGTCCCTTTATCATTCCACCCAGACAGGTACAAAGCATGTAGAGGGACTGCAGAAGGGTGACCTCAGAAAGCCCCAGCATGTGTCTCATGGCAGAGGTTTCTGTTTCAGTTCCTAATGAGGGATTTCTGTGCATCTTTCTCTGCTGCTTTGCAGTTCCCGTCTCTGACGAAGACTCTGATGCAATGGTGGATGATCCCAATGACGAGGACTTTGTTCCTTTTCGTACCCGACGCTCAACTCGCATGTCTTTACGTACTCAGATGGCTCAGCGAGCTGCCCGCTCTACTGTCACCAAGATGACTTGTGCCAACTGCCGGACCCCGCTGCAGAAGGGCCAAACTGCCTACCAGCGTAAAGGGCTCCCTCAGCTCTTCTGCTCCAGCTCCTGTCTCACCACCTTCTCAAAAAAACCACCTGGCAAGAAGATATGCACCTTCTGTAAAAAGTGTGTGTTCATTCCCCTTTCCTCAGTGCTCTCCTGCTTGTGACCCCATTCACCTGCCCCACAGCCCTACCTGCCAGTCCCTATCCCTGTGATCCTCATGCTTCTCATTCACCCACATCACTCCTGCCCACTGCCAGCTGCTGCCCCATGTCTTCCTTCACACACCGCATATCCCATGCTCCCTACATCCCCTTCACATTATTGCCTTTCCCTGCCTGTCCCCAGGCTCAATGCCCCATATCCCAGCCTCCTCTCAAAACAACCTCCCACATGCTCCGTCTTCGGGCACCATCCCTCTGGGCTGGGACAGAAGCTGCTGTGAGACAGTTCTTGCCACCCTTTTGGGACACCAAAAGTCCTGTGCATTGCAATGTGCCATCCTGTTCCTTCGTGGCAGGACTGGTGTGTCCCTGCACTAACACATCCCTTCCTGATCCCCAGGGAGATCTGGAACACCAAGGACTCTGTGGTTGCCCAGATCGGTTCAGGCGGCTCTTTCCATGAGTTCTGCACCTCTGTCTGCCTCTCTCTCTACGAGGCCCAGCAGCACAGACCAGCACCTCAGTCCGCAGATGCCTTGGACACCAGCAGCTGCAGCGTCTGCCACAAACCTGGCGAGGTAAACAAATCCCTTGTCCTGCCCATCTCCTGGATGAGGTGCGTGTGACCTGCAGCACTTGGCCCTGCCTGGGACCATCGCAGGGCATTTGCCAGGTTCTCCTGTGGTGTGAGGCCTCAGCCCCTGAGCTGGCTTGGGCTCACTCCCAGGTTCTTCCCTGTTACTGTGAACCAGCCCTTATTCCAGCAGAAGAAATAAGGCTTCTGCTTCTCCCCCGCCCTGAAGCTCATTGCTTCCTGCCACTCTGCTCTCCCAGTTGCTTTCCTGACTTTCGGCGAGGGAGGCCAGCCTGAGTCCACACCAGCTTCCAGTATGGCACTTGCCCACATTTTAGTGTAACAGTTATCCCTGTTATCCTAAGGGCTGTGGTAGTAGTGGTGCACACACATCGGAAGGAGGCACATGCTGATTTGGGGGGGTGACAGCAATGATGTCTCTGCAGATCCAGCATGAGGTCAGCAATGGGAATGTGGTTCACCGCATCTGCAGTGACGCCTGCTTTACCAAGTTCCGGGCCACCAAGGGGCTGAAAACTAACTGCTGTGACAACTGCGGACTTTACATCTACAACAAGGGTTTACCCCTGGAGTACCTCTTCCATGAAGGCCAGCAAAAACGATTCTGCAACTCTGCCTGTCTCAACAGTTACAAGAAGGTGTGTGGAGTCAGCTGCCTGGGGTGGGGGGTCTCCATGGGCACACAGGTACTTTGCTCGGTGTGGCAGAGGACACTTTATGCAATAGCAGGTGACTTGAATCCCCTTGACCTTTTATTGCTGACAAAACATTTAAGAGATTGCTGTGGAGAAACTTTGAAGCAGGCAAACATTATTTATTCTGCATGGTGCCCATCTTGGATCTGAGCATGGGTCAGGCACTCAATAAGCTGGACTGTGCAGCAGCACTGGTATATGCAGTTAGCATGGCCTGGCTTCTTTTGGATGTCTCCCCAAAGCTTGGCTGGATATGTTCCTCTGTGGCCTGAGCAGGCTTCACTTAACTGCCTTGATGGGATTGCCAAGCTCTGTATTCCTGCCAGGGTACCCTGGAAATGCGAAGGTGAGGTGCTGAAGGCAGCCTTTTTTGCTACCACCACCTGAACCTGCAGACTATGAGCCTGGCTCTGGCATCAGGTGTTCCCTGCAGCAGAGCTGCCCTGTGGTGGATACAGTAGTGGGGTGGGATATGAGGGTTGAACCCCGCCAGCTGTGATGCTCTCCCTGGCAGCTCTGTTCTGCTCTGTGTTTGCAGAAGAACACTCGGGTCTACCCGTGCATGTGGTGCAAGACGCTGTGCAAGAACTTCGACATGCTGCCCAACGTGGATCGCAGTGGCAAGATGGGCCTGTTCTGCTCTATTTGCTGCACTACCTCCCACAAAGTGAAGCAGTCAGGCTTGGTTGGTAAGAGCACCTACATACAGGGAATCAGTCACCTCTCCACTCTAATTCCTTCCTTGGTACTATTTATTGCTTGTGGATGAGACTGGAAAGAAGGCATGTTGCTTGCCTGGGGAGGAGTCCAGTGAGACAAGTGGAAGGAGATTTGGAGAGGGAGGAACACTTGCAGCATGTGGGCATCTTAATACTGAGGGGTAGCGTACATTGCTGTTCTTGAGAATGCGGGAAGCAGTTGTAGTGCCATAGTGCTGGTGTTGCCCTTTCCATTACATGAAGTACCAGGGTGTCCAGGAATGGGTATGGTGTCTGGTGCAAGTATTGCAGCCTGTTTTGTCCTAATTCGTGTAGAGCCAGGGTCACTTCCTTGAACCACTCTGCTCTCCATCCGTGTTTAACATTTCTGTCCTAGCAGAATCTGGTGCTTTTAATTTCCTGGTGTTCTTGTCCCTTGCTTTTTGATAATAGCTTGACAGACTGAGGATGAGTGGGTAGCTTGCATGCCATCCTCAGAACCCAGTCCCACGTTCTGTGCTGCTGCCTTCACCAATTCCTGTCTGTTTCATCAGGTCCCCCTAGACCCTGCAGCTTCTGCAGAAAGAGTTTATCTGAACCCTGCTATTACAACAAGACAGACCGGGTTGTCTACCAGTTCTGCAGCCCCAGCTGCTGGACCAAATTCCAGGTACTGAAGTATCCTTCATGCTGGGCTGGGCCGTAGAGCTCATGCCTCCTTTCATGCTTAGCAGAGTCTTCACCTTCGTCAAGCTCCTCAGGGAGAGTCCATAAGAAAGTCTCTGCTGGAGCACAAGAGTTGCAGTGATGGTAGTTGCCAATAACTCATTCTTGGCCCTATCCCCCACTTCCTACGTTGGGATAGACAGGCTGTAATTCACTCCTGTATATCAGGTTATGCCCAGCAGGAGTGCAGTGCAGAGCTGTGTTGCATGAGTGGTTTGGGATGTAGTGGCCTTACGACGGGACGAGCAAAAGTACTAGTAAGCTAGCAAAGCACAGTGGGCACCTGCTAGTGGGGTGGAAAGGGGCAGAGTTGCCGTCTAAGCCAGGCATCACCAAGGAATGTAAGTCACCCAGGATGTGTTGTCTAAAAATTTACAACCAGCAGGCCCAGATACTCATGTTTAATAATCCTCAAAAGCTTGACTGGTGGTTTTTAACGTTCTGTTGTTAACTTTCAGCATATGTGAAACATTTGTGGTATTCAGAGGCAACTGGAAGAATATTAGTTTTGTACAGTTGTCAAAGAACAAAGCAACAGCCAGGAAGACCTGGGAAATTTAGGCCAGAACATGCCTTGGGCAACTGAGAAAACTTAGAGAATCTAGAGGTAGAGAGTTAGTTACTGGCAGTTGCGGCATTTGGTTTGGGGGTTTAGGTTTTTTTCTTGTGTTTTTTTTGTGTTGGGGGTTTTTTGGGTGTTGTGGTTTTTCATGTGGGGTTTTTTTTTTTTTCATAAATCCCTGATGTAATCCTTCGCTGAGATCACAAATGGTGTTGGGTAGCTGTAGAGTTTTTACAGTTGTATACTTCGTAAGACTTGAATCATAGAATCATAGAATAGTTTGGGCTGGAAAGGACCTTTAAAGGTCATCTAGTCCAACCCCCTGCAATGGGCAGGGACATCTTCAGCCAGGTCAGGTTGCTCAGAGCCCAGTCCAACCTGACCTTGAGTGTTGCCAGAGATGGGGCATCTACCACCTTTCTGGGCAACCTGTTCCAGTGTTTCACCACCCTCATCGTAAAATATTTCTTCCTTATATCTAATCTAAATCTACCCTCTTTTAGTTTAAAACCACTACCCCTTGTCCTGTTACAACAGGCCCTACTAAAAAGTTTGTCCCCATCTTTCTTATAATCCCCCTTTAAGTATTGAAAGGCTGCAATAAGGTCTCCCCCAAGCCTTCTCTTCTCCAGGCTGAACAACACCAACTCTCTCAGCCTTTCTTTATAGGAGAGATGTTCCATCCTTCTGATCATCTTCATGGCCCTCCTCTGGACCTACTCCAACAGGTCCACGTCTTTCCTCTACTGAGGATTCCAGAGCTGAATGCAGTACTCCAGGTGGGGTCTCACCAGAGCAAAGTAAAGGTGCAGACTCACCTCTCTCGACCTGCTGGCCACACTTCTTTTGATGCAGCCCAGGATACAGTTGGCTTTCTGGGCTGCGAGCGCACATTGCCGGCTCATGTCCAGCTTGTCATCCACCAGTACCCCCAAGTCCTTCTCTGCAGGGCTGCTATCAATCCCTTCATCCCCCAGCCTATATTGATACTGGGGATTGCCCCTACCCAGGTGCAGGACCTTGCGCTTGGCCTTGTTGAATCTCATGAGGTTCACATGGACTCACTTCTCAAGCTTGTCCAGGTCCCTCTGGATGGCACCCTGTCCCTCAGGTGTGTCAACTGCACCACTCAGCTTGGTGTTGTCTGCAAATTTGCTGAGGGTGCACTTGATCCTACTGTCTATGTCACTGATGGAGATATTAAACAGTACTGGTCCCAAAACAAACCCCTGAGGGATGCCACTTGTCACTGATCTCCATCTGGACATTGAGCCATTGACCAGTACCCTCTGGATGCAACCATCCAACCAATTCCTCATCCACCAAACAGTTGATCCATCAAATCCATATCTCTCCAATTTAGAAAGAAGGATGTTGGGGGGGGACCATGTTAAAGGCCTGACAGAAGTCCAGATAGATGACATCCATAGCTCTTCCCTTGCCCAGTGATGTAGTCACTCCATCATAGAAGGCCACTAGGTTGGTCAAGCAAGACTTGCCCTTGGTGAAGCCATGCTAACTGTCTCAAATCACCTCCTTGTCCTCCATGTGTCTTAGCATAGCTTCTAGGAGGATCTGTTCCATGATCTTCCCAGGCACAGAGGTGGGGCTGACAGGTCGGTAGTTCCCAGGGTCCTCCTTTCTACCCTTTTTAGAAGTGGGTGCAATGTTTCCCTTTTCCAGTCACCAGAGACTTCACCTAATTCACCTAACTTGAATTATTGCCATGTAAAATCAGCATTGTAATGTATGAGTAAACCCATGCATAACCTGGATTAGGAACTGTCTTGATAGCAGATCTCGGAACACACTTGTCAAAGAAAAACGACTGAAGAGAGTGTTTCAAGATGGCTTCTTGGGGATCAGTATTAAGCCCAAGGAGTTCAACATCTTCATCAGTCATCTGGCAATAAAGTCAAAGTAAGCGTGATAAAGTTTTGCAGATGAAACAAAAACTGGTGAAGTGTTAACTCATGATGAGGTCAGGGCAGTAGAAAGCAGAGCAATTGGATTGCTTGTCAAAACGGATTCCTCCTAAAGCGTGCTTACACACAGTTCAGTGCAAGATCCTGTATCAGCCTTACTCGGGTAGTGTGGGGATATAAGTCCTGGGAAAGTAAGGATTTTGAAAATGCCCTGGGATTACAGCAGATAAGCCATTCAGTATGAGTGTTTCAGTTTACAGCCACAGAGAGAAGGATTAACTAAGTTATTGCAGAGGAACAGGGAGTTGAAGTTTGGAAGCTAGGGAGCAAAAGAGCTACTTAGAATGTTGCACAGATAGGAAGGATGTTCATCCTATGTCCACTTTATTTTCAATGTTAAAGAAAAATTGGAAGTATGCTGAAAAAAGACAGAAAAATTACATTTGGCCTTGAAAAATGCATGTACTGAGGCACTCGCAGAGCACCTTACTTCAGGTTATCAGAAAGAAAACCAGGAAGATGACTTTATTAATAAATACATCCTTGTGGACAAGACACCAAGTGCTAAATGGCTGTTTAATCTAGCAGAGGAAGGTGGGATGAGATCGGCTGCTTGAATTCTGAAGTTGCATTACCTTGAAAATAGAAACCAGGCACCTGTGCTTCAAGATCATTTAAAGAAGTTCTCAGAAGAGGTAGCACAGCCCCCATCTCAGAGGGATGGCAGCTTGAAAGCTTGCCTTCCTGAGAAGAGCTGGACCCAGTACGCTGGAAGCAAAGTGAAATTGCTCAAGAATCTGCTCTCCAGGAGCTTGAGACATGATCTGATGGGACTGACTGTGAGTCACTGACAGTAGCAGTAAGCACAGGTCTGAGGAAGGGCAGGCGGACTGCTGTAAACAGTGGAGGAGGCAGGAGGTGGTGGCAGCGCAAAGCGGGTGCTCGCTGCCCTCTGCCTACCTCTCCCTCCATGAGCTGTCTCTGTCTCCTGCAGCGCACCAGCCCAGAAGGTGGGATCCACCTCAACTGCCATTACTGCCACAATCTTTTCAGCGGGAAGCCGGAGATCCTAGACTGGCAGGTGAGGACTTTCCCCAGGGGGATGTTGAGGCGGAGGCCAACCCCAGTGAGGACCGCAAGACTCCTTCCTCTCCCTGCTCAAAGCAGAGCTCCTTCTGCACCAGTGCTCTGAATGCCTTAGCTGCAGAGACATGCCTGGAGACCATGCACTGAGTGCTGCACTCCTGATGTTCAGCAGGATGTCAGAAGGGCAGGAGGAGACCACTTCTGCCAAACCCCTTGCCGGGAGAGCCGGGGACTTGGCTCAGCCCCGTAGTCTTGCTCTTGCTTCCCCAAGAAGTGTGGGGACCTCCTACCAGCCTGGCTGACCCAGTGGCGGTCTCTTTGGCAGGACAAGGTATATCAGTTCTGCTGCAAGGACTGCTGTGAGGACTTCAAGCGGCTGCGTGGGGTGGTGTCTCAGTGTGAGCACTGCAAGCAGGAGAAGCTGCTGCATGAGAAGATCCGCTTCTCTGGAGTGGAGAAGAACTTCTGCAGCGAAGGTACTTGGGGAAGGCATGGGAGAGGCAGAGCCCCCACGCCAGCCCTTGCTGGGGGAGGAGAAGAGTGCATGGAGAGGAACAGAGGGGAGACTGTCTTAGCCAGGCCCTGGGGCAAGAGCCTTGCCATGCAGTGAAGGGAGGACTGTCGTGGGGATGGCTTGCTGTCCAGCCAGGCCCTAGGGCAAGATCTTTACCATTCATTGTGTCCTTGGGGAGGGCTTTCTCACAGCTTTTCTCTCTCTGGGGGCTGGGGAGACAGCAGGTGGCAGCTCCGCTCCTCCTGTCATCATGCACTTCTACGCTCTTGCGTCTGGGCTGGCCTGACCTGGCTTTGCCCTGCCTGCTGGGTTCCTGCACACAGGAGGTTGGAGTCACTCTTCCTAGAAGCATGGAGGTGAGAGATGGCAAGTCCCCATGAGGTCCCATCTTATCCCAGCCCCAGGGGCCAGTGCTGGATTGTTCCCTACAGTGTGTTGCGTGTGCTCTGTTGTCTCCGCAGACCTGGATTCTGGTCATGTTTGGGTCAGGGAGGCCCCCAGTTCATCCTGGGAAGGTTTCACTCCTATTGTTTCTCCGCAGGGTGTGTGCTTCTTTACAAACAGGATTTCACCAAGAACCTGGGCCTGTGCTGCATCACCTGCACCTACTGTTCTCAGACCTGCCAGCGGGCGGTCACCGAGCAGCTGGAGGGCAGCACCTGGGACTTCTGTAGTGAAGACTGCAAAAGCAAATACTTGCTCTGGTACTTCAAGGTCAGTATTGGCACTAGCAGCTTGTGCTAAGTGCTGTGGTGGGCACGGCACCCAGATAAGTGGGCATTGCACTGAGGAAGTTCGCACTGCTGGAGTCTGGCTGGCACTGCTGCGGAGAACCTGGCACTGCTGGAGTCCTGCCTGGCAATGATGGGACACTGCTACGGGGAAGCTCACGTAGCTGGAGTCCCCAGCTGATCCTGCCAGAGCACTGCACTGAGGAAGCTCACAGTGCTGGATCCGCGGCTAGTGCTGCTGTGAGAAGTTCGCACCGCTGGAGTCCCCGGCTGGCACTGGCAGGGCACTGCTGTGGGGAAGCTCACAGCACCTTGCTATGTGCACCTTTCACTGGAGAGTTGTGTTGCACTCGGAGGGGGTGTGGTTAGTTACTCGTTGTTTCTCTCCTGCTGATGCGGGCTTTAGGCAGCTCGGTGCCATGCCTGCAAGCGTCAGGGGAAGCTGCTGGAAACCATCCACTGGCGGGGGCAAATCAAACACTTCTGCAACCAGCAGTGTCTGCTGCGATTTTACAATCAACAGAACCAGCCCAACCTGGACACGCAGAAGGGGCCCGAGAGCCTGCTGAACAGTGAGTAGGAGGGAGGGAGGGGACCTGCATAGCTCAGTCCAAGAGACACAGGGAAGACTGAACAGCGAGGGGTGGAAGCTTCCAGCCCAGGACTGGATGAGACGCTAGGGAACAATCCTGCACTGGCCCTTGGGGGGGAAAGGACGGAGTGGGACCTAATGGGGCTTCTCCATCTCTAACGTCTATGGTTCTATGACACACAGGGCCCAGACGGGAGGAGCCGGTGCCAGCGTGCTGCCTGTAGCTCACACTCTTAGCGAGGATACTCAGGGATTTAACATCCTCATGTTGCCAGCGGAGAGCTCGATTTACAGGGTTAGGGGACAGCGTGGTTTGGCATGATAATCCACCTGCAGCCCCACACCACCTCCGAGCTGTGACCTTCTCAGATCTCATAAGCTAATCAGGATTGGGCCAGGTCAGTGCTTGGATGGGAAACATTCAAGGAAAATGCAGGGTGCTGCAGGAAGTGGTGCTGGTGATGCTGTAGGTGGGCTCTCCTCAGCCAGAGCTGAACCTAGAATGATCTTGAGGGAGCGCTGAGCTGCTGGAGGCACTCTTGTGATGTTAGACTGGAGTCCTACCACTTACCCAAAGATCGCTGCAGCTTTGGGGAGTTGCCAACCCCGTGTCCCGGATAACCCCGTTCTGCATCCGTGGAGTTCCAGCTGGAGAGGAGATTTTCACTGCCTGTTGCCCCATTTCCTATCATTAACTTGAGCCAGTTGCTTATGGAAGATTGCAAAGTGCTTTGGGGTCCCTCAGGATGGAAGGTGCTCGTAGTGACAGTGACAAGACATCGCTTGGCCCTCAGACACTCGTGTAGTCTCATTCTGCTTGGTCTTTCATAGGCCATGATCTTAGGTAATCTGTGTGATCTAGTTGAAATGCCTGCAGCTTATGGTGGGACTCGCTTCGATGCATCAAGCTTCGACAGATACCTGCATCACAGGCTCAGGGCTTTTGCCCTTCCTGGGATTTCGTGAGGTGTAAAACCCTGACTAGGGTGCACCAAAGAGGGGAAACCAAGACAAGGACCTTCCTGTGAGAGACCTCGTCCTCCATCTCCAGACTCTTCCTGGTTCCTCTCCTGACAGCAGTGGGCTGATTGAAGATGGGGGAAGCAGAGCTGCTCTACGAGAAGCAGAAGGTTCCCCCAGCCAGGGGAGTCCCAACCTGCCCTTCAAGAGCCATGCTCCCTAAAAGGCCGTGTGAGGCGACGGCTCAAGTGGCAGCACACTGGAGTGACCTAAATAAGGAACTGTTGGTTTCTGCTGGCATGGGGGTGCCCAGGGGGAGTCTGCTTGATGGGGCACAGACTGTCCTCCCGCCCAGGGGAGGAAGAGGTGTTAAACTTCTGGTTCCTGTAGCTCACCAAGTGATTCCACAGCCCTAGCCGTGCTGTTGCATTTGTCCTCTGCTTTCAAGGCATCTCGCTTGTGAGGGACCAGCAACACTGCTTTTGGGACACAGGCACAGCGAGCAAGCTCTGCCTGGAGAGGGAAGCATGTTTCACACCATTTGGCCATTGTCTCCTTGGAGCCATGGACCACAAGACTGAGAAGTATCTTCTCCACCACCAACTACCACAAGAGTCTGAGCCGCCCCCCTCCACCACGTCTCTGGAGGCCCCCAAGAACTTTGCTATTTGGCACATGGGGCATCACCCTTCACCGGGCCACAGCTGCTTCTCCATGTGCCCTGTGAGGCAGAGGATTCTTGAGGACAGCCAAGGAAAAGCCCGTCAGCAGTGGTGAGCGCTTGGTTGAGCACAAGCTCCAGGCTGCCCCAGCAGCTACCATGCTTGGTGAATGCTGCTGGTGGCACTGAACCCTCTGTGTGTTCTGGCACAGCCATCCCTGCCAGCTGTGGGATAGCTGTGGAATTCCTTGTCCTGGGACTTTGACATACTGCTCAGCTCGCAAAGGAAAGGTGCTGGAGCCAGGGCCTGCCGTGTGCTTACACAGAGAGCTTTCCAGCCCAGTGTGCTGTGCAGGGCATTTCGGGAGGAGCAGCTTGTTAGTGCATGGTGAGGAACAGCTTCTGCCTCGTCCAGCCAGGGTCTCCTGTGGACCTGGCAGCTGTGTTGCCAGCTCACAAGGGACTACCTGGATTTCAGGCCCATCTGGGGCAGAGCTGCTGACTACTTGCTTCTTCTCTTGCAGCCAGTGGTTGCCTAAAACCATTCGTTCCCATGACCCAGTGGCTGCTGCCAACCTGGTGATCCTGAGAGTGCTTGCTGACGATAAAAGTGGCCATTCCTTTGCTGGGAACAGTCTGTATAATGAGGGATTGAGGAGCTTCTGCCACAGAACCCTGCCCAAAGACTTCCAAGGGGAACTGTCTCTGCACAGGGCTATCCAGCTGGAGAGGATGGAGGGCCAGAAGTGACAGTTGGTGCAGGCAATGCCTTGACAGCTCCTTGCTGGTGTTGGGGTGAGAGTAAAGAACAAGCTGCAGCTTTCCTAGAAGCCTGGACATGTAGCATATGGAGCTTTGTGGGAGCAGGATCTTGTTTCCCTTAGTCCTAAATCATTGGCCTGTGGGGCAATCAACTTTGCTTTTGATTCTGCTGCAGCAGAAACTCTGCTGATACTCCATAGCTTCTTTTCTCATTCAAGCCATGGATGTCTCCCATGTAGACCTGCTGCCCGTCCACTTCGGGCTGGTCAGGGGGAGTTCTTTGAGACCATTGCAGATCCTATGGCTGAATGCTCAGCTGCAGGCTTGGGACCTTTCTCCAACTGGAACTTATCCGTTCCCCGGTGGTGGTCAGCAAGTGGACCCTGCTGGGCCTCCAATTGCTCAAGAGCTATCTTGCGTTTCCTCAGGACAGAGGAAATCTGCACAGTGCGAATGCCCATGTGTTGGTCCTTTGGGAGTCTGGATCTTTCCTGGAGAGCCTATCTATCTGTATGTAGGAGGTGCAAATGGACCCACCACTCCCTTTGGGTGCTGAGACCTGCTGCTTTCCTTGCAGGTGTCTCCTTCTTGCATGGCCCACGGTTAGTCAGTGCTGTAGAAGGCAGTTCTTTTTCCCAGCCACGTGAGTAACCAGGGCTCACGGGAGACTTGGATGAAGGTGCTCTTTTAGCTTATCAGCCTTTGAGATGGGTGCAGGTTCTCTGCAGAGCAAATGAGCTGGAATTATCATCCAAGCCAGGATGATACTGTCACCACCTGAGACTAGTGTCTGCTACATGCACCTCTTACCTGCAGGTGATCCCCTCTTTCCTTAGGGGAATGGACTGCATCCCTAGGGCTGGGGCAAAGCTGTCTCTCTGCTTTCTGGGCTATCTCATAACACTACTACTACCTCTGTCACCTTCTTCCTAGGGATCTCGAAGCACTTTGCCAAGATATTTGTAGCAGGGAGATGGAGGCACAGGGAGGGGCCATGGCTCGGTACAGCAAGCCAATAGGCAGAGCTGGGAATAGAGCCCTGGATTCCTCTCTCTACAAGGGGCTGGGATTTCTCCTGACCTGCTGTGATGGGGATGGGGTGGACTGCAAGGGAGCACAAAATGACATGGGAATGACTTGATTTTGGAGTTGTAGTGTCTTTTGAGCTGCTAGGACTAGAGTTTGTGGAAACATTAACTGTTCCTGGAGCGGCCAGGAGCCTGTCCCTGCCCTCTGGCTGCTGCCACCTCCAGTCCCAGCAGTGGGACCTGTTGGCCCAGGAGCTCTTGAACTTAGTCATTGCTTTCTCTTACAGGTCAGACTTCAGAGTCAAAACCACCTGCCCCTTCCCCACAGAAGGCAGAGACTAACATGGTAAGGCCTGTTGGAGGTAGGAGTTTGCAAGATAGCACAGAGGGGCTGTCCCCAAAGAGAGGACTGCCATTGCTCAGGGAGATTTCATTCTTTTACAACCAATGCATTTTCAGATGTCTGAGTAGTGGGAGCTGATAAGAGCTGCTGGGGAGGGCAGCATCAGCGTATCTCCTGCAAGGGGGAAGAATAACCATTCCCCAGGAATCAGTGATGGGCTCCAGAAGAGCCTGCCACTGTGGCACTGGTGCCTCTTTGCATGGTGCTCCCCTGTGCCTGGGTATAGTCGCTGTCCCACTGTGTTCCCTGCTGCACCACAGGGCAGAAGCGACCAGTGCCAGACTCCCTGCCGGCTGCTGCAGAGATGCTGCACAGGCTTGCTGCCTGCCAGGAGCAGCTTGGCAGTCCTTTGGCTGGGTCTGACCGTGGGAGTGTCCGCGCGTGTGTGTGTGTGTGTGTGTGTTGGGGACTACCAGGCTCCAGGAGGTGCTTTGGGAGTCTCTCCAGCTGTACCTGTGGTTGGGAAGAGGCGGTGCTGCCTTAGGTGGACACAAACCTCCTGCTTTCTGCATTTGCTCAGCTGTCGGCAAAGACCTCCTCAGCCCAGATGTCTCCAGCTGCACCACCTCCCCCGCCCCCTCCAGTTCCAGCCACCCCTCGGAAAAACAAAGCTGCCATGTGTAAACCACTGATGCAGAACCGGGGCGTTTCCTGCAAGATAGAAATGAAGTCCAAAGGATGTCAGACAGGTAGGAAAACAAGGCATAACTGTAGGATTACAGGGGTGTTTTGGAAAGGCAAGTGGCACGTCCCTGCTCCAGACTAAATGTGAATCCAGCTTGAAACGCCGTAAAGAGTGGCTGGGTGTTTGGCACCATGCTGAGGAGTCCGAGGGCAGTGCAGGGCAGACACAGCAGGACTGGAGGTAAGGAGCCCATTTCCATCAGCAGCAAAAGGGGAGGCGCAGAGAGCACTGCAGCATGATCCCACCTCTTGTGGGACAACTCCTCTCTGGAGATTGTCAGCTTGTCTGAGGGGGCGTCAGCTGAGCAGGTTGCACTGTGCAGCTCCTATCAGGCGTGTGTGTGGTCTCGAGCATATGCAAGGCCACTAGACCTCTTAGTAGGGCCACATAAGAGTAGGGCTTGCACCTCTGGCTAAGGCAAGCCTCTTTTGTTGCAAGGCTGTTTGGTTTGCTGCTACTCCAGCTCTGCCCATGAGTCACAGAAGCTGGTGGCTGGAAGGGCTGTGGTGCTTGGATGGCTGGGGGCATGGCAGTGCACAGTGAGGCTGGGTGAAGAAGCTGCTGGGAGCAAGCTCATTGACATACTTTTGCTCTTGTCAGAGGCTGACTGGAAGCCCCAGGTGATTGTGTTGCCAATCCCCGTCCCGATCTTCGTGCCTGTGCCTATGCATATGTACTGCCAGAAAGTACCTGTGCCTTTCTCCATGCCTGTCCCGGTAAGCGACACACTCTACCTGCTCGTGTTCTCTTACTGTCTCTGCCTTGCTGCAGCCTCCCTGCTTCTCTGTTTGTCCTCTTCTCCTGCCTCTGCTTTTATGTCAGTCGTCTGAGTGTCAGTTTTCTGCCTGGTGTGCTGCTGTCAACAGGTGCCTGTGCCAATGTTCCTGCCCACCACGCTGGAGAGCACAGATAAGATTGTGGAGACCATTGAGGAGCTGAAGGTGAAGATCCCCTCTAATCCCCTGGAGGCAGACATCCTGGCCATGGCAGAGATGATTGCAGAGGCTGAGGAACTGGACAAGGCCTCCTCGGACCTGTGCGGTAGGTTCTGCCACAGTTTGGTCTGGCCCAACAGCTGGGATCATGTGGGGTCTGCCAGCTCTTGGAGCTAGAGCATCTGCCTGGATCGCAGCTTCCCCAAAGATTTTGAAAAGGGAGCAGGGAAGAGCAAGTCCTCAACTTCTGCTGAGGAGGTACCAGGAGGGAAGAGCTGCAGCAGGGAGCAGTGTCTGCAACTGTCCTTTCTGGGGTGCCAGTCTTGTGGCATATGTGCAGCACTGTTAGTTTATTCAGGTGGCTGTTCAGGCTCTTACCTAAAGCAGCTTCCCAGCCAGAAGACTAGCAGTCCTGAGCTCACAGGTCTTTTTACTTGGGGGCTGCATTCCTCAAGCCCCAGTGACTAGGGCCGTGGCTGGGGAGAGGACAACGTCCAATGTCTTGCTGTCCAGGGAAGGCTGGGCAGTGCAGATGTTGTGGGCCTGCTCTGAGGACAGGACTGTGCTGCAGGGAGCCTGACTTCATTTTCCAGCTGTCACAAGGAAAACAGACAAAATACTTTCTTGGAAGTTGGGTTTATGATTTGCTTTTGCATTGCAGACCTGGTGAGTAACCAGAGTGCAGAGGGTCTCCTGGAGGACTGTGATCTGTTTGGACCAGCACGGGATGATGTGTTGGCTATGGCTGTCAAGATGGCAAATGTCCTCGATGAGCCGGGCCAGGACCTGGAGGCTGACTTCCCTAAGAGTAAGAGCTGGGTGAAGCAGGCATGCAGGGCTGCTCATGCTGCAGCAGGGTCCTCTCGCTGCCCTCGGCCAACCGTTGCCAGCAGCATTAAGAGCTGTGTGAACTTATCTCCCCATGCCCTCTGACTGACCAGGCTTGAGGCCAGGAACTGAGAGTCTTGCAGATGACTGCTCGCAGCAGGGGTGAGGAGACCACCACTTTTGAAGGAGTGTGTGTTTGTCTAGACTAACTGACCTGTTGAGAGCATAGGTCTGTAGAGAAGGGGGAGCGAGAAGCTGATTTTAACAGCACAAAGAGCAGGGCAGCTGGTGTGCTTATGGGCGATTCCAGAGGATCCAGCAAGGCAAGAGAGAGATCTGGACAGGGCGTGACACCCTGGGAGACTGCAGAATTGCTGAGTGTCCATTAGCAGGCAGAAGGTGGAAGAAGAGGCAGGGACTTGCAAGAGCACAGCAGTGCTGAGGCAGGATGCTAGCAGCAAAGGACAGAGAATTGGGGTGCCTGTGCCAGGCTGTCAACAGTACTGGCCTGGCATAAGGGGATGAGGAATGTTCCTCAGGTTTAAAAAACAAACAAACAAAAAACTGTCAGAGGGGAGAATGTGGGGTTCTGGTTAGTCTTAGAAAGCTTAGCATCATCTGCCAGAGCTGTATTTCTATTGTTAGGCTGTGGCTAAAAGTTCATGCCAGGCGGTGGTGGAGGGTGTGAAGCATTGGACTGCATGTTCCCTCTTCATCTTGCTGTAAGAACCAAGCCAGCACAGGGGACAGGATGAGAAGTCTCAGCTGAGCCCTTCTGCCTGTGTTTCCTTTCAGACCCTCTAGACATCAACCCCAGTGTGGACTTCCTCTTCGACTGTGGGCTGGTGGGACCAGATGATGTGTCCACAGAGCAAGATCTGCCTCGTGCTGTCCGAAAGGTGAGCTCACCGTGGCTACTGCCTGCTTAAAGCTCTTTGGGTTTGGAGTGGGAGCTGCCGTCTGGGATGTGCAAGGTGAAGTGTGCCAGAGGCTTTGGTGTGCTGGGGAGGTTGTGCCCTTCAGGGCGTGCCTGGCCTGTGGGCCACTCCTTGAATGAAAATACTTGCCTGTCACTTCGGAGGAGCTTTGAATGCCACAGGTCATGTGAGAGCTGGCCTCTTTCCTGCCTGTGGTCCTCATAACTACTGGGCCTTGTTGGCTTGGCTGTCAGCAGAAGGATGCCTGCTGGCATGGGCACAGGCCCACTGGGAGGGAGCTGGCAGTCAGCCGGTCTGAGGGGTGGCCAGGACTCTTGCATCTGTCCCTGGTAGGTGCCCAGTCTCATAGTACACCTCTCTGCAGGGGCAGAAGCGTCTGGTGCTCTCTGAAAGCTGTTCCCGGGACTCAATGAGCAGCCAGCCCAGCTGCACAGTGCTGAACTACTCATATGGTGTGAATGCCTGGAAGTCCTGGGTGCAAGCCAAGTATGCAGGGGGAGAGACCAGCAAGGGAGAGGAGCTACGCTTTGGCCGTAAGTGCCCTGTCTGAATGGGGTGGAGTGGCAGAAACCTCCCAGAAGCTGGGTCCCAGGGTGTTGAGGTGCTCCTGGCCTTGCAGGCCATTGTCTGAGGCTGCTGTGGTTGTCTCCACAGCCAAGCCCATGAGGATCAAGGAAGACATCTTGGCCTGCACAGCAGCTGAGCTCAACTACGGCCTGGCCCAGTTTGTCAAGGAGATAACGCGGCCCAATGGGGAGCGCTATGAACCGGACAGCATCTATTACCTCTGCCTTGGCATCCAGCAGGTGAGGGAGGGCTTGTGGCCCTCAAGTCCTCCACAGCCAGACCTGGGGGTCAGATCTGGTGAGGGGAGCTTGTACCCTTTATTCTGCCTTCTGGGGACCCAGGGAGACTCACTGGACTCTCCTTCAGTGCCTCACCCCAGGACAGCAGCCCACCTGGTTCAGTCTTTGTTCCCAAGCTCAGCAGGTAGGGTGGCAGCTGTTCCCCAGCCTTGCACCCTTCTTGCACATACTTGAGGAGGGCTGGGAGATCTCCCTAAACTCAGTTGCTTCTTCAGCACCAAGTCTGCTTTGTCATGTCCCGGGGTTTTCCCCACAGCTCTCAGAAGTGGCTGGTTTTAGGAGTCTGCCCTGCAGCTTTGGTTGTACAAGGAGGGGTGCACTGCATGTGTGCCCTGGGCTCTCTTGGGAGGGTTTGCATTCCAGGTGCTGTCGTGTCTCTCTTGACTGTGTGTTCTGTCCTTTCTAGTACCTGCTCGAGAACAATCGTATGGTGAACATATTTACAGACCTTTACTACCTGACCTTCGTGCAGGAGCTGAACAAGTCCCTGAGCGGCTGGCAACCCACAATCTTACCAAATAGTATGTGTCTCCAGAGTACCTTCAGTCACCACACATACCCAGGTTGTGCTTCTAGCCTTGGATCCTCTGGTCTGATTGTGCTCCCCCAGCCTCAACCCTCTTCCTTGGCATAGGCAGCACAGTCCTGCTGTGTCTTGGGGTTGTACTGACCCATACTGACAGCAGAGCCAGCCTGGTTTACGCCTCAGCAGCTTCCATTGCCCAGAGTCAGGGTAGCTGGGAGCAGAGCACGGTTACTTTGTGTCCTGGGACAGTTTGAATCTTTACAACACTTCACAGGGGTGTCTCCACCCTTTGGCAAAGAGGATATCAAGCCAGGAGGCACGCTGGCCCATGCCTTTGTGTTCCCAGCACATGGGCAAGCCCTGCACAGTGTGCTAAGTGTTGGCCAGGGTTGCTGTGCTGCTGCCTTGTGAGTGGACTAACTTAGAGTTCTGCAGAGGCTTTTCATGATGGTGTGATCTGGGCTGCCTTCCCTGCTGTGTCTTGTCAGTGGTTAGTTCACAGATCCAGCCTCACCTCTGCATATTGGCTGTTCCCGGGCAGAGGCATTTGGCTCCAGACCTGTGTGTCTAGGCAGGAGTTGGCCATGTCTGTCCTGCCTGATGCTTTTCGTTCATCTCACGCTGAGTGTGGTGGAGCACTGACCTGGAGTTCACTTTGTGGCCATCTATAGGGATGAGCAGTTAGGATTGATTTGGGTTCTGGCCTGTGGTATGGCTGCGCTCTGGGGTGGCTCATGACTGGCCAGAGCCAGCATCTAGCTCTGCTGATGGCTCTGGAGAAGTAACCTCGTGGAAAAGGGGATGTTGTGAAACCTCAGTCTTTTGCAGTGAACTTGCCTGGGCAGTGTGAAGGGATAGCCACAAGGCCACTGTTGATGTGACCTGGTTCTTCCTCTGTGCATTGCAGACACAGTTTTCTCGCGTGTCGAGGAGGAGCACCTTTGGGAGTGCAAGCAGCTGGGTGTTTATTCACCCTTTGTGCTCCTCAACACCCTCATGTTCTTCAACACCAAATTCTTCGGGCTGCAGACAGCGGAGGAGCACATGCAGCTCTCCTTCACCAATGTGGTGCGCCAGTCCCGCAAGTGCACGACGGCCCGTGGCATGACAAAGGTAGTGAGCATCCGCTACTATGCTCCTGCCAAGCAGAAGAAAGGCCGAGGTAGGGTCTGATGGAGCACCTCTCTGTCCCTCCCCCTGCCTCCCCCATTGGGCCTCAGCTGTGATCCTGCTCTCTCCCCCTCTGCAGATGGTGGCTCTGGAAAGCGGAAGCGTGAGGAGGAGGTACCAATGCTGGAGCAGCGGGAGAACAGGATGAACCCACTGCGATGCCCAGTCAAGTTCTATGAGTTTTATCTCTCCAAATGGTGAGGCTTTCTCTGGAGAAGGGGCATGTGCCATTCTGGGGCCACCTCTCAGTTTTGGTGCAAAGCTGTGGAGTAGCTGCTGCTCTCCAAACATTTGTACTTGAGTGTGAAGCCTTGCCCAGGGTCTGCGCTGCTTGTAGAGACCATGGTTGAGAGAGTGCTTCTCTCTGGCCCCTTCCACTACTTGCCTCTCTCCAGACAGGCAGGAGTGTGCAGTATGAGTCCCGGTGCTTGGCTAGTTAGGGACTTTTGATTCTGAGCGAGGAGCTGCAGACTGTGTCCTTGTCCTGACCAAGGATGAGAGGCTGTGACGAGCCTTGAGCCTTCCTTGATAACCATGAGGGCAGGCCAGGCTTTCTTAGCCCCTGGAGCTGATACCCCACGGCTCACCTTCCTCTCTCTTTACAGTCCCGAGAGTCTGCGGAACCGCAACGATGTCTTCTACCTGCAGCCTGAACGGTCATGCATTGCCGAGTCCCCGCTCTGGTACTCAGTCATACCCATGGACCGGAGCATGCTGGAGAGCATGCTGAACCGCATACTGGCTGTGAGGGAGATCTACGAGGAGCACAGTCGGCTCAGCAGCCTGGAGGATGACATGGACTAAGAGCGAGGTGCTGCCAGGCTGGCTACACTCCAGTCCTGGATGCCTCATCTCCCTGCCTCCTGCTGCAGGGCGGGGGCTGTGCAGCGCGGGAGGGGATGGTACTGTGGCAGTGCTGTCCCTTCATCATTACCGGACTTGGACATCCCATTCTGCTCGTTACAGGCCTCTCCTACATACGTGGTCCCCGTGCTCAGCCCTGCCTGCTGTCCTGGCTGCTGGGTGAGCCATCTTCCCCGGGGCCAGTCACCACAGCACAGGGGTGGCAGAGCCCCCGGAGCAGCTCCCCTTGTGCAGCCCTGCCCTCCCCCAAACCCCAGCCCTGACACTACCCCCCCTCTCACGCTGCCCTGGGGCAGGAACCGCACAATATGGCAGAGCGCTGTGTGGGACCAGTGGCTTTTAATCCCCCCTTCCTTTAGCCTCATGAGGCTGTGGGTGGCACTGAGGCTGTGGGTGGCACGGCAGGAATGGTAGCTCTGCTGCTGCGGCAGGATGGTGTTTTCAAGCCAGGGGGAAAGGACCACCGGCAGCCTGAGAGCTGTTGCGTCAGAGGGAGGGTTTGTTCCCAGGGCTGGGAGAGATTTGGGCTGGCTGTGGAGAGCAGAGGGAGCCAGTGCTGGAACACGAGGGCAGAGACCTGGCCTCGGTGCAGGGATGCTTCCCTCATACGCAGCCGGGCCACCTCCCTCAATTTTGTCAATGTTTTCTGAGTTGGCGGAAAACTTATGGAGACGGGTCTGTGCCAGCACTACCCCTTTCTCCCCATTGTCCCCTATCCTGGCGTAACCCCCCTCCCTGGTGCAAGGTGCCATTGGTGTGTCCCTCCCCTCTGGCTGGGGCCTCAGGCAGCTGCTGGCAGAAGCGAGGAGCTCTGCCTGGCCTCCCCTTCTCTCCCAAAGCAGCAGGGTGCCAGTGCCCTGCCTGGGGCAAGCCTGGCTCTGGCTGTGCCGTTCCCTGCTGCCTCCTGCCCCTCCTCGTGTTCTGGTCGATTTTCTTGAGCTGTACATGGGTCTCCTGTTGAGCCTGTATATATTGTTCTGGGCCCTGGCCCGGGGCCATCTGTTCTCTGTGTCCATGTGGAGAGTGAGCTGCTCACCAGTCTTGTTGTAGTAATGCCAGGGCGGTAGGACTAACCCTGTGTCTCTGGAAACCATTCATTTCAAATAAACATGCAGAAAACTTTTGGCAGCCCCTGCTTTTTCCCCCCCAGGCAGGGTGGGTGCTGCAGGAGAGCAGGGCCGGTGTCCCGCTGCTGCCGTGCACCTCACTCCTGTCCATCCCTGCCTGCCTGTGCTGCCTGCACTTCCTACCTTGTCTGGCCCCTGGTGCACTGCCAGCTGTGGCATGCTGGGGTGGCCCCTGACCCTGTGCCTGCTGGTGCCAGCCTGGCATGCCCTGCCTGTCCCTGCCCTGCTTTGCCCTGCCTATCCCTTGCCCATAGGGCTGCAGCCCAACCCAGCAGTGGCCCTGCCCTGGCCGTGCAGTGTGTTCATGGGATGGACGGGTCGGAGAGCAATGCCGCGGTGCCTGTGGGCAGAGCAGGAGTCGAGTGAGGTGCAGCGGGTGTTTTATTTGCTCCCCCGTGGCTGACAGGCCCCAGCCTGGCCATACTCCCAGCCCCGACGCTCCTGGGAGCACAGGGAGCAGCCGAGCCACATCCGCGGGGCCCTGCCCATCTCTCACACTGGCCGTAGGGTCCATGCCACAAGCCTGGCAGGGCCCGGAGACAGAGCTACAACTGTGGCCACCTGTGCATCACCCATCCCTGAGCATCCCAGCAGGCCGCGTTCACACTGCCAGGTCTGCGGCTTGCACCTTCGTGTGGGACCCACTGGCCACCCCCAGCCATACACCTGCCTTCCCCAGGGGTGCCACGCCATGGAGGGGTCTGCCAGCAGCCACAGGGCTGCCACTGCTGGGCAGGGTGACGCGGGTGCTGCGGGGCCCTGCAGGGCCACCAGGACTGGGCAGGATGTGGGACTTGGGGCCTGGCCCCTGCCAACACTTGGTGAGACCCAGGTGGTAGATCTCCACCAGGTTGAGCAGCAGGGACACACAGGCCACCCCCAGCATGAAGAGAATGAAGATGGTCTTCTCAGTGGGCCGGGAGATGTAGCAGTTGACGGTGTTGGGGCAGGGCCAGCGGCTACAGGTGTAGAGGGGCTTCAGCTGGAACCCGTACAAGGCATACTGGCCCACAATGAAGCCCACTTCCAAGAGAGCCTTGAAGACGATGTTGCAGACGTATGTCCTCAGGATGGCTCCCCGCATGCAGACCTGTCCCCGCGTGTGCCCCGCAGGGAGCCGGGGCTGCCTGGGGCGCTGCCGCCTGGCCCCACTGCCAGCCTGTGCCGCCGCTTGCTGCTGCGCCTTCTCCTCTAGATGCACCAGGTGCAGGATGTGGCCCAGGTACACGAGACTCGGGGTAGAGACAAAGATAATCTGCAGGACCCAGAAGCGGAGGTGGGAGATGGGGAAGGTGCTGTCGTAGCAGGCATTCTGGCAGCCAGGCTGCTGTGTGTCGCAGGAGAAGCCAGACAGCTCGTCGCCCCAGACCCGCTCAGCAGCCGCCCCCAGCACCAGGATGCGGAAGACGAAGAGGACGGTGAGCCAGACCTTCCCCACCACTGTGGAGTGCTCCTGGGCGCTCTCCAGCAGCCGCCCCAGCAGGCTCCAGTCCCCCATGGCACATGCCGCAGTGCCCTGCAAGACAGCCGCCCTCCAGACACGGCCGCCCCACAACCCACCGAAACGCCACCCCATTCCCCAGCCAGGAGGGTGTGCAGGGACCCAACCCGGGGCAGTCCCTGGAGTGTCCCCACCCTGCGTCCTATGGGACGCCCTAACCTGTCATGGGGAGGGCAGCAGGAGCAAAGGCCTCCGGCAGAAAGCAGCCCGGCCATGCTGGGAGCACCATGGGGGACAGCACGGTGGCAATCCAGCACGGAGACCCCTCACCGTTGGCAGGCACGTGGGGCAGAACCCGGTGCTCCCGCGCCGTCGACTCCCCTCGGCAAGGCAGTGTGGGATGCTGCGAGGCCCCTTCCCGGCTGGTCCCCAGCTCCTCAGCAGGGTGCGGACAGGACCACCTGGCTCTGTCCGTCTGTCCAGCAAACGGCGGGCGCGGAGTTATTGGGGCATGAGGCAGCTGCATACCCCATTGGCTTTTGTTGTGACTGGCAGATGAAACAGCCACTGGGGAAACTTTTTCCCTCTATTTTTGGTATGGGCACTTTTCTAAATATACTCGGGGCTGCAGGGGCTGGTGCTGGGGGAGCGCAAGCCCTTGGACACTGCTCAATGCCACCCAGGGGTCACTGCTCCTGCATGGCGGCTGCCAGGACACCACGGCCACAGCCCCAGCCCAGCCCGGGCACTGCAGCCCCCGCAGCCCCTGGTGGCACCCACCTGGGCTAGGGTGCAGAGGTGGGCACCCCGCACTGGCACCCCAGCCCCTGGCACGTCCCGGCTGGAGCAGAAAGGAAGGAGGCAGCGCCTGAAAACGGAGATTTAATGGCCCGAGATGCCCTCCTGGCCATCCGGGAGGGCCGGACCGGCGCCTGAGGGATGCTATCCGTGAGACAGGGACAGCACAGGGCCGTGGGGCTGGGGCCCCCAAGGCGCTGGCCCTAGCAGGCAGAGCAGCGGTCGCCCTTCTCCTGCAGCCCAGGATTGCGGCGCAGCATGTCCTTGAGGGAGCCGTCCTGCTCCGTCAGCAGCTGGTTGATCTCGTTCTGCTTGTATTCAGAGGAGAGCTTGTGCCCGTAGAAGGAGCCCTTCCCTGACGGGGGGTTGGAGTTGTGCTGACCTCGGCGGACACAGGCCCGCACCACCAGGTAGACCAGCTCCGCCATATTGAGGACGATGCAGATGCTGGAGGTGACCAGCATGAAGACGGTGAAGATAGTCTTCTCAGTGGGCCGGGAGATGAAGCAGTCAACAGTGTTGGGGCAGGGGTAAGCCTCGCACTTGACCAGCCGCACCATCTGGTAGCCCGGGTAGAGCATGTAGAAGATGTACATGAACACAGCCTCAAAGAGCAGCCTGAAGACCACGCTGCAGACGTATGTCCACCACAGTGAACCTGATATACGCATCTTGTGCTTCTTCACCTCCTCCATGTGCTTGGGGTCTGCATGCCCCGTCAGCACCAGCAGCTTCTTCTCCTGGTGCTGCTGGTAGGCCACATGCATGGCCACGAGGAGGGCTGGCGTGGTGACAAGGATGAGCTGCAGGGCCCACAGACGGATGTGGGAGATGGGGAAGAAGTGGTCATAGCAGACGCTGTTGCAGCCGGGCTGCTGGGTGTTGCAGGTGAAGGCGGATTTCTCATCCCCCCAGACACTCTCGGCTGCCACTACCAGCACCATTATCCGGAAGATGAAGATGACGGAGAGCCAGATGCGCCCGATGGCGGTGGAGTGACGGTTCACCCCGCTCAGTACCGTGTAGAGGCCGGCCCAGTTCATTGTTCCTCACGTCTGCAGGAACGATCAGCAAGAGATGGTGTTAGGAGCAGGAAGGACCCCTGACTGGGAGCCAGGGCGACCCAGCCCTGGTGGCAGCAGCCCCAGGAGGGACCTGGGAGCAACTGGCTGCCACAGCCCTGGTAGGTGGACAGCAGGATGGACTGACAGCAGGACAGCGGTGTGGCTCCTGCTGCTGACATGGCTCAGGGCAGCATTTTGGCCAGAGCAAGCAGGAGACTGCTTGGCCCTGCAGTGCCAGCTGCTCCTGCCCTGCCACCCCACCCTGGCACGGGAATCCTGGCCCACAGCTGCTGCGGAGGATGGGGGTGAAGCTCCCACACCTCTGCAGGGCCCCCCAGTCTGCACCCAGTGCTGAGCTCTCTGGCTAGGGATGGACCCAAGGAGCTCCATGGGCTCCTCTGCACCAGCACCTCCCTGCCTTCTTCCCCCCCATTCCCTGCAGGAGTGGAGCCAGGGAGCCTCAGTCTGAGGGGACCCCCCATGCAGCCATGCATTGCCACCCTCCTAGAGCTGTCCCTGCCTAGGGAGCATGGGGTGACCCCGCACCCCAAGCACAGACCCCCACCCCGCTGGGGCCACCCTGCCACTAAGCAGCCCCAGGAGCTGCTTCCCACCCCGAGCATGAGGCTGGGGGGCTGAGACCTGCCCTCTGGCTGCCCCCGTTGTGGAGGGTCCCAGTGGCGCATACCTGCCGGTGAGGAAGGGTCCTTGTGAGCTGCCCCCAATGGCCCCTCTAAGGTCTCATGTCTCCTGCAGGAGAGCTCTGCTCCGCCTGCCCTCGTCTCTATCCACCACTGCCCTGCACTGGAAGTCATATGCTGCTTTATAAAATATTTGCATACAATAGGGCCTTTATCGTCCCCTGAACAACACACTTTAGCATTCAGATCCAACGCCCTGACTTCCTCCCACCCTGGCCAAACAAAGTGCCTGTGTGCTGCATTCCCGCTGTCCAGCCCTGCACCCGCTCCCCAGCCCTGCACCCGCTCCCACCTCGCTCCACGCTGACCACAGCCATGCCCCCCGCCGCGACCGCCAGCCACAGGGTGCTCGTCGCTGTACCCGGTGGGACCCGTGCCGTGGGCATCACTGGGCTGGACGGACACCCAGGGTGCCTGGGGGGGTCCCTTCCCCAGGATGCATGGCAGAGCCCAGCTGCATGCCCATCCCACATGGACGGCACAGGGCACCCTGACCAGAGCTGGGATCTGGCTGCTCCCCAGCATGGCACTGAGCAGTCTGTGGGGACCTGTGGGGCTGGGTGTGCTGGGTAGAGCCCCTGTGGGTCCTGCCATGCCCTCGAGGGTCTGCTGCCAGGGGGTTGGTGCAAGCAGCAATGGTTGCAAGGGCACTGGAGCTGCCCTGTGTGTGCCCCGTCCCACTGGGGACATGGGAAAGAGTCCGCTGGGGTAATGCTGGCTCTGCACTAACGGGGGCTGTGCTCAGTGCTGAGAGCCATGCGCCACAGGAGCTGCTCTCCTCTCTCGGGATGGGGGCCCGCTAATGCTGCCCCACTGCTCGGACACGCTGGTGGGGGCAAGAGCCCCTGTGCTTGCAGAACCCCCCATGCCCAAAGCCCTCAGGGCTTGTGTCCCACCCCCACCATCACACTGTGCCCCACCCCCGTGGGGAAGATGCCATGTCCCTCTGGTTTTGTCCCCAGCCTCAGAAGGGGAGCAGCACATCCAGTAAAACCTATCAGATGGGGACCCGCAGGGTGGCAGGGCAACAATGCCATCCCGAATGCCACCTCCACCCCTTAGCCCAGGGTGTGAGTGCCTGGTGCTGTGCAAATGGTAGTGGGCAAAGACCCTCCAGTGAAGCCATGGGGAGAGCAGCCAGTGCCCAAGCCACACTCTACTCCTCACCCTGCTCTCCCCATGGGGACCAGCAACCCCGGCTCTGCCCTCCCTGGCCCATGGCCGAGTCCTTCTGCAGCCGCCGCCACCCGGGACCCCCAGTGCCCTCCAGCTGGGGGATGTATGGCCACCCCTGCAGCAGTGCAATGCCCACCAGGGTCTCACCTCAGCACCAGGACAGGCAAAGCTCTCGGGAAGTGCAGCGGCCTCAGCCTCCAGCACAGCACCCTGGACTTTATACTGCCCCCCAGTGCGTCACTCACCCCCTCCCAAACAGCCTCGCTCCTTCCAGGACTTGCTCCCTGCCAAGTAAACACCGCAGGTGTGTCCAGCCCATGCTTACACCACTGAAGCACCCACTAGCACCCACCGCTGCAGCCGAGCATCCCCTGGGGACAGCCCAGGGGCCACTGCAGCACCAAGACAGAGCCAGCCCCCCAGGACGGTCCCTGTGGGAGCTCTGTGGTTCCCCTGGCTGCACTCCTCTGCTGTGAGCATCCTCCCAGCCACATCCCCTGCAAACTGGGCTCATGCACCATAGCAGGGCCCTGCTCTCCATCCTGGGGGATGGCTCTGGGCACCCTCAGCACTCGGAGCACCTTGGTCCACTGCTGCAGGCTGCCGGCTGCTCCCTGGGGAGCCACCAATACCCAGATTTAATGTGTAAAAGCGCAGCCGGGAAAGGCAAACAGCCCGTCAACGATTAACCCAACTAACGGCCCACTCCAAGGTCCCGCTGCCCAGCACCCTGCGTGGCCCCGCAGCATTCCAGGACATGGTGACCCTGCCTCCATTTTTGGGGCTGAAGGGCCCCGCACACCATCCCCTGAATGAGGATGGCAGCGGTGCCACTGTCCCCCGCATGAGGACGGCACTGTGGGGCGCCGAGGGGCGGCGGGCTGTTCCCCCGTAGTGTGGCGGGGGGGTGGGCAGTGGGGCCAGGGATCGCCGGGGGTGCAGGCCGGGTGGGGCCGCAATCTCGGCTCACGATAAGACGGCGGCTGAGTCAGGAGCGCCCGGTGGGGAGTGGGAGCGGCCGCAGCCGCCGGCACCGCCCTGGCCGCGCACCCGGGGCCCGGCACGCGCCGCGGGACCGGGGGAGCCCTGCTCGGAGCGGGGTGCGGGGGAGGCAGGCGGAGGGGGGGCACTGAGGAGTGTCGGGGGGCAGACTGGGGGGGGTCAGTATGGGCAAGGGGCTAGTGGGGCCAGGCTGGGGGGATCAGGCTGGGTGCGGGGCACTGGGGCGTCCCGGGCGGGGCAGAGTGGGGGCACGGGGGTATTTGTGGGCTGGGCTAAGTGGGGGGGAAGCAGTGGAGAGGCTGCAGGAACCAGGCTGGGGCTCACTGTGGGCTCCAGGAAGCAGGCCGGGGGCGGTGGGGCAGTGCGGTGGTGGTCGCCGCCCGCTGTGGCCGCTGCGCCCGGCCGCGGCAGCAGGTGGCGCTGCCGGGCCGAGCCGGGCCGGGGGACGACGGGCCCGCACCCGCCCGCGGCAGCACCCGGCGGGGCTCAGCGCGTGGGACTGCACCTGAAAATACGGTAAGGATGGAGAAAAAACAGGAAAGAGGGCGGAGGAACCCGGGGCGTTGCTGTCCAGCCCGGTGCCCGCCCGGTGTCCTCACCGGGAGGTGATGGGAGGACCAGGAGCCCGGGGGGGGGGGCAGGAGCGCGGGCAGCGCCCGCCCCTGCCCGGGGCTGCCGCTGACCTCCGGGCCCGGCCTCCGGGAACCGCCGCCTCTTTGCAGTAGGCAAAACTATTGTGCAAAAGCCAGCGGTCAAGGACAGGCTGTACGAAGCACCCATGGCCTGCGCTGCCTCCAGTGCTCAGAAAACTGCCCCGTCTGTGGCCACGTGGACCAGAAATGGGCTCTTTGTTAATGACGTTAATCATGATGTTAATTTGGTGTCTGAAGCGGCTGCAAAGAGCTCGAGGACGTGGGCACGTTGAACGCGGACGAGCTGATGAGACGGGCAGGGCTGAGCCAGCATCCAGACGGCGGGACAGGGGTGACGCAGCTGCTGGCACCTTGCTGGGGTCAGAGATCTCACAGCCCAGCGGTCTGCGTCAGTACGATGGAGGAAATCAAGCTCCAACCATCACTGAAACACCTCCTCTGCCAGGAGGAAAAGGGTGCTGCAGAGCAGGCTGTGAGAGCCCCCTTTCCCCTGCCATACTGCAACAGGCAGGGGTGGCCCCATGGCTCATGCGTGGCTCAGCCTCACCGCCAGCCTGGATGGCCTCTGCAGTGCAGGGGCCACCAGGCTTCCAGGCTCTGGCTGACGGCAGCAAAGGCATCCCTGGATCCAGGCTGCTGCCATTGGAGAGACAAAACCCTCTGGTTTGAGTCAACTCTGCCGGGAAGGGCATTGCCAGCAGGTGAGCACAGAAATCCTTTGTGCCGCTGCAGCGCAGGGCAGAGGGGGTTGCAGCACACAGAATAATGGCTTGTTCTGCCTGCCTGCAGGTCTACTGTCCTGTGTCCTGAATGTGTCAGGAGTGTGGGGATAGGACCAGACCAGGACACTGTCCCGGTGATGCTGCTGTGTGGAGCAGCATCCTTGTCCTCCTGCTGGCTGTGGCTCCTGGAGCAGGCAGGGGCCAGGCATAGGTCACTCATCTCTCGCCATGCCAGGGACACCTTTGTGGTTCAGTTCCCTTACTCTTCCCTTTGTCAGCAGTCCTAAGCACATACCCTGAAGCTGAGGATGTCCCACAATCGTCACACAGATGTTAACTTGCACATACCCTCCGGGACACAGTGTCCTCTGGGCTTTGCCAGGTCTCCAAAGACATGCTGTTGATGGTCAAGGACACCCTGGACAGATGGCAGGCTCGGGAGTTTTGCAAAGGCAGTAGCATAATAGCAACACGTCATCTGTCACCAGCTTGCCCTTGGGGTCCTAGCTGGGGTGGCTGTGCTGGCACATGGGGGCAGCAGGCAGCTGGGGCCGTGCGAGGATGAGGAGAGGGGACAGGAGGGCAGGGAAAGCTCCTATTCTGGGGCAGAAAGGCATCTGCCCTTCAAGAGGGCACTAGGCACCGCAGCGTGGGCAGCTGGTGGTGATGCTGGCGTTGCTGGGACAGGCCACTGACCGCCAAGCAGGGCTGGCCCCCTGCTCACTGCTCAAACTGCGGCAAGGCAGCTGCTGTTGGAGCTGTGCTGTGGAGCACTGGCATTTCCATGGAAACCCGGCCCCGTGGCCTGATGTGGGTTTTTCCTCTTGGTTCCTCTTGCAGCCAGTCACTAAACAGGGGCACCTGGTGGCTGCGAGGGAGGGCCCTGGGACTGTTGTCCTGGGGCTGCCATGTGCACCTGACCAGGGGGTCCAGTGGTTGGGGCAGCGCTGGATGAGGCTGTGGGTCAGGGTTCAGGGTGGGCAGCCATTCCTCCACCCACAGAGCTGAGCCCTCAGGGAGCAGCTCTGCCCATCAGCGTGGAAAAGCCCAGGGGAAGGCAGCCCTGTGCCCTGGGCAGGAGTCCCGTCGGTCCATCGGAGTCCCATCACAGCTCGGCTCTGTTGCTACCTGTCCCAGGGGCTCCGCAGCACCCCTGCCCTTGGCAGTACAGCACGGCACTCTGCCTGCCTCTGGTGCCTCCCCCACCCTCTCCATCTGCCCCATGGTGAGGGGCCTGCTGCCATCCCAGGCTGGTGACCCCAGGCCATGCCTGTGCTGCCTGCCCTGTGCTGCAGCTCCAGGACACAGGGCACAGGCTGGCAGGGGATGCAGGACCCCCACATTGGGCAGCACCGGGGGCCATGGGGGGTCCAGCGCAAGGGCTGGAGCATGGTGCTGAGGAGGGTGACGTGTGCTAGTGGTAGTGCAGCTGCAAGGGGCCCCTGGGAGAGCGGGGCAGAGCCCCCCATATAGCCCCCTGTGTAGCCCCCCTGCCTGCCCCGTCGGCCCCTGCACCCACCCCCCCCAGCCCCCCCACCCCGTGCTCTGGGCCTCGGCCCTGGCTCTACTGCCTGCACGCTGCCTGGAGGCGATTCGGGCCCCATGCCTGGTTTCCATGGCAACTCCAGTTGAAATTACATTAAAAAGAAATGAAACGAGGAGCTTTTCTGGTTGGCAAGTAGGGGGAGGGGAGCCAGGCTGGGAAAGGCTGGGGGGGGGGTAGCTCGGTGGGAGGGGGCTGTGGGGCAGATGAGGTCCCACATGGGGTCCCAGTGCTGTGGGGGTGCCCAGGAGGGCTGGGAGCATGTGGAGACCCACACCCCCCCTACACCCCTCCTGCTGTGGCATCTGGTGTTGGCAGTCCTGGGTGGCAGGGTGCCGGCTTGCATGCATGCTGCACTGGGGGTCCAGCTCCCCGACCTGGTAGGGTGATACTGGGGTCCTTCTGCTGCCTCTGCGGGGTGGGTGCCAGGGACACAGGGACCGTCCAGACCCTCTGCCAGCAGGCATGGCCATGGCCAGGGTGGCTCTGACCCAGCACAGGGCACCCCACCATGCCTGGGATCCCCTAGACCCTGCACGCTCCAAGAAGAGGCGAGACACATCGCTATTAAAAATATCACTTCTGTTTTATTTGGAATTTGTTACTCTGAGCGGGTGACAGGGTATAAATACATTCTCCAGTGAGCATCCTCACTCGCAGCCCTGCCTGGGGGCAGGGGCTGGGGCAGGGTGCAGGGCCAGGGGGGAGCTGGCCCCAGGCAGTAGGGCCAACCGGTGCATCACGGCTGCCAGTGCTGGCAGCATCTGCCAGCCGGACCGTCTTGCACAGAGACGAGGTATGGTGTCCCCGCAAGGACCCGTCCCTTCCTCCTGCCTCCCCAGGCCCCGGGGTGCCAGCGCCCACCACGGGGAGCTGAGACTGGGGTGTCCCATGTGGGCTCCCGGTCAGCTCCTTCTCCATCCCCGGCTGCACCTTGAGCTCCGCTACCCGCAGCCACGTGCAGTTCGGTGGCCACCACCAGCCCAGCGGGTGCCCCAGCCCCGGGGCAGGTGCTCCCAGGCTGCATCACCCCCAGCGGCCCCGCTGGAGCAGACCCTGCCCAGGCTTCTATCCCGGCTGCACGCGCCGGATGTCGGAGCTGGGGTCACCCCGTGAGGGGGGAAAGGCCTCAGCGGAGCAAGGTGGGAGGCAGAGTTGCTGTCAGTGCATGGCTCACCCTGCTCCTGCCAGCCCCACAGCCCTGCCCATCCCTGCCGCAGGCTCCAAACCACTGGCTCTGTTTTCAGGCAGCGGCGCAGGCAGGGAGGGCACAGCGTGGCCCCCAGGGCAGTGGTGAAGGGACATGGGATGCTCCCGGGGGAGCAGAGCAGGGTGGGGAGCACTGGGACACAGTGCTGGGGGGCTGCTCTGGGTTGATAGGGGTGGACAGAGGGTGCTCACAGCAGGTGATGCCCACACAGTGCAGTCGGTGGCACTGGCCAGTGGTGGCAGCGGGGTGGGCCGGGACGGGGTGCTCACAGGCAGGCCGTCGGGTAGGCTATTTGGCTGAGATACGTGGGCACGGGCGACAGAGGAGGGAGAATATAAAAAATACAAAAGAGCGCGGCCCCGCAACGCAGGAGGCAGTGCCCTGCCTGATGCCCGCCCGCGGCAGGTGGGGCTGCAGGGGGCTGGCACCGTGCGCACACGCTGGCTTCTAACTGGCTTTTTATTTTATATCAAGAACACTTGGTTTTAAAATCTTTACAAAGGACAAAACGCGGCGACTCCGTTAGTGTGTAAAGAACTAAAGATCTGCTTAAAAAACGTCTCTGCAAAGAGAAACAACTGACACAAAAGAGATTCTCCGCAGCGCAAAGAGGGGCAGAGGTGCCAAGTCTCCAGCCCAGGCCCCTGCTCCCAGGGTCCCTGGGGTCCCCGAGCCATGGCACCAGCCCCAGCACCCGCACCCAGCACAAGGCTGGGTCCCCGGACCCTGCCCGCTCCCTCTGCCTATAGCACCATGGCCTAGGGCCACTTCTCTACTCAGTGAAGGAACCTTTTCCAGGGCACTCGGGATGCCAAGCCACCTGGGGATGTCAGGGCACTGGTCGAGAGGGATGCCCGGCCCCGCTCCTTGTCAGTCTCCGGGTGCTCAGCGGGCGGAGCTCTGGGGATGCGATTGCCCCTCTGGGGATGCGATTGCACAGCCCTGGTACTGGGAGCCCCGTGGCTGCTGCCAGCAGGGTCCCCTCTGCCCGCCCATGCCAGTGCACGGCGCAGGGGCTATGCCATGTCCCCTCTGCACCCCAAGGGCACCCTGGGGCGACCCACGGGGCCCTCTGGCTGGGAGCTGGGAGAGTCAAAGCACTTCTCAAAAGTTAGATACGAACGAAAGAAAGCGCCGGGGGGAGAGCGGGGCATCCGGCTGCGCTGGGACACCACAGGTCTCCAGGCTCGGTGCCGCACTGTCCGTGGGCGCTGCCCCTCCGTCCGGGGGCTCGGTCAGCCCAGCTGGTCCCTCTGCCAGTGTCTGCTGCGTGCGTGTGCGTGCGTGCATGCGTGTGCGCCGGCGGCGGGCAGCTATACCCTGGTGGTGGAGTGTGAGTGCGGGAGGCCTGTGCTGTTGAAGCCGGCAGTGAAGGTGTTGTAGGGGTGCAGGGTCTGCAGCCCCACCAGCGAGTTGGGGATCATGGTGATGGTGTTGGGGGTCATGAGCGGGATGTCATCCGGAGAGCGGCGCAAGGTGAGGGTGTAGTCGGGCAGAGCAGCCAGGCGCAGGGCGTCATGGGGCGGCACAGCCTCGCACTCATGGTGCCCCTGGCTCACCTGCAAGGAGGGCATCTCCTCGTCGGGCGCGTGGGTGATGTCATTGGCGGCGCCACGCTGGGGGCTGGCCTGCCGGTGCGTGTCCTGCCGACGCTTGTCCTTGCGGTAGTAGAGGGCGGCGAAGGCCAGCACGTTGAGGAAGAGGAGGGAGGCGCCTACGGCTATGGTGACGCTCAGCTCGGTGGAGTAGTCACGGGGGCTCTCAAGCAGGGTGCCCGCCTCCTGCTCTGGGCTCCACTTCTTCCCATTCTCGCTGTTGTAGGTGGGTGAGATGGCGGGGCGCTTGGTGGCCCAGGTCTTGCCATTGGGCCGGCGGGTGATGTGGGAGTTCTGCGTGGTGTCAGGTGGTGGCACTTTGGTGGTGGTGGAGGTGTAGTGGAACATATCATGCAGGTTGTACAGGTGGGGGACCAGGTGCTTCCAGAAAGCCACCTTGGTGGCCCGGTAGTGGTCACGTACCCGTGGCTTCAGCCCGATGTGCAGATACAGCTGGTCACGGGGGTTGTACTTGGACCAGGCCACCTCCTCAAAACGATTGGCCTTGGTGTGGATGAACTTTGTGTCCTGGGGGACGGGTTTGTTGGGGTCCCTGTGAAACACAGACAAAACAGAGCTAGTACCAGGAAAAGCCGGAGAGGTGAGCAGGGAGAGCTGTATGCAGAGATGGAGGCTGGGGGTCCTTTACCAGTGGTGGCACAGGGTGGGCTAGCGAAAGGGCCTGCATGGGTTGGCAGCACTCAAACCCTGGGTCAAATCTCACCCATGATAACCATGGCCAACCAACCTCCCCACCCCTGCGTTTGGCTGGGTCCTGTCCTGGGGACTGTCCACTCTCTCAGCTTCTCGCTGTGTGGTTGATGCCCTGACCCCAGTGAAGGTGCAGCACACGGACCTCTGGGCACGGGGGGGCTCAGTCTCCCACACCAGACATGACACCCCACCACCACAGCACAGTCCCAAGGGGTGCAGCTGCAATGAGTGCAGACCCCCAGGCGCAGCACCCATCCCCACTCACCCTGTCTTGGCAAAGTTGGTCCAGTAGGTCATCACCACGGCACTGAGCATGACGTCGTTCTTCGAGAAGTTGCAGGGAAAGAGGTCTGTGGGGCCAATCATGGGGATCCCGAACACATAAGGCACCTCATCCCCGTGGGCTGCGTCGGACCACGCAGGCTTCATGAGGCTCTGGCAGTGGTGGTAGAAGGCGTAGAAGTAGGTGGGGGAGCCGTAGCGGGCGTGCAGGTCGGCCGTCACCACTGATGGCTCTACCCACTGGTGGTCAGTGAAGAGGGCCACCAGAGTCTTGCGACGTGTCTCAGGGTTGTCCCTGTCAGCCCAGTCCGTGTACATGAACTTGATGGTCTCCCGCAAGGTGTCCTTGCCCTCAGGGTAGCCGTACAGATTGTCTACAAAGTTGGAGACTGAGTAGTCAAAGTCACTGCCCGAGACACCGTCCTCGGGGTCCACCACACCCTCCACGAACTTCAGACCCTCACCCTGGTTGACCCCCAGCATGATATCATAGTTGAGGAACTCGCCCTGCTCCATCAGGATCTCTGGGTCGTCTGGGATTACATCCCCGTCAATGACTGGCCCAAAGGCCACGTGGTAGCGAGCCGGCTGGATATCTTGCTCCACCAATTCCTTGGCACTCTTCTGCCGCAGGCAGTCCACCATGTCCACCGTGTCCAGCACGTTGCAGCCCACCTTGTCGGCCAGCATGCTGGTGTACTTCACGGGCTGGTAGTTCACCGCCCAGCTGGAGAGCGCAGAGCCGCTCTGGATGATGGCTCTCTGGAAGAGACCTGCAAGACAGGAAAGGAGCGGAGGAAGCTCCCAGCGGGGTGAGCGCCGTTCCAATACCCCAGCACTGCAGTGCAGGATGCAGCGTGGAGAAGGCATCAATGCCCTTGGAACCCTGCAAGGGCCCAGCGCTTCAGCCCATGCCTGGCCTTGACCCGGGCTGTGGTGCCTGCTGAGCCAGGCTCGCACAGGGGGCTCAGCTCAGGGCCACCATGAGGGTGTCAGGGTGACAGCTGGGCAGGCAGTGGGTGTTCCTGGCAGCAACCAAGGGCTGCTGTGCTCCCCAAGGATCCCATTGCAGGGGATGGCCAGCATCCCTCTGTCCCAGTGCAGAGAGGAGAGGGGCCATGGTTGCATCACAGCCTGGCCTTGCCAAGCAGCCCGCACTGTCCCAGACACCCCAAGGATGTGTTGCCTGAGCCCCCAAAGGACACACGCTGCCTCCGGCTCAGCACCACCCTCCAGCCCAGGGTGGCACTGTCTTCACTGAGCAGGCAGGCTGCAGGCTGGCAGCAGCAGGAGGGTTAATGCCTTCTCGGGGACACTTAACCCTGCATGTCCCACCCCACTGCTTTGTCAGGGTCCCCCCGCCCCCCTCCTTGCCGCTTCCTGCCCAGCTGGGGCTGCTCGGTGCCAATCCGGCCCTGCAGGAGCACGCTGCCAGATGCACAAAGAGGGCCTTTCTGCCACCGGGAACACAGAGGGAGTGGACTTTCGCCCTGGAAAAGGGGCCACAAAGGCCCTGGCCCAGGCGGAGGAATGCGTGGCTGCGCTCCAGCCCCATGTCAATGGCGCTTGTGCTCAGAATACAAAGGGCGGCAAGGAAGCAGAGCCTCCGGGGTGGTGAAAGGCAGCGGGGCTCAGGGTGCACCCTGGGGTCCCTGCTGTCTGGCCAGCCCATTCCTGCAACCCAAGTGCTGCCTGCACCCTCGTCGGACCCTGGCACTTGCTCGCCACAAGAGACTGTCTCAGGCGGTCCCTGAATGGTGCTGGTGCAGCAGCATGGTAGCCACAGGGCTGCCTCCGGCCCCCTGAAATGTGGAGCGCCTGTGTGAGACCCCCTGTGTAGCCAAGGCCATGCTGCTCTGCAGGGGAGCATGCACCTTCCCGCAGCAGAAGTGTTCGGAGGCTTCTGGCTCCCAGCCACCATGTCCATAGCTCTTGTCTGCACGCACAGTCCTCACTCTGCCAAGTACCTGATGTACAGTCCCATGCACTGGGACAAAGAGAAGTCACAAGCTCTGTTTGTCACCTCCCAGTGCCCTAGAAAGCCATACCCAGCCTATGGGCTGGAGTCTGGCCATGGGTTTGCTTGCTCTGCGCCATCATCCATGTGCCAAAGAGCCTGGATGGGTGTCACCTGGGTCCCAGAAGGTGCTATCCCAGCAGCAGCTGTTGCAGCATCACTTCCCAGACAGACCCTCTGGGCTGGGCGCTGCTCCTGCCCACCTCTGCCTGGGGAAGCATGGGCAGCCGGTGTCACCCACAGCTGGTCACATCCCTGATGGACTCCCTTCGCTGTGTCTCTGCATGGCCATGTCCTGACCCAGGAGGACCCAGGAGTCTGCGAGAGCCCAGACCTGCCATGTCCTCCCCCTCCATGTCAGCACCCAGCTGAAGCCCGAGAAGCACCCCAGGGAGGCATCGCCACGCTGCAGCTCACCCCGGAGCCCTCCAACCTGCTGGGGCCCAGGCAGGAAGATGCAGCTCTGCCTTCCTTGCCTGTTCCCCTCTGAGGTGAGGGTCCCAATGCACCCCACATCCTGCAGACCTGGCTGCCATAGCACAATGGAGCTAAGCGGTGGGACCAGGGCTCTGCCGGAGGGTGCCCAGTGCCGCAGGCTGCCTCCAGCTCCTGATTTCTCCTTCGCTTTGCACAGTAGCTGAAACTGGAAACACCTCTGGGGTTGTCTGGGCCAAGCCATACTCAAAGCAGGGTGCTGGATGCCTTGTCCAGCTAAGGTCTGGGCATCGCCGGAGCTGGCAGCAAAGGGCAGCAGCCCCCGCGGAGCCAGAGATGGGGCAAAGGAAGCACAAGAGGTTTGCCTGGCAGCGATTGCTCCTGCCCCGGCATGGCCGGCTGAGGGGAGCAGCAGTATTTTGGTCCTTGGTGAGGAATCCACCCGCCTACAAGGGCTGAGGCTGGCAGGGGAGTCATGGGTCTCCCCGGCAGCCAGACACAGCGTGTGCTGCATCAGCCTCCAGTGTCTGCCTCTTGCAGCGCCTGGCAGAGCAGGCACAAATTAGCAGCTTCATTAATAGCTCTTGATCACTGTGAGTTTTATTTTGATGTGATAAAAACAAACCTGCCAGGTCTGCAGGCTGCATCTTAGCACAGTTACCCCAACGCACTCCAGAGCTGGCTGCCCCATCCCTGGGGAGATGGGTACTCCGGCGCAGGGGTTTTTTTGAGGTCATTTTATGGCCATTTGCTTTGATGCGACACTTGGCTGCAGCACCGAGTGCTCCCCTCCCACCTCACAGCATTTACAGCCAGCAGCAGCTCCCCTGCCACAGCAGCAAGGGTATCGGGCACCCAGCACCACTGCGGTGCAGGGGGGACTACACCACAGGCACTGGAGCTGGATGGGGCAGCAAAGGACATGGCATGCAGGTACAGGGTTTAGTGGCAGAAAGCCTAGTGTCATCTGAAAAGTGCTATACAGGCAAGACAGTATTTTTCGTGGCTGGCAAGTCGGGGAGCAGCTCCTCCAATCCACCCCAGCCTCTCTCCATTCCAGGCCCATACAAGTGGCTGGGGCCACCTGGGCAGCCAAGCACACAGTTCTGCTTCCAAAGAGGTGGCATCAACTGGCCACGAAAACTGGTCTGCAGCCTTGGGGCTGCCCTGTCAGAAGCACCCAAACCCAGAGAGGAGACTCCTGGACCAAGAGCGCCTCTCCACGATCTCCGCCTGCCTCCCAGGCACTCCCATGATGGAGAGGAGCACCCTAAGAAGCACTGTGAATGCATTACATCCAGCGTCCCCTCCCCGGCCTTTCACACTCGGTATGGTCAAAAACACTTTTTCTTTCTGCAAGAGCTTTCAGCCTGTAAAAGACTCCCCACCCCTGTGCCCACGTTGCCCAGGTGGGTGCTGCCCACCCTGCAAGGGCAGGAGGGCATGCAGAGCCCCAAGTATCCACACAGGGACGGCAGCCGTGCCCTGCCCGCTGCTCAGAAACAAGTCTGCAAAGACCTACCCGTGCTCCTTTCCTACACACTGCTCAATTTACCATCTAACACAAGCAAAGCATCCTCTGGCTTTAGCCATCAAAAACATCTCCTCCTGTGGGCTAGAGAGCTGCTGCCTGCCCCGCACGGCTCTGGGTAGCTGGGAATCCTACACCAGGAGCCCCAAAAGCAGTGAGGGCAGCCCTGGTCCTGCCCTACTCTGGCATTGCAACATCAGCAGCAGCTCTGTATGTGTAACTCACATTTTCCATGTTCTCAAGGTTATTGTAGTTAAATACCCATTAATATTTGCACAAGTCACCTGAAGAGGATGGGACAACAGCCCCAGGAACATCCTGCTCAGGAGCTGGCAGAGGGGGAGCAGGATGGCAGAGGGGCTGACTTCAGCCACTGGGCTCTCATTCAGGAGCATGGACTGAGCACAAGTGTCCTGAGTGCCCTGGGGTGGCAGGGAAAGGGGCTTACCCAGGACAGATGTGTCCTGAGCAGGCAACAGCAGCTCCGTACATGCTGCGAGGGCTGGGTCACTTCAGCTTTACCTGTGTTTTTGTTTCTCTCTGCTTTACACAAACATGGCAGGGCACCAGCAATGGTGACAGCAGAGCCAGCAGGCTGCAGGGCAGTCATGGAAGACCAGGGACCACCATGGACTTAATGTGGGAGTGCCCAAGCTGCCAGTTTTGGGAAAGCAGCTGCCCACCAGATCCAGACATGCCTCTGTTGTCGGGTCTGTGGGGCAGAGCATCCCCCAGAGCTCTGATCCTTGGGACACTAAGGGGAGCCCAGCGGTGGGAGCAGCTGCCCTGAGAGCAGGAGCACTCTGCATAGGGTGGGTCAGTGCTGGCTGTGCCACGGGCTCCAGCACAGAGGGAGCATGGGGCACTGGTGGGCTCCAGAGCCTGCTTGGGATATCCTACCATCCAGGAGGCTCTGGAGCTCCCCTGCATACTCTGATCCCATGAGCCGTAGCAGCATGTCTCAGCCTCTCCACTTCAGTTCGCTGGCCCATCCAAGGAGAGGCTGGCAGCCAGCTGTGACCACTGGGCACACTGATGGGCAGCAGGGATGGGTGCGGAGGTGCAAGCAGCCTGTCAGCCCCACTCTTGTCCCTGGGGAAGGGCCATCAGTGGGAAGCAGAGCCCAGCACAGCGATGGGTCTCTGTGCGGGCATGGGCTCACCGCAGGGCAAGTGGTTTACCCAAATCAGGCAAGTTTAACCAGAAGGGCAGCTGGAGAAATCTGGGAGAAGAGAGCTGTTTTGGGCTTGCCTTTGACTCCATGGTGAACTGCCAGCATCCTACAAGCCCTGTGCCAGGTCTGGGCTCAGTGGGGTGCTGCCCTTCACTCCCCACCATGAGCGCAGGCTCTGCCACCTCTCACCGCAGCTAACGCCAGCCTCGTGCTGCCCACAGCATCTGCAAACCTCCACATCGAGTATTATCAAGCAGACTGTGATGCTGGTGCTGGTGCAGCAACCTTCACAGCAGCCTGGGCTGAGATCATTCCTGCTTTCAGTGTCGGGGCAAATAGTTCATCGACAGCTCCCAGGGCTGGAGGAAGGCTGCCCAAATTTGCCAGCAACCTGGCCAGCGCCAGCCTCCTCCCATACACCCTCTGCAATGCCATCAGCCCTGCTGAGGTTCTGGTCTTCTTCATTCCTGTGCGCTTCCCAGGCTGTTGAGCAGGGCTGCAGCTCTTCGCAACGTCTTCAAGTGCAATTTTGTGTATGTCTCTGAGGTGCAGACTCACGCCCGTGTTCACTGCCCATTCGTGTCCCCTTTTCCCTTGCACCATGCTTGGGGACACAGCACCGGAAAAGGGCTGCATCCTCATATGAAGCCCCTGGGACCAAGTCCCTGGCAAGCTGGTCCCCTGTGGACCATGTCCAGTTCAGACTTTGCTCCTGCAATTTCCTTTAGAAACTTCATCAAGAACACCTCTACTCCCATGGTTAACTTTTTTTCCCCCAATGCTCAATGTAAATGTCTTTGCAGGTGGTTTACATGCATTTGCTCTTATGCCAACACAATCTTTTAGCGTAAACAATTCCTTTCTTTATCTAGAGTAAACACTTTGCTATATTTACAGATATCAATCATATCACTTCCACCTGTGTTTTGCTAGTCGCAGCACTTGCAGCTCTCCCAGTCTCACAAGATGGGGCCCTCCATCCCTTCCCAGGCTCAGGTCTGGCTTCCCCTCTGTTCCAGTATGAATGGCTTTCCTAGCACTGAGATCTGTGCTCCCAGTGCCCTGCATGATAACCTACACTCCCTCCACACCTGCACGTGGGTGAGTCTGGGCGCTTGGGCAGGGTGCCGCAGGAGGGGTCACCACCTCTCCCCACACTCAGGTGCTGGCCCCAGGTTGCAGCCCGGTGCACTGTGAGCACCAGCTCCATCCCTGGCTCCCACGTGTTTGGCCACTGGCCTCTCCCCGCCCATGATGAGAAGGTTTTGCTTCCCGGCCCTGGGTCAGACTCTCACCAGTGAGTAATTAAAAAGCAGCCCTGACTTTGCTAGGGTGGCTGGCAGTACCCGGGTGGGCTCCTTTCCCCGGGTTAGCATCAGCAGGGCGCTTTCTCGCAGCCGCATCATCGTCGGGCACATCTGGCACCTACCTTCAGAGTGGTGGGAGAGGGTGAGCAGGCTGACGCAGGAGGCACCGATGCCAGAGCCGAAGACGGTGATCCGTAAGGGATCTCCCCCAAAGAAGGCGATGTTCTCGCTGACCCAGCGCAGCGCCTGTATCTGGTCCAGCAGCCCGTAATTGCCCTTAGCAGCCTGGTCCCCTGTGCTCAGGAACCCTGCGGGCCAAGGGGAGCCCGGTTAGGGATGAGGAAGCAGGGAGTGTTCTGACCTCCCACCCCCCTCTTCCCCAAGCCTAGGGGAACTTCTGTGGGACTCTGTCCCACCACAACATGAGACCCCACTACCAAGAGAGTTCTGTCAGCTCTAAGCTGGAGCAGGGACACCACTGAGCTCCAGCCACCCTCTGCACAGCACAGAGTGGTGAAAGGATGCGAGTGCATCTTGCAAGCCCCAGGGAGCCTCTCCAGCCAACTGCAAGCAGTGACAGGGTGGTGGGCATGAAGTCCTGTCCTACCTGGACCACAACCTGTGCTAATGTCAAGACATCTCACGCATGCTCCAAGAAAAGCCAAGAAAGCACCAGTGGCTGCAGGCAGGCTGAGTGCATGCACAGCCAATGCTTTCCATGGACTAGCATGGCCCAGAGGAGGCTCTATAAATATAAGGAGATGGGCTGGGCAGAGGGGAACCAACTGCAGCTTAAAATACAAAGGCTTTCAGTGAGGAAGAAGCTGAGAAATGCTTTCAAAAGCAAAGGGAACACCCAAGATAAGCTATCAGCGTTTTGTTTGCAAAGCAGGAAGCAAAAAACATGGTCCTGAGGCAAAATCCAGGCACATAACCCCAGCAGGCAGGGAGCGGCACCAGCATTGCTCCAGCACTGGAGGTGCTCTGGCCTGGTGCTGCAGCACTTCAATGGAGATGACGATAGCACCATTTAAGTCTTATTTCATATCGTGACTTATGTCTCTTAAATTTGCACCTATCCATCCTAAAGGCCTGACTTTAAATATTGAAAGGTCTTGAATAGGCTTGTTTTTACAGCCTATTTCGACCAGGTAACTGCCATCTTCCCTGAGACTATGGGGTCCGGAGACCATCAGAGGGATGTGCTGTCCCGGGTAGTGGCCGGGAGCCCAGCCTCCCGGGGAGAGCGCCGTGCCAGGCTGGATGGCTAGGAAGAGAGCCAGCCCTGCCAGCAGCCTGGCTGAGAAGGAGCTCTCCCCAGATCTTCGCACCCCGTGTTCTCCCTGCTGCTAAGGGAGGCAGCAGTGATGCTCCAGGCAAATCTCCTGTGTCCCAGCCCCGGGGGTTTGTGCTGCAGCAGGCAGGGGACCACACTGCCTTTTGACCCTGTGTCCCATTTCGCCTCTCCAGGTTGCCAGTGAAAATGGGACTGCAGTGGGCGGCAACGGGGGTCCCAGCAGCTCAGCCAGCTTGGAGGCAGCCAGTGCCTGGGGAGGGAGAGTTGCCGGTTCCGCAGGGGCAGCCAGGCAGTACCTGCTGGCAGCTCCAAGCCCTCTCAGGAGGAGACACTGGGTAAACACATTTATTATTTATTTAACCACAGACCAATATTTGCTTTCAGCTGAGCCAGGTTGTGTAAATGAGCCGGGGGGGGGAGCGGTGGCAGGAGCCAGACCGTACTGCGACCACTTGCTGGGGGCACTACCATGTGGCACCCTGCTCGGCAGCCAGGTCAGAGGGCAGAGGCAGCATCCGCAGCACAGCCCCCACCCCGCCAGGCCCCATGCCCCCCACTGCCCCCTTCCCAGCTGGTTCAAGCCCGCTCAGCCATGGAGGCTCGTCCCGCTGCCCAGCCATGCTGGCGGCACAGCCCACGCCAGCCAGCCCATACCGAGCACTCCAACGCGGTAGTTCAGGGTGATGACAATCACGTTCCCGTAGCTGGCCAGGACGCTGCCGTCTATCATGTTCCCTGTGCCCTCCATGTACGAGCCACCATGGATATACACCATCACCGGCTTGGCCCCGCTGTCCCGGATGTCTGGAAGGAGAGGCGGTTAAACACAGGACCCCACTGATGGCCGCAGCACCCTGCCTGACAGGCAGACCAAGGACGAGGGCAATGCCAGCTGCCAGGACCGGAGCGGGGGCTTAAAAGCCAAACCCAGAGCTCTACTGGGGGCCACAGAGTGGACCTTCAAAGCCAACCACCGCTGAAACAACCCTGCCAGGCCCTCTCCGTGTGGCGGCAGCCACTTTACCTTCCCCACACTGCTGTCCCCTCAGGGGTCTCAGCACATGCGAGAGAGATGCTGGCTGGACCCAGCTGCTCTTTCCCGGAGCTGGGCTCTGGCTGCATGTGGGATCCAGACCAGCGGCATCTCCGTTGTGGGTAGGAGTTGCAGAGTCCAGCCCCAGGATGCAGCCCCATTTCCCATCTTTGCCTGGACCCAAGCCCTTGGCTCCGGGAGTCCTGGAAGCTGGCATTGCAGGGGGGCAGGGATGGGGGTGTGCAGGACCTGGAAGGCAGGGCGGCACTGGTGGGTGCTCCAACGTCTGACTCTCCCACTCCCCCTCCCCATCCACCTGGGAAGGCAGAAACCTGCCAGCCGCCTGGATGTGAACCCATGGCACCCCAGTGCCCAGACACAGACATGGTGATGAGGCAGACAGTGTGGGCACGTGTGCGTGTCAGGGAGGTGAGCACAGTGTCTGGATGAAGACAGGGCATAAGGCATTGAGTGAGGATGGGGAGTGGGACCCCAAGGGCTGGGGAGGAAGGACTGCAGGAGCCTAGGGGACAGGGAGCAGCCATGCTCCCTCTCTCGACTGGCCCTGTCCGGGGGACATCCTGCCCCTTCTGCCCCACTGGCCTGGGATCCTCATGGAGCTGAGCATGGGTGTGAGGGAAAAACATCCGTGCTAGGCTCCTTGTACATCTCACCCACATTACACAGAGGAGGCAGTTGCGCCCATTGTGGCGATGGTGCCAGGTACCACATGCCTGCAGTGCCCAGCCCTCTCTTGGGCTGGCGAGCCAGCAGTGATGGACTTTGCCCTCCCTCATGCTCACCCGCACCCAGATACTTGCTCAGGCAGGCTGGCATCGCCTGCTGGGGCTGCTCAGCCTTGACTGCCCTGGCCAGCCGCTGCTCCCTGCCTGCCTCCCTCATTGTGCACCGCGTCATCCCAGCAGCCAGCTCCCACCACAGTCCCCACGGGACTGGGACTCCTGGGGCACAACCACACCAAGTCAGCAGGGATGCCCGGCTGGGGTGGACATGGTCCCTCGCACCCACCTAACCCCTGCCCACGTCCACTCCTCCCCGCGGCTTGTCCATTGCAGGGGGCTGCAGGGCAGGCTGATGGGTACCTCCAGCTGTGGCCCATGGCATGGCTGAGGGCGGCATCCCTTCTGTACAGAAAACCTCTTCCCTCCAGGAGAATGAGGATATGGCAAAACCTGTGCTGGCTCTTTTCCTATCATCAGGATGCAGCCAGGCAAATGCACAGACCTGGGGAGCAAAAAGCGCTCACGGGTCCTCCAGGACCGACATCGCCTGTGCAGCAGAGCTACGGCAGGACAACTCTTCCCAGGACCACCTGCTTGAAATGCAAAGGGCAGGAACAGCGGTGCCTGTGACCGTGTCCTCTCCTCCCTGCCACATGCTCCCACCGACACACAAAGGGACATCCTAGCAGCAGAATGTCAGCAATGTGCGGAGACATACCAGGGAATAAACAGCTCCTAATCGCTGCAGCACATTTTAGCGTGCAGGGATTTAGCACAGTCAAGACACTTAGGCTGAATGCCTGTTTACGCCCTGGTACAAGAGATACTGAGGCACAGGTTAGTGGGAGAAAACAATGGGGTTTTGGTACTGCCAAGGAAAAAGCTTTTCATCTGTTTCCCAGATCCTAAACGCCATCTGCCAGGCCATGCCCAAGCTGCCCTGGGACTCCTGCACACCATGAGGTTTTACTGTCCTCGACACGTTAGGGCTGCACCCTGGCCGACCCTTCCTCCTGCCTCCTTTTCACATCCCTGCAGCCAAACACACTGACTCCATACCCTGTAGATGAACAACCCTGTTTTACTAAAAATAGCTTATTCTGCAGCTTGCTTAGCCCTGGCGTACACCTAGAATCACATCTGCTTGAAAGCTCACTCGCTCTGCCTCGGCTGGTGCTGATGCTCTGGTTGCAAGCAAGACCTCGCTTGTGTTGGGTGGAGAAAGAGAGAAGTTAACAGAAACCATGTCTCAGTGGACCTCGGGTCTTCTGGGCATGGCCAGGTATCCTGCGGGAGCCAAGGGTGCCAAGCTGCTGGCACGGCCACCTTGCAGTGGTGCCCATGGTGGGGCCGGGCAAGGGAGGAGGGGGAGGTCACTGGCTCCCAGGTGCATGTCACTGACTCCGGAGGGATGAGGCTGGATGTGGGATGTGACCAGGCTCGGGGTGAAATGGGCTCAGGTGCCCAAGGGCTCCTCTCTTCCCAAGCTGCCATGCTTCCTCCCTGCCCTCGCTCAAGCGGAGCGGGAGCAAACTTTTCCTAAAGCAAAAAAACCCCACAAGCTTCCCCCCCCTGCCCTGAGGAGGGGAAGGGCCTGGGTGCCCTGCACAGCCGGCCAGCCTGCCCCCCACCCCGCACAGCTGCCTGGCACGGCAGACGGACACACACAGGGCTCCCTGGAGATGGAAGCGGATGGTGGGCAAACGGAGTTGCTTTGCATGTCATGCAGTGGCAGCCTCGAGCACAGAAATACCTTCGTCTTCATCCCCGTCATTATCCGCTAAGTCCTCTCCCTGTTTCTTAGCGCTGGCTCCTAGGGACCAAACACGAGGAGACAGAACAAAGAGGAAAACAAAAGGAAACAAAAACAAAACAAAACAAAAAAAAAAACAAAAGAGAATTCAAAAATAGCATGATAGCAGAGACGGTGGGGCCAGGCCTCCGCCCCACAGCGCTGCTGGCTACTCACACTGCACCTCTCCCAGAGCCAGGGCGGTGCAGGGTGCAGGCAGGACTGCCCCGGGAGCTGCGCCAGGATGCCACTTCACCTGGACCCTTTCCCAGATCCTCCCCGGGGAGTGCCAGGGCAGCAGGGAGGAGGAGGGCGGGCCTGGGCCAGCATCAGCACCGACAGCAGATCAGCCTCGTACAGCAGGCGCCAATCCTCCTGCATCCCAGCCTGGCCCCTGCCTGCTTGCACACCCTCAGCTCCCTGCACCAGGGCAAGGCTCCCTCTCATACCGCCCAGGTGCGAGCAGGAGCCCTGCTCCCAGCTCTGCTGCCACCAGGGACAACTGTCTCCTGCCACCAGCAGAGCCCACGTGGGTTGTCCTGGGTGGCCACTGGCCACTAGCTGTGGTCCTGCCCGTCAGCCCCACCTGGTGCATGGCCTGTGCCTGGCATGGCTATGCCACAAACCACCGGTGCCGCAGCACAAGACAACCACCGCACGCTGCTGGGAGCCATCGCGACTGGTGCTTCCCTGAACTGCTTGGCTCCATCTTGTACCAACTCCCTTAAAAGACTTGTTACATGGTTCACCGAGGATTGCAAAGGCACCAACCAGCTTGCCCTGACCAAGGCAGAACCCTAAAAATATCAGTTTCTGTAACGTCCTGAACACCTTCCAGTTGTTGCATGCCCTTAGCAAATCCACGGTGCCAGGGCACGGACCAGGCCAGCAGACTCAGCCCGGCGCTGTGGGATGCTGTTGCAGATGGCATGCACCAAGCATGGCACTTCCCAAGCTGCATGCAGCTGGCGTGAGCCAGGAGAGGTGGCCTGTGGGCTGGCGGGGAGCAGACACGGTGCAGACCTGTACCAAGGCCCCATTGCTACAAAGCGCTGCATGCCCTTGTGGGCACAAAGCCAAGTGGTGCCATCCCTGCACCCTGCAGCCCCAAATTTCAGGAAGAAGCTGTGCTCTCCTTATCCCCCTACAGCTGAAGACCAGCACCTGTGGTCCTCTGCTCCCTAATGCCTCCACCAAAAAAGTTCCCCAGGTGACAGTGACCTCGGGGTGACAGCAGGGTTTTTCCCGGGCAGGACTGCCCACACTGCTCAGCAACCTCCCCCAGGCGTGCAGGGCTCCAAGGTCCCACCAGGCACCCAGCTGATCCCAGGACCCTGCTGCTATCACCAACCGGCCCCATGGCCATTGCAGCAAGGGTTTTGCACAGCCTCCAGCAAGGCTCCCGCAAGCGAGGGGCAGCCCCACAGCTGGATGAAACTATGATGAGGCAAGCACAAAGCTGTCCGGGAGGACGAAACTGGGGAGTCGTCCTCACTGCCACTCTGGGAGTGAGATCGTGCAGGTGACACGAGTGGCGGATAACAGAGATGGCAGCATGGAGGGGGACAGGATTTGAATTTAAAAGCAATTTGTGATGGGGGAGTGAGAGGTCTGAAATGGCCCTGGGGCAGCTCCATCAGGGCAAGAGGCTTGCACAATGCCTTAAGCAGCCATGACCTGCTGGAGAAAGTCTGGAGGAGCAACGGCCAGAAGTCTAGAAAAATCTAGCAGGCAAGAAAAGCTTGCAAGAGGCTGGGTCACGTGAATCCTGGGAGCAGAGGAGTGATGGGAGCTACAGCAGCATCCCGACACATGAAAGGCCACCCAAAGAGCAACGGGTAAGGTGGAAGAGCAACTCCCTATCCGCGTCACAGAGCACAGGCAGCCCTGGAGCTACATGAGGTAGGTTCAAGCTAGACAAGAAGAAGAAAACCTTCCTGGCAGAAAGGGCAGGAAAGCACTGGAAAAGGTGGCCTGGGGAGGTGTTTAAGACCAGGCAAGACATGCTGCCAGGAAGACGTGAGGTAGAGCTGCTCCTGCCCAGGGCAGGGATGGATCAGCTGTCTCCAGAGCCGTTCTGATTTTCTCCAACTCGGAGTTCACCTCCCAACCTATCCACTCCATGCCCCAGCCATGCCCCCCCGCCTTCTGCTTCACCACCCAGCCGTCCCCCGAGCTCCTCACATCACTCTCCTGTTTTCACCCAACGCCACCCCCATCCTTGCCACCTCTTGCCCCAGCGCCCCAGCCCCAGCATCCCGCCTTCCTGCTGCGTCCTTCCCACACACTCCCTTGCCAGTCCACCTGCCAGCTGCACACTCAGCCGGGTGTGTGCCGCTGCCCAGCCTGTTTGCAGGAGGCTGCAAGCTGACCTACTGCATCTTCATCGGGAAGAGCTGCAAGCCCAGAAAGCACTTAAATGACGAAGTATTCATGCAATATTTGCTAACCGGTGCTGTGCGCCAACCTCCTTGGTACTGCTCAGGGATAGGGATTTTTCTCTAATGAAGACCACAGGCAGCGAGCCTTCATCCACACCATGCTTCAGAGCTGGGAAGCCAATCACAGGCAGCTGGAGATCCCTTTCCACTGCCAAGGGCCCTGGTGCTGTTAAAGACCTGGGACCAGCTGGGCTGCAGCGCTCCAGCATGGTCTCCCTCAGGGGACAAAGGTCTCCATGCAGACAGAGATGGAGGAACTGGCTGTGAGGAGCTGTTAGGCTGTACGAGAGGGCAGTGGACAACATCCCTGCGATCTGAGCAACTGTTCTGGCTGAGCAGGGAGGGATCCGGCTGGTGACTGCCACCCTGGAGCTTGGGGATGGCTGGGACAAGCCTAAAGCAACCTGAACTTCACGCACCGCAGAAGGGATGGTAGAAAGCAGCGCTGGGAAGCTAAGCAAAGCAGGAGCACAGTAATGCAGGCCAGGGCCAAGGGGAAACCGCGGTGGCACGTGTGCATGGCAAATGTGAAGCATGAGCCTTTCCCATTGGCAGGAAGGTGCCAGGGTGGCTGGGGTTACAGCAAACACAGGCTGCTGCAACCAAGTGGGCTTTTTGCCTCTCGCTATGTTATTCACCTCCACGATGACCCACTGATGCCCCATAGCTCATGAGAGCACTTACAGCTTCACTTCCCTCACCCATCCCTTGCACTTTGCTCCACTACCTCCCTCCACTGGTTATTGCCATGTTCAAGGATACCCATCCCAGGAGATCTTCCTCCGCACTACGCAGAGCCCCGCAGCACCTACTCTCATGGGGATGAGTTTAAGCTTGTGGATTCACAGCTGGGAAAACCAAAAGGACTCTCCTTACCCATCAAAAACTCCCTCCACTCACCCAGTGTGAATGCCTCTTGTGCCGCTTCACTTTAAGCTGACTGTGAAGTGACATTGTTCAGGCCGATAGGAAGGATGCATACACTCTTATCTGAAGGCTCTAGGAAGATTTAAGCTCAAGTTCAGTAAAAAATAAAATCACTTTCCCTGAAACAGGGGCATCCACACTGGATTTATGCTATCTTAAGTAAACCATGCCAACAGCACTGACGCCAGTGCAAACACAGATAAAGGAGGGTGGAGGAGCCTCGGTCCTTGGAGCCTTCGCGCTCAGCATGGTGTGGATAAGAGAAGAGCAGGAGCCTGAGCTGACACCTTTCCAGATCCCTATGTCTGCTCAGGGTGGCTGTGGGCAGCCCTAGCACCCCCTCCTCAGAGCAAGGTCCCCAGGGCACCCACTCCCACGCAGCAGCCGTGACGCCACAGGGAGCGGGAGCCTGCAGCAGCACTGCCACTATGTCTGATGGCAACGTGTACCCAGAGGCACACATGCTGGTGGCCACACTGGCTCAGTTATTTCTCTGGGAGCAACAAGAAATGGGACTGGGACTGATGACAGCCATGGAATGTGGTACTGCACAACCCCACAGGCAAGGGCAGCTCCGGTGGGACCTGTGTCCGTTGGTGCCTCCAGCCATCAGCCCTTGCTCCAGGACTGCAGTGCACCTCGGTGCTGCCCTGCCCCTCCCTGGCCCTGGGTAATGCAGAGGAGTTACCTCCATCCTTGAGCAGACTCCATAAAAGCACTGCATCTTCTCACGCTCTGCTGCCTCCGCCAGCGCAAACACCCCCCCTCACCTTTGCACCTCCGCTCCCCAGAGCGGAGCACCAGGGCAGTGATCTGCTCCCAGCCAGCTCTGCAAAGCAGCAGGCTTCGCAGAAGGCTGGCGAGAAGCCTTTCAGCAAGGGAGCACTGCAGATGTCACACAGCCATAGGGAAACTTCAGCCAGTACTCGGACAAGTTCACTTCTTGGAGAGCAGTGGAGAAGCCACAATGCTTTTCCTGCAGAGCAGCCAAAGTGCGTCCTGAGCCCTGGAGCTGCTGGCACCTCCAGCCACCCTTGCACAGCAGAGCAAGACACTGGACTGGCACATTTGTGTCCGCAGCATCGCAGACTCTGCACAGCCCCAGCCGGAGAGATTAGGGCAGTCACCAGTAAAAACCAGGGAGGGTTGCTATGTGCAGAGCAGCCACACTTCTCCCCTCCAAAAATGACATCCACCTCCTCATGCCCTGCAGTAAGGCCTGCCCAGGCTGGTGGTGAAGGGAAGGGGAAAGGATCCCGGCACCCACCACAGCCAAGCACAGGTTGGAAGTGTTGGCAGCACAAAGCAAAGGGCAGAGCTGTGTTTTGCACATAGGTACTGTACTGTGTGTGTACATGCTCTTTGGGTGGCCAGTGTTATTTTCACAGCAAAACCTGAGCCTCAGCACTGTCAGATCTCCTGGCACCATGCATGGCTAATTATTCTCAAAGCACCGCTGCCTTGCCTTGCTCCCAGAGAAGGGACTGATGTGTATGGAGGAGACTGGCATGTAGGAAATTTCCATATAGGAAATTATTGTGGGCAACCGGGCAGGGAAACAGGCATGTTTTTCTGTCCCAGGGATAAATTCTGATAAATTCTCAGTCCTTTGGCTGCTATGAAATACATTGAGCTTAGGGGCGGCAAAAATCACAAAAACTCCAGTAAGGTGGGAGCTGAGGCATTTTAAACCACCAAAACACTGCACAGTTGCCTGTTCTGCAAGAGGAGAGCTTATTCACCACTCATGTGTGGCATTAGAAATAATCAAGAATATTCCAGAACAAGCCAATGCTCGAATGACACACAGCCCGCGGAAATCAGCACTGCAGGTACATTATCCTCACCCCAAGCATTACTAACCCAGGATACACGATGAGTGGCGGGGGAGACTCCATGTCTCATCACAAGTGACTCAATTAATTTGAGCCAACGGCCACCAGAGCTGTGGTTGGAGCCGAAGGCCGCGCCAGCGTCTGGGTGCTTTAATTCCCGACACGTCACGCCTGGATGCCCAAATGGCCAGCACTGGGGATCTGCTGGTCTGTGAGTCCGCAGAGCCCAGCAGGGGCAGAGGGCACATCCCCCACCAGCTCCCCTGGGCGGTGACCAGAGGCAACCACAGATGGGCTGCGAAGAAACCCTGCCTGTGAGCAGAGCCAGAGGGGAGGGAAAACCAGGAGACAAGCACGCCCAAGGTGTTCCGCCATGCCTTACGTAGTCCCCCTTCTCCAGCCGTAACCTGGACCCTGCTTCCCTGGCCCCGGCTGTAGGGCTGGGGGCAGCAGGGGTCCGCCAGCCCCAGCAGCCAGTGGGAGGGCCGGGAGAGGAAGCGCTTTGAAGTGGCTGGCGATCGCTGGCACAGCCGGCTCCGGAGGCAGCGTGCGGAGACTCCCTAATGCGCCAGCCCTTTCAGGGGCAGCCTTGGAACTCAAGAGAGATGGCATGTGAATAGCCAGGACAGCAACAGGAAAAGCAAAGCAGAGAAACCCAACGACAGAACTGGGGGAAATGGATGGAAGGAAAGCACTCCCCAAACCTCCAAGCCCAGCTGCGCTGGCCCCACCGACCTCAGGGGTGCAGGGAGGTGGAGGCCAGGATGCAGGGACCCTGCTGCCACAGGATGCTCAGGGTGGCAGCCCCTGCCTGCCAGGCACCCCCTCCCTGCACTGAGCCTTTCAGAAGAGCTTGGCTGCGCAACTGCCTGCACATCCAACTTCGGGATGCACAGAGCAGCCCAGGCTCTCTCTGCCTGCAAGGGGGCTGTGTGGCAGGACAAGCGAAGCATCATGTCTGACAAGGGGCCGAGCTAGCTCCCATTTGCACGTCTCCACTCCCCAGCCTGTGGCACTGGGGCTGGCTGGGAACACAGGATCACTTTGGGGCAAGGAGGGCTGAGCTGCCCCACCTTGCCCCAAAGTGCAGCAGGATGAGCCCCACGTGGCCCTGGGAAGGGAGGCAAGGCAAAGCAGAGATGTGTCTGAACTGGAGGTGCTCGGCTGCTGCAGGGCAGCTGGGGCTCAGGGAGGATGCTGTGCCGGAGGTGGAGAGCAGATCCTCGCTGGCGGGGCTGGCAGTAGCGTGGGGGTGTGAGCAGCAGGGCGCAGCCTTGGTGGGACCATGGGCTGGGGCAGGACACGGCAGCGTTTACACAGCCAGGAGAGGTTTTGTGCTTTTAACCAAGGAGCTTTGGATGCAGAATGCTTTGGATGACCAGGGATGCAACAGGGGGAGAGCTCAGCCCAGGACGGGCTGCAGCCTGCCATCACACAGGTGCTTCCCTGAGCAGGTCCGTACTACCCCCAGCGGGGGATGCACCGCTAAGTGCTACCCACCATCCAAGGCTCCCCGTCAACCTAGGGGCTGGGAGGCTGCTGGTGCCAGCAGGATGAAGGCGGGAGTGCAGGCTCAGCATGGGAGAAGCTGTTCTGAAAGGCCTGGAGCAACGTGAGCATCCTCCTCTGACCTGACCCCAGACCTGCACTCCCAGCCAGCACTGGTCCTGGTTCCCCTGGTTGGGGAGCAGAGGTGACTGGAGCATCCACGGAGCTCCTCCGAGCGGGAAGTGGGGGGCAGCAGGGTGGGCTGCTCGGAGGGCCCGCGGTCTGGGTGGCGGCACAGAGAGGTGCTGGAGGAGCATGCCACAGGCCGGGGGCCAGCCAGGCACCCTCTCACTCTCTCGCTCTCTCTCTCTCTTTCCTCTCTGTGCCTCTCTGCCGGTCGGCTTGCTACATACCTCCTTTCCTACATATTTTCTTGTTGGGCTTTCGGGTGCATTCCTTGGAAATCCGTTTTACTGTAAAATGAATAAAAGACTACAAAATAACAGGAGGCTCCACTGGCGGGAGTGGGCATGCAATCACAACCACGCTGCTGCCCTCCCGCCGCCCCCCGGGACCGCGGGAGGTGGGGAGGGAGCATCGCCGTGGGAGGAAAACTCTGGGCCAGCTGTGCTGGGCGGGAAGGAAGGCACGATGCATCCTGTGGCCAAGGGCCCCAGGGACGGAGGAGTGGAGCCAGCCAGCCTGGGAGAAACCACTGGCCCCCAGGCTGCTCCACCGTGCACAGCAGACCTGCTGCAGGTCCCTTCCAGCCCACCAAAAATCCCTGGGAGCTCCTGTTGCGGTGAGGCTGGGGTGGACGCGCAGGCAGGCGCTGCCTCCTCTGCCCTCTACTTACAGTTCAGATGGGGTCCCCTACAAAGGAAAAGGTTAGACAAGGAGGCACCCAGCACCGCTCAGCCTCACCCCAACGGGACCATGCCCCACGGGTCCCTGGCACCCCAGGCTCATCACTCTGCCGTCATCCCATCAGCAGACAGGGGAGCAGCCAAGCGATGCACCTGCCAGTGCCCCCAACCTCCCGTCCATACCAGAGCCCGGAAAAGGGCTCCGTGGTCCCTTCCTTGCCAGAGCATCTCCCCAGGGAGAGGCAGAGAGTGTTCCTCCCAGCCGCAGCTGCAGCCCACGCCCACAACTAGCGCATGGACCTGGGGAGGGTGGAAAAGGGGGAGGAAGGACGAACCCGAACCAACTCAAGACAGAACCTGGCACTCGGCGCCTGGGGAGCACAAACCAGCTTGTCGCTCTGTGAATCTGCAGTCAGAGAGTCGGATTCAGATTTAGCAACACAAGAGAGGAACCTGTGACGATGCCATGGAGGTGGAGGGCGGGGACTGGGAGGCATGGAGGAGCAGGAGCACGCGAGACAGAGATGGCAGCTGAGGGCAAGAGGGCGAGCTGCGTGGCCAGAGAAAGCTTTCCACAAACAGACAGCATGCTGCAGGGTCCACAACCACATGCTTCAAACACAACACCCAGGTGAGACCAACCATTGCTGGGGAGGGGCGGAGCAGCCCCACCCCCCCCGCCCTCCTGCGGGCACCCAGGCAGGGACTCACCATCCTCCGTGGGGATGTAGATGTTGAGGTACAGACAGTCCTCGTTGGGATCCTGGATGTACGTGGCCACAATATCCAAGTTTGAGGTAAACCAGATGGGCAGCATGATTTCAGGAACGGCGTTGTGGATGTTCTGGGGGCAGACCGGTGAGAAGTGGGTAGCGTTCCTGATGCCCGACCAGGATGGCGGAGGCTCAGGGGGCATGAACCTCTTCTCCCCAATGGGGGGGGCGGCATAAGGCACCCCCAGGTACTGGTCCACAGGGCCCAGGATCTCACTGGGCAGGGGCACGCGCACCCCCCGTAACTTCCCATAGTGCGTGTTGACAGTCGGCGAGTAGGCCTGGCCCTCCATCTGCACAACCACCGAGGCGAAGCTCAGGACCCAGAGGGCAAGATGCAGGTCCCAGCCGGCTACCAGCTCAGGCACTTGGAGAACGGGGGGCAAGAGAGGGCTTCTCCAGAGTATCAGCCACATCGTCCGGGAGGAGCAGCACCAACATCCAGGCCTGAAGCTCCTGGGGCGAGGGCTCAGGGCATCCCCATCACGCCAAGCCTCCGATTTGCCCACGGGGAACAGATGGAGCAGGAGAGCCGGGAGGCAGGAGCACACAGCGCAGCCACACCTTCTGCTGGGTGAGTCAGGAGCACGGATGCAGGGAGATGTGCCACTGCTCCTCACAGCCTGCCAGCTGCCCGTTGCTGCCCGCCTGCCAATGGTCCGACCTGGAGGGGACTGCTGATACTGTGGAGAGATGGAGGGAATTAACAGCAGACTTGCTCTGGGAAGAGTCAAAGAGCTGTAGCGCAGAAGGAGCCAGGATCCCTGTCCGGACCCTCCCACCCATGGGTGCTCGTTGGCTCTGCCACTGCCCAGGCAGGCGGCTCTGGGAGTAGACAAGCGCGGGCAGCACAAGTAGAGCACGTGCAGACACACAGACTGCATCTGTCCACACCTGCAGAGCCTGTCCCCAAGCTCTCGGGGGCCAGCCTTGCCCATGCCTTGCCCGGGTGAGCCCCGCAGCCACCCCGTGTGGCGGCACGGTGCCCCTGCCCCGTGCTGCAGAAGGGTATCGGTGGCAGATTATGGGTGCCAAGATAAGCAGGACAGTGCCACCTCCCTGGCACCGTCCCTCCCCACAAGGAACCTGCCGGGCACCACCACTGCCCAGCACAGCCCCTGCACGAGAGCCCGCTGGCACCTCTCCCCTCCTGGCTGAGGTGGAGCCGCCTGCGCTCCCACACCAGCTCCAGCCCAGCATCGCTCCCCTGTCCGGGTGCCACCACCCCACCTCACACACCAGCAAACTAGACCCGCGTGTTCTACCCAGACACCCATCTCGCCTGCCCACAGGCTCGCCAGCCAGCTTCCTCCCTCCTCCCGCCGCCAGCCGAAGCGGCGAGGCCCCAGGCCCAGGCCGGGCGGGCAGGAGGGGAGCAGCCGGAGTGCTTCTGGGCAGCGTCCCCCGGGGCCGGCACCGCAGCCTCCCGGCCACCCCCCCGGGCCCGCTGCCCCCCGGCCACCCCCCCGGGCCCGCAGCCTCCCGGCCACCCCCCCGGGCCCGCAGCCTCCCGGCCACCCGAGCAAGCCCCGGGGAGGCAGAGCTCTGCTCCCCCGCCGGGCTGTCAGCAGCGGGGGGAGCAGATGTGGCAGCCCCCCGTGGGGTCCGCGGGGAAGGGAGGGAGCTGCTGGCAGGCAGGGCAGGCAGCGGCTGCAGATGGGGACCTGCGGACGTATGTCAGCGAGCAGAGCTCCTGTGCCAGGGAGCCCTTGCTGGAGGCTGTGTGGATTTTCAGTGCTCTGCCCTTCCCCTCCCCGCACCGCCTGCCGCATTCAGGGCTTATGTAAGTGCATCCCCCCCCCGCCAGCACCGCTGCTCCCGGGGGACCTGGGCAAGGGGAGCCGCGGATGCTGCGCTCACCCGGTGCCCGCCCTCACCCCGGCCGGGCCAGAGCAGCGTCAGCTAGAGGCCGGTTCTGCACCTCGGCAGGCAGCTTTGCAGCCCCGTCCCCACTAAAAGGCACTGCTTGGTGGCGGATCAGAGGATCCGCCTGTCCTCGTCCTGTCCCAGCCACATGTTCTTACCCTGGGAGAGACTGCAGCGGTGGCGGGGCACCTCCACTTTGCCCCAGAGCATCCTTACATGCCCACCCGGTAAATCTCTCCCAAGCTCAGAGGGGAGCAGCGTTGCCTTGGAATTATTGGAGCACAAAATAAGGGCTGTATGCAGATGGGAGGACTCAGCTCTGGTTGAGGCTCAGCTGGGCAGGGACTCCACGAATGGAGAACATCTCGTCCAACGAGGAAAATCCGCAGGAAAAAAAAAAAAAAAAAACAAACACGGAGGGCGTCTCAAATCTGCACTGCACATGTGCAGGCAATTCACTGCTGGTCATTAAGGAAATGGGCCCGTACTGTGTCTGCCCTCCTGATATGCCCAGGGAATACAGCAGGCTCAGAAATCAGGGTATGACAGGCATAATAAGAAACACTCAGCCCAGAAAATCATGTTACTGCATCCAGCCCATCCGACCAGCGAGGCCTCGCAGTGCTGGGCATGCAGGCACATTTCCAGAGCCCGCAGAGGGACTGCAGGTAATACCAGACAAAGAGGGTGGAACAGATGATGAGGAGAAGCAGTCTCATCTACTGCCCCATCCACAGCACAGGGATGACCTGAGGGCTGAGCTATCACGACCGTGGCTGATCCTGCTCTACCCATGACTCCCATCACCTCTGCACATCATTCCCCTCCACCTCCTCCTGGCCCACCAGGCAGTGACAGAAACACATCCAGCAGGAGCATGACACTGCTGCATTATCACCCAAACAGCTGCCAAAGCCTAAGAAACAAAAGATGTATCAAGGGTCAGAAATACAGCTGAGGCACCCAGAGACCCCAAGTTCTGCTCTGCCCCACAACTGCTGGAGCTGCCTCTGCAGCACAGTGCTCAGCTACCCCGCTCTGCCTCCAGCTCTGGAAGAAAACCATCATTCAACTAATATTCCTTGCAGCAATGCTCCTCCTTCAGCAGAGAACTGACCTTTGCCTAGCAGCAACATCCCAGGGGTGTAATGCTGGCCCGGGACCCCTCAAAGCTGCATTCACAAGTGGAATCTCAAAGGTGCTTCAGACCCACTGCTCTGCCTGACGTTGGAAGGCAAACCACCCAGTACAAATCTTCTGCTCAGGTTCCTTCAGGTACCACAGGTTAGGATAAAGCCAAATTATTAATGACTGTCATATCTAATTTGTATTACTGAAAGCTACAGGCAGCTTCCAGTCTTTATGATAGTGCCCACAACTCCCCGCAGAGCCATTTCAACCGACCTGTCATTGTTTTTCCTCTGCAGGAACACCACAGCCCTGCCAGCAGTGGTTTACCAGCTGATTTCCTGACTCAAGAGCTTCCTCAGGGCTGCGGCCGCACACCACCGTGGGCACTACTACTCCACCAACTCCTCCAGCCAAGTGATTTCATGGCACCAGGCAGCGCCAGTCCGCAGTCCGGCTGTGCACACCAGTCACTGTAAAATTAGGACTGAATTTGCCACCCACTTTGTGTCCTTGGAGCAGCTGCACACCCAGCATAACCACCCTGACCTGGCACAATGAGGAATCTCTTTTTACAAAACACAGCCAACAATCAGCTTTTTGCTACAGATCCTCAGTATCACGTTATGACGATATTCCTTTGGGTTTTTGTTTAATCCTCATCCATGGTTCTTTTAATAGACTTTAAAAAACATGGAAATCTGAAGACAAAAAACATAAGCTAAGATAGAATTGAAGTTTCAAGTACACATCCTTAACTTAAATAAAGTGATGCTACAGGACTTGCAACTGCCTCCAATTATGAGTTTTATGAAGCATCAGGCACAGAGGTGAGTTACGTTAGTGATAGCCAAATATGTCCAGATAAGGAGATGCACAGTCAAGACCCAACAGCCCTACCGTTACCGTGGAGAGCCACGATGACTTAACACTCAAATCCAGATCACGGTATTTTAACATTTGTAATTCCACATTTGGTTCTATAATTTTTTAAGACTTTTTCCCTCCATCTGCCCATGTCCCCGCAGCACAGAATAAAGGCACCCAAACAATCTCAGCGACATGCTCCTAAGCCTTCCTATGTTTGAATTGTTTTTCAATTACAAACCCAAAAAACAATGCAAACCCTAAATCTGGAATTCCCTTGGTTTCAAAGGCCTCATTTGGGATGATTACAATACCCCCGTAACACATCTTATACCCTCATATTGCTGTTCTGTGCTCTGTGCTTTCTGCTGTAACTTCATGTTAACGTAACATTTAGGGTGGGAATTTAGCCTTAATTTAATATTGACAGACAGCCATGAAAACCTGAGCTCAGTCCCCTTCACCAGGGCTGTTGCATGCTCCTTCCATCACTGCCTGCTGCCTCAATAGCTCTTAAGCTTCCCCTTGGTCTTTCAAAGCACGCAAAATAACCAGGAGATCCGAGAAAGGACATTTTGTTCAGGGAAGCAATTTCCCTCGCATCTCACGGGAGGTGGGAGAAAAACTTCTCCAGTTTTGCTGCCTACAGTGCAGCCAAACGCGTCCCGCAGCGAAGATGGCTGCTGCTTCCCGGTAGCCCTGCGCCAGAAGGAGCCATGTCTGCCAACTAGAAGGGAAACCGGGCCGGGCTGGGCAGATACGGCCAAACTGGGGATGCTCAGACGAGCATGCAGCGAGGAGCTGGGAAGATAAAGACACTGCAGGCATCTCAGGTCACTCTGCCAGACCACTGGTGGGGCGAGCAGAGGAAGTAAGGCTGCTAGCTGTTAGGCATGTTATTCATGCGCTTTGGAAAACAAATGCTCTATCGGTATTTCCACAGCCGTACTGTCTGCCAGACAGCTCCCTCCTCAACAAGGAGACGCTCTCCATGGAAACCTGGGCGGGCGGGATCCTCTGGAAGCCTCCCTTGCAGATGCACAGTCAGGCATCTCAACACCAGCCAGACGAGCCGGATGCACACCTTCCCTGGCAGGTGGCCGAGGAGATAGGAATAGGCAGCATGCCCTAGTCTCAGACCTTTCATCCGGGTCCAGCCTCCTGTCCCTGAGCACTCAGGCTGACCTAACTGCAAGCTCATCATGTTGATGCTGTGGCTCTATGTCCCGTGTGGTCTAGAGCCAGGACAGACCAGGACCTCAAACTGCCCGGCAGGCACAGATGGAAGGTCTCCTCCTGACAGCAAGTGGACAGGATGTTCCATTGCACCCTCCAGCCACTCTGCCTTGCGCAGCTCTGCTCACCATCTGACTCCGTTGTATCACGGTGAGAGGTAGCTGGGGACCAGCCCATGCACCCCAGCACAGACATGCACCCGGTAAGCAGCATGAGAAAGCTCTGCCTCCTCTTCCCCAGGGTGAGTGAGCTCCAAACCTTTCCACCAGCCTGTGCTCTGGGACCTCAGGCTGATGCTCATCTCTCAGGCAGCAGCACCTGCCAGATGTGCTCCCCACCCTGCCAGCTGCTCTCCTCCACTGGGCAGCGGCCCCGGCTCTCATCAACCCCCAGTCCCATCCCACCTGGCCTGTGACACTGCAGAAACCCCATAGGAAACCCTGGGGAGTGCAGAAGCTGCAGCACAACTGGGCTGATGTGCTTGTGTCCATGTGTCTCAGTGGCTCCTGAAGAGCATCTGTCTGCCAGCAGGTCTCAGCTCGCACCCTCTGATGCTTGTGGCCTGGGTCGGTGCTTAAGGATAATACTACAGAGCAAAGCTGGTGGTTATGTGCTATGGATTGTGCCCAGTGGGTCTTTCTGACCCACCCCAGGTTGCACATCCATGCCACAGGCAGATGTTTCCCGGTCCCACCGCACTGTGGGAGCAATTCCCAGGACTTCAGATCCATCACAGAGCTGGTGCACAGTAATAGGTGGTCTCACAGTGCCTCACAGCTACAGTGAAAGGTGACAAGTAGGGTTTCAGAAAGGTCTGCCCTGCTGCTGCTACTGCTCTGCTTTTCCATGAATGACCTAAATGACAGAACAGAGTGTGTTTTAAAATCTGCACATGACACCCAACACTTTGGAGGCCAGGATAGGAATTTGACATTTTCCCAACAGGCTGGGGAAAGGGCTGAGAGATGATGGGCAGGGCTGTAAGTCACTGGGAGGTAAAAAAACTGCACAAACAGACCATGGAAGAAAAGACAGCAGCATTTCTGCCAGAAGAGTCATAAGGGCTACAGGGGAGTACAAAATGAACGTGAGCCAGCATGTCATTGCCACAAAAAAAGGCAAATACAGTAGGATGTGTGAAAGGCCAGCTTATAAAGACATGTGAAGTAATTACTCTGCTCTCCTTTCAGCTCGTAAAGGCACATCAAGTGATTATACTGTTCTCCTCCAGAGAACCAGTTCATTCCCCAAAAGATTTGGACCAACTGAGAGAGGCCACAGGAGACCAGCAAGACCACCAAAAAGCCTTGGACAAAAGCCTGGAAGAGTGGGGCTAGTCTAGACAAGACAAGTCAGAGGACACAGTTTTATAACATGTAAAGGCTGCTGCAAAAAAGTTCAGAACAGTCTGACATTGAAATTCATGCTAGGTAGGAGACACATTTGTATTAAGAAAGGAGAGTCAAGTGTACACCAGGAAAATTTGAAGTGCCCCATGCATGTCTGCAAAGGGTGCTACATGGCAAATGGATGGACCAAGTGACCCCTCGGCATCCTCTCCAGCCCATTCTCCTACACCCTGGCTGGCAGCTCTGTCCCTGCCCTCATTCGTTCAGCATTTGTCACCATCTGGGAAAACTACAGCCACCTTGGCCACGAAGCCTTCAGCATTTAGGATGCTCTGCCAGAGCAGGACACTTAGGAGGCTTCCCAGGACCGTGGAGTCCATCACATCTGTTCTCCACTCTGCAGAGGTCTCCCCCAGAGTCCGGTGTTCCCCATCTCACTCTCCTCCTAGAGGCACATCTGCAGCACCTCCAATATCTAGGCACCACAGTCACTCTGATGGGACAGAAGGAAAAACAGCCACAAACCTCACCCTCGTTTGTTTCAAGTGCAAGATACATCCCTGTGACTTGCCTTTCCTAACTTCCACCCACAGCACCACCAATATTTAAAGCAAGCTGAATGTCAGAAGCCTACGAGACAGTCCACTGCACATCCTTTGCCTGGGTGAGAGGATGAAAGACCACGTGAGAGGTGTCAGTTAAGTTCCTCAGTGCTGCAAGAACATATGTGGGACAGAAGGTCTTTGACAACTCCCAGACACATGCCAAGATCCTCAAGAGCTCTCATTCAGAACAGAAGAATGTTACCCAAAATCCCTAGAAACAGACAATTTCAAATGCCACTTCTGCTGTGGTGCCAATGGCCTCCTGCTGCAATAGGGCCTGTGCCCATTTGCTCCATGGCCTTTAATGAGTACTTCATGAAGGAGCCAAGCCTGCCTTGGGAAGGACACCATGGGCAAAGCAGACCTTTCCCTTGCCCACTTCAGCCTTTCCAGATATTTGGTGTTGAATGCCTGCTGTTCGATGCCCAGCTCCAGAAGGCGTACCATCCAGCAGGTGAGACAGCCTGGCTCATTTCCAACTCCTGTTTAGCGTCAAAAGCTCCAGAAATACAGGAGGTTTCTCAGTGTCACTGAGCTGAGACTGGCGATGCTGCTGAAGGACAGCTACTGAGCGCTGCAGCAGGGATGGTGTTAGGGTCAGCACCCAATACTGCCGATGCAAGCAGAGGGTGGCCTCTACAGAGGACCCAAGGACAACTATGCTTAAAAGCCTGGGCTCTTTTGGAGTGGGCTACATGCTCACCTTGAGCTGGTCTGGATTTCAGCTGACCTTCCCACTCACTGCTTCCCAGGAGTCTGGTGGAAAGCTAAGACAGGGCCACGTGGCACCGCCAGCAGCTGCTGTGTGAGCAAGAGGCTCTGCCAGGACAGATTCCTGGCTGGGAAGAGGGCAGTGGCAGCAGCCTCTTGGTGGGCTGCCGGTTTTCCACGTGGCTCAGGGATAGCTGCTGGAACTAGGCCGTTTAGTGCCATGTTCTGGATAGAAATAATCTGGATTATCTCATGTTACAGCTTCCCTGACCCCAGCGTGAAGAAATGGCAGCAACTTTTCTATCCCTTACCTTGCTGCTTGCACAGTTTCAATTTACAAATGCTTCCCTGCAGGGGCAGAGGTTAATGAGAACCACTGTCTAAACAGCAAACACAGTGCCCTGGCCTTGGCACAGATATACATGTACTTGCTCCCCAGCCAGAACAAGTGGCAGCAAAGGAAGAGAGCTTGACCCAGCCTGGAAGTTCAAAGCGCACTGGAGGAAACTGCAGAAGTCCCTGCGGTGGGGTCACCACACACAGTCCAACAGCTGCATGTGGCATCACTCTATCCCAGCCTGAACGTGCCTGGTCCAGCCTAGCAGGACTGACCGCCATGGGGCGGTGCTTTGTGCTGTTCCCTAAAGATCGTGTGAGGGGGTGCAGGCTGCTCAGTGCCCCCCAGCCCTGCCAGCACGTCGATGCCTGCTTGCTCTAACCCCCGGGCAGGGGAGGTGGGAGCGGCGGGAGCTGTCCCTTCAGCACCGCGCCGCTCCCGCTGCCCTGCACCCTGCCTGCCTCTCCTGCTCCGGGAGAGCGGGTGGTTCTTCTCCGAACAGACCCACAGAACAGCCCTGCAGGCCAGATCGTCTAAAAAACACGGAGTACTTGCAGGAAAAGCACTCGGTCTCTCTCGGGGTCCAGCGGGCCGTTTGTCTGGCAGCTGGAGAAATGGTAGCACATGCAAGGATATCCGTCAAGCAAACTGCATCACCTGGACTAGATAAGGGGTGATCTCATTGCTCTCTACAGCTTCCTGAGGAGGGGAAGTGGAAAGGGAGGTGCTGATCTCTTCTGCCTGGTATCCAGTGATAGGACGTGTGGGAATGGTTCAAAGCTGCGCCAGAGGACGTTTAGACTGGACATTAGGAAGCATTTCTTTACTGAGAGGGTTGTTAAACACTGGAACAGGCTTCCTAGAGAGGTGGTCGATGCCCCAAGCCTGTCAGTGTTTGGGAGGCACTTGGACAATGCCCTTAATAATTTGCTTTAGCTTTTGGTCAGCCCTGAATTGGTCAGGCAGTTAAACCAGATGATCATTGTAGGTCCCTTCCAACTGAAATACTGTGTTTTATTCTAGAGGAAACAGCGCTTCATAAATAAGTGGCAGAATTACTCCAGCACTCACTTTGTGCAGGCAGGTGACTGACAATGCAAAAGTGCATCTGCAGAACCCTGGAATTTCCAGACACCTATTCAGGAACGAACTGACAGACAATCTGCTTTCAGCAAGCCCTTGGCACCAGCACAAAGTTCATGCCAAGACAACTCGCTCGCTCTCCAACACATCACAAACAAGCACCAGGCACCTGCTTTAAGGCAATATAAGCTCACTCACAAATCTGAGATCAACACTGCACAGCTAGCGACTGGAGTGCAAATCTCACCCATCGAAGAGAAAGCTGTCTGCACAAGCAGCATTCCCCTCACTTCCTTCTCCAGCTTTGGTGAGCCACGCATTGACATTATCCCAGCTGCTCATCACCATCCCCCTCACATCTGCCAGAGTAATGGCTCCTATGTCCTCTCCCAAACAACTGCCTCAGAAGTTACTGTGGCTAGCAGGGGTGCCAGTTTTTAACTTAACATGGATCATTATGACTGAACCATGTTGGGGAGCAATTACACAAGTACAAGGCTCTTTTCAGAGTAATAAGCTTCTGAAACTCTAAGTCCAAACATGTTCATATTTCTTATGTTAGCAAAAGCAGGTTTGAATTCTAATAAAGAAGGAGACTTCAGTGACCCAAAGAGGCTGGCTCGATGCAATGACACCCCCATTTCTGAAATGCCCCAAACTAAGCAACAAGCATGCAACCCAGCTGCTAATGGAATGTCCTTCCCCAAAACTCTCTCATACCCCAGTCCCTCAAGCTCCTTTCTGGGCACCCAGCCATGCAAAGGACATGGACCCCCTCCAACCAGCTGGGTCATAGGCAATTTGCACAAAGCCGTGTCCTACCTGGACCACCACCTGTGCTAATAACGGCTCAAGACATCTCATGCATGCACCAAGAAAAGCTGAGAAAGCGTCAGTGGCTGCAGGCAGGCTGAATGCGTACATAGCCAATGCTTTCCATAGACTAGCGTGGCCCGGAGGAGGCTCTATAAATGTAAGGAGGTGGGCTGGGCAGAGAGGAAGCAACTGCAACTTAAAATACAAAGACTTCCTGCAAATGCCACTATAGATGGTGGGCAACAAAACCCAAGAGTGCTTTGAATGGGAACAGCTATGCCCAAAATAAGTTGTCAATATTTCATTTTTACTGATTCAAAGCAGGAAGCCAAAACCACTTAATGACAGGTTGTAATCCAGACCATGGCTGTAAGAACCTCTGGTTTCAGCAGCAGAGCTGATAAAGGATTGTTTCCTTTACTGACACCTGCCCCAACCACCTATTTGTGCCTGACATCACTGCGCGTTGCTCTTTGTCAGCTGAGCAAAGTTTGGCAGGACAGAATTGTAAACCAGGTCATGGAGGTGATCCGGGCTAAAGGTAATGAAACCCAGGACAAAGAACAAAGGTGAGGAAAATACTTGGAGACAAGCAGGAACTAACTCTTCCATGGAAACTGAAACACGACACAATTGGTCAGTTTTCCTGTGCAGAGATAAAGTTACAAGTTATCTGGCAGCGTACAAGTACCACCTTCCTGCCTCACCCGTTACCACCCTGTCTTGCACCATGGGACACCAACCCAACCACCAAGTCTGTGGAGCGGGGTGGCTCTATGGAGACAGCAAATCCCTGTGCAAAGTGGCATGTGGGCCACCCCAACAGAGCCACCCCTCCAGGGTCACAATGCAGGCGGCAGGGCCATGCATGCTCCCTCACAGTGGTAGAAAACCAAAGCATTGCAGTCCAGCACCAAATCGTTTCCTCACTGCAGGGTCCTTGGTGGCAATGCTCAGGAAAGCTGCCCCAGGAGATGTTTGAGCTAGCATCATCTCCACCGTCCGCATCACCTCCACCTTGTTACAATAGTCCCTACTTCCAGGTAAAACACCAGAGAGGCTCTGTGCAGACCCACACACCCAGAGCCCAGGATGCAGGGCTGCACCACCCCATGCCCCCTGGCTTCCCACAGCTAGGAGAGCTGCGGGGCCTGTCCTGCACTGGAGAGGCGCCCCAGCTGAACCCTAGCCCATGACCCTACTCAGAGAGGTGAGTGTCCCAGCACATCCCACCTGACACAAGCTGCTGAGTTGTGTATTAGTGCCAGTGGCCCTAACCAGAGACAAGACATGATTTTCTGACCATATTGCAAGAGTCAAACTGGGGTCAGAGGAGCAGCGCTTTCTCTGGACAGCAAGGAACACCCAGACAGACTGATCATCCTGGCATCACCATGCTGGTGCCCCTTCCAGGCCTGATGGCATCAGCAGTGACCCATCACTTGATGACACTGTGGCATGCCTGGGGACACAGCCAGCCCTGGCAGCAGCCACCACCAAGGGCCAGGGCACTGCTCAGTCTCAGGTCTGCCGTGGCTGGCCTGGGTGACCATGCTCCCCTCCTCACAGCACTGGTCTCTTTGACCGCAACAGAGGGCTTCTCTCTGCAAAGCGCTCAGAGGTGGGAGACCTAGAAAGCTCTGGACTGGGGCAGGAGAAGGGGAGCTGTGACCACTGGTAGCAATACGCATGGAGGACAGAGCATGAGCCAGTGCAAGCTGCATTTGCTAATGCTATAATGCCCATTCCCTCTGCTCCTGCCAGCAAGCGGGACTAACTGGAAACATTAGGAAGGGAAGATCTGAACACGGAGGTGAGAAAATGCCATCACAGCTGGAAGCACCACGGATTCCTCCATCCACAACACCTATCCTCCCCGCTGCCCAGCTTGCAAGCTGCTGGTGGCAGAGAGCACCAGGTCCCTCTCACTTCCAACTGCGCCATGCCCCTCACTTCCACAGGACAGGGGAGACCGGCCCCGAGGCAGCACTTCTCAGCAGGGCTCCTGCCAGCAGTTGGGGCTGCACACCCAGAGCCAAGATGACACAGCGTCAAGCAGCCACGTCCTGCAGCAGCCACTGTTCCTCCGAGGTGACGTCAGCCTCCGCAAGAGCTGGCAGGCAGGACATGCTGTGCATGCCGGCCGCGCTGCTCCCAGACACCGCCTAGCTCCAGCAGACGCTGTGGCCTGTGTTCCTTACCAGCTACAGCTTATCTACAAATTGAATTTCACACTTGCACGCTCCAGAATAAGGCAGAGGTGCTGGAGAAGCGACCCTCCCCCTCCACATCTGCCTTCCCCCTCACCCCACCCTGCCGCAGAGTGCCAGCACTGAGGATAATGGCTGGCGGCTGTGGAGGAGCTCCTGGGCAAAGCTGCTGACCTCGCACAAGCAGCATTGGCTCACAGTGGAGGTGCCATGGTGCTGGCAGTGCCGTCCATGCTCAGGGCAGCACCAGGGCGAGGGGAGCCCTGGGGCTCCTGGCACAACGGCCACCCACACATGCTGCTGGCATGGCACAGCATCCAAAAACGCCCATCTGCAGCTGAATAAGATAAAGGCCTGTCCCAGAGTTACTGGTTTCCCCAGAAACCCTAAAGGCTTTCCCAGGAACTCTGGAAATGCACAGACTTTCTACGTGCTCCAGTGAGCAACCTAAAGAGTTCATATAGGTGTCACAGCCAGAGATCGCCATCATCATGGGTCGTACATATAGCTGGCAGCCCAGACAGATGCGGTGTCAATCACTTTGGGAGGACCTCAAGCAGTTAGATGGTCCAGCTCAAGCCCACAACAGCCTCAACTAAGATAAGCCACTTTCTCAAGTAGGGAAGCCTGCCCTCAGCAAGAGCCATCAGCCGCTCACATTCCCAAACCGAAACCAAAGCTGGCATGACGGAGCAGAGAACCATGGAAACACCCCAGCCTGGAGGGCCAGGCTGCAACAAGGGCAGTTCCACAAAGTCTGACTCTTGCTCATGCAACCAGAGCTTGCTAAGGACTAGAGGTCAGGCAAGCCAGCAGCTAGGAAGTAAGCCTGTTCAAATTTAATCCAAAATGTATTTTCTATTTTCCCTTGTAACTTTCTCCTCCCATATTTTCTGTCTTCAAGCACAAAAAAGCAGGAAGCCTAAAACCTCTGGCAAAAAATCCTTTAATGTGTTTTACTGTAAAGTCTGCCTAGTGTTAAGAAATAAGCTGGACCGGAGCAAATCAGGCAGCCTGGGGATGCCCTGTCTCTCCAGAGGGAGCAGACCAGGATGAAGCAGGACATACAGGCAGGCTGCAAGGACCAGCAATGCCAAGGAAAGGCAACTCCCAGTGCCAAGGCGGCTCCCATGCTCCCTGCTGCTTCTCAGAGGTCCCCGAGCACAGGTCTGCCTCAGCAAATGTCCACTTTGAAGCATCACTTTTGACGGACACAGGAGGAACCACTTGGCTCCTCTTAAGGTCGTGAGCATCAAAGTACAGCAGCTCCCTGCCCAAGTCTGCAACTTCAGATCCTCATCAAGAAAGCCAGCAGCAACAGAGACCAAAATGGCAATGAGACAGAAACAGAGATTGTTTATGTCTTGAGGCACAGGATCTGTCCCCTTACGGCTGCTAGCCAAGGACAGATTTCAGTTTTGTGGTTGCAAGGATGCCACTGTGCTGGCTGGATACTTCCCTCAGCCCTCACGGACAGGGTCCCCCTGGAATTCAGGAGTATGGGAAACAGCATCCTCTTCATGAGCTTCAATCTTGCTTGGCCTCATCCTGCTGCCCCCCACCCAAAGCACACTGGGGATCGCTAGATCCCCAGCTCATCCCTGCATCCTCCTCTCTAAGTCTACTTCTCCCACAAGAAGCAAACCTCTCCCAAGCCGAGCCTCACGTCTCGCTGCTCGAGGAGCTGGGGGACAGCCTTCTGGCACCCCATATACACCGAGGTAAGGCTGAACTAGACCCTCACTGGTAGCAGGACGTGAGTCTTTTCTCATCTGGGCATAAAACCAGGGACAAAACTAAGACTGATGTTTCCTGGTGTGCATGAGAACAGGCAGAGCCAGGAGACTGGAGGAGGGGGAGATGAAGATCAGATCCCCAGTGATCCCACAGTGCCCACCACATGCAGCAAGTACCAGAGAACTGGGACAATGCCGGAACGAGACTCCAGCTCTGCTGCCAGCATTGTCAGGCGGGGGCCCTGTGCCCAGGGAACCAAAGGAAGTAGAACTGCCAGGCAACACAGGAGGGAAGGGATGTTGCCATTCATTTTCAAACCAACCAAATTAGCAACTGTTCAGCAGACAAAAGTCTGTCAGAAGTTTCCAGCAAATGGTCCTGTGATGCCAAGGCAGAGGATTGGTGCTTAGCAAAGGTCCCACCTCTCCCACCAGCTGCACCTCCAACACATGGGGAGAGCATCGCATGCTCTCAGTGAGGAAGCAGGACTGAGCAGGCATCTGTCACCCTGTGCCAAGCAAAGTAACACAGAGCTCGATGGGGATAAATCCATCCATCCTTCTTTACCAATGTCCAGTGCTCCCTCCTGGCTCCACCCTTGCTGGTAGGCACAACGTTATGAAAATAACAACTCAGACCAAGGGTCCACCTTGCCTTGTGTAGTTCCTTGCCAGTAGTCAGAAGCATGAGCAATTTGCAGCTCAGCAGCTGCCCAAGTCAGAGGTGGATCTCAGTGTATTTATTGGTTCTGGGGGAACCTCTTGTCCTTCTTGACTTCATCCCGTTTCTCCTGGAACCAATGTAAGGTTTTGCTGTTCACAACACCTTGTTCTGAGGACTTCTTCAGTTTGATAGCACGTCTGTGAGAGGCAGTGCCCCTCCTCCTGTTTGGCACCTCCTGCTAGCTTCATTTGATGTGACCTTGTAGTTTCATGGAAAGAAACAGCGAACAGTGAACCTCTATCCCTTCTCTCCTAGCCTCCTGTAGACATATCTTATCCATCTTCTGTTGTTTCTTTTCCAGTCTGAAGAACACTGCCTTATTTAGCTATTTTTTGCACAGAGGCTGTCAGACCTCTGACCATTCCTGCTGCAACTTCCAGGCATTTGACTCCACAATGATCTCAACACCCACACATCTCTCCTGAGCTCCCCTGGGCAGCTCTAGAGACAGAGACGCAGAGCAACCCCTGCCCCATTCTCCTGCATCACTGTCCCATGAGTCCTCAAGTTGCTCAGCGGTGCCTGGAGTCATGTAAGGGTAGAGGAAAGACGTGAAGACAGCCAGACTCACAGACTCACCTCCACAACTCCCTTAGCACTGGGTGCCGGCACAAGGAGATGGATACAGTCACCTCCATGGTGAGTGGCATGCAGACACTTCGGCCATGCTGCAGACTTGGGCTTCTTCTCCCACTCCTTTAGAGTAGCAGCTAATGAATGCCTGATGAAGGCAAAGTCCCTGCAACCCCTGATCACCACACCAAAGGGCATTCTCAGCAGTCCCCTCCCCAAGCCCATCTCAAAAGCCTTCCTGACCAGCCTCTGCCAACCAACCTCTCCCTCAGAGAGCCCAAGCAGCCCAGGCCCAGACCCAAACAAGGCTTGCGCACAGTATGAGCCCTGTAACATGCTCTCTCTGCAACCTTTCCCAAACTTTGGCACCTGCTTTGCTGGCATGGCCAGAACATATGGCCACCAGGCAAAGCTTCAGCTCTGCTTGCCAGGCACCTCACAGGATACGTTCACACTGAGGTGCAGTTTGAAAATAACAGATGTTACTCCACTGTCCTGCATTTTGCAGTGTCAAGAACAAGGCTTCTTTACCAACAATCCCCTGAGCTCCTTACCAAGGCAGTCTCAGCCCAAACAGCGCTTCACAGACACACACACGGACACCCACACACACACACACCCACACACCCCCACATGCCATGCGCCTGCCCCGCTGCTGGACAGAGAACATGGCAAAAGGAGTATATTGCAAGGGCAGTTTCCCAACACGACTGCAAGACTAAGCAGAGTCACGGGTTTCATCATGGATTGCTGAGCCCAGACAAGCCTCCAAACAAACAGCACATATCCTCCTAACCAGGGAAAACTTCCAGGAGCCGCATGCACCAGACAGGATGCAGCAGCTGCAGCCAGAAGCCCCCGCGTCTTTCCACCGCTCCCACTTCATCTCCGTTTCCCCTCAGTCAGACTCACTCCAGGGCCTGAATAATGTGGGTTCAAACTGCCAGCTCTGGCAATTGCAGGACCTTTTATTCATTCCCCTCACACCCGTTGCAGAATCCTGCTGAAGCCAGCAGCACATAGCACCGGTCACAGCCTGCTCCCTGCCCCCAGCTCCGGGGAGCACCACATTAGGAGACCACCAGAGCATTTAGTCTCAGCTCTGCCACAGTCCTCAAGCCCAGCTCTCCTCGAGCACCCCAATACCAGGATCCACCCTGCCTCCTTCTGCTGACATGCTGCTGCCAGCCAGCTGCGACCATCTCCCCTCCATGCCAACCCAAGACCCGTGCATGCCCCTGGCTGTGACTGTGGATGCAGGTACAAATGCCAGACCATGATTAAGAAGCATCTTCCAAAACGCTCTGTCAGCGGCAGCTGATAACCACAGACCATCAGGAGAGGAATCTCTGTATGGGATCCCACGGGGAGCAAATAACTGTCCCATCCCAGTGGCAGTGAAAGCCCTAAGGACAAAGCCAAACTGTCCCTGCCACATCCCTCTGCACTAGGTGCACAGCCCCGGGGTAGCAGATACTCAGCCCCTCTGTGCTCTGCTGTGAGATTTCACAGGTTGCTCTGCAGCTCCTCCACAGCTCGTGCCCAGACACATGCTCCATGTCCCCATACCCACCGCTTCGCACCATCCTTCCACCCTCCTCCTATTACTGGATTCCTCCAGCTGCCACCGCCGCAGCATGGACACGCCACACCAGTCTGTCCAAGGCCACAGGGCCACAGTTGCCCCTGGACAGCCAAGAGGGCTTCTTTTCTCTCCCGTCTGCTGTGTAGAAGTAGCTCCTAGCAGGAAGGATATGGGAAGATGGCAGAAAACTACTTGAGAGGCAGCAGAACCGCTGTGGTTGGAGAGGTTTAGGAGCTGGCTGAGCTGATGCTGCTCAGGAATGGTTTAGATGGAGCTTAGAGACTCGATGACCTCGAGGTCCCTTCCATACCTGCTGTCCTAAAACTTCTCCCCCCTTGACACAAAGACAAGGCCAATGTGGACCTGCCAGAGGATTTTGGCAGTCACTATCTCCTTGCTCTTGCTTGCAGACTCAATGTGATCTTGGTTAAAAGGCACCTGGACCGGGTCCCTGTCTGTGTTGGACCTGAGCACCCAGAGCAGACCCCACAGAGAGCCAGGAGAGGCACAGCCACCACAGCTGGAGCCTTGTCACAGCGCTCTGCCAATTCTCACGCTGCCTTCTGAAGCCTTGGCAGGCCCCTGCCTGCAGGCAAGGCACTGCCAGCCTGCATAGCAGCTCTGCTCATGACTCCTGGGCTCTGCCCGCTCTCACCACCCTGCTCTTGAGCACCTTCACTCCAGCCCTTTGGGAGAAGAGCCTCTACACAGGGTCTGGGAAGGAGATGGACCCAGATGTAAGATCCAGGGCAACACCCTTGGCATGGGCTCAACCTTCCTCTCCAACGACGCTGCCTTAGATGCACATTGCTTGTTGAGTATGGGCAGTAGGAGGCTGTGCATGTAGGCAGTAGCATGCAGATCCTGCCAAGATGGACACTGCAACTCCGTTTCCTCAGCGTACCACTGCGCAGGGCCTACATACCCAGGTCCGAGGGCTGCCCTGCATCTTGGTGGCTTTTGCTCATGCCCCAGTGCTCCGGAGGTTGAGAGTTGCATGTTTGCAGGTGTCCAACCAAACTCTACATCCCGACTGCACATGTAACCATGGCAACTGCACACGCGAGTGGCAAAGCCTCGAGCTGGGCTAACTGCAAATGCAAATGAAGCAAACATATGCACAATGCTAAAAGTGTGACCTCTAAATGTCAGCCTTTAACCAATTTGCAGACACAAGCTCTGGTGGTGGCCACCTGCAGTGTGTGGAGCAGGAGGAGGTCTGCTGCAATGGGGACCTTGGGGCACCGAGCCCTGCGCCAGGGGTTGGCATGGGTGCTCTCGTGCAGAGCAGGGAGAAAAGATGGCACACACGTTACCCAGAGCTAAGAGTGACCCCTGCCTTGGCAACCCGCAGCTCCCTCTCTGGGGACATATCTACCCCTTACCCAGCTGGCAGATGCCCCCAGTTCCACAGGGTATCCCAGTTTCCAGAGGAAGGAAGGTCCCACCAGGCTGACACAAAGCATGGCCAGTGCAGGGGCTTGCGAGGAGCTGGCTCTGTCAGCTCTCCTGCTGCACCCATGCATGCCCAGCTGTGGGGGCACCTCCAGCCCCTCTGCCATCGCCTGGGGCTGAGCCGGCAGCAACATTGGATGAGGCACCCTCAAATGATGGAAGGAAAATCCCAGCGTCGTAGGGACTTCATGCCAGAGCCACCTCCCCGAGGGAGGTCCATGGCCTTGGGAAGGGCTGCCAGAGGAGGCACCAGGAGGCATCACCATTTTGATCACGGTCCAGAAAGAGACTGGCTGGCGAAAGGCCTCGCATCCCTCATCACTTCTCTCCCTTGCTGCCGAGGGCACCGGACGCGGATGGACCCCAGCGCTAGCCATCACCCACCACACCCATCCTGCTCCGTGGCTTTGAGCGTGATCGAGCCAAGCTCAGGAGAACAGTGCTGACTCCAGCCATGGCACACATTGGTGGAGCCACCAGCAACCCCTGTGCCATGTGCCTGACCCGCCACCCCACTCAGGGACAAGCATGGCCAGCACGACAGAGCCCCTCTTTGACACGGAGCCTGCCTCCACCCCGGCCCCCTGCCCAAGAGAGAGACAGGGAATGCCCTTTCGCTCCAGAAGCTCAATGACTAATGTCATCCCCCATGCTATGCCAAATAAACCGAGCCAAGGGGATCTCCTGCCTGCCCTTGACGCGGGGATGCTCACGCCAGCAGCCTCGTGCTGGGTGGCACCGGGTGCATCCTTGCACCCCAAATAACTGACCCCGCCTTGCACCGGCACCCCCACACCCCCCTCCTCCAACCCCGGGGAGGATCCCAGTCCCTGGGGCGGGAGCACCCGAGCGGGGACAGCCCCTGCTCTCCGCTCTATGCTAGGCCCGACGGGCTGAGCCGAGCGGAACCGGGCCAACCGGGCGGCCCCGGGCCGGGGATGCGGGGCGGGGGCCGGGGATGCGGGGCGGGGGCCGCGCAGCTGAGGCGGGCGCACAATCCCCCTTTCAGCGCGTCGCCATGGCAACCCGCCGGCTCGCCGCGGCCGCTCATCCGGCCCCGTTAACCCCCGCCGTTACCCGCCGCCGCGCTCGGCCCCACCCGTTAACCCCCGCCGCGCCCAGCCCCGACGCCCGGCCCGGCCCGGCCCCGGGCGCCCTACCCCGGGACCGGGACCGGGACCGGGACCGGGACCGGGACCAGCCCGCGGCCACCCCCGCCCCGGGAGCCCCATCACCGCCGCGGCGGCCGGCCGCAGCCCCGCGCCGTGGGACCAGTGCGGTCCCGCCCGGCCGCCGTCCCCAGCAAAAGCCATCGCGGGCCGGGCCGGGCCGGGCCGGGCCGGGCGGGGCGGGGCGGGGCAGGGTAGGGCGAGGTGCACTCACCGTCGGGGGCGGCGGCGCGGCTGGGCCATGCCGGTGGCGGCAGCGGCTGCTCCGCGCCCCGCTCTCCGCGCAGTCCGGCCCGACCCCGCACCGAGAGCGCGCGGCGCGTGCACGGCGGGGGCGGGCGGGGGAGGGGCCGCACCGCAGCACCCCTTCGCTGCTGCCGCCGCCGCTGGCACCGCCGCCTGGTACCGGTACCGCACTGACCGGGCATCCCACGGCCCCGCCGCTGCGCTGGCCGGGCCCGGTACCGCATGCCCTGGCATCTGCCCCGCCCTGGGTACTGCACCGAGGGGGTGTCGCACCCGCCGGGCACCGCGCGGTCCGGTACCGCGCCCACGGGGTACCGGCGGTGACCGCACCTGCACCCCCGATATCCTCCACGGCCCCCGGAACCCTGCCCTGCACACGGCACCGGCACTGCCCAGCTACCGGCCCGGGCGGGGGTAACCGGGACACCTGCACACCCTGGGGCACCCCGCACCGCCCCGGGTATCCTCTTCTGCCCGGGGCGTCCTGCAGCACCCCGGGCACCTGCACTGCCCTTGGCATCCTGCACCACCCTGGGCACCCACAGCCCTGCCCCACTGCACCCTGTACCTGCCCCAGCCACAGGGGTCCCCTCCACCTGCCCCCGCGCGGCCCACAGCCGCCCCTGCCTCTCCCACTGTCCCGCAGCTCTCAGCTGGTCCGGGGAGGATTCACCAGGTACCAGTATGAGATGCCCCATCCCAGCCTCAGCCCTGGGGCCAGGCGCAGCCCTGCCACCCGTCCACCCCTGCCATGCACTGGGCTGTGGGCTCAGCAGCCACAGCCCCATAGGCCCCAGCAGCACCGTGCAGCAAAGACCCAGCACACTCCCCTTTCCTGCTGGCGTGCCCCTTCCCAGCACGGGAATATCTTCCTCTCCCACACAAGTTCTCCTGGCAGGACCTGCCTGTCCTCCAGCCTGCCTCTGCCCATGGCGGGACTACCTCTCTGTTACAGTCCTGCCTGATGGGATTACAGAAATCATTTGAAATGGTATGGATTTGGGTCCTGCTGGATGTATCTGGTCTCTGCATCTCTCCTCTCTGCCGTAGCCAGGGCAGCATCAGCCGTGATGCCTGATCAAAGAGGAGGATGTGCAGTTACCAGCAGACACCTCCACACTTTCTGATCTGGGCAAGGGGAGCTGGGCTCTGCCTCCCTCCCGCTGCCAGAGCTGCAACCCAGACCCTATCCTACCCAGGCTCTGCAGAGCAGCCATTGCTTGCCATTTAAAATGCTTGTGTGGCAGCATGCAAAGGGCAGGCATTTATTTCGTCTCTCCCGCACGCCACTGGCACGTGCACTGAGTCAGTGAACGTGCAGCCGCAGGGAGATCCCTGCACCCTGATGCAGGTTGGGCTTCACCGGCCCCAGCGCCTTTCAGCTGCCGCTGCAGAGCAGGTTGGAGCTTTCCTGACCCTCCTGCCCCACTCCCTCTCCAAGGGACTGCTTGCTGATGGACCGCAGCTTGGCTGATTTTGTTGCTGGCCTGTTATACACAGGGTGAGCTGCACACTGCCACCCTGTACGCCCCTGAGCAGACAACATGGCCCAGCGCCTCTTGGAATGGATGCACAACCCTGCCCCATGCCCACCAGGGTTCATCATCCCTGAGAAGCATCTTGAAGGAGCCCCTGGACCAGTGCCAGGCTGCCCCACAGCAGGCAGGGCTCGCAGGCATATCTCCCTGTGTCCCGCTGCCCAGCAAAACCAGTCCAGGACAGCATCATGATGCATGGCTGCAGTGGTGCCTCGTGGCCCACTCCCCACCATGGGCACGGCACGGGGAGGGGCAGGTGCTCACAGAGCTGCTCCACTCCCAGCTTCAGCTGCTTGAGTGGGCAGCGATTTTCTTGCACAACACCAGCTGTGACGGTGCCTGACAAACCACCTTTGCCTGGGGCATGGTCCATAGGGACCACCTGTGCCAGGCTGCAGGGTGGGATGGGTGCATGGGGCACGACCTGCTCCTGCCCACTCATCACCTCACCATGCCAAGCCTCGTGCAACCTCAGGCTTCTCCCCATGTGCTGGGCACACACCGCCTATGGACCCTGCCCAGGCACCCCTTGGGGCTTGCCCTCAGCCCCAGGGAGCACAGCATCAAACACACACACCCCACCCCAGACTGGTGGCCACAGCAGGGCAGCCGCGTGCATTACTCAATGGGCAGCAGCATGCAATAAAACCCCCTAGTCGTCTCTGGCTCTGTCACAAGCAGCGTTTAGCCATGACTCTGAGGAGCAGAAGGGCTGGAATCTGTCAGACCTGCTTAAAACCACCGTGGCTCACTGCTAACGTGGAGCACAGCAGCAGTGGCTGCAAGGCACACAGCCAGGCTGGGCAGAGCGCAGGTCCCCAGACATGCCCCATGCCATGACCAGGTCTTGGACCACCAGCAGCCCTTGGTCTGTCACCACAAGGAATCTCTAGAGTCCTGCTCATCCCACACAGACCCAGCCTGCCAAGCAGCCGGCATGGCTGGGGGGAGCCTTTCACCAGAGGAAAGCACAGGGGCAGCCCCGTTACTGGGCCATACAAAAAAAGCAGGGGCCCGTGGCAGCAGGCACCTGACCCCAGGGAGGGACAAGTCATCCCTTTCCCCCAAGGAGGCAGGGTGGTCCCTGGGGCGCTTTCACCAGATCCCTGGGGCCCTGAAGGGCACAAAGCAGGAGGTCAGCACGTGACTCCACACTCTCCTGCTGCGGCACCCCAACCCTGCCAGAGCCACCGTGCAAGTGGCACCCCACTGCACCCCTGCCCAGCACTGCCTGTGGCTGTGCTGCCTTCTGCCACTCCGCTCCAGTGCCAGCTGCTGCAGAGAGCTGCCCTCCCACCTCCAGCATGGCAGGGATGCAGAAGGCCGCATCCAAGATGCCACTTGGTGCAGGCTCAGCTGCCTCCCAGGGCCAGAAGAGGAGGGGGCCACACATGTCAGGAAGAAGGGCTTGTTCTGCCCAAGGGCACTCCCTGCCCAGACCCCAGGTAGGACAGAAGGGAGCACAGCCCTCCTCCTGCCCCAGCCACAGGTCCCTCAGAGCAGGGGCCAGCTGGCATAGTAATCGCTGTGAGCAGGACTTCCACCTCTGGGGTCACCCAGCATAGGCTGTGGGCAAGAAGAACCCCTGGCACCAGCCTCCCTTGGGGCATGAGGGGATGGGACCAGACAGGCTGCTCCTAACAGCCAGCTTGAGCCTGCTCCCCAGCCTGATCCTCAAGGAAGGAGACAAGCAGGGATGCACAGAGGAAGCAGTCCTGCACACACATCTCTCTGTTCTCATTCACAAGGGAGTCCATCTCCATCAGGCATGGCCAGCAACACCTTCTAGCCCACTTGCAACAACATGGCAGGAGCCTGGCACAGGTGCAATTTGGGGATTAGCAGGGCACAGGGTGGCCCCCACAGCTGGCCCCCTGAGAGCAGCTAGGCCCCTGCTCCCAGGGAGGAAAGGGCTCAGCTCCAGTTCTTGGGGCAGCAGACACAGGCCCATCAGCCAGCACATGGGGCACTGCCCTGGGTCACCGACATCTCTCACAGTAGTCTGAGCACAGGTGAGGGCTAGAGCCCCAACAGCCCTCCCTCCTTTCCACACCCTAAGCTTGTCTTCTTGCTTTGGCCTACCCTACAGAACTGTTTATTTGCCCTTAGATTAAGATCACATGCAGCTCTTCCATGAGCCCCTGCGAGCCTCACTATATCCCACACAGATGGGACAGAAGGAAGACATTGGTCAAGAAAAGCTACCAGAGCAACCACAGGTCAAATGGTCCACAAGCAAATTGCTGAGGAAGAACCAAAGAGAAGAAAGGTGCTGGTGATGGCAGTTCCAGGTTTAACAGACAGCAGGAGTGGCGAGCGCTAAGTTAAAGGAGCCAGCTACAGACCGAGATGAGACTCCATGCCACCAGGCTGCATTAGCTAGGTCAAAAGTTGAGAATGCAGCATGTTACCTGCCCAGAGAAAGCACTGTGACTGTCAGGAAGGAGCGAGCAGAGGAGCCTTGGTGCTTATCAGCAAAACGGGGCTGTGATGAGAAGTAGTGTTGTGAGTGCACTCTGCAGCTCCTCCTAGACTGCAGAGGTACTAGCCTGAGCATCTCAGTAACTGCCGTGGCTGGGAAACTGGGCTTGTTAGGGCTCAGAATTACCCTGCGATGTAACTCCCTCTTTGCTTTATACCTCTGTCGTGGTGGAACATGCCACAGACTACTACTAAAGCTCTTAATTGACATACAAATCCTACAAAGCTTGCACAAACCCTTGCAAGCATGTGAACACCTGCTTATGAAACAAACAGCGAAGAAGGGCTTTCTTTCCCAAACCAAATTGTTTAGCTGTTCAAAAAAGCTGAAAATGCAGACATTAGTTCTACTGAGAAAGAGATAAAGACCATGTGTAGAAGTGCTGCTGGGCTATACTGGGAGGAGCACTGAGGAGGAAAGGCAGGCTCTGAATGCACACTCGTTTTGCAAATTAAGCTCTCTGTATTCATCTGAGAATGTCTGTAGTACTGGATTCATCTGGTATAAATAAAGTACAAAATTTTACAATGTCTTAATCATTATTTTAACAAAAATACTAAAAACTGAGTAAAAACTGAAACCAAAGTGGGAAGGGAGACTATCAGCCACAAGGGATCTCCATAAACATTTGTAGAAATCGGATAGTAAAAACACTTTCTCTGTACAATAAAACCATCCTCCTGGCATCTCCCTGTAAGATGGGCAGCAGCAGCAATGGGGGCACAGGCCCAAGGACAGAGGTTGGGGGCAGCCCCAATTTGTGGGTCAGGCTGAAGAGGCTGTATCCAGTCCACAGTGATGTCTCCCTCCTGGATCAGGCTGAAGTGCCACAGATCAGTAGCGTCCAAACGGGTTGCTGTTCTGCTGTGTCTGTGTATCTGTTGGAGGTCAAGACAGAGTTAGACAGTCACAAGGTCTGGTTCAGAAAAGAGATCCCTCTGCCCACATCACCAGCACAGCATGAGGAGTGTGTTGCAGGCTGTGAGAAGAAAAATATAACCTTTATGGCACTCCCTGCTCTGCTCATTTGTCTGAGCCTTTAGGCAGCAGCACAGTCAGGACCCCACATTCTTTAAGGAAGAGACAGATGTGTGCCAGTCCTGATCCTGAAGCTTCTCCAGAGAAGATCTCTCCATTCCTCGTGGTTGAATTGATGCACCATAAAAAAGCCCTGAAAGGTGGCAGCTATCTGGGAGGACGACTTTATGGATGAATTATTTCTGATTTTCAAAGAAAAATCAGCCCAATAACATTGCACAACACTTGCAGCCATACAAGCTGCTCAGACAGCTAGTGTCAAACACTCATCCTGAGGCACGCCCTGAAACCAGAGAGTGAAAGTTTCAGAGACAACTATCCTGGCTCCCTGTCAGCATCTCAGTACAAAAGAAGGACATGCCCAAAGGACTTCCAGATGGCACAAAAAGTGCAGGAAACATGGTAAACTTATTTCAAGAACTTCATGAACTTCCAAACTGCTGGGAGTGATGTTTTGTCATGTACAGTGCTTGCAGTATACTTGGGTACTGCCCGATTAATAAAATTCTGTAGTTTTTTTTCCTGAAACCCCATCAGCATGTTTGACCCAAAGTCAAAGTAAAAGGAGACCAGTGTAACTTGGCTAGCCTGCTCTCCTCAACCTTGCTGGAAAATACTGCATTCAGGGATACCCTGGAGCCTCCTAACACAACCTATCCTGGGCCCAAAGTATTCTTGTCCCCTTCCTACAGCCTCTTCTTGGTTTATGTCCTGCTTTCCACTCCACCCCAGACACTACAAGTAGGAACTCCAGATGGTTCCTCATGGAACTGAAGCAAACCCAATTAGGGAGCACGGAAGCTGCATGCTGACGCATGGCTGCATTGGACCCACACATTTGTTCCATATGAAACAGCTCCGTTTGCTGTACAGACAGGATAAAAAAATACGGCTATTCCGCTATATTCAGATTCTTATATGAGGTCTTCCTATACTTGAATGTCCTGGCTGGGATCCTTGCACAGACTTGTGGTTTGTGAATCAGGCTAGTGAGAAACTTAGCACATTAACACTTCTGTTTTGGGGAGCTTTTTCTGGTCACAAGGACTACAAATTTTCCCATCAGGGAACACGCCTAAGCACAATTTCCATGTCCCCAGTCCACATATTATTACATCTAGCACAGTGTCACACTTATTGCACTGCAAAAAAAAACGTGCAGTCCATTTCTGGGCATTTTGATAGCAAGTCTGTCATTTTTATGGCAGAAAAGCCAGCGAGGTGACAGTAAAACAGCAGGCCATTCAGATGGGAACAGCACAGACACTGGGTTCTGTTTCTAGATCCCTCAGCCAGCAGTTCAACGCAGATTATAGGAATACTATGCCGTTACCCAGTCTGTGATGGCAGCCATGGAAGCCCACAGAACACCGCAAACACAGCAAGTGTGCAGCAACACTTCCCAGAGTACTTTCCCTGCCTCCAGGAAGTCTTGTCCTGATCACAACACGAACACAGTAACTCTAGGTCATCCACCAACTGAGTGCCCCAGGATTACAGCCTCCCTGTGCCCCTCAGAGGTCATCTGCAGCAGAGGAAATACCTCTGAATGCTTTAAAGCTGCACATTGAATCCTTTTGGGAAAGCTGCATGGCAGCCCCTGCAAAGGCTCAGCTCCCTCATCCCTCTGCAGGCAGCAGAAGGAAGGTCTGGAAGGTTGCTCACAAGCTGACAAGCACTGCCTGCGCTGCTACTGTGCCCCCTTGGGCCAGGAGCTCTAAGTCCTGATGCCACCTCCCTGCCAGCATCATTTATGGCCTCAGACAGACAGTCTGGCTTGGCTTTGCTTCTCTACACCAGGGTACCTGCAATAGAAAATGACAGTGAGGAGACTAGGGACAGGATCAAGAACACTAAAGCTTACTGGAAAGCTGCTGTTGAAGCTGTCGAACCAGAGCAGCTGTTTGCTGCTGCTGCTGTGTCTGCTGAAGGCCCTGGCGCTGGAACTGCAAAGAGAGAAACGTAGTTATAGCCACACCACCTGGCTGGCAGCCACAGCATTCACACAAGCCCTAGGAAGTGCAGGGGAGGGAGAAGGGGGGGATGCAGGTGGAGCATTGTTGGATTTGTGCTGGACCATCATGTCCCTCTGCCTCCGAGGGAACACTCACAATGGGCTGCTGGGGGGGAAGAGCCTGCATCCCCAGCCCTGGGGGCTGGCCCTGCGCCTGTGGCTGAGGCACTGTGGAGACCTGGGGTTGCTGCTGCTGCTGTGGCTGTGGTGGCTGCGGCTGCTGCTGTTGTTGTTGTTGTTGTTGCTGCTGCTGCTGCTGTTGTTGTTGCTGCTGCTGCTGCTGTGAAGACAAAAGAGAAGGGACCATCAGGGAACTGTCTGGGCAATGCACACAGCAACAGGGAGCAGAAAGGGCTGAAGGAGGAAGGATGTTTCATGCAGTAACATACCCTCTTACACCATTTTCCTTACAGGTACCTAAATTACCAAAATTTCACCAGGACCCTGTCCTGGGCTGAGAAATGGCAAGAAATACAAGGACAGTAACAAAGTTCTTCTGCAAGATGAGGTATTGACAGATGGCACAAGAGAACTACAAGTCTACTGGTCAGCTGGGGAATGACTAGGAGCAAAGAAGATACAAGGATAGAAAACAAAGAGCTACCTCAAGAGGTTGGCTGGTTCATTTCTTGCTTCCTGGTTAAGATCAGCAATACTGGCTTGACAGAGTACTTGCCTGACCTATTCTAAAAATTTTTCCAGGAGGTAGCAACAGAGCTCCTATAATCTCCCTATGCAATCCACTCGAGGTCACAGTTATTCCTACTACTGGAGCTTTCCCTACTCTCTACCCTGAATCTCATATGTTATGATTTAAGGCCATTTCTTGTCCTACAGCCAAGGGGCAAGAACAGATACCTTTTTTTGAAGACAAAAGATTTGGAGACTTATCTCTCCTCTCGTCTCTGCCTCTCTAATTCGACACCCAGCTATTTCAGCCTTTCCGTCTCAGTCACATTCCCCAACTCTTCAATCTATCTTGCTGCTCTTAGCTGCCACTCATGCCAACTGGTGTTGCACTTCAGTAAAAGGATGCAGATAAAACCAGATGCAGTGCTCCAACCTAGGTGTTGACAGAACTAATTACGGTGAGAATAATATTCAGTGTGTAGGACTTTAAATCACAATATACCCACAAATATCAAGGTTTTTTCATTTCTCCTAATTTTCGGACATTTCTCCCATTTGCCAGTGTAGTTTTGAACTCTCTAGGTCAAAAGAAGAATTTCTAGCAGAAATCAAAAACTACTAATGCTATCATAAAAAACTGACATGGTGATGCTAGGTACAGTTCCGATCACCGGCTCAAAAGGGTAAGGTTGAAACCTTGAAAGACTCAGAAAACAGACAAAACTACGATCAGGAGAAGGGACAGTATCTTAGGAGAGGAGGTTAGAAAAACCTGACCTGTGGAAGCTGCAAGTGCTCCCTAGGAATAGGTTGGGTAAACATCAGAGAGAAAGAAGAGCCAGTAGACAACAGGACACAGTGGACAATAATAATTGGATACAAGAACCAGTCACAAACACATTGAGGCTTGGAGTGAGTTTCTAGAACAGCCTCCTAACTTCCATCTTAAACCAGGCTGGCCACTTAGATTCTTGCAACGGATGCTATGACCTGAGTACATAAGAATGCAGATGACTGACTAAATGAAATCGGGATGGATATCCTGACTCATGTCCTACCTTCTTGCAACAGCTGACTACCAATGCATGCAAGACAAACCAAAAAGCCATCTGTCCTTTCTCCAAGCCACCACATCATGATAGGCAACTCAAGCACCAGGAGTCTGTTCTGCATCTGGTATGCCTCTGATAACACAGCAGGAGTCACAGGAAGAGGGGAGATTTTGGGCACTTCACTTTTTTTTTTTTTAAAGCAACCAGGCAATGTCAGCTAAAAGCTGAAGGTATACATGAAGTTATTGAGCTAGAAGTGCTAGCAGTTTGTCTGAGTGTCCCGGTTTCAGCTGGGATGGAGTTAATTGTCTTTCTCGTAACTGGTGTAGTACTGTGTTTTGGATTTAGGATGAGAATAATGTTGATAACACAGTTTCAGTTGTTGCTGAGCAGTGCTTACACTAAGTCAAGGACTCTTCAGCTTCTCACACTGCCCTGCCAGGTGCACAGGAAGCTGGGAGGGGACACAGCCAGGACAGATGACCCAAACTGGCCAAAGGGATATTCTATACCATATGATGAACAAAAGCAGAGGGGCACAGCTGCTGCTCGGGAGCAGGCTGGACATCAGTTAATGGGTGGTGAACAATTGCATTGTGCATCACTTGTTCTGTATATTTTTTTATCATTATTATTGTCTTCTTTTTTTTCCTGTCCTATTACAGAATCACAGAATCATTAAGGTTGGAAAAGACCTGTAAGATCATCAAGTCCAACCATCAACCCCCAACACCACCATGCCCACTAAACCATGTCCTGCAATGCTTAAACTGTTTTTAATCTCAACCCACGAGTTTTACTTTTTCTCCAATTCTCTCGCCCATCCCACTGAGGGAGGGGAGAAGTGAGCGAGCAGCTGTGTGGTGCTTAATTGCCGGCTGGGGCTAAACCACGACAGTCCTTTTACTTCAACCCCAGCGACAAGCACTGCGGCTGAACTGGAGAACCAACCCATGCTGGTATCTGTCGCCCCTATACACAAGAAGAAATACTGGATGCAAAAGTCAGCTCATTTAGTAAGGGGAGAAACTCCTACTATGGGGGAGATAAAGGAGGACACTTTCACTATCCCCTTCTTCACTTTCCCCTTCTTTTTCTAAATATAAGTGTTGGAGAATGCTAAAAGAAACCAAGTGAATAGTCAGGGGGTGCTACTCATCAAAAGGACTAAAAGCTGCTGACCATGCTACAGGCAGTCTCTCGTCCAGTGCAAGGCAGCAATTCTTAAATACTGCTGACTGCAGCTCTCTGCAGAAACCACTATGTCACTCAGGCCCCTCTCAGAACACAAAGCCTCAGCACTCTGTGCCATGTAAAGTCTCCCCATGTTCTACAGGTTTGCTAGGCTTTCTCATAAGGTATGCAATTCACGAATTAACCCAAACTATTTCTGTGTTTCACCATCAATTCAATACGTTTCTGTAACTCCAAGAAATGTATTCATATCTGTGTACCATAAGTACATTCATAGGACCATAATGCAAATCCATGGAATACTCATGGCTGTTGACACACGCCTGTGAACTTCTTTGAACTTAGAACCTGGAGAGCTGGGTCTAACAGCTTACTTCAGATCAGTTTTTCACCATCCGCTGTTAGCTGTGGAGTACACAGACTGATTCACACCAGATTTCCTGCCATTGGAAACTGCAACCAACGCTTATTTTGATCTTGTGAAAATGCAGATATACCCCTAAAAATGATCTTGTATGGAATAACTCTACCTGCTCTTGTGTGGGCAGGGGGATTTTCACTTTGTTTCTAGCTCCTGCAACACTTCTAAGACAGCTAGCTTTCTGCACAATCTTATGGGCTCAGCTGGAGCAGGAAGAGGTGGGATGCAGGCCACAGAGGACTAAAAAGACCCTCACTGCTCCTAACTTCCCTTTAGCTCATGCTAGCTCATGCTGGGTGACTGGCAAAAAGCAGTGCAGCAGGTGTCTCCATCAGGAGTGGCCAGCTCTAAGGAACAGAGAACCACCTAGCAAACTACTACAGACAGCCCCCAAGAGAGCTGACATCCTTCCTGGCACAGAGGGGCAGAGCAGACCATTGCTGACACAGAGGTAAGCAGCACTGGGCAAGCCTCCTCCAGCTCCAGCAGCCTTCCTCCTGTCAGCAACCACTCACCCTCAGCATCTGCTGCTGCTGTTGCTGCTGCTGCCTCAGGTACTGCTGCTGCTGCTGGTCAGGCAGTATCTGGCTGGGTCGAATTCCTGAGGGGACTCCTTGTGGACCCAAATGGTTCATCCCACTCATCATGGGGGCCTGCTGTATTGACTGGTGAGGAAACCTGAAAGAGAAAAGGACAAGCTCATGGAGTAAAAGATTCATGGGCAGCCAGCTGCTTTAATCCAGACGCAACTTCTGCCATCAACAAGACAGAGAGCCCAAACAGCCCGTTGCAATCCATGCTGCCCCTCTACAGAAAGGTGAGGGACACCAGGACCTCTCAAGGGTTTCATCCAACCTGTTTTTCTAGAAGCCCTAAGTAACAGCCCTCTGTTCTGCATGGTTTCCTTGCTGGATTTATGCCTGCCTAGCAGTGGAAATCCCAGATACAGCCCTTTGATGGTGATCTGCTGGTTAGATTTAAAACAAAAACTATGACTTTCCCAAGTCATTTTTCTCATACTTCCCAATTCCATCTTTCTCTGGCTGGTAACACTGTCTCCTGCCTGCAACTAGCATCTCCAAATTTCATCCTGCCTCTGTTTTTTCCCAGGACTGAAAGCTGGATAAAGATGTTCCCCTGAGGGTGCGAAGGACTCAGACGCTGTATAACACATCATGGAGAACAGGCTTTTCACAGATTGCTGTTAGGGTTGTCTGAGCAGAGCGAGGAAGCCCTTGATGAAATACAGCTTATTAACATCCAGTAGGGTGGGAGGTACCTCTGTGTGTTGCCCAAGGTGTGCCCGTAGCCAGGGGCCTGCTGGTGTACATAGCCGCTTGGTCTCTGCTGCATCTGTCTGACAGGATCCACGAGGGCAGGATTAGAGTTGGGGTGGGAATTCTGATAGGGCTGGCCAGAGTAGGTAGGAGGTACCATTGTGCCTGACTGGGAGGGGTGCTGCTGAAGGCCTATGTGGGAGACGTAAGGTGTGTAACCCTGAAATGAAACAAAAAGCCTTTATCAGTCATGGAGTGAGGTACAAAAGAGAATTTGGAATGCAGGACATCAGCCTCCTGTAAATACTGTCACAAGGCTGCTCATCTCTGGAATTCAGATTCATGCTGCCCAGTAAATGAGTGAGAAGAGCCAAGAGATTTCAGGACTTAGCAGCAGAAACAAAGATACTGCCCTGTGCTGGAGCCAGATTCCAGTCTTACCTGCGGTCACTGCCACTTACCTGGGAGGGCTGCAGTGCTCCATAGGATGGGGTTGGAGCCATCTGGCGCACGGGCTGCTGTCCCATTATGCCTTGGCCCTGCTGGAAGGCAACAGAGAAACACTTTTTTCAACATATCCAAAGGGTAGGACACTGCTGCTCTCTTCTCAGCAGCTCTCACCAAACCAGGCAAGCAGCTTCACTGCTAAGCCTACAAGGCTGCTGCACAGCATGCAGATGCTAATGACTTCTGCCTCACCCCAACTTGGGACAAATAGGCCACTAACATCCCTACCACCCCACAGCCAGGATGTGCCCCCCTCACTGCCCAACAGCCACAAATGCCCCAGTGCACCTCACTGACAGCCTCCACCAACTGTTAGTGACGTGGGCCCACAAAGCAGATAACAAACACAGTGCTGCACCAGAGGAACAGACACAGGAGACAACATTTCTCAGGGCAGAAACAGGCACAGGGTTGGACAATTCTGGGTAGAAGGGAGAGCCCCAGCAAACAGCTTGGGCTTGCTGTACTGTGGGGTCCAGCAACAGCAAGAGCACAGCCCTGACTTACCAACTTTGCTTGAAGCTGCTGCCTCAGAATCTGTCCCTGGGAGACTGGAGGCTGCTGTCTGTACACTGCTGGCTTGTAGGAGGGGTCAATGCCCATCATGCTCCCCATCCCTGGAGGCAGCACACCACTATAGGGAGGACGACTCTGAACAAGTTTCCCCAGTGGCATGCGTACAGGTCTGTAGGATGTATCCAGGCGAGGGCCACCTGCAAGAGGAAGAGAAACAGGCTGACTAGTCACATGCTATTGCTGAGCCTTGTAGCTCCAGAATGACTGTTCATCACTGTATCTAGACATATGACAGGCAAAAAGGGAAAAGTGTAGGGACCTGAGAAGGACCATCTCACAGAAGGAGTTCTTACAAGAGGTTCCCAAACAGAGGCAATATGCTCACCTCTCCTGTGCACCTACCTGCTGGAAGAGGCTGATTCTGAGCATAGAGACCCACGGGTGATTGCCCATATGCCAGCCTTGACATAGTGCTTCCCGACTGGTGATGCAAGAGATCTGTAGGCATACCAACTCCATATGAAACTCCTCGGCTAGGGCCCAACACAAAATCCTGCAAAGACAAAGGTAAGAAAGATCAATGTGCACTGGGAATTCATGAATGGATGAAGAGTATGAAAGGGTTGCAAAGTCCACAGGAGGAAGCTTAGGATGCTATCTGAGCTGGGTAGCCTCCTTCCCTCCCATCAGGGATTAAGAAAATGTTTGCCCTGCCCCAGGCTAGAGAGAGCAGGATAGAGCTCCAGCACACCCAGTTGAGAAGAAACACATCCCATCTTCACCATTACACCACTCTCAAGCTCCTCAGGAAGACTCAAGGGAGCGCTCTGTGGCTAGGAGGGGTGGACACAGGAGGTCCATAGCTGTTGGGCAGTCAATTACCTCAGTTTTGCTGGCAGATTGGTTGCGTTTCTTGGTTTTGCTCTGTTTCTTCTTGCGTTCTTCAGTAGAGGTGGCAGGATTGGAGCTTGTTTTATCAGCCTTGGCTGGTTCTGCAGCTTTCTTCTCTGGCTCTAAAGCTACAGGTGTAGGTGGCTCTTCCTCTTCAGGGGGCAGTGGCAACGGCTCCAGGTAGTAACTGCGGGGCTTGGGTTTCAAGTGCGTGTGGTACAGAAGAAGCCTCTGCTGCTCCTCAAATCTAGACACCTTGCGATCCACCCGGACTGTCCCAAACCATCCCCAGGAGAGGGGGGCTGAGTGCTTTAAGCCCTCAAACAGATCCCAAGGGGAAATCTTCTGCTTTGTGGAGACCTGCAAACCCTTTAAAGCAAAAGAGATAAGAACCTCTAAGTCCCTACTGCTTCTCCTATGAGGGTACAGGAAACTCTATGCTTTCTTCAGGCTCTACTCCACATGTCCCAGTAAACAGCCTGAGCCCTTATAGCGGTCCCTGCTCTTCCACGTGGCAAAGCAGTAATTTCTAAAGGCCTTCATCAACAACTGTCAGTCTCCTTCATCCCATCTCTGCCAGTCTTCTGCACACTGGCACTGGCCAGTAACTCATGTGACAAGGATTATGGGTTTCTTTTTATGCTTTATATAGCCATAAGTACAAAACCAAAGTTCAAATAACTTCTCAGGCCATAGTAGCACGTATCTCCAAGCATCAACTTGCTTTGCCCTTTTTGGACATGATTATGTGCCAGCTTGTCTGCATGCAGCCAGCCACTTCAAGCTCAGCAGGCAACAAGGCGCTGCATACAGATGCCTCCCAAGCTGCGTAGACTCAAGGCATCAGAGAACAAGGTGACACCTGCACTCAGAAGCTGTGATGCAGACAAAAAAACTTCATTTACCTCCTTCTTGAAGATGGAGTCAAATCCAGCTATTTTATTGCCTTTGGTGTCAATGAGGGATCCCTGAGGTTCACAGGTGATGACATCTCGGGTCTGCTTGGGAAGTGGCAGTAGCTGTCGCACCTTCTCCAGGCTGTCAGATTGCCGGTCCCCCAGCTCTTTCTGCACAAGTGGAATAGAGAAGACTTGAATCACTGAGGAAAAATCATCCAAAGCCCACCTATGCCTCTTCTGGTGCTAACCTCCATCCCTGCATTACCTCTCACCTGTGCACCCTTCAGCCCTACAGAGCCATTGCAGCCACCCTCACTGCTTCATCTAAACAGCAGCAACAGGACAAGTACCATTCGTGAAACACGGGTAAATCTGCATAATTGGACAACCACAACACAGCACACACTGCTCCCCATACAGAGCCTGGTGTCCCTCACCCGGAGCTTCTTGACAAGATTCATGTATGCCCGCTTGTTCTCCTCCATGCTGCCCTGAGAAATGCTGGACATATCAGCAGCCAGGGTGCCGTTGATGAGAACACTCAGCATGTCCAACACGGTGGTGAAGAGCTCACTGTTGGTCAGAGCAGAAAGGTCAAAGTCACCTGAGAAGCAGATATAAAGCCTCTGCCATCATAGCAACACCAAACATTATTAGATTGCTGAGAGTACTGCCTACAGTCAGAAGTGCCAAACGCTCTTCAGACTAACCTCCCACATTAATCCTCCTTTTGCTTATACACCACAGGGTGTACACATTTAAGTCAAGTGCAGCATCACAGATTAAGACTGGCCTCTCCTGTCTATCCGTTCAGCTTCTCCAAAAAGCAGGTCCAGACTCAGCTCTCCCTTGCCTACCTCTCTGCATCTGGAAAGCCAAGTTTGCTCTGGATATGTTAGAGTGCACTTGGATACTAAGACCTAGGTTGTATCCTGCTATTACTCTGAAGTCTCTTTCGGCTGTCACAGTACTTCTAACAGATCATCTAGAGAGACAGCTAGCTCACATAAGAAAAGGGGCCGTGCTAACAACTGCCTCCCTCGGGAAGTGTATGGATCAGAAGTCAGCCAGAAAGTTACTTGTTTGACTGCATGTCCACAGTGCCACTGCTGATGATGTCCAGGAGAAGCACAGCCCATTCAGTCGTCTGCTGTGTACTGCGTTGAACTGTGTCAAACATTCCCCCCACCTGGCAGAGAAAAGTAGTTAGTTGCAAGGACACCATGAAGAAACACTAAGATTTAAAAGCGAGAAAGGAGCGTAAACCAGAGCAACTCCTGTGCTACAGCAACTCCTACTGAGAGCTGAAGGAGTCTGCAGTCAGCAGGACAAACCTCAGATGTAAGCAGTAGTGCTGTGGACTGCAAAAGCATTGAAATGGGAAGGCACATCTCCCAAATAGAGACCTGAGCTGTGGATTTCATTCTGGCGAAACAGAGCAAGGGAGTTTTTCCATGCACCCTATCCCACTCAGGGCTCAAGGCCTAGAAGCAGCACAAGTGCCCCTCCTACTTCCTTGCCTCAGGACATATACAGCCCCTCCAGTGTCTGCATGTTCCAAAAAAAGGAAAAACGGCAGACAACTCTTCACCCCATATGGTTAAGCTCTTTTTCTGCAACTGCTCACCAAATTCAACCGCAGTTTCAGGGCCTCATGCATCAGCTGCTTGGCTTTGCAGTCATCTTGGTACTGATCTTCCCGCCAATTCGTAACAATCTAAGAAATTTAGAGCAGAGGACAGACCTCACAAGCTGTACGCTGAAGTTCATAGAGAACAGCTTGTATTGCCCACTGTCCAGTGACTCAGAGATGGTCAGCTCAAGCATCCTGCACCAACCAGGGTAAGATCTTTGCCTTATTGAGCATATAATCAGACAGACAACATCCTCAAGGACATGCCCAATAGCCTGCCTGCTGGAGGAGACAGCCCTTGAGGAAAGTGAGGGGAGAAGCAAGACACCTACCTGCTGAACCTGACTGTACAGAGAGGTGAGGAGGCCTTCCCGCTGCTCATCCTGTCCTTTCAAGCATGTTAGCACCAGTGACAGAAATGGCTGCTGGCTCAGGAGGGACATGCTGCAGAGAGAACAGAGAAGGAGCTATACTGCCAGGCTGGGGGATCGGTGCAGCAAGCATTGCCTGCCCTTTACCCCAGGACTCACCTCTTCTGCTTCTGGCGGTCCCGCTCTTTGCGGGATGAGGACCCCAGATGTTGTCCTTTCTCCAGTTCTTCTCCAGCAGCTTTCAGCACATGGCCCTGCACTGATGTTGGAAGCTTGGCAATCAGAGGGGCCACCAGCCACACTCCTGATCTCTCCAGGGAGCTGTGACAACACAGGAGAGAAAAGCAGTTTGCAATCCAACCTATGATTCAGACTCGTCTACAAGGCAGCTGCATGCTGGGACTACACCTACCTGAGAATGGGTTTGGATTTGTTGCTGGCAGGTGTGGCACTTGCTGAGCTACTGATGTTGTTGACTCCATTGCCAGCAGAGCTAGCAGAGCTGGTCTCTGCTGACTGCTGGAATACCTCAATGGTGGCCTTGGCTATATTTTCTAACAAGGAGTTCATCTCCTGGAGATAGGGAAGAAAAGACAGCCAAGTCCTTCTCCGAGAGCACCCACTGACAGGGCTTGCACATTTCAACACAACTCAGTACAAACCCAGTTTGCCAACTTCCCCATGGCTGCTGCTCTTTGGGTCTCAGACTCATCACATCCTTCTCATGCTTGGCTTTCACAGGCCTGACTCCCTCTTTGTTTACTTTCTCCCTATAGCCACTTCTGCCAGGCCACCTCCCCACCACCTCACAAGCAGCCACTTCAACACTGGCAACACACACCCCTGTATGGTCCCTCTGAGCAGACACTCACATTGCTTGCCGTCTGCTTAATCATGAGCTGCAGCTCCAGCGAGGACTGCCTCATGGTCCACTGGTCCAGATTCTGCAACACACGCATACATACTTCATTTGAGTCTTTATCTCAGGTCAAACTACATCAACCCACACTCTCAGCTCCCATACTAATGAGTGTCAGACCCCGCAGAGGGCTGTATTTTGGACAACCCCACTCTAACACTACATTAGGCAATTACTAGGACACTCAGATTCTGCCAGGAGCCTGCACCTGTAAGATGCGTTTAATCCTCTGCCGCTGAGGATTTTCTCCTTCCTCATTGTCCAGCAGCCGGTGTGGATAACAAATCAACTGCATCAGCCTCTGGGCCTGTGTGCTGCTCAGGACAGGATCCTGCAAGTCATTGCTGTCTTCACAGAGGGACTTCAGACATCGCTCACCTACCCACTCCTGCAAGACAAAGGCAGAGTCAGCACAGTCAAACTGATGTCTGATTCCAAACCAGCACCCCTGCTTTCAGTCTCAGAGAGATGCAGGGAACACGTCAAACTCATAAAAACCTTATTAGTACGCAGTTATGCCTGATAGACATTTCTCTTCATGAACTGCACTCCTGATTCAGCAGGCGTCAGGCACAGCACAGCAATCACAACAGAGGAAACATCAACTTTAACAAGTCAGCAGTGGTGAAACACAGTAGCTGCTGTTTCTTTTGATAAAATATTGGTATGATTTAACAGTACACAGTCACTACCATGCCCAGCCTCCATCAACACTGTTGCTTAGGGTCAAAAGATCAGAAGGGATCACTTAAAATTATTTGGTCTATTTCCTGCACAACAAAGCCTGGGAGCTGTCCTAAATTAAATAATTCAGGGCTGCAGCTAAGGCTAAACTAGAACACGTCTTAGGGAAAAGCACACCCCTTAATTCTCAAATAGTGATGGAAAACACACTGCCATCCTTAGTAAAAAAAATGACTTCTCAAAGCCTGGAAGGGGAAACAACTGACTGGACGCAAGCCATTTATAAAGTCGCAAATCATGAGGACAAGGTAGACAGGAAGCTACTATTGTCAGCCTCTCAATTTCAGCTGGTGATCCCTAAATGTATGATAATAAAGGCCACAGTTTCCAAAACAAACATGAGGTAGGTACTTCACACAATTTACAGTTAACCTGCAGCATTTGTTACTGCAGGATTTTTTCATATTGAAAATCAATTAGGCAAATTCATGAAATTAAAATCTGTAGAAGACTGCTATATAAGCACTTCTGCATCTGCAGAGCAAGCCTGATCAGAGAATTCTTCCACTGAGAAGTGACAACCAGAGGAGAAGAGATGAGGATCCAGGTCATGAGAACACAGGTGCTGGTGCTAAGCCTACAAAGCTGGGAACAGTCCCTCTCAGCAGCAGACAGCACTCTAAGCACTAAGTAGAGCACAAAGATCAGGAAGGCTAAATCTCTGGTTTGAAATCCTTGTGAAACCACAGCCTAGATCTTCAGTTTCATCCCAGATGAAGTTTCCACTTTGCCAATACATGTGATCTGGTGATTTCACCAATGCCTGTTGCATTTCTCCCCTTCAGTGTCGCTACATCATAATCTCTTGAAACTTCTCTTCCTTGCATACGTACATGCATATCCTTAGGAAGACCCTTTTTGTGACTTGCTCAGCTTCCTAAAAGAATTCAGACTTTGACCCTGATCCACTTCATTGGTATAATCTCACAAATAAATATAAAGTCAACAACCATCTTCAACCTTGAGGGACTTCTACGCTCTCCCTCTCTGTGCAACATTTCTTTACAAAACAGCTACCTCTGCAGGCTTCATATTACTGAAACAGAGCCCCTCATCTGCCTCTTCAAAAGAGAGCACTATGAACATTTTCCAAGCACTACAGACAACTCCACCATCCCAATCACCAGATTCAGGTTAGCACCTTTGACTCAAGCCTCCCTCTTGGCTCCCACTGTGGTTTATCACAGCTCTAAGAAATTAACCTTTTCAAAAGACCAGTCACAATTACATTTATTAATTTAAACAGGCTAAAGGGCAGACCAGCAACTATGTCATATTCATTTGCATCTAAGAAACCTTTAACTTAATTCTAGAATCTGCTCCTTGTCCCCACCCCCTCACAATGAAGTCTATTATACACCTGAAATTGAGATACAACATTTTCCGAGTTTGACAAGTCACAACCTATAGTTTAAGGCATTCTACAGACATTTCAGAATTGATAGTGTGAGTTCTGCAGCATCCACCACTCACACTGGAGGTGCTAATATTAAACACATAATTTTAACAGCCCTTTACAGCTGCAGGAACCCTGCAGGAGCTCTGGCACAATTTGGTGGTACTCACTGGTGTCTACTGGAATGCTCACTCCTACATAACCAGCGCTGCCAACAATTGCTACGAGTAGTGATACCTGACACTGCTACTCCCTCCTGTACACACACACACACTTTCTACCTACTGTGAGTCCTTCCTACGTAGACTGGGACCAGCAAGGTAATTTCTACTTCTGTCAATGCTGCAGTCAGGTTTCAGTAACACGAAGTATGTTGAGTTTATGCTCGTAAATAGGTGGCTCCGATTCTTCTTCGGTAGGCTGGTACCATTGCTATATAGCGAGCCAATTAATAAACAACAGCATCACAAAGCATGAGGACAACATTAGTAATACGGAATACAGGTTTCAAATTGTAACTCTGCATCTTTCCTGTTGACAGAATAAATCTGCAACCAAGGCCAAGGACACCCTTCAACACTCATTTTCATACAGTACTGGTAACAGCCACTCCACTCTGCAACTAAGTACCTTATTAGCCAGGTTTCAGTTCCCCAAATGTCAATTTTCCACAAAGGAACAGAAATACTGCTGCTGTCAGATTAGGCTAAGCAAAAGATTTTTGTTGTTGTTCCTTTAATTAACTAAACAGGGCACTGCAAAGCCCAGGGATACATTAACAGCATAGCTGCAAGCAACACTTAAGCTGCATTCTGAAAGGCACCATTTATCACTTCAACAAGCTGTCTTTCTCATGCTTATCTTTTTTGCCTCCAGCACACATCATCTCAGCAAACCACTCCCAGCACTCCCCTCTTTGGACATGAGCCCTGTGCTGTTGCCAAAGCAAAGGGGATGTGCAGTCCCTGCATACTGCAACACCTAATTCTTGACAACTGTTTGCCTCTAGTTTTTGCTAATGGTGAGCAATCCTTAGCGCCATCACGTGGCAGAACCATCACAGGTTCTCTACTGATCTTTCAAAGAAATACCTGCCAAACCCAATTTGCAGAAAGTCACATGGGATATATCTGTCTGCAGAAGGGATAAGGACAAACCTAGAGATGAGAGAAACTCACCTGTTGACATATACTCCTTAGTACATACTTGGCATAAATATCCAAGCTAGCTGTTTCTACAGTTACTACTCGACCACCGGCCTTCCTGGTGCCCAGCTCATCATCCATGAGATCATCAACACCTCCAGGGTGGGAAAAGCCAGAGCCTTTCAGTTCTGCATCTCCTACAAGGAAAGCACAAGTGTCACTTAATCATCAATGCTAAAACTAAAGCCTGACCCACAAAACATCTTGAGCTTTTGTAAACTCTTCCTGCAATCAGCTATCTCTCTGCAGCTAAGAGATACAAAGCACGTTTGCAGCTCAACCAAAGCGCTTCAGACAAACCACATATCCACCAAAACAGATGTCCTCTGGCCTTCTGTACAGCCAACACATGCAATACAGTGCCTTTCTCCCACCCCCTGAAAAACATTCTTACAGGTTCAGACTAACACAGGTACACACCCAGAACAAAGACAGCCTTCAGCACTGCAAAGACTGCTCCATCCACAATACGATTCTGGGAAGCTGCCAGTAAGTGACGGTCACAGGAAGAGCGGATTCCCACCGTGGGTTTGTCTGCAAAGAGGACAATAGGGAAGGGCAATACCCAGCAAGAGAGAAAGGCGCAGGCTCCAGAGCTGCCTGAATTACGTGCCAGCCAGTACTGTAAAATGCAGCTCAGAGAATCCTGAGGCTAGTCCTTTTCCCAGCTGTAACATGGGGTCAATTTAATTAAGTTTCACAAAGCATAGTGCCAATCATGCCGTGACAACTGAACCATGAAATCCAAATGGGGAGCAGTGCCTGTGTCATGAACTCCAAGCTCCAACAGTACCCTAACCTAGAATACAGGCTGGATTTAGAGATCTGAGCTATCAGGATACTGATGAGGAGCCAAGAACAGAGCTTCCTGGACTGTTTCCATCATCAGACAAAACGAGAGTGCTGTAAAATAGCAGCTTCTGGCACCAAGTTAGAGGCTATACAAAGCTCTAGACATAAAAAAAAGAAGTGATCATTATTCTAATGGCTTAGTGATGGCAAGGCCACCTCTACTGGCTGGTTTCCTGCCTCCAAGGGCCTCCTCCCCAACATGCCTGGCTACCAAGGAGTGACATAAATGGAAGGATATTGTTTTTTGTCCTCTGCAGAAAGCAGTGTATCAGCCTTTGCCCGCTTTATTCAAAGCAAGCGGGTCATGATCTCTAATCATAGGGTTCAGCATCGCTTTTCTTGGGGTTCAAGAGCCTCAGTACTTTCACAATAAAGAAAGGCTCTACTTCCATTCACTTACTGCCATCTTGCTGGCATGGGTTCAGCTGCGGAGTCTTAAACAGATGGAGTAAAATCCGGCAGGTCAGACGTGCTCCTGGTTCTGAGTCCTGTTCACTGCAGGCTATGTAAAGAAAACAGTCAACTGATATTTCTTAAGCACTGGGACAGCTGACTCTCAATCCAAAAGCTATTCACAGTGCACTGCCCTGGAGCAGCCAGTTGAGAAGCTGCAGCAGCCTTGTTGTACTTACAAATATAGAGCATGTGCAGCAATTAACATGCAAGTGAGAAAATCCATCAGTATTATCCCCCATGACATGCACTGCACTCTCCTTGCTCCACCTTCCCAGTTTCACCCTGTCAGAGTCTGGATGCTGCAATCCCCAGAGCAAAGCTAGGAAGGCTGGTGGCAGAGTAAAGGCAGACACACCCAGGTGTTGTAGGCCCAACTGGTCAGCTAGGTGCTCTAGCCAAAATGCTAAGCTAAACCATATCAGCAGTGGCAGGTGTACTGCTGGAGTTCAGAGCTGAGTACACTGGTCAGACAGTGTGGCTGATAACATCTCTCCATGCTTATCTCAGCTCGCACACAAACTCCAGAGAGCAAGACACTGAAAAACCTTAGCACAACCAGTTTTTTATAGAAACCAAAAGGCCAAAAACTCTCTAAAGCAAAATGTCCAGTTCTAAAGCACCATACTATAAAAGAAGCATTGGAGGCATGTTTCACAACTACGGGGTTCACAAAGTATCCATTAAGCACAGGCCTTTGGGCCAGAACTGAGACTAAGATCAGCTTTCTGCAGGGATGCACTTACCAGCATTAAGGAGTGAGGGGATAGCAGCACAGCGAATCAGGTCCTCCAGCAGCAAGCACTGCCGGGCAATGAGAATGGCAACAAAGGTGGCCAAGGAATCATGGAAAGATAAGTCACTGACCTGGAAGAGAGGAGATCAGCCAGTGATCACAACAGCCTCTGCCTCATTCCCTCTGTCAGCAATTCCTCAGCTTGCCTAGGAGCTGGGGGGTAGAAGAGCCCATAACCCCAGGTCAATGTCCGTGATCAGCCCAGGCTGCAACAAACACAAAAAGGTAGCCCTGGTATCCAAAGCCTTTCCCCTGTCCTCAGAAGACAAAGCCTCCAGCCCTTGTTCATTTCTGCCTTCTCCCAAGGGATCCCTCCACTCCTGCTTCAATTCCTTTTCCCCTTTTGAATGTTTGCACTTGCATCAACATTGCAGAGGAGATCATTGAAGCCACAGGTCCCATTATTGGAGGAACAGCACAAAGCTTTGAGCACACCCAGCCACTCGGCGCTTAGAGACTTGCAGTAGCCAGTTAGCTCAGCACACAGGATAGCAATGTCGTTCACCCTGTTAAATAAATAATGAAAAAAGCAGAGGGTCAACTTTGCGACTCATGCACGCCATCAGGTCAGTGATTCTCTAAGGGACCCCAGCTCCTTTTTCCTCACACCCCAAGAGAGCCATAGACTGGCTACTGGCTTTCTTACCCTCACCTAAACATTTTACTATCTCAGTAGAACCATGAAAGTTCTGCCTCTCACCTGTCTGGATCGTGGTGTCCCACACACACATGCATAAGTGCATTACAGACAAAACTGTAGCGGTTGGCTGGGTTTTCATTGAGGCTCTTTCCCAGGTTGGTGTATGTAAAGTTATGCGCAGATGGATTTTCAATAGTGTCAATCATGAATTCTGGTTCCCATAGCATGTTGGAGTCAGATGGCTCAACATTGCAGTAGATTGTGTTCTTCACTTTGGAGCAGAAGTCACTAAACAGGACAGGAAAGAAAGATTAGGAACACAAAAACCTAAGCTTCCACTGAACTCTAGTAAGCAAAGCAATCCTGTGCAAGACAAACCCTCCCTAGGCAAGAACATGTGGAAACTCAAGATCACTGTGTACCCACAAAGACTCTCTCAAAAGAGTGAAGCTTTTTTTTTTGTCGTGGAAGCACCTGGAAGTTACCTGTGGGCTAGTGAACATAGCATGGGAATGGCTATTCCAGGTCACATTGGCGAAACACCTAGCTCAGCCCTTGGTGTCAGAACAGTTGATGCCCAGAGAAGAGTTTAAGAGCAAGGCAGGCATGTGGCAATACTGCTCCAGCATCCTTCCCCACCCTGCTGCGACTTAGGGCTCACAGATTTTCAGAGTTAAAGATAATGCTCTCCTCAACAGATTTTCCTCCTGGAAATTTGTTCACCTGCTTTTTGAATCCAGTAGATTTTTGATGTTCACAACATGGAATGAGTTCCATGTTAACTACAAGAACTATGAAGTTTATTATTTTGTTCTGAACCTACCATTTGTTATTTTTTATCAATTCCTTTTTGTGCTTGTATTGTAAGATGTATTGAACATTCAGTTTATTTTCCATATCAACCAGAACTTTACAAACTGCTATCATTCCCCCTCAGTCCTCCTCTTCTGTGGGGAGGAGATTCAGTTTCTCATAAGTAAGTCATTCCAAACCTCTGGTCACCGATCCACTAACCCTCCTTTGGGCCTAACTCCACTACATGATTTTTGGAGTCTGTTGCCCCAAACCACAAGGCACCATTGTACCATGACTTAAATGGTGGCCTAATGATGCTCTCTGGTCTGTTCTCCATTCCTTTCCAAACAATACCTAACATTTAATTTGCCTTTTGGCTGTTACTGAACACTATGATGACATTTTCAATTACGTATCTGTTACAGCCCAAAGATCCTTTATCCATCTGATAGTACATAGACATCACTACATAGAGTTTGGAAGGGAACAAGGACAATCCTGTGTGCATTATTTTATGTTTAACAACACTAAACTTCATCTGCCAGTTTATCAACTGGTCACCACCACTGCACCCTACTACAACAGTCTGCAGCCAGCTTCTATTGCTATAAGGTGAATAACAGTTATATGAAAAAGTTTTGATATCACCACTCATACAACTTGCAATGCGTAGAACAGCACAAGCACTAGCAGAGTCCTCCGGGACTCCTCAGGGATGGATCACCCTCAAAATACGAACTCCTTCCCCCTCCTTGTCTCCATCTCTAACCTATTGTTTGCCTGCTAGAGGATATTCCTTTTTATCTGTGGCCATTTACTTTAAAGCCTTGCTGAACAGCTTTTGGGAATTCAGTTAGACTAGTATCAGGTTTCTCATTTCCATGTGTGTGATGACTCCTTCAAAGAATTCCAATGCACCTGTGACCACAGCACTCCCTCTTCCTCTCAATTCAGTCAAGAGAGAGACTTCAAAGGCTCTCAGCAGCCAGGAGCTTAGTCAACTGACACCAAGGCAGAAGCCACTCTCACAGCCCCTCAATGGGGGGTAACACTGAGGGTTAGACATCCCTACAGCATGCCTGCACTGGAAACACAAATAGGGAGCAAGGGCTGCAAGAGAAGACGAGATGAAGCACTGTACTGGGAAACAGGGCTGTCAGAGAATTACCCCTTCACAGGATCATGTAAGCAAAAAGCCAGGGAGGTCTGTGGACTCCACCTCTGGTCTTCTAAGGGAGGAGCTCCACAGGGAGCTGGTGGGAGGACAGCTCCCAAGAGAAGAACTGCAAAGGGCAGAAGGCCACAGAGTAAAGTAAGCCCATGGGACAGAGCCTGGGGGCAACATCAGCAGAGCAGAACCTGAAGAGCCAACAGGGGCAGAACAAGGATAAGGAGTGCAAAGTAGCACAGGAACAAACCCAGAACCAAGCACAGCAGGTTCAGAAGTCCAAGGATTATTAGGAAACTGAGCACAAGCAGAGAACAACCTTTAAAATGAACTGCTCAGTCATCAGAGAGTTTGGTAGGAACAGACCTCTCTACTTCTGTCCTCTAGGAGTGGGGTAATAATAGATCTGTGGAGGTGCAGAGGACTACTGAAGGTAATTTACCAAAAACAACTTCACGATCTAAGTCGAAATTATACACTGGGTCATTACTGCCTGTAAAACAGGCACTACTCACAAGACTTCGGTTGCCCATTGAGAGAATCTCAGGGACAATCCCATCAGACAAGATCACAAGCAAAGCTTAAGCCAAGGTGCTATACCAGTCAGCACCCACTGTATCCCACTTGCCTCACACTCACCTAAAGAGCTCCCCAAATTTACTTTTGAGGTGACTGCAGGAGGTATACAGGTCATAGAGATAGGCCAGGATACAGCGCTCTGCTGAGGAGCCATCTGAGCGGTTCATGCCATGTTTCACCACCCCACACAGACTGTATAGAGAAAAAGAAAAATGCTGCAGCAACACAGAAATAAAATCTGAAGGAATAACTTCATTACATAGATATCTTCTTGAGCTCACAGGAACAGTGCTTACTGGGTAACATATCTTGTCCACCGCAAATTCTGCGAGCTGAACCCTCAGACACAAAGTTGTTGCCTTTTAGGTAGGACATAGATACATTCCTGCCCCTTGCAAGCCCCCAGAAGATACGTTGCTTCCTTCCACTCAGTGAGGGGAAGATTCCCTTACCCTTCGAAGACCTGAGCCATCTGGTCCTGGTTCAATATAAGGCAGGAGTGGTAGTGCCGCAGCACAGCCACAATGCACAGGCACAAGCTGGTGGTGTAGCTGCCAACAAGGTCGGAGGATTTCAACAGCAGTTCTGCCTCCACCACGCTCAGTTCATTCAGCAACTGCACCCAATGACAGAAAAACCCTTCAACAGCCACAGGGGTAAGGTATGGTCAGAAATGGAGCAGGCACACCACACCCACAGCCTATAGGACCTGCCAGGAAAGAGACCGGCAGGCACTTTCTGCCTAGAGACGTACCCCTGGAACAGCTGGCACCCCATACTTAGGCACAATGTCTCACTCAGGCAGTGCAAGGAGCTGTCAGTGCTTGGGTATCAGACGACAGCTGAGATATGGTCACAGATAGTAGCATGCAGCTTGTTTGGTAATTCTTTCCTGCATAAATATCACTCAGTTCCCTTTTTAAGGCTAACAGCCTCAATTCCATCAGCAACCATAGCAAGGCTTCAAGAGACGCCTGGCACAGGCTGCAGAAACAGCAACAGGATTTTAGTAGGATCCAGAAGGCAGCCTGCACTGCCATGTGCCAAGGATCCTTCCAGGGGAGCGAGGTGGGGGAAGCTACCAGAGACAGACTATCCCCTTCTCACTCAGAACAAGGCCTTGCTGCAGCCAGGGACAGAGATGCAATGCAAATCCTTTGGAGACAACCCTGAAGCCTCTGTAAGAATAATCCTCAAAACAGCACATGTAAGACTACCTGCCACTAACAACCTAACAGCTGCAGCCCAGGAGCACCACAATGACCACCTAATCTGTTCACCTCCATTGACACAGGTCAGAGGGTCACTAATGATCCCAAGAGCAGCCCAACAATTGCAGCACAGATCTGCTGCCTTTGAGGCTGATGAACCCCTCCACAGGAAGCGTTTGAGTACACTGCACTTACCTGAATGGCAAAGTCGATAAGACCACTGATATTGAGTGAATACTCCATCAAGTCAAATATGAACTGCACATGCTGTACCAGAGGCAGGTGGTATGACATTCCCAAGGCAAAGCTGGTGATCTGTTCCAAGACATTGCGAGATACCTGCAAGTGCAAGACAACACACAGTACTATCTCCCCTTGCAGAAGTCCCTCAGCAGGCCCATCTCCCTTTCCCTCCAGGAAGCTGCTCTCAGTAATGCAAAGGGACATAGTCAGGGCCCAAGAAGGAGAGCAGTCTTGAAAGTTTCATACCTGAGATGTGACTTGGTGCTGATCAAAGTGAGAGAGGTGCTGGAACTTTGCAAAGATATCTTCAGCTGTTGGGAATGCTTCTGGCTTGCTCTTTTTCCTCTTCTGGCCTTCCTCTCCACCTATCAGAGTTGGGAGGATCAGAAAACAGTATTAGGCTACCTTCACCAAAGGAGAACTAGACATCAGCCATCAGCACCTGTCAGTCCCTCAGCAAGACCAGCCCCTAACACGCAGCATAGCCAAAAAGCCCGAGTCCCAGAACTTAAGCTGTTAAGGACCATCTCATCTTCAAAACAATAAACTGCTGAGGAAGGAATTTCTAACCTGCGAATGACAGTAGGGTTAACATCTAGTTTACCCCAAGTGACGGTACTCCTTGGAGGGGGGAAAAAACCTTTCTCTTGCAATTTAGAGGTACACCGATTCCCTGATGAGAACAGACGTTCTGGATTGGAGACGTTCAGCCTCAAAATTTTTTGTCAGAGCACCCCATCTTTTAAAGAATCATCTTTCTACCACATTTCAAGTTGCCTTTCAGGAATCAGACTAAGAAAAAAAATTGTGGCCAGGTTCTCAGCTGATGGAAGTCAGAGGCTATCCAAAATTTCCCATCCTATGCTTTTAGCATGTGTCCCAAACATAACGGCATGCTACATTTAGTCAAGGTCTTTGCCAAACATGCAAAGTTCTCTTTGCTTCTCGTGCAAGGATCTAAATCCAAGAACTAAAGAAAATAAAATTTGAAAAGCCAAAGTTTTGGCCAGGGTCTCACTCTGAACCTGATACGACTTAATCCTCTTCTGAAGAAAAGTTCAGTTAAACAGATACTGTCAGCAGGAAACCAATCGTCTTACTTGCTTGTTAGTAAGTTTTGGAACAGAGCACCATTCCAGACTCTCAGTGACTAATACAGCTCACCAGGCACTGTAGATTATATAAAATCCCTTCACTGTGACACTCCAGACAAAGGAGCCAGCCAACTGGAAAGACGCTCCTACTTCAGAAAGGAGTGGCTCAAGCTCTACTAACCCGTCTCAGCAGTGCTCTTTCTGTTTAAGACTTTTAGAATGTCTTTGGTTATTTTCTTGATTGTATGCCGAGCATCGTCCCGTTGTTTTCCAACCCCAAAAAGAACTACCAACCGTTGGTTACACTCGTGACTGCACGACTCCTCCTAGGGAAGCAAAAGAGACAACTGCATTAGCAACTATGAGGCTGAATGCTTTAATCTTGTTTCACATCTGGATCTCTTAAAGGAAAATGAAAGCTTCATCTCAGAAGTTGCTCTGGGAGTAAGCAAGGAGACATCTTAAGTAGATCATCTCCTGCAGCAGTGCAGGAAAGCATGACTGCTCCTTACCCACCCACAGCAGTACTGCAGGGAAACACAGCAGCCTCCTGACCAGAGCACAAGGCAGCAACAGGGGAACAGTTATGAGCAGGTCTCATACCTGAGGAATAGGAAAGTGTGTTGCATACTGGATGTGCCGAGGCTGGTCATACAGGGATGCTAGCATTCCTTCCACAGACTTATCCTTCAGCAGAGGCTTTGCTTCCTTTTCGGGATCTGGTTTCTCAGGGGAAGGGCTGGCTTTAGATTCACAATGCATTGGAGGAGAAAACATCTAGGGAGACAAAAGAACAAGAAAAGGTAGTTAGGGAACATGGTCATGCAACAGTGAAGATTGCTGAAGGAAGGTACATCTGCTCAGGCCTAAAAAGGAGAAGGAAGAGGGAGGGCTGGAGAAACATTTAGTTCTTAGGGCAATGACCGAGGCGACGTGCTAAGACACTATTCCCATTTCTGCTTCTGGTCCATGTTGTATATTGAATGAAAAATAACAGGAAATAAATAACCACAACGTAGGGCTTTGGGAACAACCACCTCCACAGAACAAGCAAGGATCCTGGGAAAGCCATGGGAAAGCCACATAGCTCTGTACTTCACACCTGCCTAACATGAACCTTGAAAGGCCAGAAATGGCTGGAAGAATGTAGGTACTCAGGGATTTTTCAACCACCATAAGTTATTTTTATTACTAAGTGCTTCAAAGCATTCTGCAACCATGAACTATACCCACAAATATTATGAAGAACTGTAAAACTGAAGAAGTACTGAAGGCCACACAGTACAATGACAGTAGACCTGTGTCTTCTCCCAGGTGATCAAGAAAACCCCTGCCAACAGTAACTGGTCACTCCCAATCTCCTGGTGCTATCACGTTCATCCATTTCCCATCAACTTCCAAGGAGCTCACTTCCTACCCTGCCCAAACATTGGGCTGACAGTGGCCAGAGCGTAAGAGATCCCAGGAATGACTGGGACTCACTCTACCCTGATGGACCCCGACCTACATAAAGAGGTTATATGGACCTTTTTAGTGTGTCAGCTGCCTTACAACCAAGCCACTTCCAGCATACTGGCTCTACAGTAGAGAGGGAGTATTTACACAAAAGCGAGGCACATGCTGCCTCTGGTCCCACTACAACATACTGACCTACTTACTGAGTAGCAGGTAGAAAATGCAGGAACATACCGAAAAGTCTGTCTTCTCCATGTCATCAAAGAGCATGCTGGAGTTGTGGTCGATGTCCATGGGCTCAGAAAGACCTGTGTCCTGGGAACAGGCAGAGCAGCTTTACATCCCAGTGATGCACCAGGGAACAAGAGAATATTTGTTTACTACAGCACTCGATGTCCATGTTGGACAGTGACAGCAATACGCCAACACACCCATGGTGGCTGGCAAGTTGGAGCCTAATACACTACCAACATCATGGACAGGCCTCACACGGCACCTCATGATATGCTGCTCTGCTCTGAGCAGTGCAAGATTTTCTTATCTACCCCTTTACATTCTGCAGGCCCTTTCCAGCCACTTTGAACTTAGTCTTCTATTTTTGAAAGTGAAACGCTAAGGAAATAGGTTGGGGGAAGGAGAAGCATGAGTCAGTGGTACATCCTCCAGCAGGTAACAGCAAGGAGGCTGCAAAGCTGGTAAAAACAGGCAAGCACAACACAGGGACATGTACAGGAGGGCCATGGTGCTTATGCTCTCACCTCTAGCTTGATGCCACTGTTTCCCTCCGTATCCTTCCTGTCGTGCTCCTCAGCAGTGTCATCAAAGGGTGATGGCGGGCGAGGCCCATGAGAATCCATGGCAAGATCACCCCGGGAGATAAGCGTGCACATGTAGATGTTGTGAGAGAAGACATCATGTCGGATTAGCTCACAGAACAGCAGCACCAGGTTAAAGAACTCCACCTTCTCATTTTCCTTCCCAGGATCAGCTGAAAGGACAGCACAGACAGTCAGGGCTATCAGAGTTCTTCTGCAACACTCTGAGCAACACCAGCCACCTAACCTAGGGCTAGAAAAAGCATTTCCAGAGATCTCAACATAGTAAGTGACTGATACACAGTTCTGAGATTACAGCAGGGAATAAAAGCAGAAAGCCCAGTTTCAACAAGTGGCAATTAAGTAAGTCAAAAGCTCTTCAGTTAGTCTCACAGACCAGAGGCATAAGACTTTAGCCTGGAAGTGCCATTCCTGGGTGTACAAACAGTTGCCTGCATCATCCAGAGTTGTATCCTGTCCCCCTCAATCTGTTTTCAGTACTTCCACTGAGAGACTATTCCAGAGCTTTGTCATTTAGTAGTTAGAAACCTCCCTCTAGTTCTCAGCCTGAATTAATTCCTGATCAGGCTATACTCATTTATTCTTGGCCAACACTCTGTCAACAGAAGTGTTTCTGCATTATCCTTCTGTCATCTGGCCCTCCACGCCGCTTTCCCTCCCTCTCCAAGGTATACTCTGGATTGCAAGGAAGCCAAAGAGAGAAGTTAGGCACATCCAAGACATACACACAAGAGAACAGCACACAAATTCAAAGTCTGCAGGAGAGGGAAAGCTAGCAACTGGGAGACCACAAGTTCTTATTACATACTTAGCATAGGAGCTTGAGTGTCAAGGAACTGCATAAGGACATCCTGAAAGACAGGAGCGCTGGCTGCTGAGAGAGAGCCCGAGGAGATGGAGCCCTTCTCATCCACAACTTCAGAGTCCCCACATCTCTGTAGAAACAGAAAAAAGTACTGACTGCTGTCACAGAGGAGAAATTCGCTATCCATAAACCCCCAAAATAAAGTGTTTAAGAAAATCTTCTTATCTTGCATTTATAGGAAAGCCACCACACCATTTTCTGTAAGCTATTTGACAGTCTCCAAGTATGCCAGTACTTCCACACTGCAATCACCTGTCTTCAAATGTATCCAAGAAATGGGATACACACCATCCCACAGGCTCATTTATGACCTACTTTGGGTTAGATGGAGCAAATGCCATAATTAACAGCACCAGTGTTAAGAGGCATCGTGCTGATCAGCCTTTGCCTTTTGGTGTAGTAGGTAGATGTAACTGTAGTTAGGTAACCTCGGCTCTCCGTTACCACTGCTAGCCTTCTAGGAATAAGGACTTACCTCAGCCTCTATCTCTGCTTGACGCTTCTCCAGGAGTTTGGCCACGACCATAGCCCTGTGGCGTCCAGAGCGTTTATAGCTGACAGCCCACTCGCACAGCAAGGCCACCACTGCATCGTCATCTGGGGAGATCTGTTGAGATATAAGCACTACAGTGAGAAACTGAGCCTAACAGAAGAGGTGAGAAGTCCTAAGGCCTCAGGTTAGATATAACAGTGAGTCTACTTCCAGTAGACTGCTACATTCCCCTCTTCCTAACATGGAGGACAGATGTCAAGCTACAGCCCTCCTGCTTTGTCTCTGGTTTGACTCCACTTTGCAACATGAGGTGATACACAGCCCTTGACAAATCTCCAGGCTGGCTTTGCTTCAGAAAATCATCTCTCTTCCAGCAGCACATCTATGGAGTGCTAATCTTAGCACAGAGTGAAACACAGCTTCTCGACAGCATTATACAAAGTATGCAAACTACCAGTCCTGCAGCTCACTTCCAGGAACCACTGCAGTATTGGTTGCACTATGGTCCTACACATCATAAATATGTCACCTCCCAGGCTAAGACGAACTTGAACTGTGAGCTCCCAGACTCCCAGGAAGCAGCTGCCAGCCCAGAATTTGATAAGGCTAGCATTTACTTCTCTCAGACACATAACATGTTTTTGTCGTCAATCTGCTATCCAGGCTGCTATCTTCCATCAGGAGGCTCTTCTCAGTTAGCTGTGTGGATTCTCTCAAGCTTACACATATTTGTTAGCGCAGACTTTCTAGAGCACAGACCCCCCCATTCTCACTTTAGTACCTCCCTAACTAAAGGCTGCATGAAATCCTTTTCAATGGAGATCGCATCTCTTGGCCAAAGGCCACTAACTAGTCAGCTCTCTGCAGACACAGGACAGTAACTGTGAAATATAAACAAGAACATAGCCACATCCGAGACCAGGGCCCAGCAGCAAAGTCCCAAGGCACCTCATGACTGTCTTTGGTTGGACCCAGCCCAAATATCCTGTTATACAAGGAATCCAAAGAGTTGCTGAAGTCAGATCTTTCAAAGCTGTGACTGTCCAGAACTTCTAAAGTGTGCAAGACACGCCCAATAGTGAAACCTAGAAGAGAACAGAGAAGAGAAATGCGTATTTGGCAACTGGTACAACAGACGACGGAGCAAAAGTTTCTGTGAGCTCATTGCTCAGGAGGCTGCCTAAGGAAAGCTGTACCAGTCAGGCAAGGGTCCACCTAGCTTAGCATCCTGACTCTCACAGCAGCCAACAGCAGATGTTAGGGGAAAGTATCGGAACATGGCACGTATATGAGAGTATAGTTCTCTTGTACACATTTCCAGCTTCCAGTAACAGAAACTCCCGCTATACCTGGGGAAAAGGACCCATGCAAGATTTTGCACTGGAAAGAAAGAGAGCCATTTGGTTTTTTTCACTGCTGACAGTAAATCCAATGGCAGCAAATAGGAAAAATCAAAGAAAACAGCCAGACAGGAAGTTTCTCAGGGTAAATCATGGAACAGGGGGAGAGAAACTTTAACCTACAGCAAGTTACCTGCTGTGGTTTCCTGGCACTTGTCAAATGACCAGCGAACCTCCACAGCCTGGCCACGTTCCTTTATCTGCTGCTCAATTTCACGCAGCTTTGCCCGAACCTAAAAGCAATGGACTTGTGTAAACATACAAAAGGATGCCTTAGAAGTCCGTTGTACAAAATTATCAGAAAACAAAGAGCATGACAGTAATTCTACTCAAAGTTAGATTTTGCCTGGCTTCCAAGGATATGACTGTCTTGCTTATAGCAGAATGGGAGCAGTTAATTCCTTGGGAGTGAGACGGCACCTCCAGCTCTGCTTATCACACAACATGAAAAGAAAATCCTGAAAGAGCTAAGATACAGCTATTATCCTGGACTACAAGAGCTCCCTTTCTTGAAGGCTGCTCACCTGCTGTGTAAAGGCTGAATTCCCTCCTGGCATGGGCAAGTTGGATGGGGCTATAGGCAGGTGGTCCAATGGAGAGCCAGTCTTTATCCTGCTATCAGTCAGTGAGTAATGCCACACAAGGGCACTTGGGCAACACAAAATTATACTCTGCACAGACAGAAAACTCAGTATCATTGATCAAATCAAGGTCAAAACAATTAAGTTAGATTACTTTCTACAGAAATAACTACTCCTTTCTCCTACTGCCCAGGCATTCATCATCCTGCATACATATTTACCATTTGGGGTTCTTTTGTTCTAAGCTCTCAAAGAGTCTTTGGGCTAAAGACTATACTAGAGTAGCAAGTAGTAAACTAGTATTTTTTCTGCACTGAGTTTCTTGCCCTAAGTATGCTGAGGAAGCCAAGACCAGAGTTCCACATTATCCAAAAGCAGCAACATGTTGCTGCAGAGCTCCCTGTTGCTTCTAAACAGAACTTATTTTCTACAACTCTGTCAATGAACAATCCAACCCTCGTGGTCCAGGAGCAGCATTTACATTAGTGACTTATAGACCTCATCAAGAGTGAAGTGTGAGAATAAATATGAGTCAACAGACCCAAACTCATTATACTATACTATTTAATAATTACAAGTATGATTATAGTAATAACTTTAATAACAATACTATTATATACGTGTTTTCATTCTTTTATGATCTTGTACAGACACCCACACAAATACAGATGAAACTTCACTGAAAGATTCCTAGGATACACCCCTACAGCTTCCGGCTCACAAAGAGCCAGACATTAAGAAGGACAACCAAGGCTGTTTTAAACACTCAAAGCAAAGAATTCATCACATCTCGAGAACATTTGAGCAAAGGTTAATTATGTACACTGGTAGAAATGCATCTGTCTCCAGCCTGACTTCACCCAGCTCCAACTTCCAACCACTTCCTGGAACAGGCTGCGCAGTGAGGTGGTGGAGTTACCATCACTGGAGGTGTTCAAGGAACATGTGGATGTGGCATTGCGGGTTTAGTGGGCATAGTGGTGTTGGGTTGATGGTTGGACCTGATGATCTTACAGGTCTTTTCCAGCCTTAAGGATTCTGTGACTAGATCTTATGCTGCCTTAGCCTCATCTACTATCTGCAGATTAGAAGATCTGTAGCTCTTCTATCAGAAAAACTCCTCCGAGACATACTAAAAAAGATCAGACCATCATTAACCAATTTGAACTTTTTAAGCAGGTTGTGTTCAAACACCAAATCAGCCAAATCTTTGAGGTGTATATGCTCATGTATTTTCCCTAAAGTAAGCTTCCCCAATAAAGTATTTTTATGTTTAAAAAGACATGTTTTATCACACAGAAACTACAAAAAAACCCTAAATGTTTTTAGCTGAAAGTGACATTGCGCTCTAGCCCTTGCAGACAAATCTTTACTTCTAGCCAGCTATACTCTAGGAATTTTCTTTCTACCCTGTTTGAGAGCTGGCTGTCTGCTTCTTGATCCTATCAGGCTCCTTGATCTCAAATTTCTCTGTTGAGCTGCAGGTTCCCAAGCTCTGTGCTCTCTTCCTCTCCACCTCCTGCTCCATCCTGCACTCTTTAGAATCTCCTCTGCTTTAACGTGCTCCTTTCCTCCCCTGGAAGGGGCAGTCTCTACTTCTTCTGCAGGGACCCACATGACCTAGTCACTCTCCTCTTCAAGAAAAAAACACAACCATGAATACACACACACACACTGAACAGAACTCACCTATCTCCCTCTGACACAAAGACAGTATGGACTGAGTCCCACAGTGACACAACAGCATTTGCTCTTCAAACATCTACCAATAAGGCTTCAGCAGCCTTGCCCTTTTACCACAAGGTAAGGTTTAATCAATTCCAAGTACAAAGATTATGAGTTTAGAGTCGTTCCTTTTCATAGCCTGCTGCCACTCCGGAGGAGAGTGGTCTGCCTAAATTATTACAGTTCTTCCATAAAGAAGTGCCAGGGGATTGGTTTTTGTGTGTGTGGGTTGTATGGTTTGGTTGGGGTTTTTTTGTTTGGGGTGGAGGGGGGCGCAGGGGTGTTCTGATGAGGGGTTGTTTGTTTTTAAGAGCTTACAAAATTAAAACGAACTCTTATTTCTGGCATAATTTCCTTTCCTAGATGACAACCCGCTACTGACATACACAAATGAAATAACCCTTTCCTTCTCATCCCCTCATCTGCAAAGCCTTCCCAGCTGTCTGAGGCACCTGTGAATAGAGCAAAAGGCTCTATTCCGACCCATTTTTCTTATGCAAGTCAGTCAAGGGCACTGCTACAGCACTGACGTCTGGTACAAAAGCTCTGTAACACATCAGCAAAGACCCATCCTTTGACAATCACGGTTTGATATTTCTGTACTCAGGAAGTTGCTGACTCAGTCTGTAATGATTTTTCTGTGATGGCATACAATATAAACTGTCCCTGTTGACCTCACTATCACCAACTGCTACTGACACCTACCTGGAGGATGCAGCTGAGCCCGTATACCACTGGCCGGTGCTGGGGGCACAGCAGTAAGTCACTGAAAGGGCTAGGAGGAGGATTTCCTGCAGCTGGCTGAGGGGTGGGAGTTGAAGGAAGAGTGTTCCCTGTCTGGGCAGACAGCATATGGGGTGGGTGCCCACCAGCACCATCCAGTTGCATAGCAAGTCTGCGGGTACAGAAGTAGGCCAGACGTCTGGACAGGTATGCAGACTGCACAAACTCTCCAGAGTACTGTAGAGAAGAGGGAGGGGAGAAAGCGTCCTCATTACAAGCAACACAAGAGAAATCCTTCACACTCCCAAAGTAGTATACTGTGTGGCACTGCCTTGTAGAGACAGTCCCTTTTTACAGAGAGCTCCTTAGCATCATTGATCACTCACTAGCTACTAAGCATCAGAAAAACCCTTTAAATGCTCTATGGCAATGACTTCATGTCTCAAAATGTACCCACACCCAGCCTTCCCAGGGCTTCAAAGGTCTGCCTAGAATCTGTTGCAACAGAAAGAAAGAAAAGCAGTTTCCATGCAGCAGTGCACAGTGAATCCAACTATCACAGCTATGACATGGACGGGGATTACCAAGTCCAGTGCAGGGAAACAGGGTAAAGGAAAAAGAAACAGAAGAGAGCAGGACTAAAAATGTATCCTTGCATGAGCGAAGGATCCTCAGAGGGACACTCCCTAGTGTTCTTGGTGCAAAACAGCTCATCACCCCTTAGGCGATAGGAAGGGGACTGACAACAGCGGAAGCCATCACTCTCCTGAAGCAAGCCGGGTACGTATTTCTCACCCGCAGCAGCAGGGGTAGGAGCATTTTCAGAAATTCATCTTCTCCTGACCGTATCTTCTCAAAGCACTCGAGGACCCACGTCAGGAATTCATGCCGGTCCAGCATGCCATCCTGCACACAGATAAAGGCAGAGCAAATGGACAAAAGCTGAAGCAATATCGACTAAGGAAAGGCAGAGCAGCAGCAGCTGCTTGCTTTCTAACAGTGGAAATAACTCTAGAAGTTTGCACAGTTCTGTACTACCCCTGTTCTATTACTGAGTTCAAAACTGCATCCAGCCCTAATGGTCTATTCACAGAAAGAGAATATTCTGCAAAAATAAATCACTTTGCATTCACTTCCCCTAGCCCTCCTCTGCTACATACCCACCCAGCAGCCCCCTCCAGTCCCTCACCTGGAACATGAACATAGCTAGTTTCTCATTGTAGTCCCACTGCTTCAAAGCTTGTTCCACCTCTTGGGGCATTGGCCCAGATGGTGAACCACAGCCTTGCCCTGGGAGCTGTCTATAGAACTCCGCAATTTTCTGCAGCTGCTCTGACAGGTACTTGGTGATGATCTGTGTCCATTCTGGAGAAGAGGAAACAGGTTAGCAACGAGTGCCGTGGTAAACAGAAGCAGGAAAGAACCAGGCTGGTGCGCAGGTAGAAACTCAAAAAAGTTCCTGTCATTTGAAAAGGACAGAAAGACACAGAAAGAAAAGTAAGTGCCACAATATTTTGCTTGTGGCCTGGGGGTGGTAGGGAGGAAGAGGCATCCACACAAATGGGAATAAGAGGAAGGACTTCTGTGTTTGGGGGGCAGGGTTACTTTGTACAAGAAAATTGGGGAAGAAAGATTCCTCAGCTGCAGTTCTTGAGAATCAGCAGGCAGAGAGAAGAGGCTTTCCAGTGGGGAGCAGTGTTAGGCCAGCCTGGTTTAGCATCCTCAGTAATCTGACAGACAGCAGAAACACTGGAAACACTTCAACTCTGAACTTGTTCTTAATCACTTTCAGGTATCAATGTAAAGCCATGATCAATGATTTTTAAAAATAATTGTTTTTACTAAAACCTAACTGTATAAGAGACAAACTCAATACACAAAGCAACAGCATGATTACACTCCTCTGGGACAATGCAGATGGCAAAACCCAAGGCAAAATATGCAAGAAGGTGAAACAAACAACACTTACATGGTCAGCAACAGAACAAACACCCAAAGGAACAGGAAAGTAAATGGAATAAATACATCTAACAAACCAGTCAATCTCCAGAAAGAGAGCTAAGAAGCCTGTATAATTTTTATACCAAAGATAAACAAGAAGAAAAAAAAAATCCAAGGACTTCAACTGCTAATACCGCTTATCAAAGGAGCGAGGTCAGGTCCTGTAGTCACAGCCATACAAACCAGAAAACAGCCAGGAGAGCTCTCCTAGACCGCAGTAATCGGGAGCAGGCCAGGATGCAAAGGATGTTAGATATGGGATCCAGTAAGGCTTAATGAAATTGGAAACACACACAGGGAATAACATACCAGAATTCTCTGGGAAACACACCTATTCACTTGAGAAGAAGCTAATCAGTCATCACTAAATTATAACATTTACAGTCATTGTAGGGTAAGAAAAAAACAGGTTATACAGCAGAGGAGCACTGTAGAACTTAACAGAGAGAAAGAAGGCGGCAGCTCTCAGGAAGTATTTGTGGCTGCTAAGACTTATTTTTCAACAGTGTACTCTCACAGGTGGGCCCTGTTTTTTTAGGCAATTATACACATCAGAGCACTAGGACTTATCAGCAGGAAACAAGTTTATATGGATTTCCAGGCTACCTCTTACTATTCAAGACCAGGCTGAAAAGGAAACATCTGGGATAGACAAAACCACTGCTCCACACAAAGTGCTTACCAATGAAGGGATCAATGACATGACGCTTTTTCACCTTGGTTTCCGTGATGGCAGCATAATAGGCACAAGTCATTTTGATGAGCCAGGCTGCTCTCATTACTGGAACAGTGTATTTTGCCAAATAACCAAAGACCTCTTCCTTCTTGCTAAAGATGGGCACCTATAACAGAATTGAGAGGGAGAATTGCAACCAAGGACTCAGATGGGAAGTATTCCAAAGCAACTACACAAGCTGTAGGTACTGCAAGATGTGAAAAAAGTAAAACAGGAAAAGGTACTGTGTTGCTCTGTATCTCAAAAAACCTACTGCAAGAATTCATCTGTTTCAGTATAAACAGAAACAAAACAAATTTAAAGAAGACAGAAAATATAATTACATCACTGTAAATCCACGCCCTGAATCCTGCAAACGGCTTTGAGGATATCCTCCAGAAAGGATGTAAACAACTACAAAAGGTATAGACTAAGGACTGAGTCAGAAACACAGAGTATCTACTATACAGACTGAAGATAGAACTCTTCATTTCGTAAGCAAAACAGAGTGGTTACAAAAGTCTTGCAATATCGTAAGCAGCCAACAAAAGACTGTGAGAAACAGGGAATTCAGTACCATAGTAGGAAGGTATTCATTAAACCAAGATTCAAAATTCAAGATAGAACAGGGGAGGATACCAGTGAAATCATCAGACTGCAGATCTATAAACCAGGAAGCAATAGCACATCATAGGAAAATGTACAGCTGTGGGGCTCATTTCCACAGGATACTATGGAGAGCAAAAGTACGCATGTGTTCACAGAGGAATGAGACAAATTCACAGAGAACAGGTCCATTTGGCAGGTATCTCAAAGTCCCTGAACTACCAACCGTTCAATCGGTTATTTGCTGTGTTTCTTATATTCTTCCCAATTATTCTCTGACGCCTCAAAGACACAGACTGCTTGGCTACCAACAGTCACCGCTTTCATGTCTAAGTCCATGAAAACTGATGGACCCCATTGCAGGAAACTAGGGAAAGCCTTGAAAGGGTCAAGCTTTCACAATGACCTCAGGAAACTGATAGCCAACATGCAAAGGACACAAGGACTAAGTATGTAAAGAGACAGATCCTGGGAAAATCTGATTACTTTATTTTCCCCCAAGAATGACTCAGAACACCCAAAAGATCAGACAAACTCCAGCTTCTAAACTACATGCTCTGCTACCATTTTGCAACTGGGAGTTATGTTTTTCCACAATGCATACTAGATTCCCGAGTTCCTTGTTTATAGGCCCACCCCGATCGAGAGTCAGCTCCCCTTGCTATCGGGCTCGATAAAACGGCAGAGTAAGACCCTTCTTTTTTCTTTCATACTCTACAATATTCAATGCTACCAGGGAAACATCTAGCACTAGACGCCAGGGCACAGAAATGCTCTAGCCTGGCTGAGACCAAGCTGTAACACACATACTCTTCTCAGCTTAAAACCAGAAACATGTGTCACTGCAACAGAAGTCTGGGAAGTCACTCAGCTGATTATTTCCAGTAATTCGCACTATAACATTCGGGAACTTGAAAAACCCTCCACAATAGGAATGGTCCTAATCTAAACAACACACCAAAGGCAACAGTGGTAGCTCTTCTGAAAAACAACTGAACCTTAAAATAAATCAGTTGTATCATACAAGCCAAAAGGCAAAGTTGAACACAACCTCCAAACAACAGACAAGGGATTAGTTCTTTGAGTGGGGACGACTGCAGCCAGTGCACTACAAATCCTGGATACGCTCTTCAAGCTGAAAGCTTCAAGAGATGTAGAGAGGAGAAACTTCTCCAAATAGTAAAAACCTTCTACTATGCAAACACTTCAGAAACAAGCATAGACTAAACGCTCTGCCCTGCCAGGCAGCCTCTCCTGTAACATACCTTCTTAGCGAGATGAGTAAGGGGCTTAGTTCCAGCAAGATCTGTGAACCAGTTGTTTATGGCACTCTGAGAACGTGCTGTCACCAGCCAGAAGTTATCCTTCTGATTCACCTGGGGTTTCCGTCTTCCCGTGTCAGGCAGTGTATTGCATCGCAGCTTTTCTGCGATAATACTGCTAAAATTTGAACTGATCTGGAAAAAAAGGATGAGTTACATTTCACAGGTCAAAGATCTATTCTATGTGCTTAAAATCTCATTTATCATTCCTACCAGAAGTCTCACCAGTATCAACTTCTGAAACACAAAAAAACTGCTAATAATTTCCTTTGTTATACTTGCAAAGAGGAATGCTTCTAGACAATTCATACAATAACCAAGCAGAGACTCAAGTTGAGATGGACACAACTCTTTATAAATACTTGTCAAACCAGACAAAAGGCTTCTTGGACAGACATCAGCCAAGGAAAACAAATACACCGTGCTTATTGATTGCCTTCCACCCGAGGCCATTACTAGTCCTCTTGTCAGGGAGGCCAAGAAGTTAACATCTTGATTTTAGAGACTGGAAAAATGGAGTTGAAGCCTGTTATATAACTCCCATGTTTAAATTGCCAGATATTTCAAGAAATCTTACTTCTCTTCTACCATGGCCATAATGTAAGCAAACCGATATGAAAGTTTCCTGCTTCTGGTATCCTAGTCTTCTGCTTTAATTGCATAATATAAGGAGTTCTAAATGCTGGTTTAAAAGAGACTGCAGATACAGACCTGCCCATAAGATGTATGGAACCTGCTCTCTCAGAGGTGGAACACAGTTCCAGAAGAATACAGAACTTTGATTCTACAGGGACAGAGGGTTAGGTTCTAAAACACCCATCCTAAAGGGAAGGGTCTTCTAGTTCTGGACACAGGGATGGAATTGGACCCAGGACTGTCCAGGACCCAGCAGCCTGCCCGTACAGGTGCCAGGCCCTGCCAAACCCCCACACCATCCCAAAGGCTCTCACCTTTGCTGGGTTGAAATTGACATTTTTTGCACTGCCATGCTCGTCCCCAGAGACCGCCGGCTGGTTATTGAAGCCTTGCTTGACGTTCAGAGCAGTCAGCTCATCCTGCGGGGCAAGGACGATCAGCAGGGCCCGGCAAGGCCCCTCCACGCCAAACGCCCGCAGCCTCTGTCCCCACCACGGCGCGGAGACAGGGCAAGGCGAGGGCCCGGCGGGCCCCAGCCGGCCTCCCCCAGGCCATCGCTGCCAGGCAGCGCCCCAGGCGAGTGCTAGGACACAGGAACCGCGGGTCCCTCAGCCAGGCCCCCCACCCACAACCTGGGGGTCCGGCGGGACGGGCCCCTCACGTCCAGCCACCACGAGGACACAGGGCTCCCTGCGCCCACCCCGGGGGCTCCCAGCGCACCCCCGGGGCCTCCTCACGGCCGGCCTCCTCACGGCCAGCGCCGGCACGGCCGCCCCGCACCCCGGGTCCCCCCACACGCCCGGCGCCTGCACCTCCTTCTGCTTAGGGTCCTGCGGGTAGACGTCGGGCGGGCCGAGGCGCGGGCGCTTGAGCGGGCGGTGCTCGTAGCTGAGGACGCCGAAGGCCGCCATCCCGGGCCGGCCGGCGGGCAGAAACGGCCGGGCCACAACAAGGGCCGCCCGCGCCTGCGCCCTGCGCCGGGGCCGCCCGAGCGCCGCCGGAGAGGCCCGAGCGTCGCGCCGCTGTCACGGGCGCCGCCGAGGAGGGCCGGAGCGTCCCGAAGTCGGGCCGAGGAAGGACGAAGAGTCCCGAGCGCCGCCGGGGAGCGCCCGAGCCTGCGCCGAGCGGAGGCGAAAAGTGCCGAAGATGGACGGGGCGCCCCGAGGGGCACGCTGCGCCCCCTGGCGGACGCGCTACGCGAGCGGCGCGCCGGGCTGCTATCACGTGACCGCCCCCTTCCCCCGCCCCGCCCCCCCCCGCCCCGGCTACGTTCATCATCACCCCCGGGACCGCCCCGCACCCCACCGCCCGCAGCTGCCCCCCCTGCCCGGGACACCCCCTCCCTGCGGCCGCCCCCGGCGGCCCCACGGCCACCGTCTCTCCGACCACAACCCATCGCTGCGCCCACGACCGTCCCCCGTCACTGCCCCCACCACTGGCACCATCACTAGCCCCCCGGCGACCACCTCCCGTAGGTGCCCCCAGCCCCCTACAACCGCCCTCATGAGCCGCTTTGTGACCGTCTCCCCGTAGCTGCCCGCCAGGACTGCCCCAGTGACTCCCAGCTCTGCCCAGTTCTCAGGGACCCAGCCCAGGACACCCATGGCTGGGCCATGGGTCAGGATCCCCACACTGGCCCTGCTCTTGGGGGGCAGCCCTGTGGGGTGAGCCCTGTAGCATGGCAGGATGAGCTCTGGGAACACAGCAGGATGAACTGGGTGGTCCCGGTGCCGCAGGTGGTGAGGCCCGGAGGGTTGAGCGGTGGGGCCTGGGCGTGAAGGGTGGGGGGCCCCAGTGGGATAAGCCATGGGACCCCGTTGGGGTGAGCCATGGGACCCTGTTAGAGTGAGCCATGGGGCCCCGGTGTGGTGAGCTGGTCCCCAGTGGAGTGACCCATGGGGCACTGCATGGGGTGGGCCTCTCGGCAGCGGGCGGTGCCGTGGGGCAGGAAGCAGCACGGGTGCGGAAGCTGGCAGCCCTGCGTGGTGGGCTGCGCGTGGAAGCCGTTCGCACGCACCCTACGGCTCACCCCGCCATGGCGGTGCCCTGTGCCTTCCTCGCGCCCGTCCTCCTCCTCCTCTGCGGGCTGGACCCCTACCTTGCTGCTGCCCGCAGCCCCCCAGGTAAGGGGGCACATGGCCCCCAGGGGGGGTGGGAGGCCGTGGTGCCCCATGGGTGGTGGGAGGCCGCAGTGCCCCATGGGTGATGGGGCTGGGGGATGTCATTGCCTGGTGAGGGCAGGCAAGGAGGACAGGACATGGGATTGTGTGGGCTGGCAAGCTGTCGGGGCATGGGCCAGAGACCCTGCGACCCCGCAGTGTGCCCTAGGACCCCCAACACCTCCATGGCCCCTTGCAGGGGGCTGCCAGGAGAGCCTGACTGTGCCAGGGAGCCCTGCTGGGTGTCCTTGCTCCCACCCTGGCGCTGGAGCATCGCTGGCACCACCAGCCCCACGGCTACCAGCCCTGTGGCTCTCCTGGCCCCACGGCTCCTGGCCCCATGGGTCTACTGGCCCCACAGCTCCCAGCCCCGCAGCTCTGCTGGCCATGGGGCCACCAGCCCTGCTGGCAGTGCTGCTGGGAGGTACCCTGGCCATGGCTGTACCCTGTGGCAGGCCGGGGCGGGGGGGCAGCGGCAGGATGCAATGCGCAGATCCTATCGGCCCTGTGCATCAGACAGGCAGCGCTGCAGGCGGCGGAGCTGTGCCAGCAGCCCTTTCCATCCCAGTCATGACAGCGGTGCTGTGCGCAGGCGGGGGATGGTGGGATGGCCGCTCCTCTTCCCACCCTGCACCCTTGCCCCAGCCGTCGCTTTCCGCGAAATAAAATCCCCTTCTCGGCTGGCTGTCGGTAAAACACCAGCTTCGTGGAAACGCAGCTCCTCTGTATCCCTGGACTTCCTGGGAAGGTGCCCTCTACCTCCGCCTGCAGGAACAGCTGGAGCACAGCTCCTTCGCTCCATCGCGTTACATTACAAGCCGGGAAAGCCCGGCTCTGGCTTGCTCCAGCCCCTGCAGCGCTGGCTGATGGGTTTGGACCTCGGAAGGGACCAGGTGTCCCATTGCCTGATTTTTAGGGGGAAAAATCCCATTTTCTGGGAGCCTCCGGCACAGCTCTCAGCCACCAGCAGCCGGTTTGGCATTTGCAAGGGCTCTGCGAGGCGCCTCAGTCCATCGGGGGAGCTCACCCCGCAGCGAGCCGTGCCTGCGGCCGCAGAGCAGACTACAGCCTGATAACCGAGGCGCGGGCCGGCACCGCCCCGGCGGCCCCGCAGCCCCCGGCCGCCCGGGATGTGGCCTCCGGCTGCGTGGGCAGCACCGGGGCCGGCGCGGCGCAGCGCGGCGGAAGGAGGGGGCTGCCGCGCCGGCATGGGCGCCTGGAGCGGCTGCTCAGCCTGCCGGGGCCCGGCAGCGTTTCCCGCAGAGATCAACCCCCCGAAGCTCGGCCCCTGGCCCCGTGGCGGAGGGGCTGCAGGGGGGAGCACAGCCCAGCATAGCCCCCATCACCCGGGGCATCATGCCCCCATCACAGGGGCACATGGGCACCTGCAAGCACCCGAAAGGGTAGCAGCAAGATGAATTTAGCCAGGATGGAGACATCCGGCTCAAATCCTGGAAAACCCCTGATTTTCTCACGGCGACAAAGCTGGTGAGGGGTCTGGAGCACAAGTCTGATGAGGAGCGGCTGAGGGAGCTGGGGTTGTTTAGTCTGGAGAAGAGGAGGCTGAGGGGAGACCTTATCGCTCTCTACAACTACCTGAAAGGGGGTTGCAGAGAGGTGGGTGTTGGTCTCATCTCCCAAGTGACAAGTGACAGGACAAGAGGAAATGGCCTCAAGTTGCGCCAGGGGAGGTTCAGGCTGGATATTAGGAAAAAGTTCTTTACTGAGAGAGTAGTGAAACATTGGAATAGGCTGCCCAGGGAGGTGGTAGAGTCACCCTCCCTGGAGGTATTCAAGGAGTGTGTGGATGTGGCATTGTGGCATGTAGCTTGATGGGCATGGTGCTGTGTGGTGTTGGGTGGGTTGGTTTTTGGTGTGTTGTGGTTTGTTGTTTGTTTGTTTTTTTGGTTGTTTGGTTTGGTTTGTTTTTTTTTTTTAAGGTTGGACTTGATGATCTTACAGGTCTTTTCCAACCTTAGTGATTCTGTGATTCTGTGACAAGCAAACCGGGTTGGCAGGAAGGGTTTCTGTCCTGTCCCACAGTGCCAGGGGTTGCAAACAGTGGCCGCAGGGTGACTGAGGGGAGCAGACAGAGGAATCAGGGTGAAACACCACAACCGCAGCATGAGAAGCCAACAGCACGGATGCAGGAGGGACAGCTGCTTGGCCAGCAGTCCTTTGGAGGAAGACGTGGGGCTGCCGGCAGCCCAGGCATCACCAGCACAGCGTGTGTGAATGGGGTGGTGGGGGCCCAGCATTGCAGGCAGGCTGGCTGCATTGCAGCTCCGCTGGGAAGAGCTGGGCTTGTTTGGCTCACACGGAGGTAGGCTGACAGGGATGTGCAGGGACCATTGGCATGTGCTGTATCTCCTCAGTGCAGGCCTGGGCCCTGGCCCAGCTGCCCGCCACCACGGTGCCCAGTGGTGTCTATCCCTTGCAGGGGTGGAGTGTGTCCTCTTCAACGAGGAGTACATGACCTGCATATGGGGGAGCAGAGAGACGCTCACGGCCAACTACTCCCTCTACTACTGGTAGGTGTCCCTGCCCCACGGCCAGCCCCACAGCAGGGTGTCTAGCGGTGGGTCCCCACCCAGGAGGCTCCTGCCAGCATTGCTGGTTCCAGCGTCAGCCTGCTCCTCTTCCCCGAGCCCAGAGTGGGGGAGGCTCTGTCTCCGGGACGAGTGGGATGGGATGCGCCAGGGAGAAGGGTCCTGAAGATGGCTGGGGTATGCGGAGTCTCAGGGAGCTCCAGTAACCCACTGCGGCACAGGTATGAGAACAGGTCCCCCATGGTGGAGTGCAAGCACTACCTGAGGGACGGAGACATCAGCATCGGCTGCCACTTCAACCAGAGCGAGATCATCCAGTTCCAGCCTTTCCATGTTCTCATCAATGCCAGCCTTGACGGCAGTACCCTGGAGATCCCCAGCAAGCGCATGGAGCTGCAGGACCTGGGTATGGAGTGGTGGGGGGTACCCACTCTCCTCTGCAGGGCTACCATGGGGCAGAAGCAGGGCTGTGGTCCCCAGGGCTGCCTCATCATGTCCTGGCTGGCGGTGGGGCCACTGGGGCATAGGGATGGTGCTCACCAGGCATCACCTGTGCCTTGCAGTGAAACCAGGGGCGCCTGTCAATCTGACCATCCGCAACATGGGCAGCAACCAGCTGCAGCTGACCTGGACCTCGCCGTACCCCAAAGCCCACTGCCTGGAGCATGCCGTCAAGTACAAGAGCAACAAGGACACCAGCTGGATGGTGAGAGCCCCTGGATGTGGCACCCTTATGGTAGAGCCTGGGGCCGAGCCATGCACCAGCCTCCACAGCAGTGCCGGCCCTCATTGCATGGTCCATGTCTCCCTGCAGGAGCACAAGGTGAAAGGAGACGTCTTCTCCTTCCCCAGCGTGGACTACGAGAAGTACTACACCTTCTATGTGCGCAGCAAGATCAACAGCTACTGTGGCAGCACCCAGCTCTGGAGCGAGTGGAGCGTCCCCGTGGTCTGGGGTAGCAACTCCACCAGCAAGGGTAGGTGCTGGGGGCTGTGGTGGGATGGGATGGGCTGTGGCATGGTGGGGCTCAGCAGCTGAGGGATGGCCAAGCAAGTGGAAAACTGGCATGAGGCAGCAGCTGTAGGGGCAAGACCCATCCAGGCACCTGGGGCGCAGGCAGCGGGCATCGGCCCCCGTGTCCTTTGCACTTCTGGAAGCCAAACACCCCCCGCCAGCAGGACGTGCTGACTTTTGCCAGGGGTTTCTTAGCCCTGCTCTGGCATGGATGGTCCAGGACAGGGTCACCAGCCAGTTGTGACAGTGTGGCAGGGCTTGGGGACGGGCCCCTTCTCCATCCTCCACTCCCAGCTGAGCCCTGCTATGGACAATGCCAAGCTCCCATGGCCACCCATGAATGGCCACCGGCATGCCCACCTCACTGCCATGGTGCTGCGCCAGCCGGGGGTCCGTGTCACCCCAGCTCTTTCCAGGTGCAGCAGAGGAACAGCTGCACTGGTTCTGGATCCACACGGTCTTGATCCCCATTGCCTCCTGCCTGCTCTTGCTGGTCCTTGTTGTCCTGCTGGTGCGCATGGAAAGGTGAGCATGGGGGGCCGGTGGGGGGCAGCAGCACTGGGGCTCTTCCCCTCCAACATGTCTCTCCCACGCAGGGTGTGGGTCATCCTCATGCCCCGAATCCCCAACCCCAGCAAGAACTTCGACGAGCTCTTCATCACCCACAATGGCAACTTCCAGGTAAGGCGGCTGCGGGCAGCCGTGCCCCAGGCTCATCTTCTGCCCCACAGGGTTGGGGCTGGGCTGGGTGGTGGCTCCTCTCACCCCGCTCTGCTCCCCGGAGGAATGGGCCGGAGTCACCAAAGACATCGTGGAGAGCTTCAAGCCCAACTACAGCGAGAGTATATGCTATGTGAGTGAGCTGCCTGCCAAGAACAGCTACGAGCCCCTCTGGGAGAGCAGCAACCAACCACCAGTGATGCCGGGGGCCCTGGCCACCCCCCGCGAACACAGCCCCTACAAGAACAGCTATGTGGGAGTGTGACGCATTCTGGCTCCCCGGCGCCCCACACGCTCCGCTGCCCGAAAACTCGTTGCCTCACACGCCTTGCTCCCCGCTTCCACCCTGCCTCCACCAAAGGCCCGGGACACCCAGCCCTGCTCCCTGCCACGGCCACACTCAGCCCCCCGTGACACAGCAGCTGTACTGCAGTGCAGGGTGCCGTGTGCACTGCAGGGTGCTAGGTGAGCGCAGTGTGCTGGGTGCACTGGGCAGTGCAATGGGTGCACTGCACAGTGCAATGGGTGCACTCACGGTGCAGTGCGTAGCACCCTGGGTGCACTGTTTGGTGCACTGTGTCCTCTACACGATCCATCGGGTGCCCTGGGTGCTGCTCTGGGTGCGTTGCAGCACACTGAGCACACTGCATGGTGTGCCAGCACCTGCCCTGTTCTTGGGGCGTCCAGGAGGGCAGGGTGACATCCCGCCACAAGCCCTGCTGCGTGCAGGATCCCTCGTGGGCTCGCCGCGGAGGGGCAGAGCCGGGGGAGGGCTGGCGGGCCCCCGCGCTGGGCGCCTTGGAGCTGCTGGGGACTCGCCGAGCCCCCCTCCCGGCTCCGAGGTGCCCACGAGCGCGCCCAGGGACAGCCGAGCAGGTAGGAGCCACCGGCCGACCGACGGGGACACCGGGGCTGAGGAGCACCAAGGGCCAGAGGGGCCAAGGCAGCGTGTCACCCCCCGCTCTCCCCCCGCCGCCTCGCCGCTCCTTCGCCTGTGCGCCGGGTTTCCCGCTGCAATAAAGCTCTGCTGCGCCGGGAGCTCGGCTGGGATCGTCCTGCACGTCTGGAGAAGCGCCGGCGGCGCCCCGCGCCCCGCCCACCTCTGACCTCACACACGCCGCGTGGCGGGGTCCGGCCCCCGCGGCCCCAGCGTGCTCGTCGAGCGCGGGGGGGCGCCCCCCCCGGCCGTCCCATGGGTGCCTGCTCCCCGGGTACGGCGGGGACGCGCCACGGCCTCGCCGGCGCGCTCGGCCTCTGGGCTCTGCGGCCGCTGCCGGAGCCGCCTGCTGCCCTCGGCCACCGCCGCTCTCCCTGCGGATGAGCGGAGCTTTCCGGCCAGCGCCGGCTGCGCCCTCCTGCGGCTGCTCTCCTGCGTGAGGAGGATGGTGGGGGACCCTGACGCCGGCGAGCCCTGGCTCCGCGGCTGCAGCTCCCGCCCCGCGTTGGCAGCAGCCCCAGGGTTTTGTCCTGTCTCCGGGGGGATGCCGCACAGGCTCCTCGCGGTGTGGGCGCAGCGGTGAGGTGGGGGGTCCCCGGTTCGCCACGGCAGCAGCCCACACCACCCACCCCGGCTTTTCCAGACATCAGCAACCTGTGCGATGAGCGGGGCACCCCCAAGCTGCTCTTCCAGGTGACGAGCCCGAGTGAGAGGGCCAGCGAGGTGCTCCAGGCACGCGGCACCTACTGTGTATGCAGGGTGGAACTCAGAGCACCTGGCAGGTGTCCAGGCAAGCGGAGCCCCCCGGTCCCTGCGGCTCCCGGCAGCACACAGGGCAGTGGGGCACAGTGGGCAGGAGTGACCGCAGGGCCATCCCACGGGGACCAAGGAGGAGCACACGTGCTGGTCCTTCACACCCCTCCTGGAGCACCCCTGCCCAGCACTGGCAGGTGGGCGAGGGGACTGGGATGGGGAACAGCGGGGCGGTCCCCATGTCTGCTATCCCCACATGTCATCACCCTTACGGCTCACTTCCCTGTCCCCATGCCTGCTGTCCCCACACCCTGTCACCCTCGTGCCCTGCTGCCCTGTCCTCCACTACCCTCAAGCTCCGTCTCTGTGCCCCGCCATCCCTGTGACCACGTCCTCGTACCCGGTTGTCCCCACGGCCCTCCACCCGCCCCGCCGCAGCCCCCAGTGCCACGCTTCTCTGCACAGGGGAAGGCATCGGGGTGAGGCCCAGGCAGAGTGGGGAGGGAGGGGACCCGGCCCAAGATGGCTTCAGCCTCCAGAGCGTGGCCGGGGCTGGGCCAGCAGGACAGGCAGTGCTGAGGCTCGATAAAGGCTGGGGCCATCCCCACCATGCACTACCCGGGGCTGTCACCCTCACTGGGGACGAGGCGGGCCCGGCCGGGGCGGGCGGGCGGCAGCCCAGGGAGGGGAGGAGGAGAGGGGGTCTCGGGAACAGGCCTCCCCCCGGCCCCGCAGCGCCCGGCAGATCCGACCCCGCCCACTGCCCGAGGTGGGCGGAGCCTCCGCGCTTGACGGACGGGTACCTTTCCAGCCCTGCCCACGTGGTGCGCTGGGCTTCCGCCCCCTGGCGGCCGCTTGGGGGCGCGGCGCCGGCGGCCCCGCCCTCTCGCGGCGGTGATTGGCGGAGGCGGAGCGGCGGGCACGCCCCCCGCGGCTCGGGCTGCCGCGGTGCCCGGCTCGGCGCTGCCTGCGGTCGGGACGGGCAGGACCGGCGCCGGTCACCGGTACTGCGCACGGCACGGGCTCACCATGATCGTGTGTCCCCAGAGCGTGGAGCACCCCCGAGGAAGCCGGTGCCAGCGGCTGCCGGGGCAGGTAGGACCCGCCCCGCCGCCACCGGAGCCCGTACCGGAGCACCGGGCTCGGCCCTGCTCGCCGCCACCAGACCGGCTCGGCTGCGGCACCAGCAGGCGAAGGCATTCCCGCAGCCCGCCGGCGGTGCGCGGGGCCGCGCTCTCCCGATGCGGCGGCCGGCGGCCCGGTACCGGTGCCGGTGCGGCGGCGCCGTCCCCTTTGTGCGGGATGCGGGAGGCGCCGTGCCTCCATCACTGCCAATCAAACTTGTTTTTCTCTCTCCGCCTGCACTGCCCGCGCTGCGCACCGGGGGCGCTGCCGCCGACCGCACAATGGAGCCCCGGTTACCGGCCGCCGGCACCGCCGTGGGTGCCGTGGGCACTAGCACTTCCCCCGTCCCCTCGAGAACCGGGGCGGGGGGCCTGGCGATAGGTGCCCGCCGCGGCCGCGTCCCTGTCCGCAGCGAGCATCACCGGCGGAGCTACGGGTACCGGCGGAGCCGTGGTCTAACCTCGCGGAAGGATGGAGCCCCGGGGGGTGGCGGGGTTCACACCGCGGCGGCTTGCCCAGCCGCGGGGCGAGGCGGGGTCCCCCGGCCGCTCTCCCGCAGCTCCCGGCGCTGCCCGGGCTTGCTCACTGTCGCAGGACCGGCTGGGATCCTCCGTCCTTCTGCCTGCTTTACATGCAAACTGCTGCCCGGTGATTGGCTGGCCTGGCAGCGCCGGGTCATCGTTCCTCCGGCAGCACCTGTCCGGGCAGGGAGGGGGTGAGGTTGGCGGTGGGTGCGGGGTCGGGGTGCCTGTTGGTGTTCAGGGGGCTTGGACACACGAAAGCCCCTCCAGGGAGGGAGGTGATGCTCCCACCGCTCAGGGCTGCGAGTGGGTGCAGGGGAGGAGGAGGAGGGTTATGGCTGGGGAGGGTGAGGAAGGTGGCACTGGGGGCAATACAAGAGGCTGGGGAGGCAAGGGCGAGGGGACATGGCTAGTGATGCCAGCAGGAGAGACCCTGGGCTGAGGCAGTGCTGTGGGGAGCAGGAAGAAGAGCCCAGCTGGGGGATGAGGGCCGAGGTGGGGGGGCTGCCCTGTGCCTTCCTTCATCCTCCCCTTCCTTCATCCTCCCCTTCCTTCATCCTCCCCTTCCTACCCATGGAAGCTCGCTCCATCATCACCTGCACAAGCACAGTGAGGAGAGCTGGTGGTCCCAGAGGCTGAGCCGTGGGCTGGTTGCACGGCTCCTTGCTGGGCATCACCTTCTCCCAGGGAGAGCGGAAGGGCCCCCGGCTCCTCCACTTCTGCCCACCAGAAGGAGAAGACCAGTGGCTGTAGCCTCATGGGTGTCCTCAGGGCAGCTCATTTCCCTGAGCAGAGGGACTTTGCGAGGGACTTTTGCAGGTCCCTTCTGGTTTGTACCTTCTCCCGTGGGACAGTGAAGCTGGTGCTCTTCATCCCTCTCCATTTTAATTTGGGGGTTGGGTTTTTTTGGACCCCTTTGGCCAGAGGAAGCAAAGAGGAAGCTCCAAATGGCATCAAGTAAATCTCTTGACACCTGAGCGATGGTGTCTTCATCAGAAGTGCAGGACAGTAGAAAATAGCCAGAGCTGCTTACTGTGTTGCTTGTGCAGGCGCAACTGCTCCATGCTGCTGCGTGGCTCAGTCCTGCTCTGCCTCCCCCTCACCCCGGAATGCTCTGCTCCTTGCCCTGTGGCTTTGCCATCCCCACCAGTGCTGCCCTGACCCTGTGGGTCGCCTCATGGCGACACACTGAGCTGCTGCAGAAATTAAGGCCTGATGTAGCTTTCTGATTGGCAAGATAGCTGCTGGCAAGGCGAGATGCACAGGGCATTGGGGTTCCTGGTTGGGACTCCGAGGACTCTGTGTGTGTCCTGGCCAGCAGCGATAACCCCGGGGTCATGGTGGAGCAGGGGCTGGTGTGCAGATGTGCTCCTGGTTTGCTGCCGTGCCACCATGGTCGCTGTGTCCCAGTCACCAGCCCTCAGGTGACTGGACTGGATAGACGGGTGGGAGTAAGACAATGGCAGTGTCAGCAGGGCCAATTGCTCCCAGGGGAGATTTCAGTTCGAGCCTGGGATGAGAGGCGCACCCTCTGCATCTGAGGGTGCTGCCTAGTCTCCCATGCACAAGTGGGAGCCACGACTTTCTGTGTGACAAGGGTTAGCACCTGCTGCACCCGTGCCTTCGCGTGGGCAGGCTGCAGGTGCAGACCCCACTGTTGGGTGGGAGGTGTGGCAATGGGGCCATTGAGGCGCAGCAGCCGCCCGGGCACCTTTTGCACATCCTGACCCTCTGCTCCCACTACTCTTTTGGTAGGGGCTGGGGCACTGTGGCTTGGGGCTGTGCTCAGCTGGGGCACCGGCGCAGGGTTGGGGCAGGTGCTGCTGGGGGTATATGGACCCCCCTTGCCAAATTGCCTGTCTGTGTTTTCACCGGTGTGTGCACCCAGTGCCAGCTGTGCCACATACCCATGTGCTGCGGGACCTGCTCCCATGCTGTCTCCTTGGGCAGAGTGTGGGGAAACCTCCGAGCCCCTCTGTGTGCTCCGAATCCCATGGGGGGTACCAGGACATAGCTTGCCCCTTGGCTTGCCAGCAGCCAGCAGCAGCTCAGCTGGCTCTCCCCCTGTCCCAGTGCTGGGCGGAAGGGCTCGGTGCTGGTGGTGCAGGGGCCTGGCGGTAAGGCTGATGGACTGCTCCAGTCTGGGAGGTCTTTCATCTGTCACGTTTCTCCTGCTCCAGGCTTGCATTTGCCTCTAAGACTGCAAGGAAACAGCATTCCTAGTTTGCCCTTTGCTTCCGCTTACCAGGCAATGCTGTCTCCCAGGCAGAGACCAACCTGTGTTTCTTGCAGCCTGCCCTCCCGCTAGCAGTGACCCCACTGAGCAGTGCCCTGCCCAGCTCCCCAGTCCAAGCCCGAGCCTGAGCACTCTGCAGTGCCTTCTGCCCTGATGGTGTCCCTCTCGGACCACCAAGCTGGCAGAGGGGATCCCAGCCCCTTGCAGAGCCTGGGCTTGGCTGGGGTGGGCTGCTGCATTGGGGGCTGCTCCAGGGAGACCTAAGCAAAGCGCGTTCCCTGCAGGTAGTGAAGATGTCCGGCAGCGACCCCGAGCGCCCCCAGTTCCTCTTCGTGAAGGTGCTGGCGAGCCGGGGGCGGCTGGAGGCGGTGACCCAGCAGATGGGCTACCACCCACAGTACCTCGACAGCTTCCTCAAGACACAGCACTACCTGATGCACATGGATGGCCCACTGCCCTTCGACTGCCGGCACTACATTGCTATCATGGTGAGCCCCTCTGGGAGCTGCCGGAGGGGACGGGAGGCTCTGCTCAGCCCCGTGAGGCTCCCCGCTCTCCCTCCACCAGACAGCCTGTGCCACGGTCTTCTCTGCCAAGGCCAAAATCATGATGTCCTTGAGGTTGGGCGAGAGGTGGGTGTGGGGTCCCAGGACGCCTGACCCACTGGCGCGGTGTGGGGATGCTGACATACTGCTCTTGCAGGCAGCCGCCCGGCACCAGTGCCGGTACCTGGTGAACCTGCATGTGCTGCAGTTCCTGCGGGCAGGGGGTGATCCCCAGTGGCTGCGCGGCCTTGACTTCATCCCTCCCAAACTCCGCAACCTCAATGAGATCAACAAGATCCTGGCACACCGGCCATGGCTCATCACCAAGGAGCACATTGAGGTATTGGATGGGGTGGCCATCAGCCAGGGACCAGGGCGGTGGCAGGGACAGCAGCATCCCAGGGGGTTCCAGCACCCTGCCCGTGTCGCATCGCTGGTCTGTCCGTGTCCTGCAGAAGCTGCTGAAAATCAGTGAGTGGAGCTGGTCGCTGGCGGAACTGGTGCACGCAGTTGTCCTCCTGGCGCACTGCCACGCGCTCGCCAGCTTTGTCTTTGGCTGTGGCTGCGAGCAGGACGAGGGGCCAGGGGGCCGAGGCTTGCTGAAGCCCTTGTCGCCTGGGAACCAGTGCTTCTGCGAAGCCACCGCCAGCAATGGCTGCAGCCAGGAGCTGCTGCGCATCAACCGCAAGCGGGTGAGCCCCTGAGGGTGGGTCCACGGGGGGATGGGGGAGCATGGCCAGGACCGCTGCCCTCATCCCTGAGCCTGTGTCTGTGCAGTCCCTGGACTCCTGCATGGAGCTGGATTCCCTCCGGGAACGCATGCAGCGGATCCACGTGGAGACTGAGGGCAGGGAGGAGACGAGGCTGCTGCAGCAGGACCGAGAGGAAGGTGAGGGGCAGGGAGCAGAGGTGGGTGTGCAGGATGCGAGTTTGTATGGCATAACTGGGTGTTGCTCCCCCATGTCTATACTTACATTTTCCATGATGTACAGTTCAGAGAGGGGCTCCTGGGATGCTGGCAGTGGGGGAAGAAGGCAGTGGCGCTTCCCAAAGAGGTGCAGCAAGGCCTGGCTTTCGATGCCTGCTGCGGCTGAGAACAGGGCAGCTAAGCATCGCTCTGACCTGTCTGTGGGCCTTTCCCTTCTTGCAGATACCGATGGGGAAGTCACCGGTGCCACCAACCTTGCATGCTACATGCAGGACCCTGACTTTGGATACCAGGACTTTGCCCGGCGCGACGAGGATCAGACGCAGGTATTCAGAGTCCAGGTGAGGTTCCTGCTCTCTCGGTGAGCAGCAGCCCAGGCTGCTGCCTCTCCTCTCTGCTCCTGGTGGGGAGTGGGTGGTCGCCGGGGTGCCGGTGCAGTCCAGATCTGGTGCAGCTTTTGCAAAATGCCTGAGTAGGAAAGCTCAGCTTTGAGAGGGGACCTGCCCCACTAGGGTTGGGGAGAGGGAGGTGACTGGTGGCTTCTGTCCCCAAGTGCTGCCGATTTTTTCAGATCACCCTCACGGAGGCAAGGGTCAAAATCATTGAAAAGCTGCCTGATGAGGGATGTTGTGGTATATGGCAGAGTTGAACCCAGAGCAAACCTATTGAATTCTGCTGCGTCCTGAGGTCTCAAGCCCTTCTTCCTGGGAACATGCCCTAGGCTCCTTTTTGCAGTTGTGAAAGCCTCTTGCTGTGCTCAACAGGATTACTCCTGGGAAGGCCATGGCTTCTCACTGGTCAACCGGCTCTACTCTGACATCGGTCATCTCCTGGATGAGAAGTTTCGGATGGTGGATGGCCTGCAAAGCAGTGCCATGGCCAAGCGGCAGGGCTGTGAACCCTCTGTCTTCAAGCGGGGCATCTGGAACTACATCCACTGCATGTTTGGCATTAGGTAGGGAAACCAGCCTCGTGGTCCAGGGGAGCAAACAGAGCTGACCCAAGTGGGAGGAGGGTAGGACACTCGGGCTGTTTTGCAGATGGGCTTGGAAAAGAGACAGAGGTGAACTGCCTGCCTGGATGTTGGGCCAGGCAGGGAAAAGATGCTCAGCTTCTCTGGCCAGGGCAGGACACTTTGGGGACAGGGCTTCAGTGCCTGGTGGCCACTGCCGTGTGTCCCCCTGCCCCGTGGCTGTGCCATGCCATGGGCAGACCACTGTCGAAGTGCTCTGTAGGGACACGGTGCTGGCTGTGACTCGCCCCTGTGCTCACTACAGGTACGATGACTATGACTACGCAGAAGTGAATCAGCTCCTGGAGCGAATGCTCAAAGTTTACATTAAAACTGTAACCTGCTACCCAGAGAAGACAAACTCAGAAATGTTTGACAGGTTCTGGAAGCAGTTCAAGCACAGTGAAAAGGTGGGACAGCTGGCTCCTGGCTCTGACTGGCTGCGGTGGGGCCGGGAGCAGGCAGGGGCTGCAGGCTGGGGTGCTTCAGGGAGCGTACAGGAAACCTTTGAGCCACCAAATCAGTCCGAGGCAGGTGGGGGGGAAATGGAAAGTGGCTGTAAGGAGTTGGGCTTAGCACGGCGTGGGACTGCCCACAATGTGATAAGCACAGGGCCACCGGCAGCACAGGGATCTCCAAGGCCATTACCCCATCGGTGAGTGCCTCCAAGTGAGCCCTTGGTCCAGCCATAATTCACAGGAGCGGCTGCTGTGGGTGGCAGGGACCGTGCTGGTGCCAGTCTGACATGCTGGTGACAAGCGTGCTCCGGACTCCCCAGGACACAGCTCTGGGAGGCAGCCACAGCCTGCGGGACTGAGAGGAGGGGAAAAGGGCAGCTGCCTGTGCTGGAAAAATTGGTGGCATTTTGTCCCATGTCAAAAGACTTACTAGCCTGGGTGTGTACTTGCTTGCACTGCTGCCTGCAGCACGCTGTGGCTACCTGAACATCTCTTACTTCTCCCTTAGGTTCACGTGAACCTGCTCATCCTGGAAGCCCGAATGCAGGCAGAGCTGCTGTATGCGTTGCAGGCCATCACCCAGTACATGATCTCCTAGACAGTGGGGAGCTGCGCTGTGGCAGGGCCGGGCAGCATCCTCTTTCCCTGGACTCGTGCGTGACCCGTCATGCTGGGACGGACAGCGAGGGATTACTCAATTTAGTTTACTTGACTGTCTTGTTCCTTTCCCCGCCCTGCCCCCCCCGCCCCCCCGCCTTGTGGGGCTCGCTGAGTGGCCCCGTTACGTGCAATTACCAAACTGTGAGGCAAGTCCGTGCTGCTGACATGTCGGTGTGATGCTGGAGACTTGAACATGTCCAAGGAGGACTGCCAAAGACATGGGGGAGAGGGAGGTGGGAGGGGACTGGGACCAGTTTAGAGGGATGCTCCCCTGTGAGCAGAAGCTCCTTGCCCAGGTGCTGTGGGAGCCTCAGCCACCACAGAGAGGGCAGAGGGGAGAGCTGGCTTCCTTCCCTGTGCTGCAGCAGCTGCCCTGCTTGCAAGCCACCCTTCAGGGCCTGGCCTCGTTGGGGTGATGCATCTCACTTGGGAACAGCACGGGCAGCTCACGGGTGCATTGCAATATCCTGAGTTGCATGGTCAGGCAGGGAGGAGCACTGGCTCCGAGCAAGGGCCCTTCCCCAGCCCAGGATGGGAAGGGGATGCGCTTGCTGCCTACGCGTCCTGCCCTTTAGGTCTATGTGCCAAACCCCTCTGGGATGGACAAGTGATGACCCAGGCAAACTCCAAACTGCGAAGCTCTTGCTGGCAGGGTGCCCTAGTGCTCTGCCTTCTCTGACAGTGGGTGAGAAGGTCTCTGACAGTGCTTAGGCTCTGGAGGTTTCTGCGGGGGACTTTGGGCAGTTCTCGGGGAGCTTGCCCCAAAGGCCCTCCTCTGTCTCCCATCAGTGGAGGGGCAGGAGGAATAAGGGAGGCTTCCTGAGCTAACGTGGCTTGTATCTTCTTACCAGCATGAGAGGGCTGAGGTCCTGTGCCCAGTCACTTGCTGCTTAACAGCACGGTGGAGGAGCCTGTGGTTGGCATAGGTGAGCTACAGGAAGCTTCTCCTTGAACCTGGGCTAGGGGGACTCCCTGGGCAGTCCCTGTTTGAACAGAGGTAGCCCGTGCACCAGCCTTGCCCTCTGCCCAGCAGGCAGGAGCATGCACCACCGCTCCCCCCGTCCCAGGGCTGCTCCCTGCCCGTGCCACAGCCCCTGGCTGGGGAGGTATGAGGGATCCAGTGCAGGCTCTGGAGAGCAGCCACAAAAGGGGAATGAGGCCACCCGTGATACGTGGGAGCCTGAAGCAAGGGCAGCTGTCGAGTCGGCCCAGTGCACGCTGCTTCAGTCGACCTGTTTACTGCGTAAATGTATGGGAAGAAAACCTTGTGTATGGAAGCTACAGAAAAAGCCTATTTTTGCTATAAATATATTATGTTTGACATGGATGCATGCTTTATTTCTGCCAGATGTTGGGAAGGGGATCCAAACTTACACGGCTGCTCTGAAGGCAGGACAGCAGTGCCTGGCTGACCGCAGCCCCGAGATGGCTCCAGCTCCAGGAAACCCAACGTTCCCAGCCATGGTAGGGTCCTGCGCTGACAGCGCTGGTCCAGGGCCAGCAGCTGGTCACTGAGGTTGGACCCATCCTGTTCAGCTCAGCTATGTTCTCTTCCCATGTTCAGATGAGCAACTCCCACTGTGTTGCATGTTCGATAGGAAAAAAGGGAAGGTTTTCAAGAGGCTGCAGTGCTCTGGCAAGGAGGAATGTGCTGGAGGAAGGAGCTGGCTTTTCTTTTCCCTGCCAGGTACTTGGCCACGGGTGGGCGAAGTGTGGGTGCTGCTTCTGCAGCTGAGGAAGAAGCATTTTGCTTGCGCTCACAAGCCTGTGCTTGGTGAGCAAGGCCAGAAATCAGGACCAGCTCTTTCCCCAGATGTGCTGCAGGTGCCCTGCCTGCAGCATGGGCTGGAGGACCCTATGCTGGGGCTGGGCCAGCTTGTACTGGGCAAAGCTAGTCCCAGGGCAGTAAAATGCCAGGACAACTGGTGCTGGGCAGTACTGGATGAGTCAGTACTGGTGCCAGGACAGTGACACCAGTGCCAGGATCACTGGTGCTGGGACAGCTGCTACCAGACTTGGCTCAACAGTACTGAGCCAGGCACTGCTGTACCATCCTTTAGCCCCAGTGAGGGCTGGGCACAGATCGAGGCAGCTGGGTGTCCTGCTCACCGTCAGGTGTAGTGCTCTGATTAACAGTAGCAGCCTGGCTGTTTTGCTAGCCTTTCCCCTGCCCCTGCAAAAGCAGCTCTGTCCCCTGCAGGACTGGGACGAGCCACAGCAGCCAGTTCTCAGCAGAGCTCACTGCTCCCAAAGCAAGCAGTGAATCTGCAGCTCTGCGCAGCCCAGGGCTGGCTCCCAGCATGCTGCCACCTCACCACCCGCCATCACCCTGCGCTACTGGGGAGAGAGAAGGGAGAAGGCAGTGACAGCACGGCGCTGCCTGGGGGTGGAGGGATGCCCATCCCAAGCAGACACAAAGCATGTTTGCTTTTGCCCCCCACCTCTCTCCCTTTGTGTGCAAAGAGCTGGCCTTGCAGGAGCAGGGGCAGCTGCCACTTGCTTCGGTTCGCAGAACAAGCACCGGTCACAGCAGCAAGATGAAGGGCTCCGTGGGCTGTCAACCGTGACCAGAAATGAGCACAGCTGCTGGCAAGGCCAGGGGAGACCGCCAGCCTCAGCTCCTGGACAAGAAAATATCCTCACATGATCTCAGAACTAGAAAGCAAGAGATGAAGCAACCATCTACTCCCATGCCTGCAGAGCCAGCAAAGTTACTATCATGTCCCAAATAGCTCTTGTAGCGGGTAACTCAAGTAGGGGGGATTGTGTCACTGGAGAAGCCTGTAAGGGTCTTGTTGACCAGACACTTCAGGGCAGTTCTACATCCACACCAGTAACTATAGCGTAGCTTTTGAAACCCATGAGCTGGTCCTTCACCTTATCAACCCCCCTTGCTCCTCTCTTGTGCCTGGCTAGGCTGTGAAGCTGTTGCACCCACTGAGGGCCAGGCTTTAAGGCTTCCGGGGAAGGGCGGTGCAGGCACTACATCATTCGAGGTAAGCAGATGACTCTAAGCTGTGTGGAACACCATGAGTCTGGCAACTTCAATGCTTGGGACCCTGCCCTGGTGCCCCCTGCACCCTTCATCTGCTCGGACTAGGATATTCCTCTCTATTGCTCTGTAGCTGGAAGGAGGAGAGCTGCTGGAGCCTGGGGTACATGTCCTCTGCAGGAACCCTCCAGGATGTCCAGCACACCCACATGGGAGCCAGGCCACTTTGACCTGACCTGGAATTACTGAGAGGAGGATGCAGGCACATGTCCAAAGCAGTCACTGAATTTCTTGCAACAGCCTGTAGCAGAAAGGCATGCTGGCAGATGTAGCCAGGACTGCTTTTGTAACAGCCAAGCTGTCCCCAAGCTGTGTGGTGGGAGGAATAGTGTGTCCTAGCCTGCAGGACAATGCGCTGCAGCAATGGTTACTGTCTCAGCTCCTACAACCCATCCATTAAAAGCCAGGCATATGGCTGCTGGTCTTACCATAGTGGTAGAGGGGGAGAAAACAGTACATGGGAGCTGGGAACAGACTGTCACACCAGGACAGCTCTGGAGCAGGCAGCGTGCACCCCACCATCTCCCCATTCCCCAGCTTGCCATTCCCCATGCACCAGCTACTCCACCACAAAAGCCACATGAAGTAGGGCAACAGACTTCCCTGCTGTGCTTTCACACGTGGTCCCACCACTGGTGGCACAGGAGAAGTGTTCATGAACCAGCAAGCATCTGGGGCAAAGCAGGTCTCTGGACAGAAACTAAGCTGAGCGGAAAAGCTGGTGAAGTTTTTGCACTGGCTTCAGCTACTGCTGCTCTGCAGGAGACTACTCCATAGGCCAAAATGTTTATGGTGACAACTAGGGAGAGCTACGAGGTCTCCAAGACTGCAAGAAAGGCTGACCTACTGCACACAACGTGCACTGAACCCACATAGCTGTTAGAACAGAACACAGCAGGACTCGGTGACATACAGCAGACGGTGTCACACACATCAAAAGTGACCCTGAGCCAAGGCATCCAGGATCCAGCCTAACATCTATTCTACGCTTTGCTCTCCTTGGCAATGCCTGTTACAGGCCAATGCTCAAATCGGCATAAGAAGTGTTAACAGCTCCTGGGGGGAATGCATGGTCTCCTGTTCTATGTCAAGTTTTCAATGCATCCACTCTGATCTGATCAACAACTGCAAAATCCGCCCTCGGCATTTTGTTTCTCCAACAGCACCTACTGTTACGTGCTTGCAGGAAGCCCTAAGAATTGTCCAAGGAACAGACGAGGGACAGACAGTTCCCCTAAGGATCTCCTCCTAATCCCCCATTTTTGGAGACTGGCTTAAATCTTGAAGCAGGAGACTTAAGATCCTTTCCAGAGTTATTTGCATTAACTGTTTTAACACTATTATTTTTCGATGGTATTCTTTATCAGATATTATTGAATACTGAGTACCCAAGGCTTTGAATACAAGTTTTCTGGCTGTATATATACTGTGCAATTCCATGAATGAGACTTTCTCCTTAGCAGTTTTAAAAACATCCCCGACTTACTCTCCATGTGTCTAACCAGGCCAGTGGAATCTGTGCTCTACACTCCTTCCCCCATTTCTCTCTGATCTCCTTACCTGCCTCCACTCCAAAGCAATGTGACCAAGCCTCTGAAACAGTCTTGTCTTCTGCAAGACCTCTCATGAGCTGTGGTGCACAGAGCACCCCCAGGGCAAAGGGGGACAGCACATTCTCCAGCCTCATCCCAACTGCAAGAAGGCAGACCTGTTAGAATGACATGCTATTTTGATTCAAGGGCTCCACCATGTTCCTCACAAGCTGCTTTCACTAGCTCAGACTTTATGTGCATTCTTACTTGCCTTATGTCAAGGACAGACCCCTTAAGGTACCTAGCTGAAGTCTTCTCCTGCCCTGAGAGGCCTCTTACCCACTTGCACACCTCTGAGCAGTCCCAAAGCATGACCAGCTCCTGGCTTCCGCTCTGACATTCATGTCCCCTTTGATGGACAGCTCCAAGCCATTATCTTCTAATATCAAAAATGCTCCTCACCTATAGTAACCTTCCTTTTTCTGACAGAGGATTTGGGGTATGCAAGCAAAGATAAAAGCTCACTCACATGCTCATCTGTCCTAATTAAGTGTCAGCATCTTCTGGTGGATGGGGCAGCTGAAAGACAGTAGCAGCAAACATATCTATTCCTAGAGATAACTGGCAGAGTTGCTGACACTCAAAAGATGTTTGAATGTAGTTATATAAAATAGAGCCATCTTCTGCACTCAGGTCTAGAAGGGCAAGAAATGAAGAGGCTAGGATGACTCGAGACTAGTCTTGCAGAAGTTAAAATTCCCCAGGGTCAGTTTTAGGACTTGGCAACCCCATGGGTCCCCACACACTGGCAGCAAGTTCTAACAAGGGGCTCTACACACTGCAGAGCACACTGGAGCCTTTGGGGCCTGTCACACTACAACGCATTCACCTCTGGCCAGCTAAGGGGCATTTCACCAAAGGGTTGCCCTAACAGGTGAGGAGCACAGAGGAAAGAAGCCAAGGGCAAGGAAAAAAATAACTGGCCCTCTCCAGGGAAACAGAACAAACCACATGAGACACAGAACAGAGGATTACAGGTTTTTATTTGTCAAACATTCCCCCCTAGTCTAGCACATTCTACAGTCTTGCTAGCACAGATGGTAACAAAGAGCCTGTAATGGTTCAGAAGTTACACTGCTACAGAGAGCAAACAAAAGCAGAGATTTATTATGTAAAAAAATTTGTTGTGAGAAATGGATGAACAAGTACAGAGGGGATGGGGGGGAAACTGTGTCAGCTAGTGGTGCCTGCCCTGTGTGCAGCAGACGTCTGTGCTAGCAATGCAGAAACCCTTCCTGGTATTGCACCAGGTGAAGACTCCACTGTGCTGGAAGCATCATTTCCCAGAACCATCCCCATTGCTTTATGAAGAAGGGTCCTTTCAGGAGAAGTGACCTATCTTCTACATAGCCAAACCTCTCAAGACACCCTGGGGAGCACCACAGGGTAGCAGCGCATGCCAGCTGTGAACATCCCCTTCTACCACACACCATAACGCTGCCTTAGCCAGAGAACCATAAATGCAGCACCGTCAGCTCTTTCACCTTCAGCTTCTGCTACCTCTTCTCCCTGCTTTACACCACGATATTAGATGCAATTTTGATTCCATCAGAGATTGTTTTCCATTGACTACAGACACATCAGGGTGCAGGGAGAGATATAAAGGCTACTAAAGAGAGGGGATCCCTTTCTTGAAGGGTAAGCAACCGTGGTGATGGGTTACCACATGCTACCAAGCTTTCACATGGACAGATCTTTCAGGCTTCAGGAGTCACCTCTTGCTTGCTTTTCCCCACATTAATTAGAACATGTTTTTCATTAGACATGCAACTGAGGCAAACCCTAAGCTATACCTGTTCATGCTCATGTCCCAAAGTTGATTGATTTGTGGGTTTTTTGACAATGGGTCCAAACTTGCACATTATTTTGGTGACAGTCCAGGACACCGCTCCCAAGGCACTCCTACCCGTGGCACCAGACGCAGGTTTCTCATTCCTGGAGCAAGGCTAGCCCTGAAGCATTTGAGTGTGGCTATAAATAAGCAGCTACGTAAGAAAATTAACAAATGATGATCTACATAAAAGCTTTCTAGGCATTTCCTTTGGAAAAGCTGATTAGTGCTACTTGCTTCTAGTATAAGCCTCATTTATGAATACACCCAGGCTCCGGAACGCTCCCACTGCTTTCATTCCTCTCACTTACCATGATGATTCGACTGCTGTTTTAAAGCAGCACAGGGTAGGGGATGATATGTTTTTAGACACACCACCAAGGAAAATTAAGGGCTCCAAGAAGCTTTCAATATTCCAAGCTCTTACAGGAAGCTGGGAGTATAGTAAAATATGCTTAAGTTATAAAGAAGGCTCAAGCAATTTGCTAAACCCAGGTGTAAATAAAAGCAACAAGTCTGCCTCCTACTAGGCTCCATGGGCCTAGTTACCCAAATCCTTCGTGGCCCAGAGCTGCATGGTGGCTTCATGCTGTGAAAGATGGCACTAGATCCCCTGGAGATGAAGAAACTTGTTAGCTGAGCTCACTGAAGACAAGGAAAACGCACACAGCATAACATAAGGCTTCATGCCAAGAGTCCCCTGCCCACTCCCCTCAGGCACTTATCCAGGAGCATCACTCCCCATGTCGCTGGCCCCTTCCCTCCCCACCCAGCTCACAGCAGCTCTCAAAATCCCAGCCTAATCCTTCCTTAGAGCAAAAACTAGCCCACAAGTACGGGGCCTGCAGTGCTAATGCAGAACGAAGATCCACCAAGACACTATCCTGAATCCAGCAGCAGTCAGTAGCAAACACTTTGGGCAAGAATACAAAAAAACTGGACAAGTATTGAGCAACCCCCTGCCAGGTGCAGCCTTTCAGCAAGCAGCAGTTTAGGAAGTCTCCTGTGTCCTATGAGGAAATATCCCAGGCTAGAAAAGCTCAAGGTTTATGAAAAGGAAGTTATTTGAGAAGGGGCTGGAGAACTCCTGAATTCTCTGCATCCCTGCCCCTGCGCCCACGATCCAAGCTATCCTACACATACAAACGAGAAGCTAAGTTACCTGCCTGAGCCTGCAACATTACATTCATGATTTATAGAGCGCTCCCAGAACGCCGTTAGTCTTCTGAACACCATCCTCAGCATTAGCGCACTCTCAGGTTTCTTCAACCACTGCCAGCTCCTATTGTATCGAGGAGACAGAGCACCTGTACAGACTGACACAAGACAGAAGCAACAGCACACTGGTACAGCAGGACTCCAGCCAGAGGTGTTCCTGTCTCCAGTGATATCCCCAGGACACACAATTGCCCAGGAGTCTGCCCTAGGAGTATGGAAAAAAAAAATAGATAGGTACTCTGTTCCTTAATAAAAGGACAGGGTCTCTTATGAACTCACACTGTAGGGCACCAACCATGATGAGCCTTGTTGTACCTGGGCTGCAGGTCCTTCAGCTGGAACAGGCTGAGGACATGTACTAGCTGAGAGTATGTCAGATCTCCCTGGAGCCCTATCTGCGTGCTCAGGACCAGGCTCTCTGCAGCCAGAAGCACTGGTTACTAATATTGTCCTTCCCATTGCTTTGGGCTCTGTTTTCATGAGAAATGAGCTAGGGATTCACATATAACATGACCACACATACCAGCATCTTGTCCTTTAATACATGGCTGTGAAGCACAGGCGGCCAGTCAACTTGCTCTGGAGATCATGGGATTCGTTTTCCCTCAGGGCCTAAGCTGACAAAGTGGCCTATTATGTGCCAAACAACACAAATCCCGCCAGATCTATTAGCTGCAGCCCTCAATGGCCTATTCTTATGTGCAGCACATGCCATCAGGTGTTTGTGGAAAGGGTATCAACCCATTTGTGTAATGAACTAACTGCAGTGAGAATGTGCATCTGTGACTCAAGTCTGCAAGACCTGGGATCCCAGCTTAGGATCTGCCTTTTTGTTACAATGAGGTGTGGCCAGACATGCAGATTGTGGGTAAATTTGAAACACATCACCATGAGGTTTGCCATGAAGACAACCTTCAAAGCAAAGGTTATCAAACTATTCAAAGGCTCTGATGGCAGAGCATGCTAAAGATAAGATTGTTGAAGATTCCTTGTTGCAGGTAACCAGACAAACCACTCCTGTTCCAATCTCCACTCAAATGAAAGCCAGATGAAACCCATGACAACAAGAGCAGACAGGGTGGTAAAACAGTATGGCTCATTGCACTGCATGATACAAACCTTCCGAACAGAAACCACCGCCACCTTCAGAAAGGACTGGAGAGGCTTTCTGCCAGACCAAGCCTTCCAGAACACCATGAAAGCACCATGTGTCCCACAGATCATGCCACTGCAAACACCAAAAAGGTGACAGGAACATGCCAGCTAATATTTTGAACTAACCTCTTGACTCCTAGCTTCTGTCCTGCAAGGACAAAGACACAGGGCAGGATCCCAGGCACATCCCCAAGAGTATGCCTACAGGCTTCAAGTTCCCCAGAAGTAGTAGCAGAAACTTCAGCAAGAAAACAAAAGCCTTCGGAAACCAAAAAGCAAGCTACCAAATACAACTGATCATGCCCTCCCCATAAGGGCTATCCAGAGTGTCAGCAGATCTAGTACGATCCAGTCCACAGCATCTTCTTAGCAGACTAGGGAATCTGTCCTATGTATCAGCTGCAGTCCAGCTACTTATGGGATTAGCTGAGAATGAGCGCGCTGTTAATGATTAGCATTCCCTAACATTGTGCTCTTGGCTTGGTGGGAGTGCCTGGTCGAGGAAGGAGACTGGGTAGTTGTGGCTGAATGCCATGCCATGCAGGCACCTTCCACCTGTTCTGGGGAGAGCAGCCACTCCCCAGTTACACTGTGGTGCCTTTCCCACTTTTCCAATGACATTTTCAGCTTCTTGGCCCAAAATGCCTTAGGCCTGTCCCCTCCCATACTGTAGTGTTACCTGGTATCAAGGGAACAGATGCAGCAAATGTGCTGTGGGGGTTTTTTGTTTTTTTTTTTGTTGTTTTGTTTTTTTTTTTAATCCAATAATCTCATTTTCAATTAAAATATATAATATATATTTAAAAAGGTTTAGAAAAGCTTCTATGTAATTTGCAGCTACTTTTACATACAGATTACAATAATGTACAACTCTTCTCCAAGGTGGTTTGAAACCATGGGGACCTGCCAATTCTTTCCCCTCAATCATATACATTATCAAACATCAAATGTGTTTGTTCCTAATGCAGCTCTGAAAAAGAGGTCTGTCACTGGTACCTTCTCAGAGGGAGAAATGCCTAATACGCCTAACGGGGACACACTTAACATTGGCTTCATATTCACTGTAGAAAGTTCCCAGATTAGTAAAAAAATATTTCATCTATAGAAAATGCCCTTCTGAAAAGCAACCAGGGCTCTGTTAAGGCCACACCCAGGCTTTCCATTTCTCTGCTGTAGCAAGACAGACCAGATACAAACCCAAAATGATGTTTTTATGTCCCAGAAACAGCTATTACCACCTGTGCTTACTTTACAGCAGCCTGGTGTATCAGGAAAGTATTGAGAACAGCATAGGGACTTCTCGAAACATGCTTGTGATTCAATGAGGCTTAGTTGGCACAGTGAAAAACTCAATGTCCTCCTGTCCACTCAGGTGGACAAGAGGAAGCCTTCTACACCACGACCAACACCCTTCCCTGCAGAACAACGATGGGTGCTCCTGAGATGGACACACTGAAACCACTGAAACCAAGCCCTGAAACAGCGCACCCCTTTCCCACAGGGCTTCCACCAAAAAGCTCCTTCCAATTCCTCTGTAAGTCTGTGCGACACCAAGTGCACATCTGGTGGCTTAATGAAAACATCCAACTACTTTGACCCAGAGGGCAAGCCAAGTGAGAGCAGAGCCAGCCCTTCGCCGGTCCGAGGCACTGGGAGACTTTCTGCCATAGCAGAGAGAGGATAGCCATTGAGAGATTCCTCCAGCAAACCCAACTCTTCACATGGGAAAACGCTATTGCTTGACACAGAATCTTCTGGCCAAGGTTTTTACCAGGGCTCCTCTTCAGACATGTACAGCCCAGGGTTTCTCCAGATGGTCCAAGGCAGGGTCAGGTTTGTAGGAAGAGCCATGGCACATAACAGGATTATTATTTTGAAACTCTTCCTGTTGCAGCCAGATGCAGGTTGCCCCTTCTTCCCAGGTGGGCAGCCCCTTCTGCCCAAGGCATGGTGTGCAGGGAAACCGAATCCAACGTGCTCCATTCTTTTCTCTGCTAGGGGTGGGAGGTGAAGTCAGAACCCGATGTTCAAAACCTGAAGGACACTAGGGAGAAGAAAAATAGAGTGAATGGTTAGATCTCAGCTTCAGTGGGAATCCTGGATGCATAGATAAGGAGTTAATTACTATCAATCAGCCCCTGCTGCTCAAAGGATGCCAACTTCCAGCAAGGAACAAACACAGATCACAAGAGACCTTGATCAATGGAGAGTCAAGTGGAGGATGCAACTGCTCAGCTCCAAGCTTCGGAGTACAATTGAGACAGAAAGACAAAACAAAAGCACAAAGGTCAAAAGTAAGCACTCCTCCTCTAAGCTGACAGCACCAGCAAAGCTCTGCAAGATAAGGAGGTTTAAAGAAGAACTTGGCTAACACCAGAGGCATTGCAGGAAAGCACCAAGAAGAGGAAAATTACTCTTCACCTTAAGTAACCACAAATATCAACTGGCAGGGAAAAGACTAAAAAAGGGATTTTTAGAGATCACACACTAGAACTGTTTATGCTCACTCACTTAAAGAAATCCTGTATCTACCTACAAATAATTAAACATTTCTAGATATCTCATTTCCCCACAAGTCTAAAGATCCCTTCTCAGGTCTTCTGCCTCACCTCAATGAAGCTGCCACAACACATTCAAACAAGCCTTGGAAATAGGTCTAAGCAGACTTAAGACCCTGCACTGTAGGTCTACGATCCACTTTGGAAGGCAGAATAGCAAAATAAATGTAGGGCATCCAAACAGTTGCATTCAGTAATAGCGAGCATGAAATAAACTTCTGGAAAGGGAAAGAAGCTACAAGAGGAAATCAGCCCTGAACAAGAGACAGTAACTTAAAACAGAAGCCAGAGCAACAGGCTACTTTGGAAAACTGCAAATTGATGGGAGTTTTATTTATTTATTGATGTTCTGATAGACAAAAATACAGTGTTTGGACCAAAGGGAATTACATAGAGCACAGCAAGTAAACTATGAATCCAGATCAAGCTGGGCAAGGGATTAAGAGTTCTCCAGACTATGAAGCTATAGGGAGTCTGACTGAAAAACTAAAGATCATTAACTAATGTCCACCAGAAGAGTGGATGGACTTTACATTCATCAGTGAGGCACAAACTGTACCACTGTACAAAAGAGGCAACTCCATTCCCAGGTCTTCCTCCTACTGGCTTGTAGAAATAACATACAGGTAGATGAGCAAGTCCAAAGTCCCTGAGCTGCTCAGAGGCAGCCGGATGGCCACCCACACTTCCCACAACCAGAATGGAAGACACTTTTATTAAGTGCTAAAGGCAAGAGTGTTTGCCTGTGATTTAGCACCTGCATGCCACAGTCTAATTCCAGCTGTGGCTACCCTTTTTCATGACCTTGCTCACTAAGGCTCCTGTAAGTCACTCTGTATGGCTTGCACATCCAGTGCCTTAACCAGTGAATGGCCGGCCTACAACTGAGTGAGCTACAGCGACCAGATAACTGCAGCAGAAATTGTAGAATTTATATTTTCCTAGTCAAGGAAAGTATTCCCATGCTGACTTCCTCCTTCTGTGGCTAATAGCTAGGTTCGTGGGTGTTGCATCGCTGCTGGGCAATGTTTCAATGTTTGATCTCTAATCTCCAAGTAAAGAGACAGGGTTCAAACAGACTCCTGGTGAAGCTGTGGACAAGTCTTTAGCATTTAACTTAACAAGAAGGGGATAAAGTCATGTCAGCTTTGATCACCATGGGTAACATCAACTAGCTTGTAGCTTCCCAAATGCTGCAGAGACTAAGTACTTATTCCTAAAGATATTCTCTTGCCTACAAAGGGAAATATTTCCCCAGCTCCAGTTTCATTCTTGCTGTTCAAATCACAGTGTGATCACTGGCATTTATCGATGAACAGTTTTTGCTCAGAGTTACGCCCATAACTGACCCAGAAGGCTACAGGTTAAGCCCACAGTAACTACTCAGAAGGACAGCTTTAGGTTAGATATCACTTAGAGTAGCTTTTGCCAACGTGAATTTAACTTGGAAAAACCACATTCATAGAAAGGATATGAAAGGAAAAAGGCTGGCACACTGGAACAGTATGTAGCTGCAGCCATACTTTCCCTGAACAGTGATTTCCAAACAGGGACCCTAATAACTCACTGCAGTAACAGATTCAGAGAAGGGAGGGATGACACAATCTTGACCTCCTCACCGACACTGATGTCTGCAGCTCACTTGGTTTTGGAACTTGTAAATTTGAGAAAACATTCTGCCTTCTCTTCCCAAGGTCCTTCCTGGCCTCCAGGAACACTCTTAATTCTCTCCACGCGCGCCCCGTTCCCCCTTTCTTAGAAACCTGACCCACCCGCTCTTGTCTTGGCAGTGTTTTACACAATACTTGCTCTCCTTTGGGGAAAAAGCTTCCCTCCATCCCACTCCATGGATTCCAGGGTGCGGGCAAAACTGAAAAGCTTTGCAAAGCTCAGATAAAGCAAACATAATCTAAGGACAGAATAAAAGGCTTGAAACAAAGCACACTGAACAGGGCGTCAGTCCTCCTCCAAGTGCAGTACTGCTGTTAAGAATTGTTCACCCAGAGGCATGTAGGAGCTACACTTTCTGCTGAAACATGATACTGGTTCAGCACTTCTTCTAGAGCTCACTCCTTTCTTACTGAGCATGTGTCCTGCCTACTTCCCAGAAAGTATCACTTCAACTTCACGCATGGAACAAAGCAAATCCAGGATTTTTAACATCAGCTAGCTCCTCTGTTTTCATTAAGCAATTCACATGCTAAGTATGGAATAATAATATGGAACAAGAACATAACCATGCTGTTAAGAGCTCATGTTCTCCCTCTTAAGCATTTGATTATAGCCACATCTTCACCAGTACTAGACCCTAGCCTTTGATAAACATTCCCTTAGCTTCTCTGCTTTACACTCTAAAAATTATCTATGCCTGGTATTCTGTAGACAGAGGTCTTGTCTATCCAGTCGAGGTAATTAGTGCACCCAGGACTGCAGGACAGCTGGCATATGTTTTGAAAACAGCCCTGTGAAAAACATTTCACCCCTGCAAAGTCAATGTATTCCCCAGATATGATGGCCTGCCCTAGCATGGCAAGAAAAAAAACCTACAAAAGCTCAGAACAATATCCAGTGGAAACACTGCTCAAAAGGCCACAGCCTCTTGTCAATAACTTGCAAAAAGTCCTAACACAGATGAAGGATGCCAATGTTTCGTCAACCAAATTTGCCTTTGAAATCAAAGCTGAGTTTCCATATTCCACCTGAAGTTAGGATATTCAATTTAAGACAGCCACTCAGTAACTCAGCAAGAGCACAGTTAACAAATGCACAAGACTATAAAAAGCCCCATAACAAAACAGAAAAGCTTGATTGCTCCTCCCTCTCTCTACAGTAAAGAGCTCTGTTAAGTACAGACAGAAGAATATTAACTAATAAATGAAATCCTAAGCAGTGTGGCGGGACTTGGAATAAGAGGGAGTTAAATTGTGTTTAAAAAGTCAAAACATAGTGGTGTACCAATATGTTCACAGGGTTTAAGTACCACCAGCTCAAAGCATTTCACTTTGTCTAGACCTAGAACACTTGTCCAGAATGGCTGTACTGGGGCAGAGTACAAAATTATTTAACTTAATATCTGGTCTCCAGCATGAACAGCAGCAGTAATCACCAGAAAGTTTAGGCTGAAATGGGCCTCCAGAGGTGACCTAGTCCAAACTACCTCCACATTACTCAGGTGCCTAGGAAAGAGTATTAAGGTCAAGTACATGATAATTTCATTCAGTGTCCATCATTTTCAAGCTCAAGGGCTTCCCACAAGTGAAGCAGTATCTGCAATTTGCCCTTACTTCTGCCTGCTCAGCTGGACAGTATTAGGGGTTGAATTTGCAACACTAACAAATACCACATCTGCCTCCTAAACAGGAAATATTCTTGGCAAGGCTTCCACTTTCCAACCAATATCCAGTCTATGCTCCAGTCCATAAAAGAAACAGTCCATTTTCTGTTAGCTAACTGAACTCCAAGTGTGAAATATGCCTTCAGCTCCATTTCTCTAATTCTTCAACTGCCTCAGTGGTTAAAAAGCTTCAAATGAGACTGTCACTCCCTCAGAGAATGACATTTTTAACTCTTGTTCTCATATACACTATTTGCAAACTGACTCTAGAAATTTTTGTGCCAATATGAAAGATCACTGAAGAGGCAGCTTTGCTCTGCATGGGATAGCACTAACGCATCCTTCCTCCTTCCATCTCCACCCACGCTGCATACTCCCTTTTCTCATTCCCATTCCAATAATGGGTACATAAACAATTCAGTAGTTAATGCTGATGAACCAGCTCACCAGACTTTACACTATCCCAGATAAGGGAAGGGCAGATCTGGCAACAGTGATTGTGTCCTGCTACACACAGGGCAAAGCAGGCAGTCATGACACAGACACGCTTTGCACCTACACATACTAGAAAATTTTGCAAGGATAATAACCTGGATAGAAACACAGTGTGTGCTTGGCTCAGCTCAACTGTTCTGTATATATAGGATCATGTCTTTACTTACGGCATCAGCATATGCTCTCATGTCAACTTCAGAGCTATAGGCATTGCATGACAGAGACAGACATCCTGTAATGCAGTCACCTTTGGCAACGAGAGACAACAGGAGTTTCAGTTTGCTGCTCTACTCCATAAAGGAGTTTACTACCTGGTAAGTTAAATCTACCTACCTTTACACAGCTTTTTCTCATTCTAAAAGGGAATGCAGCTCCCCCAGAAGCTTTTTACTCAAAGAGCACCTGTGCTTCCAAAGAGGTATCCTTAACTGCTGCAGAGTTGGACACAGGAACCATGCCAGAGAGGGCTGTTCCCACTATAGAGCTGTAGCATTTTACTTAACTACGCCTACCTTTTTGTGCTCCTGAAGTTAACTTGGTACCCAGGTATGGTTGGAGGCCTGCGAGGTGCTGGGATAGCTGGGAGTAGACAGAATGGGTTCAAAATTAAAGTCCAGTCCTTCTCCATCCATGAGTTCACTGTTGATTATGTAATCCATATCACATTCAAGGTTCTCCATGTACATGTCAATGTCCAGATCAATGGGCAGCCTGTCCTGGTTAAATCCCAAGGGAGCAGGGCTAGCAGAAGAAAGAAGCAGTGGACTGCCCAGCTGGACCGATTGGGCTGTTGTTGCAGAAACTGGAGCCTTCAAACTGGTGATGCTGGCAGTGTTTTGAGGAGATGTTACTATGGGAAGTGTTGATGGCAAAACACCAGCACCAGCTGGTTCTGCCTGCTGCTCTGCAGGCTTTCCTTGTGGATTGCCTGAGCTCATCTTACTCTGGGCAGCTTGTCCACCTAGAAGCAGAAGAGTTCGGCTGCTCATCCTGTTACCAGTCTGCGGGAGAACTGGATCCACCTGAGTCATCATAACATCCCTTGGAGGTGGAGAGCTGGGTGTCAGAAGAGCTTCCAAGGTCTGAGGGGCAGAGAAATGGCTGACAGAACGTTGCAGCGAGATATCAACAGGGTTAAACAGGGAATTGCCAAAAGTAGTGGTCTGACCAGCTGCATTTGGGCTCCTCAAGGAAAAGCTGGAATCTCTCTGGATCTGACCACTTGAGGCAGATTGCTGGGTAGTTAACACAGATGAGCTGGGAGACATCAAATTTAACCCATCGATGAGCTCAAGCTCCTCAGTCACAGTTGGTGGAACATTGCTGGATGCACTGGAGTACACTAGAGAAGGAAGCAACTCTTCATCATGGAGGTCATCCTGCTCCGTCAGGATAGGAGAAAGCCTGGCACTAATGGTGCTTGCATCGGAACTGGTTCGAGGCCGGAAGGTGTTCCACACATCAGAGTCCTCATTGCTTCTTGAGGATGGGCTCCCAGGCCACTTAGGGAATTGGGAGCCAGGACTGTCAGCAGTAGATTCTGGAGCAGACTGGAGAGGAGGCTTCTTTTTGGATGCTTTACCTCTGACTTTTGCGAGTTTGCTGCTGTTGTCCATGGAGGCAGCTCTTCTTCTTGGTGCTTTTCCACTTTTACCACCCTCAGGATTGAGCATCCACCAAGAGCTCTTCCCTGTAGCTTCATTATGGACTTTAATGAACTTGCTGTGCAGTGACAGGTTATGTCTAATAGAGTTCTGAAAAAAAAAAATACAAGATATGAGGATCTGACAGTTGACACACCTCCCATCTAGAAATCTCAAAAGCATAAACACATTCAGACAGTATCCACAGAAGAAAGTTATAACAAAGACCTACCCATAAAAACCTGCTATTTCTGCTTGAACATGCTTGACAGCACTAGCAAGCAGTGCCATGTCTCACTGGAGCACCAAGGATGAAACTACCATAACATCAGCTGCCAGCTAGCAAAATACTAACACAAAAGAACTTTTCAAGACCATACACAATCTGCAAAAACTAAGCATACCACAGAGCAAGTAAGGAAATTCCCAAATACAGCTTGCAACTTCAACATGAGCCTAGCTGGATTTGAGCTAATGCTGCTCCCACCCTCTGCCAACCCCATCAGCCAGCATAAGCCTGGCTGAAGTTTTTAATTTTTATATGGCTAGCTTTCAGACGGATTCGAGCACAGCATAGCAGTGAACCAAACAGACTGGCTGAAAAGAAATGGCAAAACACTTATAATTCAGTACGCCCATTACCATCTTCATCCCAAAAACAGAGAAACAAGAGAGGAACTTTGTGGAATAAGAATCCTAGTAATCCTGGAGCCTGCCAGCATCACTCTGCAAGGAGGCAGTACACTTTCGTCTGTGTGCGTTTCTAATGAGGTAAGACGTTCAGCGCATAGTGCGCTCCCACACAGTACGTGCCATTTTTAGCCTCTCCCATCTTTCCGTTTGGCAAGGCACGCATCCCTTGCCTCTCCCAACTCCCTTCTTTTGGTTTAGCTTTGCTGGAAACTGCAAGCTAGCATATCTATACACCATCAAACTGAATTTTCATCCTGCAACCAATAAACTCCCCGGTATTTCAGAATCAGCGAGCAATAATCTCCTTGTTTGAGCAGATCCTCCATAACCTCCCCTTGAGGCTTGCGTCGTGCATTTGTTTGATATTTGCATTTAATTTGTTCACATGGTCAAATTACACATCATTAAAAGGTGCTACACTGGTAGCATAACAGCGGTCCAAGAGCAACATCTTTTTCATATAAACTAAAAGGTATAGAACAGCCTTCAGCTTTCATGCATGCTCTTTTAATTCTGAACAAAGTTAACTGTGCTTTTACCATCCTTTCCCACCACCTCTGAACACAGTTCTTTCCTGCCTGCTGCCTTCCCTCTCCCCACCCTTTTCCTCTCAGACAAGTCCTCACCGTGCTAATTTTGGCCACCTCACCAAAAGTACTATCCTAGAACAAAGCAGATGTAGATAAACAATACACGCAAAGTGGAAAGTTTTCATGGAGAGGGAAGGAGATGTGAGAATCATTCTGCGTTAGCTTTCATTTTGACCTTTGGCTGTTGAGGACTTCGAGAAGACTGGCTGCTTCTTGTGATCGGTATCAAAGGATACATATGCTCTTACTCGGAGAGCAGCCCAAGGGTTACTGCAGAGCCAGGGCCTGATGGAACATGTGTCAGTCAATGCTCTTACATAGTTTTATTATTTGACTTGTTCACAGGAATAGCTATACATCACTTCTGCCTGGCATCTTCTCTAAATAAAGCTTTCTTTTCCTTCAGGTCTCAAAAAAAGTAATTCAGACTGGTACCCTGTCTCCTGGAAGGCTGCTACTTTCATTTCTAAAGAATCCCCCCTCCTTTTCCCAGTAAATGTGCATGACTGAATGCATACCGCTGCAGCAATAAGAACCACTAGGTTGTCACTAATTCTTCATTTATTCTCCTGAAAGTAATCTCTGAACTCATGATGACACCCAGTCCCATCAGGAATGGCCCATGGGCTTGTATGCACAGTATACATTTGGAGTCTCACAACCATCCGGTTTTTAGCTCCATTTACTAAGATGGAACTTTAAACCAGTAGGTTCAGGATTTCAAAATTTCACAGCTAACTATATTCTGTTTTCTTCTCATGCACGGCTATAGCCAGGTTTTAATTCCTGTGTCAGCAAAAGCACACTGCACTGGTGCAAGTGTTTCTGCAGTGGTGCAAGCATTTCAGTAACACCGACACCCCAAGAAAACTAGGACCACTTTGGGTATCATAAATGACAATTTTAGTAACTAGTTTTCTAGTTTTTTGGCGGAAAAGCAGATGGAAATACGACATCTTGGAATAAGACTAGGAGTCACATGAACACATATATGAAGCCTGGTACCTTTTATGAAACAGTCTCAAAGTGCTTTTACATGTTTCTGCTAAACTGACATAACGGCTAATAGCTGTAGAAACAGCTAATTGCTGTACCACTCCTTCCTTCCTCATCTTCAAACTCTCCTCCTCCCAGAACACAAGCATCTGTGACCCTATGAGGTGGTTCAGAGACCTAACCTTACTGAAAAGCAGCCCTATCCTTCCTTGAAAATTACTCTTCCTGCCTCTTTTATCTCGGCCTGGTTTTTGAACTACCTCACTGGGGGGGTCAAGCACTGAAAACTAAGGAAGAGAACAGAACGTGTGGTTGGAGGCAGAGGGAAAAAACCCAAACACTTCTTACATCAGGTTTAACTGCTGTCAAAACTGCAACGCCTAAATTACTACTTTCGCATTTCTCTTGCAGACTTTGGGAGGCAGCTCACCACCGCAGCCGCAGCACCCAGAGCCGTAACACACCTGCATGACTGAACTTGCGTGCATACTGGAGACTCAAGGCCAGAGAGTCTCAAGATACAACTGAACTTATGCACCTATCAGCCTGGGTGCTGTGAGACAGCACAAGAGATTCACACTTGCATACTGCATGCTCCCCGGCACAAGAATGCATCTGCTAGATTTAATACACCTAACATATGGAGGGCACCCTCAAATCTCATTGAGAAAGTGAGGGACAAATTAATTTTGCTAAAATAATCACAGAACTCCAGGTCAAACCTGACAGGAGAGGAAATGACATAGTTCAGTCACCCAGGCAACACTGACGTATTTCCTTTCTCAATGTTAAGCAACTCAAACCAGAAACATATAGATGACATTAACTTTATAGATGCTCAACTTCAGCAGTGCGGAAAGATCCCAGTTGGTCTGAGCACCTGCAATCCACGTAAGGTCTTGGCTCTGCAATGTCTTTGACCGTAAGGAAGCGTGACCTGAAGGAAGTGGCACAAGCAGGAATCCTTCAAATCTTTAGGGACCTCTTCAACAACCAGTTAGGGGTGGTTATTGCTGTTTATTCAGATATCTTATACAGGTTCTTATAGATGTATGTTAAGTATTGCGGTTGAACAAAATGGCAGTCTGTGTCTCTAATCCATCACAGATCAAAGATGATTCCTGTAAGCCACATTCAGACAAAACCATTCTGAAATTAATGACAGATATTATGCAAAAAAATTGAAGTTTGGCTAGAGACATTTATTGTACACTGAAGGGTGGACCATTGACTAGATGCCAACCACTGTGTGTACAAGCTAGGATATATGGACCAGCCATAGAAGTGTGGCTAGCAGCATACACAAACTATTTCCTAAATCTCAGTTACCACAACATTAAATCTTCTTCTTCGACAATAATCTCCTAGCCCTATTTATAGGACAATAACACTCCTCACCATCGTACCAGGCCTGCCCCCGCACCAGCATCAGTGCTGCTGTGGACCCTGCCCAGCACCAAACAGTACTTCAGTCTCAGGATGGGGAATTAGGCACAGGAGCTGGCAGAACAACCAAGCAATTATCCCGCCTGGTCAGCCTTCTAGACAACTGCCATAGACACCGAGATACTATGGAAAATGTGGGTCATACAGAAGACAGAAAGCCAGTGACAGCCTTTCCAGGAGACTATACGGCTTTGAAGGTAAGGCCGAGGTTATCTACCATAAAACTGAAGTTTTACTCAGAGCAGGTCAGAACATTCAGGATGGTTTGTTCAGACTTTAAGGTTCCTCATACTAAAAAACAAGCTTAAACTCACCCTCCTGTGACGTACTTTCTTCTAAGCACCAATGTCACAGGAGCAGAAGGAGGCTCTTGTGCCCTGCCTGCAGGAGCTCGTCCACGCAGCAGTGGTGCATGAACTGTGTTAGCAGGGCGCTCGGGGCCAAGCACAAGCTATGCCGAGAAAGACACAAGAAACAGTAGCTGTCCTTGAAGATTTTGTGCTTGCTCACATTTGCCCGGATTTTCAATCACTGCTCCCTAGTGCCAGGGCCATTCTCCCGGGAAACTTCCACGTTTCTACTACAAACCACAAGAGGCACCAGATTTCTTAACAAAAAGTCTCTCTCAAGAGTGAGTGACAGAAAACAAACAAACAAAAAAGATATGCAATCACTGCAGCTGCCCATAATACACTCTCACTGCCTTGGAGGCATACAAAGAACATGGTCACATCCCAGCACAGGGCCATGTTCCAAAGCCAGGCCTATAATTGTGCCGAATTATCATTTGCCATGGCATTCTTGGGAGGCTGCAAGGGCAGAACGCCCCGCCTACTGCATTTGTCAGTGCCTGTCTCAGCACTCACCCGGCCACTTGGCTCCAATGCCTTCAGGAAAGTCTTCGTTGCAGAGATTTTGCAAAGTTACACTCCAGCAAGTAAACAACTGCTCCAGAGCCAGGGAGCTAAAACATTTCCCCAGCAATCCCCTTCCAGAAGGCACACGTGAGCACAGATGTCAAGCTCAGCAGATGAGGAGCTGTATCTTTTCCTTTCTGTAATCTTTCAGTGGAAGCCCAGGAGAAGAAAATCCTAGCTCTCCAAAAAGCAAAGACCAAGGCAATTTACAAGTTTACCCAGACAGGCAGGCATATACAACAAAAGCTGTTCAGGACTAGATAGAGCAGAAGAAACTTGTTGGAACAAGTAATACCAGCAGCCCAGAAGGACTGCTTCGAAAATTAAGCCATGCTGCAAGGATTAATCTTTCAGCAAAGCAGCTTTCCAGAACAAACTGGCAGGGAGCAGGAAAGAGTAGCAGCAAAATCTTCAGGTAATTTGAGCAGCATTGCACAGAGCAGATGGACTTTCCCCAAAAAACAAGCTGTCCCCTACTTTTGAGGGGGCAACTACACTCTATAAGGCTTCAAATGAAAAAAAATAAATCTTGCACTTCTGTACTTATTCAGGGCGTTACACCTTGTTTGGGAGAAGGGGCTGTTAGTGTCACTTCAGCGAGGGCTCAGTGTATGTTGCTGCATTGCGATGGTGGGCCCTCACCACAGTTGACCACTCGTCAATAAGTTTTATCCCACCTGAAAAATAGGACACCTGGTGACCCCACACCCGCACTATCATCCTGCCACCAGCCTCATTTTTCACACCCAGCACTTCACCATCCTCCCGTCCACAACACCATGCCATGCCCAGCTGCCTGTCCCCCTCCTCACCAAGCCCTCACCTAGGCCAGGCTACCTGCTGTAGCCAGACCAGTTAAGGACTAACAGGGTTAAAAGGTAAACAATTCTGTTAATAGAAAGACTGATGGAGAAAAGCCACCCATGCTCCTCAGGCTTCCATGCTAGACTCTTCACTACAGCCTCTGAACAACCATCATTCAGCTTCTGTTCGTTATTTCCCCCCCTGCTTTAAGGAAACCCAGCTAGGTTGTCAGCAGCTGGGACAGAAAACATGTCCCTGCTGCCAGGACTAAGCACATTGCTAAAACCACATGAACGCACTTGGGGGCATACAAGGTAATGGCAAGAGTCCAGCAATTTCCACCCACCCCCAGCTACTCTGGATTCAAACAGCCGGACCCTCCCTCCCCTTGCAGGGCAACAACTTCCAAGAAAACAAAATAATCCCAACTTAATAGAAAGAAGCACCTACAATACCAGTAAAGATTAATTGGACATAAATTAAGTACCAATGGTGACAGCAATGACATCACTATTCCAATGCGATTTAGAAGGCGCAATTCTTCATTTTTAGTGTCAGAAGGTTTAATGGGGAATTGTATAATTTCAGGCACGTGAACTTAGGAGTAAACACTAAGGGCTTTCTCAGCATGGTCAACGGAAAGTAGCCTCTTTCTTCACAGACGGAGGTCAATGGCTGTGCAGCAGAGAGCCACACAGACTCTAGACTGAGCCTCCCCTATGCACAAACCTGCACCGGGCTGAAGGTCTGGCAGAATTATACTTTGCTCAGAGCTAAGATGCTGAGTTTAAGTTTTATGTTTCCTTTTGCTTCATGGCATCAAGTCAGTTATGCCTCAGTAAGCAAAGACAGAGAAATATTTTTAATGTCTTCTCAAACCATCATCTTGAAATTACCATCACCAAAAGTCAAAAGGCAACCTATTTAAAGTGTTCCCACCGGATATTCCTTTCCAGACAAAGGGTTTCTTTGAAATTAAAGAAAGCTCTCCTGATAGTGATTTGGGCCCTTACCTGTCCGTGTTAAGAAGCTATGATTCTGACAAATCTGAGCTAAAAAATCTTCAAGGATACAGGGACACTCCAGCACAGTCCAGATGGATATAAGCAAACAGCTAATGTGACTATTTTAGGAACTGAGCATTGCTTTTTTGTAGATCTGTCTACAGAAAAAACCAAAAGCTGACTGAACAGTAGTCAACACACCAACGAAGGATAAACTTTTTATCTTTACCAAAACAAATGTTCACATAATTTTGTATCCACTGAACTGGAATTTATTTGCAAGGCATAAGGATAACCTGGCAGAACCTACCAGCTGCAGCACAGCAGAAATAGTTCAGAAGATGGACAGGCTTGCTTTTGTCTGCTGGCCTATTACTCTTTCATGGTGGAGCTCCGGAGGGCCACAGGACGAGCAGCTGCTCCAGCCTCAGGAAGCTCTGCACATGCTCTGGCAGGAGGACAGGCATCCTCAGCTCTGGGAGAGGCCGGGGACCTTCAGAGCCAGCACTATGGCACTGGAAGCCAACGAATTCACTCATCATAAACTGAATTTCAGGGTACATGCAAGGAAGCACCTGAGAGCCCTCAGCCAGATCTCCCAATCCATCTGGTCAACAGTTAACATCAACTACAGGCAATATGCATACAACACAAGCGTGGAATGGACGGGTTTAAAGTAAAATGCTGCCCACTGTAATAAAGATTAAGAGCTAGCTGAGTCTCCAGATGGATGACACCTTCTGTTTCAGACAAGCAGAATGCTTAGTAATTTTTAATTCATAATACAGCTACTTGAGTTGTAGCACATATGTATGTGTATATACATGCACACATCTGAATCAAAGTTAATGCAAAGTACCAGAATGCAGAGGTGTGATTCCAGCATCCTATAACTAATGCAATACTGCAGAATCATTTGTTCTTCCCTTTACATTGCACGTATAGGAAACGTCTGATTTTTGCTTCAGTGAAGTGTCTTTGGAGGGTGAAAAGGATGGTTTTAAAGTTCATTTTAAAGTTCATTCTGTTCCTCCAAAGAGAAAGACAACAGCTTTGGGAGAATACACAGAATGTTTCACTGAGAAAGACTAGTCCTTAACGTTGCTCCTCACTGTGTCAAACTTGCTCATACTCACAGACGCGAGAAAGGCAACAACCAGTGCAAACTGCGTCAGCGGGGTTTACTCACTTCGACGTTACTCAAAACCCTCAACACCTTCCTCCCCCAAGTAATCTCAAAGCCAGAAGGAATTACCCTCTTATCCACAGAGCAGCTCACAGAGCACCGAGGGCAGGATTACAAAGAAGCCCTGCGACACTTCTGCCTTTCAGGCTGGTTAATTCTTAGCTTCAGCTGAATTACTGCAGGGAAAGGACAGATTGCACAGCCAGCAAATCTGTCCTTTACAAAGCACTTGAAGCAGTTCAAGAACAGCAAACACCACCTTCCTCGAAAACACAGATTCTTCCGGAATTCACAGAGGTTACACCCTGGCAGCCTGTAACAGCTGTATTTCCCCCAATTGTATAGTGGAGTAGGACAGCTGTAAAGTAATTATGAAGCAACAATGAGTTTATGAGGTTTATATTAACTAAGGTAGATTTAAAAAGTTTTAAAAGACATGTTTCTTTTAATTTCCCATTTAAATTTCTCCATTAGAACTACACTACATACAAATAGGACATATTACCAGTATGGTACCAGTATGGGTCTGCCCAAACAAGAGAGAAATACCAGAATTCTAGGAACTGTAATACTATCTTAACAGCCATCAAAATGCTACATCAGCATTTAGCAGCAGCTCCACATTAATTTCTTTTACCCAAACTCATTCAGTTCAAAACTGAGAAATCAATAAAGCTAAGACAACTCAAGAAGTTTTTCTTTTACTTTACAAATTAAGATGCAAGCAGAGCTTCACAGCTCTACAAATAACAAGGAATAGTGAAAACAAAAACCCAGGCAGGACCATTCCTCAAGTGAGAAGATATCTTTTGTTTATTCGGTTTGTCTTAAATATTAAACACGCACCTATTAAATTTACTCTAAGTCCACAAAATCAAATTGAACTGAATTGATTGATTCCACATCTTTAAAACCATAAACGTCTAACCTGCTTTCATCTAATGCACCTTGATGCAAATAGACTGAAGCAAAACAAACAAAACCTCTTGCAAATCTGTGTAACTGTATGTTAACATAAAGCAAGACTAAAAGTCAGAGCTCTGTGGTCACATGCGACGGGGCACGCATCCTGCCAAGCCCTGCCAACAGGATTTGGGAGAGTGAGCGGGGAAGAAAATGGAGCAGAGGGAGTATACCACAGCCCCCTTTGCCTCTCCTGGGCATGTAAGATTAACCACATACCCCCTACATACCAACCCAAACTTTGATAGTATTTGTTAAAAATGAAAACAAGTTTTTATGAGAATTTTCCCTGGCATTTAAACAGTTTCAACTGTATTTCTACCATGGTTTTCTGTTTGCTGGTTAAAGTCAAGGGTTTTAAACTGCCCTAATGATAAGGCAGGCTGATTCCCACCACAGCTACTGTTGTTCTACCCTCCCTCATCTTTCCTGGCAAGAAGTTTCTGTTCTCTTCCCCTACTAAAGCCAGCCCGAGTTAGCCCATTCCCAGGCTGAAAAACTACAAATGAATTTCACACTGAAAAGTCGCTACAGCTACAGCATCTGAGCAGGGACCTCAACCCTCATATGTGCACAAATTCTCATCTCTGCCCTTCTGCAAGTTAAATCCAACTGTACGTTTCCCAAAAGTGATACATGATTAAAACCAAAGACTGACGGTCCTGCTACACATGAATCAATATAACAAAAGAACAGCCATACTGAATCAAGCTAGAAGTCTACCTATTCCAGTATCCAGTCTGGCAGGACACTTCACTATATTCCACCTTCTCCATGGTATCTGGGGATGCATTTCAGAAGCCACACTGAACTTTAGTCTCAGGCACTACTGCCGAACAGATACAGACACACTCCTGAAGAGAAAATGCACCAGTTCCATAAACTGTCTGCCAAAATAATGTGACTCCACACAGCAGCAGCAAGACCAGGACAGCCCACCTAGCCTGAGGAAGCAAGAACGATCTTCCAATGAGAACAGCAAAATCTTTTGAAGGGAATGAAAATGCACCCAAGCACTGTCCCAAATGAGAACTCAGTAAGAAGGATTCAACCTGCACAAAGGAGGAAAAAGAAAAAGTCAATTTTAGTCAAACTACGTGCACTCTCCAGGAACTGTCAGTGAGCCAGATAAATGGGAAAGATGAAAAGTTTTTTTATCGACCTGGTCCAGCGTAAGTTGTGACAGCTGTGTCCCTCTCACCATGTTTCTACCCTCTCTTGAGCAAACATTTGCACTCATGCAACGACATGGTATGCCACTACAGAGAGCTGAGCCAGCTGAAAGTTAACCTACCAGGAAAACCTATCTTCTTTTTTGCAAAATTAACTCTCTGTGCTGACTTTCTGCTGGGGCACACAGGCAGAGGAACGCGTGGCTGGAGTCACGGAAGCCCCAAACCACACTGGCTCAAGCTGCCGCAGAACTGCAGCACGGACAAACTGCTAACCAACACCGCAAATGGAGAGGTACACTGCAAACAAGAGTGTGGCGTTAAGTGTAATTCCAGTCTAGAGGGAGAGCAATAGATCACACTCTTTAGACTCCAGCCACCGCGGCATTCACTTCGATGTATCAGGACAGCCTGAGGGACTATTTCGCAAGCCAGCTCTCACATCTCCCTTTCTCTTTGCTGGAATTCATTTGACTAAAGAGAATGGGAACACCAGGCTGCCACCTGCAGAGGACGGAAATGGAGTTTAGCTCTTTTATAGAGCTTGGCACGTGCCTACTTCCAGAGTGAGAAGACAACGTTGAGAGTTTAGAGCAGTATATTGCTTTCCCTTTTCTGAACTCCAGCAGAGGTCCCCAGTCCCTGCACAGCCGACGCACTGGCACTACTCTGGGACACAGCACCCTTTTTAAGGGGAGTCTCTTGAAAGGCAAGAATGCCTGCTATGAAACAATTATTTATACTGAGCTTTAGCACAGTCAGGTGACAAAGAACCATGGCCCTGTATTTAAAAACACTTCAACTGATGCTTCACCTTGCACAGAAGCTTAGCTACAACCTTTTAACTGACCCTTGCTCATCTTCTGGAAAACTTTCCAAATGCAAAGGGTGCAAGAAGCAGCCTCGCAGGGCCGTGCCGTAACCACTCACCCAGAGAAGCCCGCTCCTCTCTGCTCCAGCTGCACAGGGCCAGAGCTTGGGATGGGTCTGAGAAGACACCACCCTGCACTCGCGGGTGGACAAACCTGCGCCAGCCAAGCAGCTTTCAGCACAACTGAACCTCAGGCCGCCGCACTGCAGCGGGGGGATTAGCCACTGGCACAAACGCCGAGTGCGCAGAGCCTGGCTGGGGACGAGTAGCAACAGGTGAGGACGGGGCTGCGCGGCTGGGAGGGCGGCTGGCCGGGGCAAGCAACAGCACCAGCTCGGCAGCAGGGGAGCGGGAAGGCGCCTGGGACAGCCGCTCCTCGCCTGGCCGCACAGCCCGCCCCGTCCCACCGCGGGCGCCCCGCCGAAGGCCAGGCCCGTCCCTCCCGCCCCGTCCCGTCGCGCACCTTCCAGCCGGCGGAGCTGTTGCTGTCGCCCTTGTCCTTGAAGTATGGGACGGAGCGGACCATCCACTCGTAGATCTGCGCCAGCGTGAGCCGCTTCTCGGGGGCGCTCTCGATGGCCTGGCTGATGAGCTCGGCGTAGGACTGGTTGCCCCAGGCGTTGCGCCGGGAGCCGCCCTTCCGCGCCACCGCGCCACCCGCCCGCGCCCCCTCGGCCCGCCCGGGGCCCGCCGCCGCGCCACTTGCGCCCTCCTCCGCCGCGCCCGCCGCGCCGCCCGCCTCCGCCGGCGCCGCCGGCAGCTCAGGCCGCGGCAGCGGCCAGGTGCAGGAGCGCGGCCGGCTCTGCGGCTCGAAGTCGGGGTCGATGTCCGGCGCCGCCGCGGCGCCGCCCACCTCCGCCATGGGCGCCCGCCTCAGTGCCGCCGGCACCGGGTCTGAGCCGCTCCGGCACCGCACATCAGCCCAGCCCACCACCCCTTTGTGAGACCCGGGCCCCGCCGCCGCCGCGCCGCTCTGTTTACCAGGGAGCAGCGCCGCGCCCTGCGCCTGCGCGCACAGGGAACGCCGGGAGCGGTAGTTGCGGCGGGGCCGGGGCAGGCCGCCCAGCCGGGCCGACGGACTACAGTACCCAGCGTCCCCCGCGCCGGAGGGGCGGAGGCGGGGTGGGACCCCGAGGGGTGCGCGTGGCAGGCGGTGCGCCTGCGCGACTACAGCTCCCAGCTGGCGTCGCGGCGGCCGCGCTTACATAACCCGCCCCGCCCTGCACACCGTCCCGGTGGTCTCCGGGCCCGGTGACCCCGAGCGGGCGGGGCCGCGCCGGGAGCCCCTCAGAGGGAACTGCCCCTCCGCCCGCACGAGAGCGCGCTGCGGCACTCTGGGGTGCGCGGGTCCGGGAGCGCTGTTTCCTCGCGCCGTTCCGTCACGGACGGGAGCCTGTTTCCGGGACGCGCCCCAGTGCTAAGGCATAACGGACCCGCGTCCCGGTCCCGGCCCGTTCATCAGAACCGCAGCAACCAGACTCCCGGGCCCCGGCACTCCCTGCGCCGTACAGCTCCCGGTGCTGGCCCCGCCCAGGACGCTGTATGGCGCAGTCCCTATGTACGTTTTTTTGGCCCCGCGACCCGGTTCCTAGCCCAGGCGCCCAGCGCGGCCGACTCGGCCTCGGCTTCTGCCCCGCTCCGCGGGGGCCCGGCTGGGGCGGCCCAGGCGGCGCGGGGCAGCGTCGAGATCGAGCCTGGCTTGCAGGTTCCGGGGCCGCGCCGTTGCAGGCCCCGCGCCCTGAATACCCGCTCCGCTTATGCAGGCGGTGGCGCTGGCGTGCGCGGGCGTGGCGGCGGCTGAGGGGCCCCGAACCCTGGATACTTGCCGCGTTATGCTGGCGGCGGGCGGGCGACGTAGCGTCGTGCGCGGGCGGGGCGGGCTGCGGCAGCGGCGGGGGCGGCCCGGGCGGGGCGGTGGCGGTACCACCATGTCGGAGGCGGCGGTGGCGGACACCCGGCGCCTGAACGCCAAGCCGCAGGACCTGACGGACGCGTACGGGCCGCCCAGCAACTTCCTCGAGATCGACATCTTCAACCCGCAGACCGTGGGCATGGGCCGTACCAGATACACCAGCTATGAGCTCCGGATGCGGGTGCGGCCCCCGTGGGGCCTGTGGGCCTGGGGTGGGCGGCGGGGGGGAGCAGGCCTCGGGGCCCGCCGCGGAGCCCCGTGTGGGCCTAGGCGGGGCTGGGCTGCCCGGTGGTCGGGTGTACGGCCCGGGGAGGGGCGACAACGATTGGGGCGGGAGGGCCGGGGTGGTCTCGCTTTTCTGGCCGAGCGCGGCCTGCGCGGTCGGGACGGGGAGCGGCGGTGTGTGCGTGGGGAGCCCGGCCAGGGCGGCCCCGTGCAGCCCGGGCGTAGCTTCTGGGGCTCGGGGTAGCCAAGCAGGGGCTGTGCTTGTCTGCAGCGGTGGGGGGCTGAGGCGGTGAGCCCTGGCCCTGCAAGCTGGACAGTGCTGGGCTGGGGCTGGCAGCTTGCCTGCGGCTCTCCGGCTGGCCAGGGCTCAAGGTCAGAGCACTCGCAGCTGGTGGGTTTGCTGGGGCCGTTCGGCATCCGGCGAGGACTGGTACGCACAAGGACAAGAAGGATGCTGCCTCAGCAGGCTCCTGCTCCTGTCCCCTTTCTAGAGCCCCAGGCCTGGCACTTGGGCACCATTGGGTGGCTGCTGAGCAGAGCATGACTGCGTGCAGCTGGTTATCTCAAGCAAGGGAGAAAAGGCAGCTAGCACTATCTTGGTACCTGATCACAGTGCGGTCTAGCTACCCTTTCTGAGTCAGCTTGATCACTTTACAAAGAGCCTGTGATCCAGGAGTGTGTGTCACAGGCTGAGCACTTCTTGCAGGGTTCTCTTCACTGGGCCTTAACCAAGCTGAACTGGGGACCTCTTCACAGCTCTGCATCTGATAGCTGAAGGAAGTAAAATTGAGCTTTTCCTGAAATAAGCTACCTTTAGCATATGTTACAGTGCTGGCGTTGACTTCTGTTCATAGCATGATATAACTGCTAAGTCTCCACCACCTTTCAGAAGATTAGCGTGTTTGCTTTTTTCTGTTCTGGTGCTTGGTTTCCATCAGCCTGCCAAAGGGTGCCTGGCACATGGCAATGAGAACCTCTTAGTCCCACTGAAACTAGCTCTTGTGGAGATGCTTTGAAAGCAGTTGGTTTTATTTCACAGATCTCTTAAGAATATAGTTAAACATGTTGCAGCAATACCTGTGTTCCTCTGGGTGCTGCTTGTTCAGAAGGTTTTGCTACCTCAGTTCCTTGAACATTTCAGGCTGCATTGATAAGGTAAAGGTGAAGTTACTGTTGCTGTCAGTCTTTTAGACTCTAGTGGTGGGGGAGAAGGATGGGGAATTGCTGCACATTCCTCCGGTGGCACAAGCCAGATATGAAAAAGCTGCTCATCTTTTAGGGTAGGCGATCTGTTCTGAGAGAACATTGTAGCACAAGGTCTGGCCTTGAACAGTTGCTGGGACAAGATTTCCTCCCTTAGTTCTTCCATGGAAACGCCAGTGTTGGGTTGGAGATTCTTCAGGATGCTTCAAAGCAGGATGCTCTCTTGTAGATCACTTCAAAATGGAGTGAACTCGAGGGGAAAAAAAATCCGCCTTCTCTGTGTTGTGAACCCTGGTTCCAGCACGTGCCCCTGGGAGGGGGTGTGTTCCTGAAATAGTAATTTGAGGGGGCGGGAATGGCTGGCTCCAAGTAGCCTGGCAAGTGCTTGCTTGATTCTGAAGGACTTTGGTGCTGGTGTTCTGTCCTGAATAAAGAATCTGGGTGTTCTCGTGATGCCTCCTTCTCGGGGGGGCTTGGTTTTCTAAGCACAGCTTCAGGTTTCAATTATGTGTTGAAATTCCATCTGGCTTCCAAAGTGACCTACAAATTAACTACTTCTTTTTGTTACAGACAAACCTCCCAATCTTCAAATTGAAGGAGTCCTGTGTGAGGAGACGATACAGCGACTTTGAATGGCTGAAGAATGAGCTGGAACGAGACAGTAAGGTGAGGCCTGTCTCAGACCTGCCTATTCCTGAAACCAGGAAATAAGGGAACAGTTGTAGCAATAATCTTGAGCGGTCCAGAAGAGAGGCTGTGGTGGTGGGCAGCTGCTGGGGCTTGATCTCTGTCCACGTAATGGAGCTGGAGATGAGTGTCAGACAGCAAAGGATATCTGCCTGCAGGTGGCCGTTCTGCTGACAGGGTGATTCTTTGCTTTCAGATTGTAGTGCCACCACTGCCTGGAAAAGCTTTGAAACGACAGCTTCCCTTCCGAGGAGACGAAGGCATCTTTGAGGAGTCCTTCATTGAGGAGCGGAGACAGGGACTAGAACAGTTTATTAACAAGTAAGCTTGATGTCCTGGGTTTGCTGTGTGTTGCCTTTCCGGCTACTGCAGGTAGAAGAGGGCTGTGGGTTGACCGGGAAGGAGTCTTGATCTGCTGCTTGCAGCTGCTGTGCTAAAGGATGGTGCCAGCAGCCAGGTAACGAAACCACTGTTCTGAAGCAAGTCCTGCCTTGAGTGTGGGTTGTGTTCAGTGCTCTCTTCTGAGAGTGAAGCAAGTATTAGCAGAATAGCTGTGCTGCAGACACCCACCGACAGGGTAGCGTTGGTTCAGCGTGCTCATACCCTGCTGCAGGGCATGGTGTGGGAGGGAACACTCTGTGCTCAGGCACCTCTTGCTGTCCCTGTTGCGCACAGATCTGGTGACCTTGGCCTGAGCCGGGTGCGGGTGTGCCTAGAGCTGGCCGTCCATTAGCAAGGAGGTCTGCCTTACTCACTCCCTGCAGAGAGCAGAGGTGTGGAGGTCTCGGTGGCAGCTGTGCTAACCTCCACATCTGATTTTCTTCCAGAATTGCTGGACACCCACTGGCACAGAACGAGCGCTGCTTACATATGTTCCTGCAAGAGGAAACTATTGATAGGAATTACGTCCCAGGGAAAGTGCGCCAGTAGGAGCACCTGACACTGTCTTCCTCCATTCCACCCTCCCTCCTGCAAAAATGACATTTATTTTTACACTAAATCTGTCTTCTCTGAACCAGCTTTTCCTCTTTTGAACCTCCCAGTTTGTTCAGTATTTTCCTCTTTTGTAACTGGCAGCAGCTTGTTCTACTGGGCTGTGGTCTTGGCCTAAAGGTATGAAGATTTATGCAAGCGAGCGTGCTGTCCCGCACCTAGGGGCAGATGTGAATAGGTGTGGAGCAGGAACTTGCTTACGGCGTTATGATGTAGGAGCTGCCTCTCTCCCTGTACAGAAAGGTATGAGACGACCTTCACTCCCCTGTCCATGCAGCCCCAAGCATCTCTGCAGGAGACTCTGAAGAATAGCAGTTGTCATGTTGGTCAGTGATCACATTGGGTATTAGAGTTTTAGTAAGGCTTATCCAAAACAGTGAGTAGGTGCCTGGGTGTGTTGGTCTCTCATCCACCCCATTCACCCTGCATGAAACCCCCATTCTTCACTGTCTGGAAGTGCTGAAACCCAAGACCTACTCTAACCCTGCTCTCAGCCTCCTGCATTACTGACCTGTTTGGTGTATTCGTGTTAATCCCCCTCCTTTCTAACGTGCTGCTGGCAGCTCGAGGGGTTTCCATGGTGTGTGCTCTCATGATGCTCTGCGTGGGCAGTTTGGCGTGTGGAAGCTGGGATAGCCTGGGCTGCGGCAGTGTGCTGTGATGCCTTGGCCCACAGTTTAAAAAACGCCACAGCTTGCTCTGCTGTGGGCTGGTGTGGTGGTGTTTCCAGCAGCACCGTGCTCAGCTGGGCCATGGTGACCTTATCCTGTGCCCCAGCTGCAGAGGGGAGGAGATGGGTCTGGCTGAGGAGGAGCAGGAGAGGGCTGGTGGGGGCTGTTGTAGTGTGCGGCCGTGATGGCTGCCGCAGGAGAAGCCTAGCAGTGGGGCCTGGGGTGAGACCACCTCTCCAGAAAGGGACGGCAGACAATGGTCAGTCAGTCCTGGGTTAGACATTTGCTTATGAAGCAGGAGAAGTAACAACGGCATTGGCTTTTTGTGTGTTCTCCCCTGTTCTGTAGTGAGGTAGGCAGTTACTTGTGTGGAAGTGAGGACACAAGACTGGTCAGGGAAGCATTCAGAGCTGGAGGGGGACCACGAGGCTGTGACCTGCTGCAGCAGAACTGTCCTTTGGAGGCTCCTCCAGCTGCCACAGCTGCGATGAGTGAGGTTGGGCCTCAGCTGAGGGGCTCCTCAGGTCAAGGCTGGCTGGTTTATAAGCGCTTGGTCACTGTGGTGGCACAGTCGAGCCTTTCTGGGTGCATAAGCCTGCAGTGACTGCCCTCCCGTTCCTGCCAAGCACGTCCCCCAAGGCCTCCCTAACGTCTCCTGGGTTTTCTGGTGAGGAACTGGTGCTGCTGGGCAAGAGGTGGCTCTTGGGGAGGAGGAGAAGTCGCTGAAACCAGGAGGGTACTGCTCCGGGGACCGGCTCAGCCCGGGAAGGGCTGTGGGGCAGCATGGAGGCTGGTAACGGTGGAGGTGGCTGTGCCTGCAGCGGGGCTCAGCCCCCGTCCTCCCACCGTTGCCGGCCCCTGCTTCGGACGGCCCCTTCCTCCTGCCTGTCCTGCCGCGGGGCTGCCATCCACCCAGGTGTCTCCACCCTGTCCAGTGTAACGTCCCGGTTCCGTTCGCATTAAACCACTGTGAAGCCAAAGTCTGCCTCGTCCTGGGGGCTTCCGGGGCGGGGCGGGTGAAGCACCGGGAGGGGCACCGGCGGGGCGGTTGGGCGCGCATCTCCTGCGGCAGGGGGCGTTGCCCTCCCCGGCGACAGGGGGCGCTGCGCTGAGGCGGGAGGGGTGCGGATGGCCCTCCCCGGCGACAGGGGAGCGCTGCGCTGAGGCGGGAGGGGTGCGGGTGGCCCTCCCCGGCGACAGGGGGCGCTGCGGTGAGGCGGGAGGGGTGCGGGTGGCCCTCCCCGGCGACAGGGGGGCGCTGCGCTGAGGCGGGAGGGGTGCGGGTGGCCCTCCCCGGCGACAGGGGGGCGCTGCGCTGAGGCGGGAGGGGTGCGGGTGGCCCTCCGCGGCGACAGGGGGCGCTGCGCTGAGGCGGGAGGGGTGCGGGTGGCCCTCCCCGGCGACAGGGGGAGCGCTGCGCTGAGGCGGGAGGGGTGCGGGTGGCCCTCCCCGGCGACAGGGGGGCGCTGCGCTGAGGCGGGAGGGGTGCGGGTGGCCCTCCCCGGCGACAGGGGGGCGCTGCGCTGAGGCGGGAGGGGTGCGGGTGGCCCTCCCCGGCGACAGGGGGCGCTGCGCTGAGGCGGGAGGGGTGCGGGTGGCCCTCCCCGGCGACAGGGGGCGCTGCGCTGAGGCGGGAGGGGTGCGGTCCCAGCAGCCGCCGGCGGGCTCCGGCTCGCCGCACTGCCCCGACCGGCTGCGGTACGGAGGCGGCCCGCGCTCGCCGCCCTCCCCGCTCTGCCTCAGCTTCTCCGAGGAGGAGTGCCCGGCGGAGGGCAGCGCCCTGTGGCCCGCCGCCGCCGGGCCCGTCACTTCCGCGCCGCTGCAGGATTCGCCGCCCCTCGACGAGGGGGCCCCGGACAGCGCGGCGCCCGCCGCCCGACCGAGCACGGGTGGCTGCGAGGTCGCCCCGGGCCCGGCCCGCGGGGAGCCCCGGCGTCTGCCGCAGCCGGCGGTTGCCCTGGCACAGCGCGGCCCGGCTCCCGCCTCGCCCGCCCGCAGGCTCTGTCCGGCAAAGGCAGCACGTCGCGGTGCCGGACAGCCCCGCTGCGGCGGGCCGGGCCCCGCGGGCCGCACCGCCACCCAGTCCCCGCGCGCCCTCTCCTGGGCACGGGCCTCTCTGGGTCTGGAGCTCCCCAAGGCCGGCAAGAGGCTCGGTGCCCCGGGAACGAGGCTCCCCCAGCCCCCAGGTGAGTCGGGTCGCTGGAGAGAGGCCCCAGCGCAGCGACTGCTTCCCCGCGTCTCTTCCCCAGGTACCAAGCTGAGGCTGATGCCAGCTGCCAAGTCCAGGCTTCAGCACGCCAGCAGGGCTTTGCAGCTGGCACAACCTTCCGCGATTCCCGAACCCACCCCCCAGGACACAGAGATGGAAAGTAATTCTGCACCTGCCAGTTGCCTCCCACAAAGCAGCGAAGCTTGGGGGTACTGACGCTGCAGCGGCGAAGGGAGAAGAGGGAAGGCCTGGGCTGCAGCATGGGACAGGGACAGAGCGTGGGGAGTGGGGAGTCTGTGGAAGCGGTGCAGGTGGGAGCCCAGGAAATGTGCTCGTGCCCCAGTGCTGTGTTGATAAGCACTATCTGGCCTCCCGTGAATGTGGGCTAGCAGCCTCTTGGCTTGGAGCCCTCACCCCATGATCTTGTGGGCTTGCGGGGGTGCTGGTGCCCGTGGGCCTGGGATGGGCAGCATGGCTGAGCCCTGGGCTGCTCTAGGGGAGGTGCAGTGTAGCTGCTTTAGAGTGGCAGCCTCTGTGCCCAATGTTTCTCCACTACAGCTGCTGTCAAGGTTGGGGGTTGCAGACAGCCCTCCCAGAGGCTCTCTACAGCAGTTCCTGCCGTGGCCTCTCGCTCCCGGCTGCGGCCACTGGGAAAAGTGTCTTTCCCCAAGCGCTTTTGCCTCGGTAAGGGTGAATCTGGGCAGAAGCCCTGGAGGCTCCGGCGTCTGGGAGGGGGGAGCTGCTACCCTGGGGGGAACATTCAGGTCTCGGCTGCAGAGCAAAGGCTGATACCAGGGAAAGGACAGGAGGGGGCAGCGCGTGCTCGGGCTCGGAAGAGGGGAAGTGAAACGCGGAGCAGTGAGGCTAGGCGAAGTCCCTTTCCCTGAAGGGGCATCCAGCAAAAAGCCTGAACAAATCTGGTGCTCTCGCTCATCCGGAGGACAGGGAGCAGCCCCGGTCAGCGCATCTTGCTGCCAGGACACTCTCTGAGTGAGGGTTGGTGCTCTTCACTTTCATTTCCTGGACCCCACTTCAGGATCCACTGCGCAGGAGCTGATGTGCAGTAGGACCCGAGAGCTTAAGGAAAATGGTGCGAGCAAAGAACAGCTGGTTGCAGCAGGGACTGTCTTGGGAGCAGGTGAGCAGTATGGAGGTGTGGTCCCATGCAGGAGTGGGGAGCTGGAGCTTGGTCCCCTGTAGAGAGGAGCCCCTCTGGAGCTTTCCTGGCTCCTGCCTGTGGAAGGCCTGCTGAAAACCAAGCATCTTATGAGTGTACCACAGTGAGGAGAGTCTACATTTCTGTGTTGGGCTCTGGTGGATTCTCGCCTTGTGTCGGAGTGAGCATGGGGAAACATGGGCAGCTGCCTAGGGCAGCTGGCAGCTGCTTGTTTGGCAGTGCTGCTCCCCAGCGGGATCCTCACTGAACAGGAGCGCCTGGGGGTGCTCCGAGCCTGCTCTGCAGGTGGGGTGTGCTGCCTTCCTCAAGAACTCAGCTGTGCAGCCTGCAGTCCTGGGCCCTGCAGAGGAAGAGAAAGCAAGGAGGCCGTCCCCACTCTGCTGGGACAGCCCTGCCCAGGGCAGCTGTCTGCTCTCCCTGTGCGAGCAGACTCCAATCAGGAGCCCAGAGCTGCTGGGAGCTAGGCAGTGCAGGACTACCTTCTCCCAGCAGCACCCATAGAGGCCAGGCCAGCAGCAGCTGTTGGGCTGGAGGGGCTTGAAGACCTCTGGTTCCCTTGGTCAGGTTCTGCCCCAGGTCTGGAGCAGCTCTGTGGCCTGGTTGAAGAGGGGCCAGGGATGGCAGTTACGTTTCTAGTGGCGACACTTCTCTTCACAGGTAAGGCTGACCAGACGTGGGTGTGTGTGGGGTCCTCTTTTTCCAGCGAGTTGGCCCCTGGCCTGACTCCAGGGTGTGGGGATGCAGTCGCTGCTGAGCAGGTAAGAGCCACCTGTGCCCTGGCACCACAGAGCACCGTGCAGCCGGTGGCTTGGGCCAGCTGTGCCAGAGGTGGGAGGTGATGGGACCTGGAGCTCCCAATTTCTGAGCTGGTGCCTGAGCTGTTTTAGCCTTTCTCTGGGGTTTACAAAAGACCTTGTGCATTTGTCTTTCTGGACAAACCTGGTGCTTCCAGGCAGGATGCATGGATGCGTGGTGGTGGCAGGCAGCCATACAGGTAGGTTTCTGCCTTAAACTACCTTCACGGTGGACGTGGAGAGAGGCTGCGCTGGCTGATGACACATTGGGCTTCTGCAGCCCTTAGCTGCTACTTGGCATTTTATTAGCTGGTGACTTTTGTCAGTGTCTGGGGGCAGGTCATGGGGAAGCAACGCTTGGGACTCAAGTCCCTCACTGTTCCTGGCTGGAAGCCCTGCCCTGCTGGATTGGCTCTGTGGTAGGTTGATGTAGGCACCTTGTCGCGCTGCCTCATGTCTGGGTGAGGCCCTGGAGGGTTCCGCTGTCTTGGTGCTGGCAGCGCCCTGAGGCTGGGCCAGGAAGGCTGGCCTGCTCCCGCTCCCCTGTTCTCTCCAGCTGGGGTTCCTTGTTGCTCTGGAGTGCCACAGGCAGCCCGCACCCTTCCTGGGGTGGCTGCCCTTGACACTGCGTAGGGGATGCTCTGTCTGCTGTTTCCCGCCCCTGCTTGGCACTCAGTCACCGAGGCAAGCAGCTCCGGTGCCAGCATGATCCACAGCAGAGTGCTCTAGCACAGCATACGGGGGGGGTTCCCTGTACATGCGTGTTGAAGATAACTTCTTGGTGCAGGTACTAAGGGAGCTGACTAGGAAAGGTGCCCTGCTAGATTTGTTGTTTGTGAACAGAGAGGGACTCATGGGCGAAGTGGTGATTGGTGGCTGTCTTGGTCACAGTGACCATGAAGTAGTTGTTTCAAATTGTTGGTGATAGGAGAAAAACTGCCAGCAAAACTTCGACCCTGGGTATGGGGAGAGCAGACTTTGGGCTGCTGAAGAAGCTAGTTAGTGATGTCCCCTGAGAATCTGCTTTTGAAGGTATTGGGGTCCATGAACGCTGGTCAAGAGCCATCTCTTAAGAGCGCAGGAGCAGGCAATTTCAAAGTGTCGGAAGTCAAGCAAGTGGGGCAGAAGACAGGCTTGGCTGAGCAGGGATCTTCTAGAACTTAGGCAGAAAAGGAAAGTGTATGGGCATGGGAAGCAAGGACAGGCGACATGGGAGGACTACAGACATGCTGTCTTGCCACTGTAGGGAGAAAATTAGTGTGGCCAAAGCTTGATTAGAGTTCAAGCTGGCCAGCACTCTGAAGGACAACAAAAAGGGCTTTTTAAAATATGTTAATAGCAAAAGGAGAATCAGAGGTAACAATGGTCTGTTGCTTGACAAGGTCAATCACCTCACAAATGGGGATGTAGACAAAGCAGAGACATTTAATGCCTTCTTCACCTCTGTCTTCAACACTGATGATGGGCCCTGGGACTCCTGGAGCCCTGTGTTGGAAGACCATGACTGGGGGGATGATAAACTACCCACCAGCCCTGAATTTGTTCGAGACTTGCTGCTCCAGCTGGATGTGCATAAATCTATGGAGCACAATGGGATTCATCCCAGGGTACTGAAAGAGCTGGACAATGTCATCATGGGACCTCTCTCCATTGTTTTTCAATGGTCCTGGGAGTCTGGAGAGGTCCCAGTTGACTGAAAGCTAGCAAATGTCCCAATTTTCAAGATGGGTAAGAAGGAAGGACCCTGGTAATTACAGGCCTGTCAGTCTCACTTCAATGCCTGGTAAAACTATGGAAAAGGTTATTCTGGGAGTTATTGAAAAATGCTTGAGAGACAACGCAGTCATTGGTCATAGCCAGCATAGGTTCACGAGAGGAAAGTCCTGTTTAAGCAACTTAATTTCCTTTTATGACAAGGTCACCCATCTAGTTGACCAAGAGAAGCCAGTAGATGTGAGTTTTTTTGATTTTAGCAAAGCTTTTGATGCTGTCTGTCACAGTATCCTGCTGGAGAAACTGTCCAGCACACCAATAGGCAAGCCCGTAATGTGTTGGGGGAGCAATTGGCTGACGGGTTGGGCTCAAAGCGTTATGGTAAATGAGGTTACATTGGACTGGTGGCCAGTCACCAGTGGGGTTCCTCAGGGCTCAGTTTTAGGGCCGGTGCTCTTTAATGTTTTTATAAATGATCTGGATGCAGGAATCGAATGCACATTAAGTAAGTTTGCCGATTATACTAAAGTAGGAGGAGCTGTGGACTCCCTGAAGGGTAGAGAGGCCCTACAGGGAGATCTGGGTAGACTAGACAGCTGGGCAATCACCAACCATGTGAAATTTAACAGGAGCAAGAGCCAGATTCCCCACCTGGGACAGGGTGATCCTGCTTATACACACAAATTGGGGGACGGGAGGCTGGAGAGCATCCCCGCAGAAAGAAGTCTGGGGGTTTGGGTTGATGGCAAGTTGAATATGAGTCAACAGTGTGCCCTGGCAGCCAAAAGGGCCAACCGTGTCCTGGAGTGCATCAAGCACAGCATCGCTAGCCGGGCGAGGGAGGTGATTGTTCCACTCTACGCTGCACTGCTGTGGCCCCACCTTGAGTACCGTGTGCAGTTTTGGGCACCTCACTGCAAGAAGGACATCAAACTATTGGAGTGTCTCCAGAGGAGGGTGACCAAGATGGTGAAAGGCCTCCAGGGCAAGACTTAGAAGGAGCGGCTGAGGTCACTTGCTTTGTTCAGCTTGGAGAAGAGAAAGCTGAGGGGTGACCTCGTCACAGTCTACAACTTCCTCAAGGGGGGCAGCGGAGAGGGAGGTGCTGATCTTCTCTCTCTGGTGTCCAGTGATGGGATGTGAGGAAATGGAATGAAGCTGCATCAGGGGAAGTTCAGACTGGATATTAGGAAAAGGTTCTTCACTGAGAGGGTGGTTGGTCACTGGAACAGGCTCCCCAGGGAAGTGGTCACGGCACCAAGCCTGTCAGAGTTCAAGGAGCCTCTGGACGATGCTCTTAGTCATATGGTTTAGTTTTAGGTAGTCCTGCGAGGAGCAGGGAGTTGGACTTGATGAACCTTATGGGTCTCTTCCAACTTGAGATGTTCTACGATACTCTGATTCTATGCTCCAGTCATGGGAGGTGATGGGGCTCCAAAGGCTGATTCAGATCTGCTTCTGCAGGGCTTTTGGCCAGCTTTCCAGGCTGGAGCCACCTCCTACCCTCCTTGGCGCTGGCTATGTGCACCCTGCCACTGTCTGCCTTCCTGCCGCTCCTGTCGGGACGTGCGCTTGGCTTGCTCCATGCCTCCGCCTCCTCCCAGCCCTTGGCCTGTGCTGCTGGATCAGGGCTCTGAACGGGGTGGGGAGAGTGGTAGAGTGGGAGGTGAGGATGGGGCACTGAGAAGATGGATGTGGAGCTGCATGTGAGGTCTCGGAGCTGGAAGCATATTTGGTGCCCTGGTGCTGCTCCCTGTCAAACTGCCTCCCAATGGCTGCTGTCGCAAGAGGGTTTCTGGGAATAGGCAAGTTTGGTGTCATCCGCCCTCACTGTTCTGGGTACCCAGCCTCTGCTTTGTCTGGGCCGAGGCATCCTCCCATGGAGCTCTGCTGTGCCCGCCGTGCTGCCAGTCCACCCTCAGCGATGGTACTGCCTGCGGTGCCGCAGACATCAGGGCTTTGGCCCAGCCAGGTCCCTGACTGCTGCAGGCAGCCCAAGAAAGAGCAGGAAGCCCCTGGGCACTAACAGCGAGGCTGCAGGGGATTTCTGTGTCTTGATATTGCTTCCTTCCTGGTGGAGGTCTTGCGGCCAGGGAGGGGAAGGGGCGTTGCTGAGCTACGGTTCATTCATCTGCAAGAGCTGAGAGCTGGAGGAGAGCCTGCGTCACTGCCTGGCAGCTGCGCTCACAGGATGCTGTGTTTCTGTTTCCATCGCCTTGAGGTCATTTTGCTGAGCAGAGCCTTTTTGTCTCCCCCGCCCTCATGTGTGCACCCCTGGGGGAGGAGGGGTGGGCAGGCACCCAGCATGGGGCCTGTAGTGACCAGCCCGGTGCTCCTGCCTGCTATGCTGAAAATAGTTAGAAGCCTGTTGCCTCTGCATCCTCGGCAGTGGCGCTGGAGCAGCCTTGCCTGCGGTGCCAGGGAGGGGCTGGCTCACCTCCCAGTGCTGCTGCCTGTTTGAATGGGTGCTCACGACACACAAACGCTGGATTGCATCAGGAGCAGGCTTCTGGGTGGCGGGTCCCAGCCCGCGTGCTGGAGAGAAGGGTGCTTGCTCCTGCCTTGTTCCTGGCTGCTGGCCCAACTGCCAAAGAGTTCTCCCGTGGCTGGTGTTTCCCATCACTTAGACCTGCCTGTTGCTCCTGGAGTTGAGGGTGATACCTGTATCAAGTCCGGCAGCCGGACAATTGGAGCTATTACTCAATAGGTGTAACCAAAACAAAAAGAGAAATCTTTTGTAATTTAGAAATAATTGGAATAGTTGTAAGATAGGGAGCTCTGGGGTGATCTCGCTTTAGACAGCCTTGGCTTTGGAGGAACAGATGCACAGAGCCACGAAGGTAAGAAAGTTGCAAGATGCGTACAAAACCAGCCTTGAAAGACATGAGACACATGATCCCAGGACTGAGCTTGTGCAGAAACAAAGGTCAATTATCAAACACAGTGAAGAAGAGTATGAGCCTTCATCTGAAGACCCCCGACGACCACCTGGAGGCACTAACAAGCATGTGTGAAGGACATTAGCATATGTTAATAAGTTGTCAGAAATAAGATGAACGTATATAACAATTCCGGGAAGTCAAATGCATATGTATGTGATAGGCCAATATAAGCTGCAAACTAACACTGTTTAGGTATGCGCTAGGTGGAATTATCGCCTGCGCATCCGGCGCCGCAATAAAGACTGCCTGCTTTCTAACATCCAGACAAGCGTTAGAGAGTTCTTTTATGCCCGGCTTTTCCGGTAACAAGGGGACTGCAGCGGGGCAGCGTGGGCTCTGGCCGGGACTCACCCCTGCAGACCGCACGGGGGTCGGGGCAGAGCCACCCTCCGTACCTCGGGCTGAGCTCCGGCCGCGCTCCCTGCGGCAGGGCTGGCCTCCGCGCTGCGCCCCAGCCCTCGCCTCGCCCCCAGCCCTCGCCTCGCCCCCGGCGCGGCCGGGGCAGGCTCTGCCCTCTGGCACGTCTGGGCTCGGGAGAGCCTCAGCCGCCCCCTCCGCGGCCTTTCCCGGGGAAGCGCGGCTGGTGCCGCTGGCTGCACCCTCCCTTGCCCAGGGCTCGGCGTTGCCGCCCGCAGCAGCCGCACTCCCGGGAGCCGAGCCGGGCCGGGTCCCCGCCCCGCTGCCGTTTATGACTTGAATTTCTGCGGTTTTTCAGTCTGTGACCTGGGGGGCGGCAGGGTGCGGGGAACCGGGCACGGGTGGGGCTGCGAGGGGACGGGCTTCCCCGCACCGGCCGCGCGGCTGCTCCCGCTCGCCCCTCGCTTCCCGTCGGACGGCGGGGAGTGGCTGGGGCCACCCGGGGGGGCCAAGCGCCGGTGCCTGTTTCCGGGGTTCGGCTCGGGGCGGTGCGATCGGGCATCCGGCGGGCGGAGCCGGTCCGTCCTTCAACCCCCTCAGCAGCAGCAGCAGCAGCAGCGGCGGCGGCAGTCCCGGGGCGAGCGGAGCGGAGCTCAGCGGGACCGCACCGGAGCAGGTCGAGCCGAGCCGAGCCGAGCCGCGCCGCGCCGCCGGTAAGTCGTGGCGGGCGCCGCCGCCGGGCAGGGCGGGGCCTGGCGCAACCGGTGCCGCGCTTGCATCAGCCGCCGCCCGCACGTGGGGCCGGTGCAGGCGGCGGCCGGGACCTGCCGCGGCGCCCCGTCCTGGTCCCGCCGTCCCCCGGGACAGCGCCGGGCTCCCCGGAGGGACGGAGCGTGGCTGGCAGCTGCCCGGGGCCGGAGATGTCCCCGCGGGGGCTGACTGCCCCCGGCATCTGCCCCGAGCCGCGGCGGGAGGCGGTGGGCACCGGGAGGCGGTGGGCACCGGGAGGCGGTGGGTATCGGGAGGCGGTGGGCACCGGGAGGCGGTGGGTATCGGGACGCGGCGGGCAGCGGGAGGCTCCCGCCGGCGGGAGCTGTCGCCCGACACGTTACTTCCCCTCTCCTCCGCGCGCCCGTAGCTCGCCGCGTGCTCTCCGGCTCGGGCGCCAGCGTGACAGCGTGGCGTTCTGCCAGACACCTCTCCGGCCCTGGGCTGATTCTCCCCGGAGCCGGCCGAGCAGCTTTCCCTAGGCCGGCTCTGACGGGTGCTGGTGTGGCTCTGGGTGCTTCACGTGTTCCTTCCACCGGGCACGGTGAACCCCCAGTGCAGCAGGGCCTGCGGGGGTTAGGAAGGGGAGGCTGTCCCGCATCTTCCTGCTCGGCACCACTCACGCTTTTTTCTCTGCGCTGCTCTGGGAATAAGGGCTGAGCACGTTCCCGCTGCCAGCCTTGTGCTTGCAGTTCGCAGAGCTTGCGTCAAGCGTCAGAAATCCTTGGAGCAATCGAGCAGCGCTGGGGAAGGCAGCCAGAGCTGTCCGTGCAGTGGCTGGGGAGGGTGCCAGTGCTGGGGCACTTGTTCCCTTGAAACCTGGCCCAGGGGCTGCCCTGGCCTGGGACAGCTCCTTGGGCCAAGGCCGAATGTAGCATGTGCCAGCTCAGGAGGTTTCTCCAGAAACAGGCTGGTTTGAGGGTTATGGGGAAGCAGCTGAGCAGGTAGCTGCCACTGCTACCCTCATAATCCCCCAGAGTGGAAAAGGGCCACAAAGTTATCATCATGTGTACTCACGCTGAGCCACACAGGGCAGCGTCAGTGCTGCCCCAGGCGCCTGTCTGGAGCGTGTTTTGTTTCCCAGTGAAGGGAGCAGCCAGCAGGGAGAAGGCACTGGTGGGTGGGTGTTCCAGTGCTGGGCACAGGGTGGTAGCCGTGGCTGTGGGCATTGGGAGCCGCTTTACTTGTGGCTCCTCTCACCCTGTGCTGGCTGCCTGCTCCACAGGGTGCTCGTCTCCCAGAGCTTTTTGGGGATGGGTGGCAGCTGTGAGCAAGGGGAGTGGGGGTGACACGCTTTTAGGGCGATTGTATCCTGCAGAGCGTGCAGGGTGCTCAGCAAGTGCCGAGTGCAAGTGCTCGGCAAGTTGGCATGCGATGTGCACTGGGGGCCCACGCTGTGTGTCTAGCCATGCATCCCTGCTGAAGGTGTAGTGTAGATGCTAGGAGCAATGGAGAAATGGCCACGTCCTAGTGAGTCAGCCCAGCCTTCCAAATCCTCTGCTGGAGGAATGCTTTGTCTCCCTTGCCATCGCCGCTGCGCATGCCCACACGCCAGGCCGGAGGGATGTGCCAGCAGTCAAGTTTGGGCTGAGGGATCTCCAGGTTGCCAAATCAGTAGGGAGTTGCTGGGAGACAGTGGGCAAGCTCTGGGACATGCCCAGGGGCCCCATGGTGGGGACCACACAGGGCTTGTGCAATGAGCCTATTTCCCACCACAGACTCGCTGGGTTCATCCCTTCCTCGCTGTCCTGGTGCAGGGGCTGTGCAGGTGGGGTATGTGCAGCCTCACGGTGCCTTGGAGAGAGCTGTCACGGTCTCTGCCCCACCAGCATGGCGGGGGCTTAGTGCCAACGGGTCAGCTGGGAGCAGGCATAGCTCCTGTGGGCATTGCTGTCTGCCCTGCTCCCCGCAGTGTGGGTCCTGCTGCCTGCAGGACGCTGAACTTCACGCTCCTACCGTCCCTTCTCTTGCAGGGGTTTTGAAGCAGCTGAGCGCTACCCACGAGAGGACAAGATGTTTGCGGGAAAAGTGACCAGTGTTGGGAAGAAGCTGATCCGCCGGCGCGTGGTGGATCTGAGCTCCGAGGACACGCGTTTCGCTCGCTGTCTCTCCACACTGGACCTCATAGCCCTGGGGGTGGGCAGCACGCTAGGGGCCGGTGTGTATGTGCTGGCCGGAGAAGTGGCCAAGGAGATGGCTGGTCCCTCCATTGTCCTCTGCTTCCTGGTGGCTGCTCTCTCATCAGTACTGGCTGGACTCTGCTATGCAGAGTTTGGGGCCCGCGTCCCCAAGACCGGCTCTGCCTACCTCTACAGCTACGTCACTGTCGGCGAGATCTGGGCTTTCACAACCGGCTGGAACCTCATCCTCTCCTATGTGATAGGTACGGGACTGGGCCAGGTGCTGGCACGTGTGCTTGGGCTCCTTCCAGCACCGCACTGGCAGCATGGGGGGCTCATGGGGGCAGTGTGTGGTGCTATGGGAGCAGGGTGTGGGGTGGGATCAGAAAGGAGGTGGGTGCTGGGGTGGGGGTGGCCGGTGTCGCTGTGCCCTGGGCTCAGACTGATGCACAGATTTGCCATCAACCAGGCACGGCCAGTGTGGCTCGAGCCTGGAGCGCGGCATTCGACAACATCATCGGCAACCACATCTCCACTTTCTTCATGAACAAGACCACAGTGCACCTGCCAGGGGTCCTGGCCGAGCGCCCAGACTTCTTCGCTCTGATCCTGATTGGGCTACTCACTGGTGAGTGCATAGGAGTGGCTCCGTGGCACCGCAGATGGTGGCATGGGAGCCCAGCAGGTCCCCACTCACCCCTTCTGTCCCCGCAGCGCTGCTGGCCTTCGGTGTCAGTGAATCCGCCCTCGTGAACAAAATCTTCACAGCGGTGAACCTGGTGGTGCTGGGCTTCGTCATCATTGCTGGTTTCGTGAAGGGAGACATCAAGAACTGGCAGCTCTCAGAGGACTACATCGACGGCTACCTGGACCCACTGGATGATATTGGGTGAGGAGAGCAACTGTGCCAGGCCAGGGTCCCGTGCCAGGCCAGGGTCCCGCACAGGGCTGGCACCGGCCCTGCTGTCTGTGCACCCCACGGCAGCTGCTCTCCTCCCTCCTTTCCAGGAAAAAAGCCTTCGGCTCTGGTGGGTTTATCCCTTTTGGATTGGAAGGGATCCTGACTGGTGCTGCCACCTGTTTCTATGCCTTCGTGGGCTTTGACTGCATTGCCACCACAGGTACCGCCTTGGGCGAGGGCAGCGTGGGCATTACCCCAGCACAGCTGGCGGCTGGCTGGGACCTACTGGGGAGGATGCTCCATGGCATGGGAAACAGCCTGTCCTACCGCTCCTGGGAGGTTTCCCCGCAGTGGTTCTGTCCCCAGCTGGGCCAGCACACAAGGGCTCACAGCCTGCCCTGCCCCAGGAAAAGGGGCTCCCTGCACTGGACCGTGGGAGAGGGGCTGCACCCTGCCTGTGCAGGCAGCTCCTGGAGCAGTGAGGAGCCTTTCCGCTGCCGAGTTGAGGTTGTGACAGCACTGGGAATTGCTAGTGCCTCCTGGTTATTTCCCAGCCTCAAGCAACATTTTTCTAAATGACTGAGTTCATGCAGAACTGCCACTTTTGAGAGCGCAGGGAGCCCTCTTAATTTCCTCTCATTCCCCCAGGAATCTACTTAGTGGGTGGCTGGTACAGGCTGTTCTGCCTGATTTCCCTGCCCGTTCTTCCCCGCCCCCAGGGGCTGCCCGGCAGCTGCCCCCTTCCCCCTTCCTTCCTATGCTGGCTGCCGAGCCCCTTGCCGGGGAGCAGAGGGCACGGTGCCTGCCTCGATGTGCCCACGCACACAGAGGATGCACGTTCAGTGAGCTCTGTGGGGAACAGGAGCTGCTGGTGGGGGCAGAGGGCCAGCATGGCTAGGGGGGAGCTGTGAGCCCAGCTACCGGGCAGCCGCATGCCTGGAAGCCGTGGCTGCAGCCACGCGCCTCTGCTCTCGGCAGTGCCGAAGCCTCTGCCAGCGCAGCAGCACAGCTGGGGACCCCTCCTCTCCAACAGCCCCTGCCTGCTGCTGCCCAGTCCCATGCTGCCATGGAAAGTCCCTGCTACGGCTCGTCCCCCAGGGCCAGCTGCCCCGCGCTGTGCCTCGGAGCAGGGACAGATACTGCATCTTGTCTCTGCACAGGGGAGGAAGCCAGGAACCCACAACGCTCAATCCCCATTGGCATCATTGTGTCCCTCCTCATCTGCTTCGTGGCTTATTTCGGGGTCTCCGCAGCCCTGACCCTCATGGTACCTTACTTCCTCCTGAACAAGGAGAGCCCCCTGCCTGAGGCTTTCAAGGCAGTGGGCTGGGAGCCCGCCCGCTATGCCGTTGCCGTCGGCTCGCTCTGTGCCCTCTCCACCAGGTAGGACTGGCTCTGTTCTTGGCACCACCTGGCATGGCATGGGGACCAGCAGCACACATCCCAGCTGGGCTGGGGGTTTGCCCCATCTGGCTGCTGTCCTGCTCCCAGCACAGAGCTGATCCCATCCCCGTCTGGGTGGTGGGTGTGCTTGCCTGGCAGGCCCTGAGCCATCTCTCCCCATGGCAGCTTGCTGGGCTCCATGTTCCCCATGCCCCGCGTGATCTATGCCATGGCGGAGGACGGGCTGCTCTTCAAGTTCCTCTCCAGCATCAACAGCCGCACGAAGACCCCTCTGTTAGCCACCATCACCTCGGGGCTCCTTGCGGGTAAGGCTCCTGGCTGCCGCCTCACGCTCAGCCCTGTGGCGGTCTGGAACCATACTCATGCTGCCTGTCCTTATTGCAGCGGTGATGGCCCTCCTGCTTGACCTGAAGGACCTGGTGGACCTCATGTCAATCGGCACGCTGCTGGCCTACTCCCTGGTGGCGGTGTGCGTGCTCATCCTCCGGTGGGTGCCTCCTCTCGTGTGGTGGTGCCCGTGGTGGATGTGCCTTGCGGCAAGCACAGGGCTTGTGGCCACAGCTTTTCACTGGGGGGATGCAGCCTGGGGAAGCATAAAGCCCCCAAGATGGAGGCTGCTCAAAAGAGCCTGCGCGGTGTCTCTAGACACATCTGTGGGGTGGCCATCGCAGGGCCACTGCTGGAGCAGCGTGTGGGGCTGGAGGAGTAGGAGGGGTATGAGGGTGCTGCCCACTGTGCCCCTGGGTTGGGAAGTTCCTCAGGCTCCGCTGCAGCTTGTCCCGCCTGCTCAGGTACCAGTCCGGGCAGCTGAACTCCCCAAAGGCCATGGAAATGCTGGAGCTGAATGGGAATGAGGAGGAGAGGGTGATCATGAACCCGACTGTCGCCAGCGCCCAGCAGAAAGAGACACTGTCCCTGGCGACGCTCTTCAACCCACTTGCAGACACCCCCACCACGCTCTCGGGGCGCATTGTCTACATCTGTGTCTCAGTCATTGGTGAGTGAATGGGAGCCGGTGGCCGATGTCCCCTCCTGCCAGGGGCTGGAGCGTTTTGGCACGTCTCTGCAGAGCCGGGAAGGGATGGTGGGCATGCCGGGCAGAGGAGAGGGGCCAGGCAGCACAGGCTGCCAGCTGCTGTTGGCAGCGCCAGCGGGCACTAGACCTGCTCTGCCCTCAGCAGGGTGCCAAGCGCGGGACACAGCTGGGGTTTGGGGTGTACGGGGACTGATGGAGGACGTGGGTGCTAAGCCAGGCATGTGGGGGTGGTGATGGGAGCTCCCTGTGACGAGCCTGGCCCAGGCTGGCCACCCAGCAAGGGTGGTCCCTGGCCCCCCAAGAGTGCTTGATCTTGGCCAGTGAGGTTTGATCCGTCCATCAATAGCTTCATTGTGCAGTCAGAATGGGGTGGCTCAGCCAGGTCTGGGTACGCGTCAGAGCTGGGTTTGAGCCCAGCCAAGTGCAGGCTCCCCTCGGCTTGCTGAGCTGGCAAGTTCCCCCAGCAAAGCACTTTCCTGAGGCTTTGGGGTGGGTGTTGGAGACAGCATGTGCTGGACCCATACCTGACTTGAGAGGAGTGGGTGCCTCAGCCCAGCCTTTGGTGATGCTCGGGGTCCCAGGGAGGCCACGTGCTGTGCAGCCCCCCAACTGTCCCCTCTCTTGCAGCCACACTGATCACAGTCATCTGCGTGGTCCTGACCCTCAAGGTGACTGCGCTGAAGGACGCCAGCGTGGGCTGGATCACGGCCCTGGTGCTGCTCCTTGTGGCTCTGCTCATTCCTACCATCATCGTTTGGAGGCAGCCACAGAGCAACGCCCGGTTGAACTTCAAAGTGAGTGCAGCCCCCAGCAGCTCAGTGCACTCCCATGGACCCCTAGCAGGGTCTGGGCCATTGCAGGGTCTGCCAGGGCTTGCTGCCAGGCAGTCACTGTCCAGAAAAGCCCAGGGCCCCGAGACATGGCTCTCCGAGGTGCAGTCCCCAGCGTAGAAGTGCCCGGGTGCTCTCTGGGCTGTGGCAGGGGTGGGATCCCCCTGTGGCCAGCAGCATCCTCGAGCCTGGCTGGGTCCCTCAAGGCATAGCTGACATGACACCTCTTGTCCCTTGCAGGTACCTTTCCTCCCGCTCCTGCCCATCTTCAGCATCTTCGTTAACATACTGCTGATGGTACAGCTGAGTGCCGGCACCTGGGTGCGGTTTGCCATCTGGACGGCTGTGGGTAGGTGTCCTGTGGAGGGGAACGCAGCGCCTGCAGGGTCTCCCCTGGGGGGCTGTTACACTGGCAGCCCACTGCTGTGCATTTCATTGTGGAAACTGTCCTGCAGGTTTTATGATTTACTTCGGCTATGGGATTCGGAACAGCGTGGAAGGGAAAAACATGGAGGAACCCGGTGCCACAGTAGAAAAGCCTCTGCACCACCCTGAACTGGACCTTGGCCCCGGGGCTGCTGCGGTCTGAGGGACTGGGCACCAGCACTCCGTGGACCTCTGCCAGTATTCCCGCTTGGGGGACAAGATCATGATCCACACAGTACATCCATCCCCTCGCCCACGGGGAGCGAGTCCCAGAGTCAGGACCGCAGAGCCAGGTCATGTGCTGCCCTTTCCCCTCGCAGAGCAGAGGTCACGGAGACGAGCCACCGGGCTGGGTGGGAGCGCTGGTGGCCCGGGGCTGGTCTCTGCCATCCCCCTGACCCTGCTGAGGGGCAGTTACACTGTCACGGCCCTCCTGCCGTGGAAGCTGCTGTCAGAAATGCTGCTTTCCCTGTGCACGGGAGGCCCCGTGTGTTGGTGCAGCTGTATTCATTCTGTCTGTCCATATGGCTGTGGTCACCACCTCCTCTTCGTGCTTTCCCAGTGCTGGGCGTGTATATGGCCGCTATGGCTGGAGCCATGCAACGAGGCTTGGGGCGGCTCATTCTGATACCGCCAGCAGTCCGGTACTCCCCAGCAGCATGGGGCTCAGCTGGCCAAAAGCCTCTCTGTGTCTGGAATTTGCATCCTGTGCTGAGCCCCGTGCTGCCCCAGCCGTGCTGCCCCAGCCATGCTGCTTGGTGTGAGCATCTAGCTCGGGTGTCCGTGAAGATGTCCACAGTGTAGCCATACCAGTGTCCAACATCGTATGCCTTTGTATAATTGGTGTTTTAATGTCGACTTTTATACCTATTAAACTAAATGTTTTTTAAGTGCTTGGGTCTGTTGTCCTGCCGCATCTCATGTTAATGCCCTGTGGTCATGGACCCCTGGGCAGGATCCCATGTGCTGCTGGGCCAGGTGCCAGGCTGGTGCCAGGGCAGAGCAGGGCTCGGCCACAGCTGGCTGTGCTGGCTGAGCTCCCTGCCTGAAACCTGCTGCCTGGAGCCACCAGCCCTTGCACTGTTCCCTGGGACAGTGAGCCAGGAACCGTGGAGCAGTGCTCCAGGCCAGCTCAACCCAGTGCTGCTGGTACCTCTGGGCAGGACACCAGGCTGCCATGGGCCTGCCATGCAGGCCCTGTGCTACATGGGAGTGTGGCACCAGGTCCCAGGGCAGCGGCTGCAGTAAAGACCTTGAAAATATCTCCTGGAGGCTCCAGCAATGGTCCCAGAGGAAGCATGGCCAGGAGCTGGGCTGCATCCCTGTGAGATGATGATTTCCCAGATTCTGGTCTGGTCTAAATCAGCCTTGACAGATTATTTTGCAAAATAAACTAATTTAGGGCAGATGGATCTTGCATGGTTTTGGCATCTCTCTCTGTATGCTGGCAGTGGAGCGGGGTCAGTGCACGGTCAGTGGCAAGGGCCCCACACCATCAGCTCTGCTTGGCCCCTGGGCTGGAGCGGTGAGCCCTGCCCCAGGGCTGTGCCCGGAGTAAAAGGGGCTGCGGCACCTGCTCTAGCCCCATGCTAGGCACTGCCTGCCCTGCTGCCCCATGCCGGCATGCCCTGCCAGAGCCTCAGGCTCCAGCCCTCAGGCGCAGCTGACTCTTGCCACTAGCTCCTCGCAGGTGCTTCCAGCTCTCCTGTTCATGCCAGTGCCCCAGTGTGCCACGCTGGGTCACACCACCCCACCTGGTGGGTATCTTCTGGCCAGGGGCAGCACATGGGTCCCTGCTGAGCCCTGAACCTGCAGTCCCTCTGGCACCCATGCACCCCGGTTCAGGTGCTGTTGCTGTTGCTAGGCTTAGCGGGCAATGGGCCTGTGACACGGCTGGAGCCCTCACCCCCTGGCTTGGCCCTGCTGCAGGCCCCCCATGCCTTTGTTCGTGCCTGTGTCCCCGTGCACATGTGCATGTCCATATCTGTGCGTGGGTCTGTTTGTGCCCAGGGGTATGTCTGTGCCTGGCTCCAGGCCATCCCACTGGGCACCAGCGTCCCATCCTGGGCACCCATTGGGACTGGCAGAGGTCCAGACATGGAGCAGGGTGCTGGAAGCCCTGGGCAGCTCCCACCAGGGCAGCCTGGCAGGGCAGCCACCAGTCTGTGCTGGTGCGGTACGGTGGGTTAGTGCCATCCTGCCACGGGTGCAGGTGCTGGCAGGAGCGCAGCAGCCCTGTCCATCCCCGGGCCCTGTGCAGGGCACCCTGCCCTTGCCTGTCTGCCTAGGGGTGCTGCCCCAGCCCTTGGCGCCCACTCTGGGGGCACCCTGCCTCCGTCTGCCCACCACCTCCTTCCACCCCATCTGGGCTAGCAGAGCTGCCATGGATGGCACTGCATACTCCATCGGGCAGTGCCTCTGCCTCTCCTGGGCCCCTCTGGTGTTACTGTACATCTCAGCACATCAGTTGGTGGATGAATAACACCCAGCCGGAGCCCCAGCATGTTGTCTGCACGAGGGAGCAGCACAGGCTGCTCCCGCTGCTTTAACTGCTGCCACGCCAGCCTGCGTGTGGTCTGCTGAGATGCTCTCATAGTAACTGGGGTCTCCATTGTGGAGAGAGGGGCCGGGAGGGAAGCATGTTCCTGGGTGAAGGCTGTCAGGTGTTGGGGGCTGCAGGGTGGGCTTTCCCCTCCCATGCCAGTCTGGAAGGGGCCATTTTCTGGTTTGAGAAAACAGAGCAAAAAGCAGAGCCTGGCTTTGCCACTGAGAGGCCTGATCCCCAGCCCTGCACCCAGCTGGCTGTGGTTTTACCCGTCAGCCATGGAGTTTCCACCCAGATTTGCAGCACAGGCTGTGTTTCTGACTGCTGCCCAGCCATAGGCCTCCCTGGGGCGGCTCCAGCTCTGGCAGAGCAGCTGGCAGAGCCCTGGAGGGAACCAAACAAGCCTGAAGCTGCTCCCCTGCCTGTGCCTCTTCCTCTGCACGGGTGCCAGGCAGACCAGGCACAAGTGTGGGCAGGAACACGGGCAGGGGAGGCAGGGCTGGCTCCTGTGTCAGTCCTGTCTTGCTGGCTGTAGTGCCGGGGGGGCACTCAGGCAGGCCCCCTGGGAGCTACAGCCGGGGCTTGGCTTGTGATCTCCCTGTTGCTGTCCCCCCTGGATTTAAAGAGGAGCTGGAGGGTTGTTGGTTCCGGCTGCGTTTGGCCCAAGCCATGCTGACGGGGAAGGCAGTGGGGCAGCATTGCAGCGGGGGCCTGGCTGCGGCCACCGGCTGACAGTGACATGCTCGGGCCATGGGCCATGCCGGGGATGCAGCACTGGCGGGTCAGGGTGTGGGGGGGTGCAGAGAGGTGGTGGCTTTTGGCTACCTCCCTGCCTAGCTCCACCCAGTCCCCTGCGGCTTTCATAACCCCACGCAGTGCCAGGTGTCCTGCGCAGCCCCGGCTGCCTTCAGGGGACATGGGGCTTTCCTGGACGAGGCGTTGGAGCAGCTCTCTCTGCACACCAGCTGCTTGCCGAGGAAGAGCCTTCGGCGGGGGGCTGCAGAGAGGAGCCAGTGTGGGTACGCAGGCTCTGGGCAGGACGGAGCCAGAGCGCTGTGCTGCTGAGCCGTTGGAGGGAGACCTGGCACTGCAGAGCCTGCCCTCTGCACTGCTCCCCTGCCAGACCAGAGGTGGCCCTGGCACGCGGAGATGTAGCAGCAGATTAAATTTGAAATTGGGTACAATGATCTGTTTGGGAGTTAAAATAGGCTGGCTGGTCTGCACTGCTCTGTGACACCAAATACTTCAACCCGAGGAGTTACTGCACCGCCTTCTTCCATGTAGGACCAGCGAGCAGGTACGGTCTGATCCTCCTGCCCTCAGGTGACGGATTGGTGGAGCGGAGCTGCGGCAGCTGCTGGGTGGGATGCATCCATCAGCCGGGCACGAGCCCTGGAATCCAGGGAAGGTACCCCAGGGCAGACGGGGTTACTGGCGCGACACAGCAAACTCATCAGCCCGTGATATTTCTGCAGTGGCGCTGCAGGGCCTTACCACCCAGAAGAGCTCCAGGAGATCAAAGCCAGTGCTGGGTGAGATTACTATCACTGCTTACTCACCCAGCTCCAGGCAGGTCCCAACCCTGCTGCTTTCTGTGGTAACAGCTTAAGCAAGCACGACCCAATAGCTGGCACGAGACTGCATGCATCTTATAATCCTCCCAGCCCCGAGCCATGGCAGGTGGCCGGCTCTCTAATCATGCAGGCTTAATGCTCTCCTTGCTTTGCCTTTGCAGGTCTGGAACGATGACTTGCTGCCAGGTGGATGCTCTTCTCCTGCTCTCCTTACTTCCCAGTGCTGCAGCTGGTGACCTGGTTCCTGCTCTTGTTCCCTGGTCCATGCTGCAACTAGCCAAAGGGCTGTTCTTGTCACAGCCCATCCTGGAACTGACAGTATGCTGTGACAACGCCTGCACCCAGAGGGAGGCCACCCTTGTCTCTCAGGACTTCCAGAAGTACCTCTCTTATGAGATGATAGTGTATCCCAACAGCACCCGCACCCTCACTACGGAGGAAGTGGGCCCCTGGGCAAGTGGCACGGAGAGGAGGTGGCAGAGACAGCATGTGCGAAGCTAGCAGCAGCAGATCTATGGTGCAGACAGGCGGTTTTCTATCAGTGGGAACTACTTCCTGATGAACCACCCCTTCTCTGCCACTGTCAAGATCTCTACGGGCTGAATGGGTGTGCTGGTGTCCGAGCGGCATGTCCTCACCGCTGCCCACTGCATTCACAACAGCAAAGACTATGTGAAGGAGGCCAAGAAGATCAAGGTGGGTTTCTTGACGCCCATGCAGGGCACTGGCAACGGGACGGGGGCGGGGAGGCTGGCGATGCACCGGGCTCGGGTGTAGTGCATGCAGGTGCCCACAGGCTGGATCCAGGGCCCCAACTTGGTCATCATGGACTACAGCTACGCCCTTTTGGACCTGCGCAGGCCACACCGGTGCCCGCACATGAAGCTGATGGCAGCTGCGGCAGTGGAGGGATGGCTGGGAAGAGGATTAATTTCTCGGTCCACCTCATCTACCAGCACTCCAATGCCAGGCCTGGTGCATCTGGTTCTGGGGTGTATGGCAAAGTGTGGGACCCCGTATGACACAAATGAGACAGGAAGGTGATCAGGGTCTTCTCAGGGCCCCAGTGGCTGGGGAGCACCATGACTCTAATGTTGCCGTTCACTTGACTGCTCTAAAGTTTGCTCAGATTTGTTATTGGATCAAAGGGGACTCTAAAAGCTGTCACACTGAATGAGGACCGCAGCCTCCCTCTTCCCCTCACCAGTGCAGATGGCTTTGAGCATGGTGTTCCTCAGCGAGAGCACGGCCGAGGAGCCTGAGGAGGAGCAGCATCCCCTGGCAAAACCGCTCCACTTTATTCTGTTCTCTATCATGGAGGAAAAGGGTCTCCACAGATCACAAGGGATCCAGCAGAAACTCATTGGAGTCCAAGTCCTGATTCCCCATGAAGTCTGAAGGGTGGTTTCAGCTACTTTGGTTGGCACTGGCATGAATGCAGCATCAGGGTTCTTTACAGAAAGAGCTTGGCTGTTGGCCAGGAAAAGTGGCCTCTGCTTCCAGCATGTGAACTGCTCACAACTTGGAGAGGCACCCACACGCTTGCTGCTAAGTTGTACCCGGTTTCTCTTGGGTCTCGTCAGGTCTCTCGGTCTGTTGGCTGCACTGCCCAGCTTGGCACTGCCCCAGCAATGTGAGGACAAAGGGTCTTCTCTCCTAATACAACCTTTGTGTGCTGCTGAAAGGTGTCTGAAAGGCAGCCCTGGAGCCTGAGTCTTGTGGGCACAGAGCATGCCACGGCCAGGAGCCTGGCCAGGGCAGGGCAGGAGGGGCTGCTCCAGGACCCTGGCAGCCACCATGCTTGAGAGCACTCTTGGCAAGGACACCTATTCTGACTGATGCAGCATGGTGCCACACGTGGCAGCACGGGCTGAGAGCTGGGAACACCAACTGACTTGTAAACTTTCTCATCTCACTTTGGTTCTGTCTGGGATTGCTGTAGGAGGAAGGGATCCTGACATTTACTGCAGCTGTAGTATTTGAGGTGGATTCTTTTAGGCAAATACATGTATTTGAATAAAAGTCAGCACAAATCTGTTTGCAAAGGTTATGTTGAAAGAGGAATGGTGGGTGCATAGATTGCTAGCCCTGGTTTGGGACTTGCTGAAGGAGACAGCCTTCCTCCAGACTGAAGTGAGTGGGACAGGGAGATCTGCGGAGAGCTGAAATCACAGTATCTTGCAAAAATAGAGACTGATGCCTTCTGCAGTCATAAAACAGCCTAGGCACCTGACTGAACAGATTTCTGCATGTTCTGTCACATACATAGGACTGATGTGTCCAATAGGCCACATCAGTCTCTGGCAGGAGCAAAGTGAAAGTTTACCTTATGTTTCCCTACCTCATACACAAGAGATTCCTTTGCTAATCCTAGAGTTTCATGGCTGATACCTTTCCCTATCTTCCTTAAGTTTCCCAGTTTCCCTGCTGTGTTTGCCCAGGCAATTATTTCCTCTGTAATTCATATTCTCCACAAGGGACGTCACGCTGATGCTGCTCTGCCAGGCTGGACAGATGACTGCTTCTATTTTTCACTCTTAAGTCAACGTCCTGCTCCTTTTCACTGCATCTCATGGGCAGCCCGCATCACAGGCTTCTCAGTGCTGTCATTGCTTAAACCTGCTGAAGACTGAACACGCAGTTCCTTCAAGATCTGTGACAGTTGTACAGGCGCAGCAACCTGACTTGCAAAACAAACAGGTAGGAGACATTTCAACAAACTAAACTTAACACCCCCCTCCCACTCAGTTATCAAGACTTTGGGGTAATGTGAGTGTTAAAATAAAGTTGTATGCCTGGTCTGCAGATGGGTATGCAATGGTTTCTATTCTCTTGGATGAGATAATGCATGAAAAATGATGATTACACATTACTGGGCAGGGAGCAGCTGCTAATATTTACATAATACAAACCCAATTTACAGACAGAATTTAACTTGTTCAATGGAATTACTTGCCCTAGCTGAGAGGTTCTTGGGGACAGATCAGAAAGGGTTTTCATCTCCTGTGGTCCCTTGTTCAGACCCTAAGACAGATTAGAGAGTGTCAGCTATGCTCTTGTTACAATGGGAAGAATGTCTGTCGTAAACACAGGGAAGGGAGTTCTGGGTTCCTTCCTCTCTGAAGTGCACACTGGGATGTTGTTTTGTTTTATACACTCCTCTGATTGTGGAACAGGTGACAGGATAGGGAAAGTTCTCCTAGAACCTGCTGATGTGGAACATAAGGGCTTGTCTTATTCAGAGCAGCCGTACACTTTATAAGCAACTTCCTTCTGACATCAGCCATCAGCTATTGCAAAAGAGAAGAGGAGAAAAAGCCAGCACCAAGACAGAAGCCAAGAGAAACACACCGAAACTCGTGCCCCATTTTAGAGTCCATCTTTGTGTTTGCAAGTGACAGCAGCTTTAAGACACCAACAGGAGATATTTCCCCGACTTTATGTCACAGAGCGAGTGGTTTTGATGCACAAACTGCAATGGGTACAGGACTCACTGTTGTAGTGGGTTGACCTTGGCTGGCTGCCAGGTACCCACCCAGCCGCTCTATCACTCCCCTTCTCAGCAGGACAGAGGGAGAAAACAAGATGGAAAAGAACTCATGTCAAGATAAAGGCAGTTTAATAAAGCAAATGCAAGTCTGCGCATGGAAGCAAAGGAAAACAAAAGATTTATTCTCTACTTCCCATCAGCAGGCGATGTCCAGCCACTTCCCGGGAAGCAGGGCTTCAGTAGGTGTAGTGGTTCCTCCAGAAGACAAACGTTGTAATAATGAACACCACCCCCCACCCCCCTGCTTTCTGTTAGCTTTTATTGCTGAGCAGATGTCATACCGTATGGAATATCCCTTGGGTCAGCTGTCCTGGCTCTCTCCCCTCCCAAGATCTTGCCCATCCCCAGCCTACTGGGTGAAGGGGGGAAAATGTTGGAGAGACAGCCTATTCCATACCATTTGCGCCATGCTCAGGTCCCACATAATTCAATACATACATATGTATCTTCTAACCATCCCATTGTATTTATTTCTTATTACTGAAATCCCTTCTTACCAACACTTACAACTTATATTACATACTTAAGCCATCTTTGTACCCATTATACAGATTTATACATTCTCCTTAATTACTATCCCCTGTCCTTTAACACATAAATATTATTCTCCCATTTCATGGGCTTCCTCCACTCCTCCAAATATTCATAAGAACAGGGTATGACTTGGGCCCCATCTGTCAAGATGGGTGCTCAGGACAGGAGAAGCAGTAGGTTTGACTGTTGGGCACCAACACTGGCTTGGTTTGGGTCATCGTTGTACTTGTCCAGTTCCTTGTGAAACTCACTCTGTGTTCACAGGGGCTACACCAAAAGCCCATCGGTGCCCTGTTGGGTCCTTGAAGTACCCTCTCCTGAGGTAGTCTATGCCAAGGATACAAGGGGCCTCTGGGCCCGTCACAAGGGAGTGCTTTTGCCACTTGTCCCCTGTTAAGCTCACCTCAGCCTCCAATACAGACAATTCTTGGCATTTCGCTGTCACTCCAGAGATCCAGATGGGTTCAGTGTCCCTACACCCTCATGGTACCAGCATACACTGTGCACCAGTGTCTACCAAAGCCTTATAATTCTGTGGGTCTAATGTGCCAGGCCATTGAATCCATGCAGTCCAGTACACCCAGTCATCCCTTTCCTCCTCCTGGCTGAAGGTAGGGACCCTCTGTTCCGGTTCCTGGTCAGAGCATTCATTGTCTGACCCTTTCAGTGCCAGACCAGAAGTCCCCTCACCAGGATCAAGGGAGGTGATCTCAGTCCTTCTATGTCTGACAGATTACTGATTGCCTTCTTGTCTCTCTACAGCAACTAAACTAACAGCCTTCTTGGGTGGCCCCTTCTTAACAGCTGTTTTCCCCCTCAGTTCACATACACAGGCTCCCAGCTTAAAGGTGGGTTCACCATCCCACTTCTTCATATCCTTCCCCTTGTCACGCAGGAAGAACTAGAGTGTGCCACGCAGCATGTGCCTGGGACCCCCTTTCCCTCTGCCTGGGGCAGGAGGGGACTGATTTCTTGGTGCACCCCTGACAGCCAAGGCGCTGGCCCGTAGGGATGAGGAGGGAGAGATTTTCTTCAAAGTTTTGGAGCCAAGAAGACACTGTCTCCACAGTTGGTGTATCCATATCTGGGCAAAACATCATTGCCAACCTGTTAGAATATGATGCTGGGGCACTTCGAACCACCTTCGTCCACATGGCCCGTGTGCACAGGACATCCTCTGGATCTTTGGGGACCTCATAATTGTCTAGATCGCTGTAGATGACTTCCAGCACTGCTAATTCTCTCAGGTACTGGATGCCTTTGTTTGCACTAGTCCACTTTCCTGGGGAGTTCACAAGATCTTCCTTGAATGGGTACCTTGCCTTCACACTTGAGAGGAGCTGTCTCTAGAGACTGCTAATTGCTGCCTCTTTTCCAATTCCTCTCTCAATTCCCTGGCTCCTAGCAAAGGATCCCAGCCGCTGGGCTTCTCTACCGTTCAACTGCTGACTGTTGACCCTGTTATCCCAGCACCAGAGCAGCCAGGCAGCAATCCATGCACCTGGCTGGCAGCTGTAATCTTTCTGCATGTCTTGAAGTTCTGATGAGGTCGGAGACCAGGTAGTTTCTGCTTCTTGTCTGAATTATCTCACTCCTTCCTCCAATTTCTTTGCTGAAGGACCAGCTTCTTCATCAAACTCTTCCTCTTCTTCCTCCTCCCCTACTAATCAATGATATGGACCCATTTACCTCCTTGTCCACTGTTTCTTTTTCACTACTGGGACAAGTGTAGTTATTGTTTGGGTTCCTACCTCTACTATCATGTCCTCAGTTGTAGTTTACACTCCAGTCTCAGTCAAGGTATTCTCAGAGGTGGTTTGGGCCCCTGCCTTAACCACAGTCCTCTGATAGTACTGAGCTGTGGCTCAGTAAGCACAGTCCAAACCCCAGTACAGTGCTACGAGCTGCTGGTTTTCATTGGGGTAGGCAAGGCACCCTTCTATCAGGTGGTGCGTCAGTTTGCCAGTTCAGGGACCGGCTGCCTCAGGGCATGTTTCAGTATTGCCTCACGCAAAAGTTGTCTTCTCTTACACCAGGATGACACCAGATTCCACAAACCCCATAATATGTCAACAGTATTAGTATTAAACAGCTCACGTAAGGGTGAACAAGGACCGCGGGAGCCTGCATAATAAAACAACCCATGTCAATCCCGGATAGGAAGAGGGAGATGTATTCCCTCATCCTCTCCACAAAATAGCTCCCTCGGCACAGCAAGGTCATCAATTCAGGGCAAAGCACATAGCCATTGTTTGTACTAACACGTTCCCAAAGCTCAGCAAAATAAAGAGATAAGCAGTGCAGCCAACAAACTCCGTGACCCGCACAGAGGCTTGCTACTTCATAACTACTACAGCTATAGCATGCTTAATACAAAACTGCCATTGTCTCAGGCCCCACGTTGGGTGCCAAAAAGGACTGTAGTGGGTTGACCTTGGCTGGCTGCCAGGTACCCACCAAGCTGTTCTATTGCTCCCCTCCTCAGCAGGACAGAGAGGGAGAAAATAAGATGGAAAAGAACTCATGTGTCAAGATAAAGGCAGTTTAATAAAGCAAAAGCAAGGCCACGCATGGAAGCAAAGGAAAACGAAAGATTAGTTATTTCCCATCAGCAGGCAACGTCCAGCCACTTCCCAGGAAGTAGGGCTTCACTATGCATGGTGGTTGCTCCGGAAGACAAACGTCGTTAATAACGAATGCCCCTGCCCCTCCTCCTCCTTTCTGTTAGCTTTTATTGCTGAGCGGATGTCATATGGTATGGAATATCCCTTTGGTCAGTTTGGGTCAGCTGTCCTGGCTCTCTCCCCTCCCAAGATCTTGCCCAATCCCAGCCTACTGGGTGAGGGTGGGAAACACTGGAGACAGCCTTGATGCTGTGGGAGCACTCCTCAGCAGTAGCCAAAACACTGGTGTGTTATCGACACCTTTCTAGCTACCAATACAAAGCACAGCACTATGAGGGCTGCTGGGGGAAAATTAACTCCATCTCGGCCAGACCCAATACAACTGTTTATTTAAAAAATTAAAAGAAACTTTTAACAAAATCACGCCGAACAATGAGGATCTGAAAAGCCAGGCAGCACTGGGGGCATCATAAAGAGAAATGCTCTGCAGGCCCTGACCAACCCAAGGGCTAGATATGCAGACAAACACCTCCAAGTGGATGGTAAGACCTTGTTCCATTTCTCTCATCCAATCAGCGATACTGCTTTGTAAGCAGATGAGGTTGTAAATTAGAAACCTGAATCTCTTGTGCATCCCCACAAGGTGCCCAGGCACCTGGACGGCTCCGATGGTGGTAAGCTTTTAAGAAGTTCCATTTGAGAGCAACCACGGCTGCAGTCGCAGCTTGGAGGAAGACACCTGCTTAGCTGCAACGTGAAGAGTATGTCATAGCACGAGGTCCGTGTGACATGCTGTGTTTCTTCTTACCCAGAATCCTGCAGAGCTGTCCTTTTTTTTTTTTTTCCCTTGTTGCCCTGTATCAGCACAGAACATCCTCTCTAGCCCAGAAGGAAGGGGGAATGAATACATGTATATCCACAGTCTAAGGAGGGTCACCTTTTGCTGGAACTTGGATCTCACTCCCTACCCCAATCCAAAATGCGAGAATAGGGCTAGCTCTGGAAGGACAGAGTCCTCTACGAGCTAGGACCCATGAGGCAATTAATAGATTGCAGGCTGATGATTTGCCTTCTGCATCTGAATGATCTTGCCAAAGCCACCTCTTCCCACATCGTAGTCTGTCCGGTATTCATCTCGCACCTGGGGCACAGCAGTAACACAGATATTAGTACCCTGCACTACCTGTCTCCTGCTAGACTTCAGAATCATCATCCCCTCCTTCCTCGATTGGTGGGGAACCAAAGTTCAGGTTAGAAGCACTCTGACTTGTTTGAAATCTCTTCAAATAATCCACTAAAAAGGTTGTAATGGTGGTGAAAATGACCCATGAGGATTTATCTGATGGCTGAGGTCTTTTTAGACAAGAAGCAAAGAAGACCCCAAACTATTTTCATTCAGCTTTGCAGTCCAGCTGTCTTAACTGCCAGGCTTGGCCTCCAGAACATTTTCTCCCCTCCACCCTGGATATCTGCAAAGGAACGTCACCTTTGCACTGGTGCAAACTGCTGCATTATGGGATTGGCCTAGCAGCTACGCTGTCCCCCTCCATTCAAATTCTGCATCACTTTGAGTAGTAGCTTAGATTAGGGAACATTCTGCTTGCATTGTAGGAAGTTTGGAGTCCTAGATGGAAATGGCCTTAGATTCTATTTCTAGCTTTTAACACCAGGCACCAGTTACGAAAACAATCTGGGAGTGGCTAAAGTTCATTATCAGGTCTTTACAGTTTACACATTGTTCTGCCTAAGACAAAACTAACAAAGCAGTACACAGTCTTAGGGGGATCAAATTCAAGGTATGAACTGGTATTGCCTTTACCTGTCCTCCGGTCTTTCCTCTTCCATACTGTCGCCCCTCCTTAAACCCTGCATCCCAGTCAGTTCGAATAATGCGGTCATCTAGTCGTGTGCCGTTGATAAATCGCATTGCGTGTTCAGCGTCTGCTCTTGTGTAGTATCTGAAGCATACTATAAGGAGAACTAAGAGTGCTTTTTTATTTTCCCTGTAACCAAAAAAATAAGAGAACTATTGTATTTGAGAAGCAGAAAACCCCTGCCTTCCAGCCTTTTCTACTGTTCCCGCTCTTCTCTATGGGATCAAAAACTGCACTCATATCAATCCAAGCTAAAAACAGCTCCCACTCAGGAAGGATTCTGAACTTCAACGTTAGTACCTGCACAGACAAGAAGTAGCTTTGGATCGCTTATTTCACTAGTAGATGAAACAAGCACGTTAAAGCCTTGCTAAGGGCAAGAAATCTGTAATATGCCTTTTTATAATACGTGAAACTTGACTGAATTTGAACAAGAGGGGCAGGCCTCACAGGATAGCTTTGCAAAGACAGTTTGCGGTACAACTTGTACAAGCGTGTACCCTGTGCTTGGGAATACTGCCATGGCTTATTCTGCTACTTCATTCTGGTGTAAAGTTAAGGTGACAAAGTGAACGCGTGCTCTGGCCACGCAAGAACTCAGACTGACGATTGTAACAGTTCTCATTTTGTCCCTAAAAATCATTAAAGAAATTAACAAATTAAAGGAGCTCTCTGCCACCTCCAGAAAGTACAGCAGTGGTAGAACATTTCACCTACAGCACAGTACATTCTGTCTCTCAATCAAGGTGGTGATGGGGAAGTAGCAAGGTTGGAAGGGAAGTGCTTGGTAGAAAGCACTTGATTGTCATTCCTTTTCAGGTTTTCCACCGCAGTACAGCTAAGCTTGCTGTGCAGAGAGGAACTAAGGGTGGCAACCACACATGGGCTGACAGTAGCAGGGAGCCAAAAAGGATACTCGACAAAGCAAAAGCCACAGGGGGTTTTCTTGATCTTGTCCAGCCCCATGACAATCCTCTTGACGTCTCCACACTTAGAGAAGAGCTCCTGGATCTGCTCCTCGGTGGTGTAGAAGGACAGGTTGCCAACATAGAGCGTAGAGGAAATTTTCAGGGATTTCTCCTGCAGCTGCCTGCTACCCTGAGAGCAGAGGGGAACACAAGAAGGGGTGAGCATGCCTGCTCCCCCCTCCCGGCGCGAGGCCCCGGCGGGCACCTCCCGCCGCCCCGCAGATCCGGTGTCCTCCCACTCCCCGGCTCCTCGCACCGCCTTGCCCCGGCCACAGCCCTCCCCCTCAGGCGCTGCTCCACCTCCCCGCCCCGGCCGGGCTCCGCTGCCTCGGGCCCCGCCGCCCCCAACCCCGCGCCTCAGGCCCGGCCGCCGGGCGCACCCGGAAGTGCTGGTCGCGGTACTGGCTTATCTCGCAGTAGGAGTCGCTGTTGAGCCCGCTCAGCGTGGTGTGGAGCAGCCCCGACATCTCGCCTCCGCCCGGCCGGGCCCGGCTCCCGCGATCCTTCCAGAACCGCCGCGGCGCCCACCGGACAGCAAGCGGGGGAGTCAGTCCGCCGCGCCGTCTGATTGGCTCCGGCGCCTGTCACTCGGGGCGGGCAGGCGGGGCGGTAGTGCCGGACAGCCAATCGGCGCGCGGAGTCACCGGCAGGGCTAGGTTCGGCGCAGCCATGGCGCCGGGCCCGGCATGCTCCGCGGCGGTGGGCGCGCGGGGCGGGCGGTGCGCAAGCGCAGCGGCGGTTTTCTGTCTCCTCGCAGTGCGCGGGTGGTGCTGTGGGGTGGCTCCGGCCATGGCGGGAGGGAGGCTGGCGAGGGTGGAAGGTACCGCCTGCCGCGGGCTGGGGGCTTCCTTCCCGCTAAGGGTCTGGCAGCCGCCGCCTGTTGATGGGCCATATCTCACGCCCCCACTCTCGTCCTGTCCTACAGGGCTGGTGCGGGAGCTGCTGAGGGAGGAGGCCCCGTCCCGCATCGCCGCCCTCACCGAGGAGCTCTTCCAGGCCGCAGGGAGCATCTCGGAGGAGGATGGGAGCATGGCTGAGGTAGAGCCCCGGCATCCCAGCCCGATGCCCCTCTCCAGCTCGCCTGAAGAAACAGGGGTTTCATGTGCTTCGCACTACACAGCAGCGCTCGCCCAGGTTGGTGGCGGCGGATGCTGCAGCTCTGCGAGCACGTGCTCCTGCCTCCCGTCGTTTGCGGTGAAGCTAAACGTTAAAGTCTAGCGCTGTTGGCGTGTAAATAAAGAACTTTGTGTTTTCATCTTTTAACCCAATAGCGAGAAAGTCCAAACTAAAGTGGAAAATGTTACATTTAAAAAGTCAATGCAAAATGTTGATCCTAAGTCTAAAAGCATGCATCATAGTGGGAAAAGTTACTAGTGTCTTAGTAATGTTAAGGTTTTTATTACTTCAATTTTCTAGTTGTATCTAATTGTAATTTCAAGTAAAAATACCAGCATAGAGTGCTGATGCATTAAGAGTTTGGTACTGGATCAGAGGAGAGGTCCTTTTCATCCTGTACGTGGACTTTGATAATGATAGTAGATACTCGAGGAAGAAAAAACCAAACATGTCGTTTTAACTGCCTGGTAAACCCAGTGCGTAATATTAGAGTGGGAAGTACTAATTTTCATACATGGTAAGAGTGAATTAGGTTGTTGTTTATAATGTTTTTAATTTTAGGGGTTTTTCCTTCAGTGTATTTCTACTAGAGGAGTACTTATAAAATAGTAAACATCTGCTTTAAAAGGCCTTTTTCAAAAAGAAGTCTGATGAGTAATACACGAATCTGGAATAAGAACAAGACCAGCTGAGATATTGTCCAAGCTTTTTCTCCAAAATTTTATTTTGAAGGGAGATTTAACTCATAACAATTATCTAAGGAAGACTGATTTTGAAAGTCCTAAATTTGTGACAAGGAGCAAGATAGGTTAGCAAGTGTCACAACAGAAAGCATGAGTAGTGCAATCTGAAAAATATAGGAGCATAAAACTGGTATCCTTCAGTACTTCCTGAATCAGTTGGGCTAAATTATTTTTAAAGAAAGGAGAAACCATTAAATTGTAATCTTATCTCTTCGATAAAAGGGGCCATAAAATGTCTCCTAGTTAGGCAAGAGCGTATTTGTAGGCAAGATGTGCCATGGAAACTAGGATTTGAAGTGATGGAAAGTGCAGCCCTTCAAGGTGGGTTGTTAAAGGAGCTTATTGCCTTTATGTGGGACTGCATAATCTTTTTAACAAGAATATATATTCAGTAGCCTTTGTTCTTTGTTTGCTAGTATCAGAAGTTTCCTGATGTAGGTATTTAAAATAATTAAAGTACTTAGTTTTCTTTTTGATAGGCAAAAGAGGTGAAGCCTTACTATAAATACATTCTCAAACCTGATACAATTCTTACAGGTCTTTTACAATCCCTTCAATTTTTTCAACATCTGTTTAAAATGTCCATAATGTTATTTTGTAAGCTGATGGTGAATCAGTTGTATTTTGGACATGGTGATGTGCTATTGCACAAATTTTGTATCTCTGAGTGTTTATGAGAAAACTTCATCCCAGATGGATATGGTAAGTGAGGTCATGTTTTGCTAAGTTTGGAAAAAGACTTGATAGAAACGTAGGTTAGGACATTTCAGTAATACGGCAGCTTAATGGGGTTTGTTTAGGAACATATTTGAATGTTTCTGAAGTCCACCACTTCACGTATAGAATTGGCTATTATGCATAATTTCAAATTGGATGAAGGCAGGGATGGATGATGTGACATATATGTGCTATTGGTCATATGATTAATTAGTTCTTTTTAGTTTCGGGTCTTGGATTTACAGTCGTGTTCTTTCTTAACTTGCTTCATCTTAGAAGTGCTCTCATGTTTTTAGAAGGTGTGAAATAGTCTAAGACTGAATATATCTTATGAAATACGCTTATGAAAAGAGTATGTGCTTCCTGCCAGCTGCTTATAATTCTTCTGACATGGTGGATCTATAGAAAAGAATGATCTGTACTTTTAGCTGAAGAAATGCTATGTGGTCCATTCAGCATGCCTGTTTTCAGGTCACTGTCCCAGATCTCCCTGTGGGATCATGTAACAGTTTCATGGAAAACGCACACCTTTGACTCCAATGTAACAGGAAGTTGCACAGACATGTGGACAGGTCATTACTGTGGTACACATGAAAGATGGTTCCTTTTCCAGTAGTAAATTTCAATGTGACCTAAATCCAGGACAAAATTAAATCTAATGGAATTCTCCTACTCAGGTTGAAGAGGGTGCAGTAAGCCTGTGGAACTGGGCTGTGACCAAACACATGGGTTCTGTTGTCAATGATGAGCAAAGAGCTAAACGTACGTATATGTTCTATACCTTCCTAAATGTGTTTTGTGTGCTATAGCATGAAAAGGAAAAACTCTCCGCTGACAGGCATATATGTAGTGCTGTAGATTTGTTTGGATCTTTGCAGGTAGGGTGTAGACAAAGGAAAATACACAGCTAGGCTTGTATAAACAGTTTAGGAAGGAGCATCCTGGTGTAAGAGTAAATTCCTTTTGACACGGAATCAGTGTAGGCATTCTTATCCCTCCCCCTTTCCATGCCAGAGCATCAGTAAAGAGGTGATGTGACCAAAGGAAGCTATAATTTGCTTTCTAGTGTCTGGTTTTAATCTAAAAACGTATGGAAATAACATAGATGTAAATTTTATTTATATCAAGTGAGATTGTTTCTTTAATGTAACTATCTCATCAACGTTTACATACAGAAAAACTCTAAATCCTCTTTTTACTTTGCTGCTTTAGCCGGGTACACAGCTGGTGGGTTTGCTTGGAGCCAGGAGCAGGGTTGGGAGAAAGCAGAAGTGAGCTTTTGGCCTTTTCCCTCAACCTGTTCTTTATGTGGTTCTGCAGGATTGCAATATCTGGCCTACATTTTTGTCTTGAGGGATTATAGTCAAAATTACGTATAATCTGCATCATATAAGTAATATCAGGTAAAGGGAAAAGGGTAAGTTTACACAAAATAAGTAGTAATTGTAGAGCATAATGTTCTCAGATCTTGTATCACAGCTGAAGGGCCAGGGAGAGGCTATTTTAAATACATTAAGTGGTGTCTTTTCCATCCCTGAAGTATAAGGAGGGCCTGAAAATGTTTTTGCTTTTTACTTTGAAAATGTAAAGATTATTAAGCTTCATTTCCCTATTTTGCTGAAGGCTGTTTTGGGGCTCTCAAGACATGTACTGTAAGCACCTGCAATGTAATTAAGTCTTTGAATACCAGGTATTTAGCTTAAACTCTCTCTAAAATGCTTAACAGGTATTTTGATGAGAATATATTTTTTTTTTTCTTACTGCCTAAAAAGAGTTTTAAGCAGCTTGGGTAAAATTCAGACTGCTTTGACTCCTGAAGCTTTCAAGTATTTCTCTCTTGTAATTTAAAATGGCAAGCAATCTTTCAGATATGGCAGGGCCTGACTTTCAAAATAAATAAAAAAAAATGAGAAAAGGGAACTTATGAATATCTGCACTGTTTTCTTGCAGTACGGTTTGTTGCTTGCAAACTGGTGTGCCTTTGTGAAGGCAGTGATCCTCCAGAGGGAACTATTCGAAGACAGATTTTGGTAAGGCTAATGGTGGGTGAGCAATGAAGAACAGTTGATCACCAAGGGAAGCCTTCAAACCCTATTACCATTGCTTTGGAAAGGGAGTGAAATATACTTGTAGTTCTGGGGAATATACACACTGAAGGGGGAACTGTATTATCACAGGGATACCTTGCTGAGCCAGTGCAGTTAGGAATTTCTGGACAGTGCGGTTGGTATCACATCTTTGTCATATGGTAAAATGTTACATAAGCAGCATATTAATTTATTTCAGTATCTTATAATATTGTCTAGTAGGGCACCATAAGTCTTATGCTGCATCTGAATGTTAAGGACTTCATTCAGACGTGAGGCAGTTGTCAGAAATTGAAGAGCTGAAATACCCCTCTCCTATGTTAGATAGAACTCATCTCATTGATGCACATAACATTGCCTTTCTTGACAGTGACAATATTTTCACAAAGCACTTATAATTTTCTCCTTCAGATGTCTATGAAAACTGGGAAAGGATGGATAGATATTGGAAAAGCTGATCTTGCTGATGGATTTCTAGAGATTGCCATGAATGTAAGTTCTCCGGTTTTAATCTCTTATAAACATACCTATTTGTAAGTTCCATGGGTGATGCCTATGCTTTGTTTTTCAGAGTATAGAAAAACTGTATGCGAAGTTACTTAAGGGGAGCGATGGTGAAGCAGATATTCATGTGCACAAAGCTGATGTGGAGAAGAACCTCTTCAAAGTACTCTCTTATCAGGCTGAATCAGTATGTGTTCTTCCCAGTTTTCCTTATAAGTCACTTGGGGTATAGAGGGCAAACTCTGACCCAGTTATTAGACGTATGAATGCTTGGCATTGAAGACTTGCTGAGGGATATATTTCCTTCAATTAGATGGAAGATAGCAGATCTTGTGTTTGCATTCAGTGTTGCAATCGCTTAATGATTTTTAATTTGCCTAATTTATCGCAGTAATTTCTGCTGTGGTGTTTATATCTTCTAGTTCACATTTGTTGCTCTGATTTGGCTAGCATGGCTGTTTATAAAACAAACAGCTGCCTTTCCGAATCATAAATGTGTCAGTTCCAAAGTGTCCTGTGCTTGACTGAAGAAGGGGGATAGGACCGGTGTAGAGCCTGGGTCCCCCAAATTGCATTCGTGTAACATATGCACAGCAAGGCTAGTCACTTTGGAACACTGATCATACTGCGCTAGTATTTGCAGCTAGGCTGCTTGAAAGTATATGAAGGTAGTATTTATCATGGCTGCAGATAGCCTGGGTTTGTATCTAACAAGTAGATACTATAAGCCACATGTGCAAAGTCTTCTGTAACTTACAACTTTCATGACTTTGCAAACTCACGATCATCAAAGCTATTAATATTATATGCCATCAGACAGAGATCTTTCCATACATGAATACCCTCTCTTCCATGACCTCATACATGCTGCTTTCCACGTATAAAGGCTTTAAACAGTGGGAGAATCAGTATAAAATTAAAAGATCTGGAAACAGTGAGTTCCATGACATTTGATATTTTCTTTAAAGTCTTAACCTCTGGCATCATACAGTGAGGTAAGAATCGTGTTGATAATTACATAAAAAAAAAAAGCCTAGTGCAGTATGAGAGGTCTGAAAAAGTGCTAATGGTTTTCTAGGGGATCAACAACACAAATTACGATAATTCTAAGTATGTAATTTAGAAATTCTAAGTTTTGTGAGGCATTGTTGTGCCTGACTGAAGTTTCTGAGTACTTTATCAATGCTATAGACTGTTATAGACATATGAGTGTAAATATGAGAAAATGTAGTTGCCTGTGTTTGTTGATAACACCACTGACCTCAGTATCTAGAAGGGGAGTACTGTCCCCAAAATTCTCAAGAGCTTCCCTAAACAGGCCAAAGCAGTGGCCAAAATGTTTAATTTGATCATGGAGACAAAAGAGGACCTTAAGTTATTGGAGAGGTGGTTTAAGATTTGCTGAACTGCTGTATCATCTTAACATCTGAAATAACTTGTCCCATGCATCTGGCCTTTTCGTACTACTTAAGGACTGCAGTGGTTTTCTGGATGTCTTTATCATCTGGCAATATATAGAAATACACAGAAGTATTGTAGCACTGTAAGGACAGATACCTAATCTCAAACCTAGCTTTACTGAATGTGAAAAGCCCAAGTCCTATTTCAGAGAATCAGTCTTTTAATTAATTTTAAAGACAAGTTGCCCACTAACAGTTTGTTGGCATGCTCTACTGCTTTCTTAGGCAGTTGCTCAAGGGGATTTTCAGAAGGCGGTGATGTGCATGCAGCGCTGCAAAGATATGTTGATGAAATTGCCGAAAGAGGTAAGTGAAATCATCCCTTCTTTATCGTTCCAAACCTTGAAAATCTGCTTTCCTCTCTATATGTTAAAGAATGACGTATGCCATACAACATTTTGAAAAGTACTCTGTACTGTGTGTCTGTTCTATTGGTTGCTGCTTTGAGATTTTCCTACTAAAAATTTTGCATGAAAACAGCAGGTTTGTTCTTCAAAGTTCTTTTCCTTTTTTTTCCTGGTTTCTTATAGTTTATCATTTGAAATAGAATGATAAACTCTTCCTAAAGAATGAGAGAAGACAAATTAGCAAGCAAGGTAAAAAGATTTCTAAATTGAATATGCCACCTAATCTTCTACAGAACCACGTGCATTTTACATCTTGATCTTGTATATTGCTTCTTCACTTGTACCCATGTGAACTTTTGCCTGGAGACAGATGGGACAAGAAGAGCTGAATTACTAAATCTTTGATATGCAAATCTATCACTATCCTCAGTACACATCTTCATCTTCATGAAGGCAGTCCCCATGTGCCGTAAGAAGAGCCGGCAGGGAAGACGACCGGCCTGGCTGAACGGGGAGCTTTTGCTGGGACTCAGGAAAAAAAGGAGAGTTTATCACCTTTGGAAGAAGGGGCAGGCAACTGAAGAAGAGAGTACAAGGATCTCGTTAGGTCATGCAGAGAGGAAATTGGAAAGGCAGAAGCCCAGCTAGAGCTCAATCTGGCCACAGTCGTAAGGGATAACAACAAATGTTTCTATAAATACATTAACAACAAAAAGAGAGCCAAGGAGAATCTCCATCCTTTACTGGATGCGGGGTGGGGGAACATGGTCACCAAGGATGAGGAAAAGGCTGAGGTACTTAATGCCTTCCTTACCTCAGTCTTTAATAGCCAGACCAGGTGTCCTCAGGGTATCTAGCTCCCTGAGCTGGAAGATGGGGATGGAGAGCAAAATAAAGTCCCCATGATCCAGGAGGAAGCAGTTAACGACCTGCTATGCCACCTGGACTCTTCCAAGTCTGTGGGGCCTGATGGCATCCACCCAAGGGTGCTGAGGGAGCTGGTGGAGGAGCTTGCCAAGCCGCTCTCCATCATTTATGAACAGTCCTGGTTAACAGGGGAGGTCCCGGACGACTGGAAGATTGCCAATGTGACGCCCATCTACAAGAAGGGCCGGAAGGAGGATCCAGGGAACTACAGGCCTGTCAGCCTGACCTCGGTACTGGGGAAGATTATGGAGAGGTTCATCCTGAGGGCGCTCACAGGGCATGTGAGGGACAACCAAGGGATCAGGCCCAGCCAGCGCGGGTTCATGAAAGGCAGGTCCTGCTTGACCAACCTGATCTCCTTCTATGACCAGGTGACCCGCCTAGTGGATGAGGGGAAGGCTGTGGATGTTGTCTACCTGGACTTTAGTAAAGCCTTCGACACTGTCTCCCACAGCATTCTCCTGGAGAAGCTGGCGAATCATGGCTTAGACAGGTGTATTCTTCGCTGGGTAAAAAACTGCCTGGACAGACGAGCCCAGAGAGTTGTGGTTGGTCACAAGCGGAGTCCCCCAGGGCTCAGTTTTGGGACTGGTCTTGTTTAATATATTTAGCAATGATCTGGATGAGGGGATTGAGTGCTCCCTCAGCAAGTTTGCAGACGACACCAAGTTGGGGGGGAGCGTTAATCTGCTGGAGGGTAGGAAGGCTCTGCAGAGGGATCTGGACAGGCTGGATGGATGGGCCGAGGCCAATTGTATGAGGTTTAATAAGGCCAAGTGCCGGGTCCTGCACTTGGGTCACAACAACCCCATGCAACGCTACAGGATTGGGGACGAGTGGCTGGAAAGCTGCCTGGTGGAAAAGGACCTGGGGGTGTTGATTGACAGCCGGCTGAATATGAGCCAGCAGTGTGCCCAGGTGGCCAAGAAGGCCAACAGCATCCTGGCCCGTATCAGAAATAGTGTGGCCAGCAGGACCAGGGAAGTGATCGTGCCCCTGTACTCGGCGCTGGTGAGGCCGCACCTTGAATCCTGTGTTCAGTTTTTGGCCCCTCACTACAAGAAGGACATTGAGGTGCTGGAGCGTGTCCAGAGAAGGACGACGAAGCTGATGAGGGGTCTGGAGCACAGGTCTTGTGAGGAGCGGCTGAGGGAGCTGGGGTTGTTCATTCTGGAGAAGAGGAGGCTGAGGGGAGACCTTATCACTTTCTACAATTACCTGAAAGGAGGTTGCAGAGAGGTGGGTGTTGGTCTCTTCTCCCAAGTGACTAGTGACAGGACAAGAGGAAATGGCCTCAAGTTGTGCCAGGGGAGGTTTAGACTGGATATTAGGAAAAATTTCTTTACTGAGAGAGTGGTGAGACACTGGAATAAGCTGCCCAGGGAAGTGGTGGAGTCACCATCCCTGGAGGTGTTCAAGGAACGTGTGGACGAGGCATTGTGGGACATGGTTTAGTGGGCATGGTGGGGTTGGGTTGATGGTTGGACTTGATGATCTTACAGGTCTTTTCCAACCTTAGTGATTCTGTGGTTCTGTGAAGCTTTAGAGCTATGAATGGAAGCTTCCCATTGCACTAAACTGTTTTTTGTAGTTCTTGTGTCATAGAACAATGTTCACAGAAAACAAACTCTAGCATATGCAGACTAGTTCTTTGTTTGCAAGGATAAAACTCTTAATATGTTTATATCAGAATAAACTTCCCCACATTTATTTTCATTTGCCTACTTTAATGTTTTCACAATATTTAGGAAACATTTTGTACCTGTCTCTGGTACAGGTAGTAAAAATCAAAGGGGTAAATGTAAATTCTGAAAGGGAAACATAGGAAATACGGTTGAAGTTTAATTGGGTTTTTAACCAGTTAAACACCAACCAGTTTTAAATTGTTTTTTGTGATCTGCAGGCCTTGTTGGGTGCATCTGAGTGACGAAGTCAGTTGCAGGGATCTAGCTTTGATTTGTATAATAAGAGCAGAGCTTCTCACTGTGAATTGTTGAAAGTGCTTGCTAGGATCTTTGCATTACTGTTCCTCATTTAATTTTAAATGGATTTCATGCTTTTCGCTTAAACTCCTCCATTAAATAATATTGAACTTCTCATGATGAATGCTCTTCACAAACCAGGAGCACTGATGCAGGCAAGGAAAAGGTTTCTGATCATGAGAGATGCAATTTACTTCTGGTTTAAAGAGTGGTATTTAAACAAAGAGAAAAAAGGGAAGAGCTAGTGATTGCTAAGTGACTTCGAAACTTTTGGATCACTAGGTAGCCATCAGTCCTTAACTCTACCAGGCTCCCGTTGTACCACAGACCACTTGCAGTGTATCACAAGGAGATTTGTTGCGTTATGGTAATGTATGGTACCACTGATCAGCTGGAGAGGATTTGCAGCTTGTCGTCTATGAACCATAGCTGGGAACTCTTGCCCTACAGGGTGAAATGCCAGAATTGTTCCAGCCACTTGTTGTTTAGAGAGGTGCCAGGTTTATGGGAATATTTAGTGTTACGCTTGACGCCTGGAACACAATAATTCACTGAAATAGTATTTTAATTATCCTTTTAAATACTTCTTTTCCAAGCATGCAAGTAAATGACTGGGGTATGCCACAGTATGCCTACAGCATTATGCTAAACAATTTGCAACCCTCTCAATACAGTAAACTTTCTGTTCTGGAAAGAAAATGTTCACAAATGAATTAATGAAAAATAAGGGTTTCACAGCTGAGAGTGATTGGTTGTTTTTGTTCATGCATGCTGAATCTGTGCTTTTGTCTCTGGGTTGCAATGAGATAAACAATAAATTTGAAGCAAGATGTTGTGTTACCTCTCTCATTCTTGCCTGAGGATTTGAAATCTGTAGTCGTTTTCAAGAAACATAGTTTATACTTGGAAAATAAAGTTACTGTAGAGACAAAATGAGTGTAAATATTGGCAACCTGTTGATATATAAAATGACTTTTCTGTCTCTTCTTTGGACAACATATGACAACTGCAAATCATTTCAAAGGAAAGACAAGTTGTTACGAACAGACATTGTCAGGGCTGACTGATAAAGCAGAAGGCAACAGTGCTCTGAATAACCAAGCATTCAAAACCAGTTTTCTCCTAAAACTTGTAATGTGGATGTTCCTTTTTTAACCTCAGAGACATGCTGGGAAGAAGAGGTAGAGTCCTCTTCACTTAACTATGTAAAACTTTTTTGTCATTTTTAAAAATGAAGTTGTAATATTCCAGTTTTTCCTCTCAAGTTTTAATTTTTGTTTACACAGTTCTAGTGCTTTCAGCGTGATTTCTTGAGGAACTATTCTACCACATGTGTTTCAAGAATCCTGCTGTTTTGCATGTCCTGGACTGGTTAATGATGCTTTCCCACACAATTATGATTCCATTTTAGTCATGTTCAATATCTCTTTGTATAAGGTCAGAAATTATAACAGTGGATATATCTTTAAAGTAAAATGCATTTTAAAGAACCTGAGACTGGAGTGCCATAGATCTAATGATGTTTCTACAAGAGCATTATAGAAGCAGGAGTCTTTTATTGCAGACCTGTTACCTGTCAATCCTCTGTTACAATTTTGGAGTGGAAACCTATGAATGGAAGAGGTATGAACAGAGCTCCTTCTGGCTCAGGTAATGTGCAAAGGCAAACAAAATAAAATCCTGCTTTTGAGATGTAAAAACATGTGAGAAGGAGAGAGGGGAGTAAGGGAAGGTAGAGGTTTAATTAAAAAGGTCTGAATACCAGATTTTAGCTAAACCAAATTAGCTGATCAGATACTTAGTGACTGTCTTACTCTGTTGCCTAACATTTATGTCTGCTTTCCACATTGATTTTCACGTCATCAGAATGGAAGTCGTCTTTCCATGGTTCTCATCAATTTTCTCCCTAACACTTCTTCCAAAGAGATTATTTTTATGAAGAAGCTGTTGCCAGTTCTTGTGCCATTCGTAAATGATAGTGAAGGGATTTGAAAACTTTGGAAAAGAGTAGATTAATTTTTCTGACTGGTTTTAAATGGATTTGTTTTAAACAGTGTTTGAATTTCTCATAAAGGAGGTGCTTCACTGAGAGCAAGTCCTTGACTGATGAAAGACACAAACATCAAGGTGAAAAAGGAATAGTTTAGAGATGGTTTGGGTAGGATCCAAATAAGTAATGTGGTATTACTAAGGAAGAAAAAATGTAGGCTGTCGTGAAGAGTACCCTCATGCCAAGGTCACAGCCTCAGCTCAGAAAATTTGTTTTTATTTCTTCTTGTTATTTTTCTTCTAAATAGTCAGAAGCAAATGGCAACATACCAAATTCAAAATAGTTATGGTCACATATGTTGTCAAAGAGGATTTGTAGAAATGCTTACAATTAATTACAGCTGGTGTTTTGGAGATTATTTTATATTTTATTCTTGTGGAAAATTAAATACCAAGTCCTGATGACAAAATTTGAGGAGGAAATAAACCTTTGCGAAATGCAAATAATAATTTGGAGAAAGACATGTAGCTCCATCTAGTGGGTTAAGATTTCCCTGTACTGAGAATATATTAGATGAGGAAACACATGCCTAGTTACTGTTTTTCTTTCTAACAGTTCTTCATTTCACAGCATTTGCAATCAAATCTGATTTTGTGGAATTACCACTGCGTTTTCTCCTGGGTGGTCCTTTGTGCTATCATTTAACTTTTAGAAAAACAATGGGGAATCATGACTCCCAGGTTCTGTTTCTGTCTCTGGTATTGATTTGCTGTGATCTTGAGACCAGGTCATGTATAACTTTTGTGTGTGACTATATTATATATTCAGGTGAGAATGAGAACACTTGGTTCTTCAAAACCCCTATGCTTAAAACTTACAAAGCCTACTGAAATGTTTGAATAGAAGATGTTACAGAAGGTGGTGCAACAGGTTGAAGAAAGTGATTGAGTACAATTTCTAATGTGAGGATTTAGAAAGAAAACAAAAATTTTCTGTTCTCTAGGAAGAGTGAGTGCTGAGATTAGTTTCTGTGATTTATGTGGTTTCTAACTAGTTAAGAAGTGGGAAAGGATAGGAATGTTGCACATATCAGAAGACTGGCTGAATTTATGTCTGTCATCCTATTTAATGCTAACTTTGACTTATCATTGATAGCCAGAGTTATGACATTGGGAAGATGCACGCGAAATACTCTGTTGGCAAAGAAATGCAGGTAAGAAATGGAGAAATTGCTGTTTACAAATAGGAGGATTTTGTTGACTTGAATCCACTGTATCATCTGCCTCTGCTGTGCCAACCTGACCAGTGATTCTTTGGCCTCCTCTTTAGTAGTGTCTGCTCTGAAGTTTGGCAAAGTTGCCAGTTCAGTTGCTGTGAATGTCAGTCTGAGAGTTCAGTCACTGGTGGGTGCCCTTAAATCACGTTTGAATCTACTGTTTCACAGAAATTAAATTGTAGAAAGTATGGCTGAAGTAGACCCTGAAAGGCCATCTCTTTTTCCCTTCCCACTCTTCTTTCAAGGCATCATCAGTTACATCTCTGTCATTTCTTATAGATGTTTGTCTGTCTCATAAGACTTACTACTCCTTTTACTACCCACACTGGATATGGAGAAGATTTTAATCTCTCCCTCTTTATATAAATAATTTATATATTTGAAGGCAATTATCAGGTATGTCTTTGTGTTGTGGTTTTTTTTTCCTCTCAGTGAAGTTTGTACCTCCTGTTCCTTCAGTTTATTCTTTCATTCTGTTTTTTCCAGATCTCTGATTTTCCTTGCTACCCTTCCATTCTCCTCTGAACTTTAGTTGATTCATGTCCTGTGTGAATCGCAGTGTTGAAGACTGGGTATACTTCAGAACTGAGCAATCGCTTTGTATGTCTGATACCAGACAAGCATAATTTGACTCAAAGAGCTTTTATTTTTCATGACGTTAAATTTTAAGTCTTTTGTATTCATATGTATGTTCATGTGTGGCTGGGGTTTTTTTTCTGCTCTGCAGATGGCATTTAAACTTCCCGTTTCTTTTTCTTTCCAGGCTAAAGTGCTGCGATTGTTAGCTACAGCCTATTTCGAGTGGGATTGCAGTCTGTATCTTGACAAGGCATTGAAAGCTATAAGCTTGGCAAATCAGGTAGTAATGTGTTACTGTATTTATGGTGTGCAATAGTTGAAACTCAAACATTTATTAACGTAATAATATGGACCACATTAATCACTGGTTTGTTACCCTTGACACCAGACAGGTGTGTTTTCTTTGCTTCGGTTTTCGTACTCGTAAGTATGTTTTGGTGTTTCCAGCTTTTTTTATAGAGAAATACTTCTTTGCATGTGGACGTAGAGCTGTCTTGCTGCCTCATATCTATTAATAGTGAGGTCCTTTGATAATGATATGACTAAAATTTCTCTGGCACATATTCCTGAAAACTGTACAAACAGAATAAACTAGAGTGTGGCCCACCTGAGATTTATAGCAGCTTGCTTTTTATGCAGCAGACCTTTTGTCTTGCTTTGGGTTATAATGGATATGTCCATACTACATTTTGAGTCCCCATCTCATTATTTGTACAAATACTTGAGCAAGCACCAAACAGAACTCAGTTTTGAAAGCTGTATAGCCATGCTACATCAGTCTTGTTTCAAACAATTAATTTAGCTACTGCACTTTACTAACATGACTGTATTTCTTCTGGAATGTGAAAAATGAGCTGTATAAACATACCAGCTACCCTGAAGAAAGTTCATATATCACTAAGCAGACACTGCAGTGAGGTCTCTTGCTCTTGTACAAACTCCGTTTCCCATATAAAGACATCATTAATTTTTTGCTTCTATCTTTTCAGGTTAGTTAGAGTAACTTAAATTTGAAAAATTTATATTTGCCTTTGACCATTTTTGAATTTCCATCATCTGTTTCATCCAAAACAAGTTTTAAGTATAAAATCCTGTTTTAAATGAAAGCCTAAATTCAGTTTTCTACATGCTGTTAAAACTTTCAGGCAAATGATGACACATGTGCTCATGAGATCAGGATAAAAAGCAGTGTATTTTAATCATTCAAATAACATGCTACTACAGTATCTAAGCCCTTTGCGGTTTTTATTGTATTTACTTTCGCAAAACCTTTTGAGGTGGAAAGTGTTTTTATCATCATTTTTGATAATGTATGTTTTGATATTGTATGAGGGTATGGGAAACTAGAAGAAAATTTTTATTCTGGAGTCTGAAATGTGCAGTGTTTTAGTGAGAGCCTTCATTATTTCCATTTGCTCCCATTGTTGTTCTCGCCTAAATTTTGTATTATTATGAGCTACTTTGAATTCTGCTAATATTAATTCTAGAGTAATCCAGCCATTTCACACATAGAAAAGCAGGAAATGTTTCTGTCATTCAGTATTGTTCAGCTTCTATTTAAAAGTATTGGAAATGGGCCATAGCAAAATGAGAATCATGTATCCCTTGCTTTCATTGACCTCATGGTCTTTTGGCAGTATAAGAATGAATAATAGAGATGCACACTGCATTTGAGAAGAACATATTACTGGTTGCTTCAGTCATTAAAATAGAACTGAAGAATACAGTAGAGTGTATGTGATTTTTCTAATACTTGCCTGTGTTATGAATGTGCTGGACTCTTACAGGATCTGTATTCTACAAACAGCTGTCCAAGTAATCTATTGTTTTTCATTATGCAGGAGAATTTGCATCCAGCAGGGTGTTTTTTGAAAGTTAAAATTCTTCTTAAAAGTGGAGCATCAGATGAAGATATCAACTCAGGTATCACAGCTCTCTATAGATTTCATAGTAAGGTCATACTACTCCATATCCAGGAAGATGGCCTGAGTTGTCGATAGAAAAGAAAAAAAAATAAATCCCTTTCTCCTGTGTGTTAGAGAATTAGACATTAGCTAAATGTCATTCTGGTTTTGGAGTGTGAGACATAGTAGTCAGTGTTCACAGAGGAGTTACCCAGGTGCTAATGTAAGTTTGAATGAAGCATGATTTTATTTTTGTTGAGAATTTAAATAGACTTGCTGAAAATAGGGAAGGGGGAAGACTCTGAAGCCTGTTAGAATAAAGACAGTGAAAATACAGCAACGTAAAGGTATGGTTTCTTTTAGACATATGCCTAAGTTTACTCAAAAAGGGTGTAGGTGGATTGTCTCTTATGCAGTCAGCATAGAAGAAAGGCTTGTGAAACATTGCTATTCTTTATGTGTGATTTTGCAGATTTTGGCCAAGAGATGTCAAGTGCTGACCACTGTGGTGTTATAAACCTGTGTTACCAGAGTTTATTTAGTTTATCTAGGGCATATAAACTCTTTTTGTCATTTGAAGAGAATTTACTTTTCTATTGGCATGAGAGAAGAAAGTTTTTTTGAGGGACTTTAATATAGAAAGGGTAATGTATCAGGAGAAATTTATTTCCATAAATAATGAAATCTTAAGGAAGAGAGGCTTTGTACTCTTCATGGTTGGAAAGCATCAGATGCACAATGAATGCTCTGAGAAATAAATGTAGGATGAGATGAGGAATTTCTTGCAGAGACCTGAATGGTTTGAACGCTTCCAGACTAGCAGGAATGGAAACTCCACTTCAGATTGCTCCTGGGGAATTTCAGCCAGCTTTCAAGTGGACAGTTATTCAAAACTTACCACTGCAATACCTGGCTTCTGTTCTGCAGTTTGAATTGTGACGCCATAGTGTTGCCTATCAAAACACACTCTGCTTATATTTAGTATCACTAGGACTCCAGTCAGTTTTTCAAGTTTATTAATGAGTGGATGTCTGTCTTTTCTTGTATGGCTGGCAGAAAAGAGTGCTGTGTCCATGCACTGCAATTTCTCTCTCTCTTTTTTTTTTTTTGAGTAAAGGTTCCTGCTAAGTTTTAGGCATTTGACTAAAATCTTGTATTGTGCACTTGTACACAGGTGCCTTAGAAATTCTTCCTTTAACAACTGTTACAGTCATGTCCCTATGTGTTCCTTTTCTGATCTCATCCAAGCAAATGTATAAATCTTATAACTAACCATTCAGCACAGTCTAGCAATTTTTAAACTTTATCCGAGTGGTCTAAACCTGATACCTACTTATCAGCTGATGAATTGACTCGTGCTGATACTAAAGGCATTAGGCTTAAGTAGTTCCCATTGCAATGTGATACCACCACACAGCCTGAGCACTGAGCTCAGTCTTAAGTGGTTCCTGCTGGATAAGGATGAGACATTTTGATGGAAAGCAGCTTGAGGCAAAAGTTTGTGCTATTAATGCCTATGCTGTTCCTGTTTAAAGAGACAGAGGGCTAGATTCCAGGGCTATCAGTCTGTCCCCTTTCTGTAGTACTACATTAATTGTACAGCAAAAGGGAAGTCAAAGCACAGTAGACATGTTTTATTCTTCCTTTTTTTTAGAACTATTATATTGGGGTTTTTGTTTTTTGGTTTGTTTTTTTTTCCCCCAAAGAAGCTGTAAGAGGTAAATGGTAAATTGAGCAGTTACATGTCTAAGTTGATTAAATAATCTCAACTGCTTTGTGTTCTGTCTAGCAGTTGCAGAATTCCTGCACCATGAGATGTCTTTAGACTTTTGTTTGAATACTGCCAAACTGCTGCTGGAGCATGGAAGGTATGAAACCATCACTAAGTGGTGTGAACACAATATTTGGGCTTTATAGGTGTTCTTTTATAAGCAAAGAACATCTATTATACAATGATGCTTTATTTTAAATAAAAACTCACAGAGGCAGGTAATCAGTTTTGAGATGAAGCCTGTCTTTTCTATAGCAAGGTGGTGCAGATTATGGCAGCAGCAGAATAGGGTATGAAATAATGTTGAGTGGCAATTTGCAATGCTGTAGCCTTACTTTGGAGTGATAAGATTCTCCCTATGTAGTTTTAATATGTATCTGGAATAATATATATATGAGTCTGGAATTACCTGACTGAAATATTTCTTCCATATTGACTAACCAACCCTCAGAATGAAAGAGTTTGGAGTCCTAGAATCATTCTTGTGAAAAACAGTATAAAGATGAACAAGTTACTGCAAAATAAATTGAGGCATGAAATTTCACACTGTTGAATGCCCCATCAAGATTACCTATGTAAATGCTTCTATCTTGCAGTAAATTCTTATTCTTTCATTGTGAGGAGAAACTCTCTTGTGAATACTGTGGAACAAGCATGTGCTAATAGGAAGTTACTAGTGAATAGATGAACTGCAGTAAATTCATACCTTGACTCACTCTTGTCAGTGTGATTGTGTGACAGTAGTATTAATGAGAAACATGCTGTACAGTGTGAATGTGTTTAGAATGGAAAATTAACAGCTCTTCTTGTGCAGCCTCTTAAAAATGCATCTCTGTGAATAGGGAATCAGTTGCTTTTGATTTTCTGAAATCTGTTCCTGAACGATTTGAATCTTCACCTGACCTTGGAAAAATTACCCTGCTCCACATTGAGTTCCTGTTGCAGAATAAGAGGGAGCTGCTTGCTAAGCAAAAGGTTGAAGAAATTATTATAGGTCTGTATCCATCTTTTGCTGCTGTTTACTGAAAGCTGGATTTAGTTGTATAATGTCTTGAATTCTGCCTTTCACTTTTTTGCTTATTCTCATCTTTCTTTCTATTTGTGTCTATTTTCCCTTATGTTTCTTTTGCATGGCAACTCTCAACTTCCATGATGAATGACAGTCATGATAAAGCTCAGGGTTAAATTAATTTGCTGGAACAATTCCTCCTTCTTAGTGTAGACTGTGTGTGACTGATACATGTGGGATTAGAAACATTTATCAGAAGTTCTGTGTAGTGTTAATACTTTGTCCATCCAACCCAGTGTGTTTTTGTTTGTCGGTATTAAAACAGGTTGCATATCCTTGTTTGAGTAGCTGAACAACAGTTTCGTTTTCGGGTCTGTTGCACCTGTAGCACTGTGGTATTTTTTGACTGTCAGATCTGCTGGAAATCTGACCGTATTTTACATAGCATTGAGCTAGGTGCAAGAGCCATATTTATGTTGTTGAAGCATGAAAATATATATTCTCTTACCACTGTTTTTTGTGGGTTTTGTTTTTTGTTTGTGGGGGTTTTTTGTCAGAAGCAGGATATGAAACACTGGGTCCTGGCTGAAACTATTGCTGTGTCAGTGTTTTTTGTTGTAGACTGTGGGACAGTGTTTCTCAGATAGTTCTTAGGTGCTTCTCAGTGTGCTTCTTAAAGCTGTTGTAAGGTGATGATTTGCAGTATCTTTTCAGGTCATTATACTGGGAAACAGCTGTTGCCTGAAGCCTTAAACCAGCTGCACATCATCTTGTGGGACAGAGCTGCCAAACATTATGAGGTTTGGGACCAAACATAGTTGTTATTTGTATCAGCGAAAATTAAGATCTACTTTTTCTGACCTCTTTGGTTTATCTGTTTTTGGTTAGAGTGCAAGCTGTTACTAAGATCCCTGTCCCAGTTGGCACTAGTTTTATTTTCATACGGCTGGGTGTTGTTTTCCATTACAACATCAAGTTTCAGGTAGCCTCATCTCAAGGTTTGTACATGGGAACAGTTATGGCCAGAATTGATCAGCCAAGGAACCTGTGCAGCCCATCGTTCTAGCTCTGTCCTGGGAAGGGAACAAAAACCTGAAAATACTCTTTACATTGTTTATTTTTGTTTATTTTACAATTCCTACCCTCTGACGGTCAGTTGTTGCTTTAAGGAGCATGAAGTGTTATCATTTGTGTACCGATTTTCCTTTTAGCCTATATGAAGTAGCTTTGGATGCTTACATTGTATCTTAGTTCATTTACATTTGTACTGTGAGTATGTATAAGTTCTGTTACTCAAAACCAGATACCTTCTTATTCTTACAGTATTTGGAGAAGATGAGCTCATGTTCTACTCTTCTATTTCTGTCATATGCTCATTTCTTGAATATATAAAGAAAAACACGTGCCATTTTACTACCTTTCATCTGTGTAGTCAAGAAGGAGTTTTGCTAATGACACAGCTTCCTCCCTCCTCATTTTAAAATAAATTCTCTGTCCTACTATAGTTGGGAGTACCATCTTCAGCATAGTATCATCAAGGTTCACAGTCTAAATGGGATAAACACTTTTGTCTTTTTCTCTTAGTTTCAGTTGCTTTGTATCATGAAGAGAGAGGTTTTTAGAAATAATATTTCTGTTTTGTATTTAGTCATAAGAATGTCCTTTCTGGGTCAGATGAATGATCTATCTAGTCCAGTGTCCTGTCTTTGATAACAGCCGTAAGAATAGGGAAGACTAGGAATAGGTAAAGTGTCACTTCTCCTAATGAGTATTACCTGTGTTGTGGGACCAATGATTGGTCTTCTGGGGGAAAGGTTACACTATAATATACTTGATTATCTAAATCTTTCATTTTCTATGACTTTTTTTTAAAATTGGGAAAACATAGGCAGTTTAATCACACAAATAAGAGCATGTTTGGTTCTGGGGGGTTTGGGCTTTTTTTTTGTTTGTGGTTTTTTATTTCCTAGGCAAAAAGCTATTCTGAAGCTCTTCACTGGTACAGTTATTCTGTGAACTTCTACACACCTGGGCAGATAGATCAAAACTTGGCGAAGCTGCAGAGGAACATGGCTTCTTGCTACCTTCATCTGAAACAAGTTGACAAGGTATATATAATATATATGTATACATATTTATTTATTTGCATTGTTTTTATTTTTGTAGCTATGTTATTGGGACTTAGTTTACATCTTTGTTACTCTTCCTCTTCTGCTTTGAGAGAGGGAACTGTCTTTGGCCATCTTGCATCACCTGGCAGAGAGATGTTGTTCATCATCTTAGCTGCTATGGGGGCCTCTTGTATCACCTATCATTCTAATGGGGGGAAACAGTCCACAAGTTGTGTGACCATGCCTCAGTATATCAGGTTTTTTCTCAGAGGTCCTCCTCTCTTCAAGACAGGTGAGCCCTGGCAGGAAAAATGTTTGATGTGTTTCACTAGAACTTCCCCTAACAGTGTGTTAGCCCTCACCTCTGCGGAGAAGTGCACCGGCTTTACCTGTCTAGGCCTTCTGGTTTGGGGGTGTTAAACTTCACAGTTCAAAGTGACAGCAGGGACTTTAATTTTTCAGCATTCTCAGGCCTTCTCTTGCTTTCTGATTCTGTAGCTGTAATTTTGAAGAATTGGCTTTTTCCTCAGTCTGGTCATTGTCAGCCTTTGGTGCCATCTTCTGCTCTCACCACTTTACTTTTCTGTCCAGGGAAGATGTTGCCAAACTGAACTTCTTGAGTAGTTATATAAATATCAACAATGTAACCATTAACATTTTGTGTATCTTTTTAGCTCTCTTCTATTGCAAATTGTATTACTGATTGCAAGATGTCATTGTACTGATTTCCTTTAATCTCTTCTGTGAATAGGCTAAAGAGGCAGTTAAAGAAGCAGAGAGGTGCGATCCAAACAGCATCTTTACTAAATTCAGTGTTTATAAGATTGCAGTGATGGAGAAAGATACTAATAAAGGTAGAACTTGAAAGATAAAGGGATCACTACAAGGAGCAGAAGTGCTGAATACATCAGAAAATACTAAGCAGATTTGGGACTGTTCATCTTGAGAAAGACACAATAGAGGGAAGCTAGATGAAGGGTCTATAAAGTCATTGAAACTGTCAGGCTGTAGATATAAACTGTCAGAGTGGGATGCTTTTTGCACACAATATGTAAGATGTGTAGTCCATTGCCATATCTGATATTGTCTGGATGGAGCCTCTGGCTTGTAAGTCTCTAATCTTCTCATGGGCAGAAGCTATAGTAGCATCCCAGGGTGAGAATCATTGTATACTTACTGTTTCTAATACTCTTTTGTATGCATATACAATATAAGAAAAGGATAGTGAGCTAAACGGAACTGAGCTTAATAGAACCATTATTGCTGCTCTTAATTTCTCTGGACAAGTAGAGCCTGAAGTTACCAGAAAATACATAAATTGCTGAGATGACTTACAGGATGGCATATCTCTGTAGACTCTTTCTTCTTTATAATGATTCTGCCATTTCATATTTTAATGAGAATCTTAGCTCAAGTAATGAAAGTTGAGAAATACAGTCTATACTTCATCAGAATACAGAGTAACAAGCAGAGCTTATTTTCCAATGAGTTCTGTGCCAATTAATTGTTCTCTATATATCTTTTCAATGATAGCATAATTTGTCCACATAATATAGAGTGGGAACCACAGCACAGTGTGAACATAAAAGCAGCAGCACCCTTAGCATAAGCCAAGATGTGGGAGCTTGGAATCACGCCCAGACAATGTATTAGAGAAAGTCTTCTGTCTTTGGTGACAGATAGTTATGCAGCAGAACAAAATTAAGGATGTGAGATAGTTTCATTTGTATGGCATCCTTGTTTCCTTAGATTAGTAGCTTGGAAAGCCTTTTGGTGCCTCTCCAGGAAGAAACGCATAATTGTGGAGAAGTGCTGGTATGGTCAGGTTTTCTTGTCTTGGTTTTTCATATTAGAAACAACTTATGAAAGGCTGTAATTTTTTTTTTAAAGCCTCATCAAAACAATAGAACTTTTCATTTTCCAATTGCTTCTATAAAAAAATTTATTTTTTCCCTATGTATATTTCAGCTGTAGAAGTAGTTATTGAAATGGGGAAGCTAGCAGAAAAGCCATCTCAACATGAAGACAAGCTGAGAGTGGATGAAAATACAGGCACTAACCTCCTGAGTTTAGCTGCCCAAATTGCTCTAGAGGTAGGGCAGATAATGTTGTCTTTACTTTGCTTTATTGATATAAGTAGGACAGCTGTAACTTCTGTAACCTGGTCTACTTTTAATATTTCTATGTATTTCATGCATTTCTAAGTATTTCATGCTTCCATGACCAAGGTGTCACTCAAATGTGTTGTGTAATGCAAAGTAGAAATTGATTTCATGTATAAATAAATTACATTTTTAAATATTTCTTCAGGAAAATAAAGGATTCTGAGCTATAAATGTTAGTATCTGGAAGTGACATGGTGTATTTCTGTAAAATTCTTAGTTACGTCTTTTTCTGCCTCTGGTATTTGATCTTTGACATGCTAGGGGGAACCTGTGTACAAAATACACAAGTCAGCAATGAAAGACTGAGAAGTCACTGGACCCTCTGGTTTGCCTCTTGGTTGGTGACTTGATTGATGTCTGAACTGGCTGATTACATTGGCATCATAATTAGAAGGCTTTTGATTGCCTTTTAGAGCTTTGTTCATAGCACTGTAAGGCATCAAAGCCTTGCCAGCCTGTACTGATCCTGTTCTTGCCATAGGCTCCTTGTGCATGGAATCATATGATCTCTCCTTATGGTTTTCTCTTGAATCTGAGGCTCTTCTGTGTGGAGTCCTTTGTTCTTTTTCCTGCTAGTAGACTGCACAGACTTTTGGAATGTGGTGTTGCTTTGGGGTTTTGGTTTTTTTTTGGTGGTAACTGAGGTAGTGCAGTTTATACAAAACATGTTTTCTTTTCAGAATGAACAACAAGTTGTGGCTATCAAAGCTTTGGAGTGTTTGTCTGAACATTTACAAGACTGCCGACAGTTATTTGCAGCTTTAAAGTGAGAATTCAGTATATTTACAAGGAAAGAGGCATTTTTCTGGTTTCTTTTTCAAAAAGAATTTATTATATTGAGGAGGGTGGAAAACAGAGTAGATGAAAGATTAGTTACCAGTCTTTTTGGTGCTGCAGATATACCTCAAGCCTGAATATCTGCAGATGTTCCAAGTCTCTCCCAAGCAAATAGTATTAGTTGCTCTGAACTTTATGATTACATTGTGATTTGAACAGATGACCAATAGTGACTCTAAAGAGATTGTAATAATATATTTGGTGAAAATACCAGTTCATTTGTATCCTCTGATTAAGCGGTGTCTTCTTATTGAAGTATTCCATCATGTTTCTAAAAACAAATATCGTGAGAGAGATGTATTTATTCCAATATTTGCTTAAAGCCTTTGTTAAAGTACATTTATTTACTTACTATTACGTGATTTAACAAAGTGATATACAAAATAAGGCAATAGGGTGGGAAATAGTATAATCTTATTCTCAGTTTGACACTTCGAATTCTTCTGTGAGTTCCACGGACTGATAGCATAAGGAAGAAAAGTGGGATCCTTTCTGGAAAATTAGGGCAAAGTACACTGTTGGAAAAAAAATTCTTGTTTCTTCATAGCTTGTTTTTCTCATATTTAGATGTTTGGTTCGTCTGATGTTGTCAAAGGTCATGGCAGAAAATGAAGAGAAAAGGTGAGTACATTTGCAAAACCATTTTCTTATGGTGGACATGTTGTACAAATGGTGTAATATTTTCTTGCTGGGCTTATTTTCCTGCAGACTAATCAAGAGATTAGTTTTTAAGCTAGTAAAAAGTCCACCCAGATGACTTCCCAGCTTGACCTAATGACATCACATAGGAACATCTTTTCTACTTCTATAACCTTTCTTTTAAATATTTGCACTTTGCCTTCCTGTTTTATTAATGCGTAAGACTGTCAGGTATTTTTGATGGGGAATGTGAGCTAAGCAACCTCGTCAACTTTGACACTAGGATGTGATATCTTTCAGAAGTTCTGAGTGGGAACTTCAGAGGGGGACCTTCCTTGCTGAAGACTAGCCATTTCACAAATGGTGTGTTGGCTTAGAAGTAGGAGAACTGTACTGCTGGATTTTGACTGTCAAGAAACCAGCGTGTCAGTGGGGTTTGAAGTTTAACCTGCAGCCCCAACAAACTGAGAAAATCTCCCGCTGCACTTCTACAATGACCTTTGCTGCTGCAGATCAATACAACTTTTTGAAGGCCTTCAATACTCTTTCTGCAGCTTCAAATGTTAGAAGTTTCTAATACCCGAGATGTTTGTCAGGGGAAAAAATTATTATATCCATAATTACGGAGATACTGTATTCCAACATAAATAATGTGTTCTGTTCTAAGAAAGTTAATCAAACATTTTCTAAAACTTAATTTTTCCTCCATTCTAGAGATGAAGATATCAACTCAGTGCTGACTTACTTGACCTTGGGTATGCTTTTGTTGTATTTACATTTTATGTAGTTCTTCCATCTGTGAACATTTTATGATAGGATTATGTCCATACCAACCAACTGTTCAGACTCCTTATTTAAATCTAGGTTCCCAACTTTTAACTGAAATCAGTGAAAACTAAAACTGGAGATTCAACAGTGTTGTGAAGCTGGATCTCAGTGCTACAGGTTTTTGCTATGGAAAGCTTGCAGGCTAGTGTTGGAAAAACTGTTTCTAGTAAAGCTTGTACTTGGGAGCTTCTCTCAGACAAAGGGGCAGTTTCTTCTAGGCAGTTTCCCTTTAATCCTTCATAAGGCCATGCATGCAAACAACAGATATTTGGGTACAAGCCACAGCCTGGGTGGCCTCAAGTGACAGTCTCCTACTCTGACTGCATTGATAGGAACAAAGTTTGTATCTGTAGTAGCAGGGCTACCACAAAAGGAAGAAGTTTGGTTTTGTAAACTGAATTAACAGCGTAACTTTCTACTGTCATTAATTAAATGCCAATGGTGGTCTTCGCTGTTCTAGCTGTTTTAAAAGGAAGCATTTTTTAAATTAAGTTAATGCTATTTTTTTTGGCCTTGGAAGGCTTAGAAGACTGCAAGGAGTAATAGCAAAATACTGAAAGACTGGAGAGGCTTGTTAAAATTGGTTGCCACTTTTAAGTTGTGCTGTCCTTTGAAAAAGAATTGTCTTGTTTGCATTGGAAAAGGTACAGTTTTACAGAGGACTTTTCTCCATCAGAAGAAATACTTACTTTCACTAAATCTTTTACCGCTCTCTTCCTAACTTACTGCAACTAGGAGAAGAGATTGAAGACTAGAATTAAATTAATTAAAGGTTTCTTGAAGAAAGGTCTTAAACCTATTACTAAATTTAAAAAACCTCAACTTTTTGTGAAATTAAGTAAAATTTCTCCGCATTAGAATTCAGTGTCAGTAAACTTCGAAGAGGCAGTACTTGTTGCCAGCCTTATACATCTTATCTAAAATGCTCTTTGAGGCACCTTTTGATGTTTTTTTTAATAAGTCTCTCTGGTCAAGCATATTAGATTTAAGTTGTGAGTATAACTCTTCATCAGGGAGTTTTTGGAAACCTCTGTTTTGTAGTGTAGTTATTAGACTTGGAAATGTTTTTATTTTGCTTAGAAAGTTACTTACGTATTGAATAACACACTTTCTGCAGCTCACAAGAGACTTGCTGAGTCTTTCACAGAAGAGAAGTTTACAGGGGACATGAGGATCCTTGAAGCTCACTGGTTTAGAAAAGTTGGTATGTTGCACTCTCAAAATCTAAACTGAATCCCCTCCACCTCCACTTAGCTAGACCTTAAGAAAGAAAGAAGTGTTTAAAGATTCAGTAGGTTATAAAACTTGTCACCTTTGGCAGTCGCTGCCTTAACTAGTCTTAAAGTTCTCATGCTGGATTTTCTGTCTTCTGAAACTATGATATGGCTCATGTTTTAAGTCAGTTAGTAAGACAGATACTCACACAAGGTCTATTTGACTGATGGGATAGCCGATACATTATTCCCTTCACCAGAGGAATTGTATGTGTCCATGATACAACTCTTCAGAGTTCACCGTTTTTCTCTTAGTTAGCCTTTCACTACTAAAACTCGGTTACAGAAGTAAAATTTAAGATCAGGCAAATAGAACGCATAAAGATTTTCTTCAAGGTCTGGGAAAAAAGTGCTGCTAAGAGCAATAAAAAACCCACTTTATTGCTGATCCTGGGTATGCATATTCTCATGTAGGCAAAATAAGAATTAGGAAGTTCAGATGAGTGTACTGGTGTGATTGATGCAGGACGAGCTTACCTCGGCCACGCAGATAGACTGTCTCTTAAATGAGCAGTCCTGGAGTATGCCTTGAACTACAGTATATGAAATCTAAACAGCAAACATTAACATAGGTGAAGTGGTTTCCTAGTGAGAAGTGCAGCTCCCATGGAGCTGTCCTAAGCACTATCCGTAGCGTGTCTCTGGATCCTCATTTAGTAGTCTTCATTACACTGTTTTGGTAAAGGAGTCAGTGCATTTGCTGTCTATAAATAAAAATATAAGCGTAGGGTAATGGGTTGAAGCAATTTTTCAAATTCTTGCTTTTGCCAGAGCGTACAGGAGAGAAAACAGTTGAAATCAATAACAGAAGACATCTGCCGTAATGAGCTTTTGCACACTTCCTCACAGTGTAGCCATGCTCCAATAAAGAGTAGCAAAGGAAGGAGAGAAGCGGCCGAGGTCAAATATAGTAACATGAGTGTGAATGGAATCTGTGGTGACCATCACCTTTCCAAGGCAGCATTGTCACTCACAGAATAAACAATTCAGAGACTACAAAAACATATCCTATGGAATAAATTAACCTGAAAGTTAGAATCTGCAAAGTCGCTGTAGAATCTAGACATTTAATTGGGTCAGATTCTCATACATAAATCATTTGATTGTCTTTAGATGGCTCATCCATTTACTAATCAGAATTGTGTGTTTAATTGACATGTTCTTGACCCTGCTGGGGTAAAATGGAGAATGTTTCAAAGTGTTGTGGGTTTTTTTCCCTTTTTTTTTTTTTAATTTGTCTTGGGAATATTGTTCAACACTTTTATTCAGATACTAGTTTTGTTTACTAACATAAGAAGATGCTTCTTCCAATCCATGCTCTTGTGGGTAGGGTATGCGGTAGAATGGATACCTGTTTATGATGAAATTACCAAGACAAAATTTGAAAGCATGAAGCTATTTTAACAAATCACTAATAATGGTATTTCTTGCTGTTGTTAAATGAGCTGTTGATGATATTTTGATTAAGAAATTGAACTGTAGAATGTGAACTGCCTATTACTAGACCTAAGATGGGCATACCCATAACATTGAAGATTTTTATCTAGTCTCCATTTTTTATGTCTTTGTTAGCTTGGAACTTAGCTGTACAGTTCAGGGGCTGCCCTGAAAAGATGAGGGATTTTTTTCTACTGTCTTTCAAGGTATGTACTCTTGCTAATAGTACCTCTGATTGAGAAATATTGTCATCTGTCTAGTTCTGTTAGAAGTTACATCCATGTATCAGGTATCTCCTTGGAGACATGCTTTTATGCTCTGAAGATGGAGCACTTTTCACAGAATCACTAAGCTTGGAAAGCACCTGTAAGATCATCAAGTCCAACCATCAACCCAACACCACCATGCCCATTAAACCATGTCCCACAATGCCATGTCCACACGTTCCTTGAACACCTCCAATGATGGTGACTCCACTACCTCCCCGGGCGGCCTGTTCCAGTGTCTCACCACTCTCTCAGTAAAGAAATTTTTCCTAATACCCAGTCTAAACCTCCCCTGGCACAACTTGAGGCCATTTCCTCTTGTCCTGTCACTAGTCACTTGGGAGAAGAGACCAACACCCACCTCTCTGCAACCTCCTTTCAGGTAATTGTAGAGAGTGATAAGGTCTCCCCTCAGCCTCCTCTTCTCCAGACTGAACAACCCCAGCTCCCTCAGCCGCTCCTCATAAGACTTGTGCTCCAGACCCCTCACCAGCTTTGTTGTCCTTCTCTGGACATGCTCCAGCACCTCAATGTCCTTCTTGTAGTGAGGGGCCCAAGGGCTCCTTTTGTCAGAAGGAGATTGACTTGTAATACAAAATGTAAGCATTATTATTGTACTTTACATTCTGTTGCTTAAAAATGTCATAAGAAACTTAGACTTCAATGAGGACTTTCTAAAATAAATGGATTCTGATGTTTGGAAACTGTATCATTAATACGAGCATGTTAAGTACTTGAGTCCTAATCTCCATACAGAACTTTTACGAACATTGTCAGTTTTGTATGTGCTTGTAGAGAGGGGAGTCCAACACTGCTTTACACTTCATATTTAAATAATCTTCTTGTGTAATTGTACAAGTAAAATTGCAATATGAATATATACTATTCATGCCTGATTACCAAGAGTGTCATAGAGGAGACTCAGCAATCATCTGTTCATGAGCGAATTGCTTTATATGTGCAGAAGTCTCATTACCGTTTCCTTTTTTTGGTGTCAGTTGTCCCAGTTTTGTCCTTCTGACAAAGCTGTTCTAATTGCTCAGAAGACATGCTTGTTAATGGCAGCTGCAGTTGATCTGGAAATGGGGAGACAACAAGTAACACCTTCTGAACAGGTAGGGCATTGCTCTGTTAACTGATTCTGTATGTATCAGTGCAGCATTTTTTTCTTTTGATTTTGAAGTCTTAGTTGTTTCACTCAGAACAGGATATTGAGAATGTAAGCATGGGAACCTTTCATAGTTAGTTAGAATCAGTGCACCTAGTGCTTTCCAGACAATTGTAAATGTTGGGTTTCTGTAAATTAGTTCTGTTGTCTTCAGTGGGTTTGAACAGATTTATATCAGCAAAGGGTGACGGCAGCACCTTCTCTTAGAGGAATTTCAGTCTACCTTATATATTACGTGAGGAGTCTGCTGCTAAACATTGGTTGGTCAGGCAGATAAGTACTGCATCTTTAGGATTATGCCGTTGCTGAAAGTGGTTACCAGTATTGTTGTGATAAAGCTCACAATTTTGGTTTGGTTTGGTTTTTTTATGCATACATCCTTTTTCTGGGGTGTTGTACTTGACTGTGGTAAGATTAAGGAAAATGTACAGTGGTTATGAAGGAAGTACGGAAGTCTGCTGTACAGTGATTGTTGTAGAAACATACTTTTGTGGAGAGCAACGCACAGCAATTTGTGTTGTGGGATTTAGTGGTTTGTCAGTCTCAATAGCACTATTTTATGCTTGGGAACTAAAAGAAATTATGTCCCATAGGAGCCCATATGGTTCTTTCTGGACCAATGGAATGTTCAGTGTGAAGAGGTTTTGTCTGGAATGTGGAGGTCTTTGAAAAAGAGAGAGGAAAAAAACCCCAAAAACCAGTAACTGGTGTAGATGATGTACTAATTAGGCTCATTCTTGATTTATTTTATAGTTAGGTATAGAGATCCTGTTAGTTGTGACTTGTAATATTCTTTTCGCTTTTAAAACTATGAAAAAAATAACTTCTTAAATTTTGTAAAATAGACAGAGCTTTTGACTCAGGCCCTTCAACATCTCCAGGCGTGCAAGGAGATATGGAAAGTTCTGAAATTAACAGGTAAGCTACAAAGTGTGTCTGTTCAGCACCTGTAACTCTAAGACTTATTCATTGTATTCATGAAAAATACAGGGCTTATAGAATTGCTGTCTCAGCTGACGAGTAATGAAGCAGATATATGGCAATATAATAAAAGAGTTGGCAAAGCCAACTACGGTTTTTTGTATGTCCTTGCAGGCTTTTTATTGTATAGGTGCTGTGAAGTATGGAACAATCTTTCAGAGTGAAGTTGGGTTGACTGTTCTGTCTTAAATGTTAAGAAACTCCAAACTTTTTGCTCTAGAGTGGAGTCGCTCTTGCACTGTTTTAATAGTTATACTAACCTCTTCCCAGATAAGGCATTTCAGAATACAGAAAGTCCTGCTACAATACTTTGAAGTGCCAAAACCCATCCTCTGTTCCCTGACTATTCCATGTCAATTTGGATCAGATATTGCTGGAGAATGGTGTGCTTTCAGGTGACAGCTGAGATGCTGAGTGACTGTTAGCCTAGAGGATGCATGCTTCACTTTTTTGGTAGTATATTGGTAGAAAAATTCTATTAGGCATTCTTTGTCTGGCCTGTGGTCTGGTTTCTTTTCATTTATAGGTTTGGGACACTGGAGTTTCCATTGTAAGATGCATTAGTATTTAACTTCTGTCAAGAAATTTACTTGCTGGGTTTTTTTTCCCCTTAAAATTTCAGAATGAAAGGTTCATTATATGGCCTGGATTTGGGATTCTCTTTGCCCTTTTGCACTGAAGGCAAGATAACTCAGGAAGACTTCTTCCCTTTTAATTTTCCATTCTTAAAATCCCAAGAGGTTGGTTATCTCAGGACAGGGACATATTGGAGTTTCTCCTGCAGAGGTTTGTGGAATGGTAGCCTGGTGCTTCCTTCACTTCTTCTTCACTAGACCTTGGCCAACATGTGGGCAAGTCTGTTGCCCTAGAGGAAGCTGAGAATGTCTTTTAGATGTGAAAACAAAGGTCTTTGATAATTCAGTAAAGGATTGTTTGGCATTTGTATCAAGTTTACAAACCTTCCTAGCAGTTCTACTGTGCTGCCACCCTTCTTCTATGTTTAAGGATTTCCTGAGGGCTTTTCTATCAGAAAGGGGACAAGTCCTATAGAAAAATTTGAAGCTGATGATAACTCCCTTAATAAGCTGACCTTCTGAGCTGGTGGCCTCCTGTTATCTCTTTCACTTGTCTATGAAAATGGCTTCCCTAGTAGCTATTATCTTGCCTAGGAGGGTTGCATGAATTTAGCCAATTACAGACAATCTAGATTTTTTTTTTTTTGGGGGGGTGGGGTGGGGCAGGGGGGGCAGTGCAGGGAGGCATGGTGGTTGGTGGGGTTGTGCTTTGGATATCTGAGGTTTCTGTCCAAGACTGCTTCAGAGTTCCACTTGCTCTGCTGTAAGATCTGAGTACCTTAATGGTTTTCCTTCCTGTTGGATACAAAATCTATACCTTATGGTACACCATGTAAGAAAATGAATCATTAGATAAAGGCAATTCTGTCTCTTCTGTAGGAGATTTTGCTAAAGATCCAACAGACACATTGTTGCTGCTTTATGAATTTGAAGCAAGATCCAAACTGAATGATCCAACACTGCACAACCTTATGGAGTCAGTATGGGAGCAACCACAAATAGAGGTCAAGACGCTAGAAATCATTGCATGTAAGGACTGCATTTGTACTTTCATGGTTCTTCAGGTCATGAAAAACAGCTTTTGTTGCTCTTCCCTGTTCATTTGGGGTGATCAGGATTATAATGTGTTGTGCAGAATGCAGAAAATGGGTATAACCATATATATTTTGTCCGGAAGCAAAGATGGTTAGGATCTCGGCAACATTAAGAGACCTGTATTTTGAAATACCATATTATGTGGATAATGAACCAGAAATTTGCAACATCCTTCCATTTCTAGACCCCAAGACATTTATATAGGTTGTGAGTCTGGAAAAGATTATTCAGATAAACTTTTACGAACTCCAGACTGGCAAAGGCCAGAGAATGACCCTAGCTGATTCATGCCCTCATACAGAAGTTTTAGGTTGTGGACTTTGGATAGATAATGCAGTTTCAACTTAAAGTTAGTGTAGTTAATTTGCACTTCTCTATATGGTACTGTACTTTCATCACAAAGTTCTAGTCAGGCCTCCTTGAGAATCTAGAGTAGGATCCAAGGAAGATGAGTAAAATTTAGAACTACTGTGGCAAGTCTTTGGAGGGGATTCTGTAGGATTGCATTAACACCTACTTATCTCCCTTGTCTTGAGGGAGTACACACCTGGGCTTGGAAACACCATACTGACATCTCACTCCTACCTAATTTTTCCATCCAGATTTTCATGTTCAAGGAGACAAATAAGACAATACTCTTTACTTTAGGACCTCCCCCCCAATATTTTTGGGTTACTGCACCAGAATTAAACAGCAGTGAGAGTACTTGTAAATTACAAAATCTACTGTGCTTCTGCCTTGTAGTCCTCATTGGTGATGTGCACAGTAAGAAAGTAGTAGAGAAGCACTAGCTTGTGACCAGCCCAGGCATTAAGCAAATCTCTCTTCAGTTGTTTATCACAAGGGATCTGACAGAATGCTGTAGTTTATTTTAGTGACCAATGAGATTAAAGTCTGGCTCCAGTCATTTCTTTCTTTCTTTCTTCTTTATTTTCTTTTGCCTTTAAGCATTAGCAATGGAATCTCCAGCTCGGTATCCTGTACTGTGTAAGAAAGCTCTCAAGAGTGCACTAAACCTTCACAGAAAGCAGACTGTCATTGATGCTGTGAAATTTAGGTTAGTGTTATCACATAGCTTTGCCATGAGCCTATGACTGGAAATGCTGACAGGGAGTAAAGCCTGCAGTTTGAAAAAAGTGGATTTTAGCTTATGTGCAAGGCTCCGCTTCTTACTGGCCAACCAATTTACTTCTCAAGTATGACTGTCTAATAGATGTGTTAACTGCAATTTGTTTACTTGGCATGTTTTCTGAAACAGTCGTATTTCCAATAAATGAATCTATTGAGGAAGGAAAATGAAAATTGGATGCAGAAGTCTCTGGCTGTTTCTTGTGAGGAGGGTGATAATTTCAAATGTTACCCTGCAGTACTGAACTAGGTATTTCAAAAACAATGAAGTGAAGAGAAATTAAGGGGTGAGAAGAAAGCCATGACTTGTAAGTGAGTCATATCATGCCATGGTACCTATGTGATTTATTTTGCTGGGTAACTGGCTCTCTAACAGCTGTAGCTTATGGAATCTGAAAAACAACCTGGTGTGTGTCCTTCTCTCTCATTTGTATCCCATAAAGGATTTTTTCCCTCCCTTCCGAGTTCGTTGCAGTAATCACTGGGCAAAGGCAACTGTTAATATTGCCTTTCTTAACTTCACACTGAGAAAGACAGACCTGTTTTCAGAAATTATGTATTTGTTACTGATTTTCTGAGGATGCTGACTACTTAGTTCTTGTTGGTGAAGTTAGAAAAGGTACTTTTTCCTCGCTGTTGTGTGTAGCACCCTAGAAAATACTATGTCTTTCCTTCTGTGTTACTTTAGAGCCCAGCGATGAAAATAATGAAGTAATTGCTGCTCTTGCCTCTCTTTTTGCATAGTTTGTATGAATGAGATCTCATAATAGGAAAATGTATGTTTCTGCTATAAGAATGTGAGTGTAGTAAGCACCAAGGTGGACATGTCTGTCTGACAATCATAGAGACGTAAGTTAATGTGTTGCTGATACTAAAAAGTAGTTGTTTGTGCACGTAGTATTTAATGTTTCCTCTTCTGCTCTGTTTCAATTCTCAGCAAATGCTTACATAGTTTGATTAATCTTTCTTTGCCAACTGGATTAACAGACTTGGATGCCTGTGTACTGCATGAGGTGTGGGACTACTTTGAAGATGCTCTAAGCATAGTCATCAGCACAGTAAGTTGAACAGGGAAACAAGAGACTGGGAGGTGATCCTGAGCACATTTTAAAAAAAAATTCTCATCAGACTGAGAATAATGAGTAGAATGAACATTATATAGTGTTATATGTGGAGCAGCTGAGACTTCTTCAGTAAAATATACACTGAAATTACCTCAAAAGAAATGCATCTTGGATATTTATGACTGAATTATGAATTTCCCTGCATTTTGTAAGGGCTTTTTTAGAGACATTTAAGGCCAAATTTTCAGTGCCTATTTTAGAAACATCTTGAGCTAGAACTTCCATCTTTCTTCCTCCTGCTTTCTACATTCTTATGCTGAATATGTTTTTTTAAAATGCAAATTACTTTTCCAGATCAGTTTAAAGCCAGCTAAAATTTGGATACCAGTCTTGCTTTTTTTCTGAGCTCTGTTTTGTTAAACGTATTTGGAAACTTAGTACGTTACTGTTTTTTCCAAATGACCTAGAACTAGATTCCTGTGCTGTCAGTACTTGTGGCACCATATGCCTTGTTTCTGTGAGAAGAGGTATGTGGAGAGAAAAGTCTTTCCTTCAGTAAGCATTTCTGCTGCTCCTTTCAGGTCTGAAGCATAATGCTGTGCAGTGAAGGCAGTTGTACTGAGGAATTAGACATTTCTACCTAGAATTTCATAGGTGAAAATCAGTTAAGGAGTGTTCCTGTTGTTAATGTTAATGTGGACTGATACTCATAACAGCGAAATTTCACAGTACTAGAAGGCCTACTTTTGCAGTCTTACTCATGGCAGCAGGTACTAATGGTACCATACTAAGAGAAGGACTCTGGGGCAGCACATCAGTACATTATCAGTTAGAAAGCTGGTACACCACTCATGATTTATACCTCCTGTTCAGAAATGGATACTGCATTTCAGAAATTCACTCTGGACCCTCTTACTCTAGGATGAGAAATATCTATCAAAGAGGGAAAAGAAGTCCTTCCAGCCTCCCCTTAAGGATTTGCATGGCAAATAAATAATTGCTTGGCCTTCCCTTCCCCAACTGAATCAGTTCCCCAGCAGGTTCAAAGTATTGTTGGGTACTCTGGCTTCTGTTCAGCAGTTACAAGGGCAGCTTTCACTCTGGCAAGTCATTGCCACAGTGCATAGAGAAATTTTGAAGACGTAAGAACTGCTGCTTCTAATCTGTAGTGAGCAGCTATGTCCTGCTATTCAGTACTGTTTGGATAAACCGGAAAGTACCACAGCAGCAAGTTCAGCCTGTCTGCAGATAGGCTGTTGGAAAGCGTATTTCCATTCTAGCATCATTCCCAGTCCCACAGAATTGCATTTTCTGACCTACCAATACATAATTGCAACATGACTTACCCATGTTGGAAACAAGCTGTTTGACAGTAGTGCAGATGAACTGTGAAGTACAGGATAGCTCTGAAGGACTTGCCCTTTGCTTAGAGAAAAAACCCTACACAACTGTTTTCCCAGCCTAAAACTGAACTCTAATGCACTATTGACTTGTCAGGTTTAAAGTGAAGAGTCTATTTTCTAATGAGCTGGTGCTTCTTGTTTGCTACTCCAGGATGCTTACCCAGAGATGGAGATCCTTTGGTTGATGACAAGAGCCTGGAATACAGGAATATTTCAGTATACTGTTGGTAAATATAAGGAAGCTGAGCAGTGGTGTGGATTAGGAATGCGTTTCCTCAATCACTTAGGATCTCTGAAGAAAAGCTATGAAGGCCATGTAAGTGTAAGCAGATGGATTTGAGGATGTGGGATTGGATGTCTGGCTTGAATTTGAGGTATGGATATGGGTGAAGAAACCACTACAGATGTCCTTTAAAGAGTTTCAGGAGAAGCATAGTTCCTAAGTATTTTGGGGGAACTTGATGCTAAAAGATTTTTTTCGAAGTAAGGCCAGAAAAGTTTCAATAGACAATAGAAAGAGTAATGTAGTGTCCTTTTACTGGAAGGATCGTGTAAATGGCTGACTGGAAATAAACTTCTGACCATTTGTGGCCATGGGAGAACTCCTGTATATTGCCTGCTTTCACTAAAGTCAAGGGGCTGTACCAGTTTACTTAAATCAGCTGTTGTATGAATACTTTCAAGCTTGGTTTCTAGTATACTCTAATGTCTTATAAATAGGGTTTAAGCTGATGTGAATAAAATCATTAAAGCTCATCTTTTCAGGTGTAGCTTAGCTACTTCCTGTGAGGGAGAAATTTGAGGGCTAGTACCTCTGTAGAAAGCAACAACACTTTTTCTTACTGTCACAAGTAAGCTTCTCTCTTCAGTTCTTGGCTGGTGCTCCTACCTTGATTGCAACACAGTGCATCCTGGCTAGTGTATGCAGTGATCATTCATTCTCTTATGCATGAGCTTGGCAATCAAGAGCTGGTTGCAACTTTTATACCGTTTAAGGTACATCAGTTAAGATTGTAAGAATTGAGATGACTCCCAACCTCAACCATTCTGTGATTCTGTGAATAGGTTTATTTGACAATGTAAGACTTGGCTATAAACTATGCTTTATGTCAGTATAAATAAAACCACCTGTGTTAGGTTGCAGTGATTTGACTATTTTTTTTCTTAAACCACTGTATTTAAATCTGTGCCAAAATCTTTACAGCAGTCTGAAATTTTAGGTTGAAAAGCTGGTGGTAGTATCCCACCTATTCCCTTAGTTCTGTTCCCTGTCACTTTGTTGTAGTATCTAGCTGAATGATATAACGTTACCCATCCTTCTTGACAACTATGGTGCTTGTATTCTCCAGATGATTGGTCTTTATAGTGAGATTCTGGACAAATTGGACAGAACAAAGGGGTTTCTTCCAAATGAAGAAGAATAATGACAGCCACAACTGCAATAAAGGAGGACAGCAGTCTATGTTGGAAATGTTCCGCTGAATGAAAGAGGACATTAGCTCTGCAAAGGCATGGGGTCATGGGAGCAGTGGAAAAGAAACAGGATCTCCTTCTTGTTGGCAATTAAGTTATGTACTTTTTAGGAAGTGTTTATTGAATAAATGTAATTGTTTTCCTCTAGGGAATAACTTTCATTCTCTGGAGCTATGTAACAGTTAGAAATAAATACTTCTTGAGATGTGTCTGCTGTTGTGTAACAGGTTGGTTTAAACACCTGCTTTTAGTAGTAAATGGCAATGAGAACAATAAAAATATTCAAAGACCAGGCATCTCCTCTGGATGACATAGCTGCCTTGCTACATAAATACTTACCAGATTGTTTAATTTTCAGTCCATTTCAGTATGGACAAGAATTCAGAGCTGTTTGGCAGTTTCATAGTTTAGTTAGAATAAAAAAAGAGCAGGTACTATTTTTCCCACAGAAAAAGCTAAAGCTGTTTATAGACTACTGTGACGGATGCACTCCTCCTGTTCGAACTAAGTGAACTTTGGTCCAGGCAGATGCTCAGTAAGTAGGCCTAGTCAAAGGTAATCCTATTTTGTGAGGCTATCAGTGAGAACTCAGCATCAAACCCCCAAAAAAAGGGTTTGGCTGGAGACTGGGCTGATGAGCAGCTGAAACTGCATTAACACAGCAGAAAATCTGACTACAAATCAACCACTTTATGCTATAAATATCTGCAGCCATTGGGGTCCGTCCGGTGAGCTCTCCCTCCATAGCAGCTGGCTGCGCAGCGCTGAGCTCCCCTTGAGTGGGGATGCCTCTCAAGGTTACCCCATGAGGCTGAGAGATCCCTCACCTGACACCAGACATTGATGGCTTGGTAAGTGACATTTTCTCCATGTGTGTAACCCTTAAAATATGTATAGTAAGCTTAAGTGATAATCTTTGTAACCCATAATAACTTTAAGTGTAGTAAATAGTACTGACCGCCAATCCATCTGTACTTTTGAAATATTTTACATACCTGAATTTACTGATTAGAACTCAATAAACTACTAGATCAGCTCTGAGTGATGTCTGACTCTTCTCCTGCAACAACTACTAACTGTAACACATCAGTCACAGTTCAGCATGAAATCCCCCCAAATCCATATAAAAACAGAGGCTGGTAAATGGATGGATCTTACTGCAGCTGGATTGAAGAGATACTTCCCACCTGAAATTCAATGTGGACAGATGGAGTGGGGTTAGAAAACTTAATTAGTTCTATACAATTGTTGCTGTTACACCGGCAGGTTCAGAAGTCAGAAGAAACATGGCCCGAGTGTTGTCTTCTGTACTGTAGCACAGATGTGCTCCATAACACCTCTTGGTGTCCTAACTCCAAGGGACACATTGTTGTTGAGTTATACCTGCATATGAGCACAAGGCCATGCATCTTCCAATGCGCCCAGCCCTTCTCTGGAAGGAAGTAAAAGTGACGGGGTGGGAGGGAGCAACAGCGCACTCCAATAAAGCCCTTTTGAGTGCTTGGGGCCAGTACTGTGGCTTCTAGCAGAGCCTGGATATACTTTAGTATAGGAGTTTTTTTAAAAAAAAGAGGCTGATACGGTGCCTGAGCAAAAAGCACAGATTTGGGCTATCAGTTGCCTGCTTAGAAGACTAGGTATCATAGCTGGTAGATGTATACTGATTGCTTTTCAGTTAGGGCTGCTGCACTACAGTAAGCAGGTAGAAGACAAGTCAAAGTAAATATGGTATATTGTGTCTTTTGTGTGATAGACCACATATACATTTGCATAATCTGTAACTGGGCATCATCCTATAAGTGGATTCTTTTGCTGTTTCTTTAAGAGGATATTCAAGCACCCTGAGGAACACTGTAACAGTCATTTCAGGTCCTCTGGTTTGCTTACTGGAGAACTGAAAGTGCTTTGCTGCTTATTCTTTACAAACATTACACAGAAGGCAGAGCTGATGGACAGCAGTATCTTTCAGCTATAAGATCATCTGGTTGGAGATGAAGTCTTATTTAATCTTGGTTTTTAAGTAAAATGTGTTTTTACATTTTGAACCAGATTATTAAAGCCTATTCAGTCAGAGGACAGAGCCACTAACAGCAGGATGGTGGCTATAGAAAAGAAGAAATTGCATTAGTCGTAGTCCGTTCTGAAAGCCTGACATGCTCTGTAAGAAGAGCTTAGTAGTGTGCTTAGTGCAGTGGTCATGGCCAAGAAGTAATCAAAAAAAGTCAGCTGCATTGCAGTCTCTATCAGTGCTCCATGTCTGTTTTCTTTTCATAGTCTGAGTAAACCAAATATTAGTGATTTCTGCTTTTTGTGTGCACCAGGCACCACTTTGTGTCCTACGGCTGAAGCTAGAAACCAGCCCTTGGCATAGCTGTGACATCCTCATGTCTGTTGTGCAGCTGGATACAGGGTCATTTCCTGAAGGTGGGTATGTGCAGACACATAAGTCAGTGTGGCATTTAGAGCAACATTAAGTAGGAACATACTGTACTAGATGCTTTGCAGTACTGCACAGGTTAGTATTAGCTTTGGAATAATAGTGTGAGAATGGGACTCCCTAAAGGAGTGAGATATATTGAAAGTGGCAGCCGGGGAAGTATTGGGAAGTTTATAGGATCTGGTGCCTGTGATAGCAAGACACTGGATGCTATAGCTGAGGCTGGTGCTGCCTGAGCTGTGCTTCTGCTATAGAGTTTGTTGTGAAGTGTCTTGTTGCTCTTTTGGCTCAGCTAGATAGAACTACGTGTTGGTAAGAACAGGAAGGTACCTTTGTGGAAGTAATCAAGCAGGATGCAAAGATGAAAGCAAAACCAATTATGTTCGACTGGAGTTTATGTATGTGTTCTTATTCCTGAGGTCTGCCACAGGGCCTTTATTCTTCAGGCTGAAGTATTATAAGCAGTAGAAGCCACTTCCACTGAACTGCAGTGGCATTCCATTTATGGTACCCAGACAAATCACGCAGGCTGCCTGATGCAGATGGGAGGATGGATCTGTTTAGAGTGAATTCTTCACCCAGTGTGCTCAGTTCACCAGGTCTAATTTGGATCTCTGTGAGCCGCTGCTTTCAGATCTTTAATGCACAATGTGCTCTCTGCTTAACTAAGAAACGCCTTTGGACCCATAAAAAGCCAGGCCTCAAATGCCACATAAAATTCATTTGGAATCACAGTTTTGGCGATGTATGCTGCATCACATTAGTGCAGGGACTGTAAACAATGGCATAGAGTCAAAGGTACCCATTGTTGCCTGTAGTATCTCCTTGGTGCCTGCCAGGCCAGCTTTAATTATTGTTCTCAGTTCTGACTTGCACAAACACATGAACAGGTAAAGGTGTCACACTGTACCAGATGAGAAGGTCATGTTTGCCCAGTTAAGTGTAGGAGGTAATTACATACAACCATAGAAGGCAGCAAGCATTAAATGTGGTTTTGCCTACAGCCAGAATTGCTTGAATTTTTTCCTTGGAGATGCTCAGTTTGATTTCTTTTATGCTACAGACTTTACTAAGGAGCGCAGCTCAGATCAGTTACAGGCTCTGCTGATAGTACTTCTCACCTCTTCTCTGCGCATTTTTGCATTGTATATTTTATTCCAGACTTAGTATTTACCATAGATTTTAAGTAGGGCAAGAATTCCTCTCCTAGTTGAATCAGACCTTAATTGGCTGGATTTCCAGTCACCATTCCCGATAGGTAGTTTGTATGCCATCACTCTGCTTGGTAGGTGTTTGTGCACTGAGTTTGCTAGTGTAGATGCAGGCTGGTCCAGTGTTTATTTTACTAGGCTAAATGTTGCTTTATAGTTCAGTAGCGCAGCTAGGATGACTGTGGGATGTAAATCTTTTTAAGCCAGCAACAGCTTCAAAAAAATAATCAGTGCTGCTCATTCCTCCCCCAGTCTTCTCTTTTTATTGATCGCTCTTCTGTTGCAGCATCATTTCAGCTTAGAGAGTCTGGGTGCTCCTCCTGTGATGTTAACAGATTGCTCCAGAGGGTGGCATTGCAGCAGTAGTTTCTGATTTACACATCATTGTGGACGCTACAGGGTGTGCTGGACACTTGCTCTGTAACTGCAGAGTTCCTCCTTGCTTCTGAGAACACAAATGCATCCTTTAGGGCAGTAGTTCACAAATTTCCCCCCTGTCCCCAGCCTGTATTTTATGCCCTGTCTTTTTTCCTAATCTGATAATTGGGGAGCAGCAACAGTCTAGGGGCACAAGGACAATGCAGTGTGACTTGGAGAATGGGTCCAGGGAGAAGGTATTTTTACCACCGAGCCACTAGGAATGTGGCTGCAGGGAACCTGCTCAGGAAAAAAATAGTCCTTGCTGAAAAGGCAAACTTAATGTTTTTCCTTAGGGTTAAAAAAACTAAAAAGTCAAACAACGTGACCATCATTTTGGAGGCAAGGGATATAAATAAACACTAAAGGTCAGGGGGTACCTAGGGAGTCTTCAAGGAAAGAGACACCTTTAACATGATGATAACTTTACCTGCTTCACAGCAGATGCTTTAGTGCCATGAACCCTGCTGTGACAGCTTTGAGGAAAGCAGAGAATAGCAGTCCTTGAAGGTTATGCTGCCAAGTATCATTAGCAAGAAAAGACCTATCTAAGACAGCTGTCCAGGTGCCTGCATCTCAGGCACCAATGTGGAGAAAATTTCTGAGAAAACTATTATTAAATTCCTCTAAAACCCTTCTTCCAGTAGCCTCGCAGATCCTGTGCTCCTCTGCTTAACAAGGGCCAAGACAGTTAACCAGCGCTGCAGACGGAAGCATAGACATGTTTCTCTATAGCACAAGCAGCTTATGGTCTAATTTTCTGGAAGTGTCTTAGGACAGATTAGTTTCATGCCTCTTGCAGGCATCTGTAACACTTCACAATGAGACAGGACCATTAACAGGACAATACTTTGCTATTGTATGGTCCAGAAGGACTTTGCTAAGGTCGTGGTAGGCAGAGCAATTTGTCCTTAGCCAGAAAAATATCTCATTAAAAAGTTTCAAAAGAGCAAGTTCTTTCCCTTTATGCCACCCTCATTCTCTTAGCATGTGTGTTACTCTTCCAGTGGCTGTCTCTAAGTTGCAGGAGTGGCATGATTTATTTGAGAACATAACCCCACGTTCCTCTCCCCACTGCAACCTTAATATTTCACTGTCGGAGCAGATTGAGATGATACATCAGTAGGGAGGAGTGTCTGCAGCCCCACATGCTGCAACTCAGAGTTACTGGAACTAACGCTGTGGACTGGCCAGAGAAGCCTGGCAGCTACCGTGGCAGCCGTTAATGGTCAATGTTCCTGTGATGCTTTACATCAACAACTTCTTCATTCCAAATCCATCACTATGTAAGGAAACAGTTTGATTTTTGGAAGTGGTAACGCCAGCATCAGCGCTGCTTAGCAACTGTTGAATCTTCCAGTGTTTTATGGACAACCACCACCAGAAGACTGTTGATCTGATCAGTTAAAGGAGTTGCTAAACTGTGTTTATTTGTCCAGTGAGCTTCATAAACTATGACTGTCTGCAGACTGTATTCCTGTGCTTAGTACAACACCCTTCTGCCCCTGAAATCTCACTTTACTGCTCTTGTGTGCAGTTTGAAAAGAAAAAAATAATTCAAGATTTAAAAACCAAAACCCTCTCACCTTTCAATTAGCTCAGCTAAATGACAAAGCAGATTCAGGCAGGAATGTATAATGATACCCCCACTGACCACATTTGTCTTCCAGTGAACACTCCTGTTCTCTGCACTTACTTAAAGGTACTAGAAAAAGATGCTAGTTGTCTTTACAACTTCTTTCTTTTTCCCTCTGATGTCTGAACAGCAGGTTATACTGTATAACGATGCGCTATATTAGTTGGACTATGTATTCAGTTTGCTGTCTATATATCCAATACAGAAACAATTATGTAGCAGCATATAAACCCTATTATTTGCTGTGCATTTGTAAAGCAAACGCCCCACAATTCAAGGCATGACTCAAAATGCATTTATGGTGTCAAGTCATCAGACCAGTGCCAACCTGTGTTACAACAACCCAACCAAAAGAGCTTTTCAGTGGCCTGGTCACAGCTGTAAATAAGCCCACTTCCTTTCTTTTCTTTTTTTTTTTTTTAATTTCCTTTTTTTTTTTAGGCAAGTTCTCAGTGACCACCTTATACTAAAAAAAAACCCAAACAATTTGTGTTTTTTTTTTTAAACCACTGTCAACACTGAAGTTTGCTGTGGAGAGACTGTATCAACAGTTGATAAGATCAGCGCCAAAAAAACAGAGCTGGCACACAATGAAGGACGCTACAAGAAGGTCTCAAAGACAGAGTTCTTTGCAACTCTCTGTTTATTAAAAAATATATGTCTCCTTGGAAGAAACACTGGTAACCAACTAGTGTTGTCATGATTGATTTGATGCTGTCAGCTATGCCATGGAGTGCATCATCTTTTTCTCCATGTGATTTGATGAGAGGGAGACAGGCTACTGGGGGGGGAAAAAAAGAAAAAAGAAAAAAAAAAAGGACAGGAATGGTGTGACTAACATCTTCTTAAGGACTTTCGTTTCACTTACTCCACTTCTCCAGGGACCTATGTTTATAGCATCTGCAGCAGGAGCAGCTGGGCAGGGGGCTAGATGCCGAACAGGAATCCATTGCCAAAGTTCGCTCCTTTAGGGTCGGTCCCACTGACAGCAGAATCCTTCCTGCCCTCCAGCGTGCCACATCTTTTCTGCAGCATTGCTTTCTGTCCCAGGAAGCTGCTTGGTCTCTGCAAGGCTCCTTGTGGTGCAGGACGAGTAAAGACAGCTTCTCACCCGACAGTACATGTACAGTCTTACAGCAGGTCTTGTTCATACTGAAAACCACGGCCGGGGTGTGCCATGCACCAACTGACACACTGATAACTGTGACCTTCAGGAAAGGGGACCAGCGCCCCGCGTGTTCACTTATCCCTATAAAAAAGGGGGAAGGAGAATGGGCCAAGACTTACCTGCTTGTGCTCATACAGTGACCTCCTTTGTTCTGGTGCTTGGCACTGTGTCTGAGAAACAGCATTTGCCATTTCTTTGTAAGGTGGGAGCACTCTTCTACCTGTACTTTGAGTATCCAGCAACACAGCTCCTTCTCAAAGGCTGTGCAGGTTCTCCCCCAGCTTCACACAAGGCTCTGTTCCCATGATGGAGCCCCATTCAAGTGTGGAAGCTAAAGAAGTGTCCTCAAAGACAGACATTTCTCACCTTAGGGCCAACTGTCTCAGCACCAACAATCGCCTCACTTGAAAAATCTCAGTGCACAGCAGATGGGTGCAGCTCTGCATCCCCCTGCCCCACAGACCTGCAAGCACAGGGCACCCAATTCGGTTTTCTAAGGTGCCTTTGAAAGAGGGAGCAGACCCCAATTTCGGAAAGAGGATTTATGCAGAAATGTCAGAGACCAAACCAGGCAAGGCAGCCACATGTTCACCTGCCAAGCCCCAGCTCCCAGAGCAGCAGGCAAGGTCCCTGCTGTGCTGGAGGGATGGCCCTTCCCCTGGGAAGGCCACCACCACCTGCACGCAGCAGAGCTGGGAATATGGCATGGAGCAGGGAAGAGAGGGAGGAAAGCTTTTCAATTCTGTTACTGATTTGGAAAAGTGTGAGTGTCTATCCAAGGCACAGCTGGGGGGCTTTTCCTGCCAGTGGCTAATGAGAAGGGAATGCCAGCATGCTGCCGCAAGCTAGAACGGGTCATTTCACCTGTGCCCACAGGTAAAGGGCCAGCCCAACATCCCAGGTTTTCCAAAGCAACACAGGACAGCGAGTACATTTGTTCCATGTGGCCAGTAGAGTATTTCCTAACTAAACACCGCAGATCTAGATTCTATTTACAGTAGAGCCAGCTTAAAAAATAAGTTAAAAAACTGGATTTTATACCCATTCAGTTCATTATTAACAGGAGAAAAATGGAATAATGAAAAAAAAAAAGCCAACACAGCAACACAATATGGTTTTGGTTTAAAAATCAGCTTAAAAAAAAAAAAAAAGAACCAAAAGGAAACCTCTCATGCAAACACATAAGATGGTGTGTAAAACAATGTGCAATTTAATATGTAGTATCATCCATTCTCTTGCTCCGCAGCCTCCTGCTCAGTTTCTGTCTCCCAGCCTCACTCAGATCAGCTGCTGCTCCTTGCTGTGTTACTCTGGACCTCCGGTCCTTTCTGCACAGGCAGCATACCAGTCTCTGCTCTGCCTCATAGACCCGGGGCGGCTGGCAGGAGGCTGGCCCCAACAGGAGACGCTTCCGAAGCACCTGGTACCGTTTTGAGCTCTTCCTGCCCAAGCGGACTCCCTATGCCCAGTGGTTGGGACAGAGAAACTGAAAGAGCCTTGCAATAATACAATACCTTTTAAGAGAAATCCCTCAGGTTTCCTAGTCCACATACACATATATATAATATATATATAATATCTCTCTCTATATTATATATAAATTACATATACAGATAAATAAAATGCTTTTTGCTGCTTTTCTGTCGCACTGTTCAGAGCTGCTAGACAGTCACACTTGGAAAAAATGCCCCTGGAGCGCTGATACTAGCTTATGTGCTCAGAGTCCGTTGTTTCATTTGTTTCTTACATTAGTCCTTAGCCGCCTCCTCCCATCTTGATTCATGGTTTCGTTAATAATAATAATAATAATAAAAAACGACCTTGAATGGGTTCTCATCTGTCTCTAATGGAGCAGTGGGAAGGTCCATGCAGGAACGGTGGGAACAGTCACGTGATGAACGAGATGAATTCATCCCAACAAAAGAAACAGGACTAGAAAACTCAATTTTGCGACGATCTAAAAAAAGGGGGCAGGAATAGTTTTCATATCCTCCCCCCTTGGGGCAGAGGGCTTGGGTGGGGTGGGACTTCGGAGATCTTCTGCTCACTGGGAAGCAGGGGAGGGACATCTTCAGAGTTTCTCTGGGGATGGGACCCAGATGTAGTGCCCGGACTGGTCCTCAATGATCTGTTTGATTTTGCTGTAAATCTCTTCAAGAGAGTCTCCTTGTACGATGGCTGGAAGAGGAGAGAACAAGCAAGACCCTGAGCATCGGGCAGCACTGTGCCTTTCCCACCATGAGCTACGGGAAAGGCCTTCACTCTGCACCAAAGGGGCCAGTGTGGCTTGGCCAACAATTAATGAACAAGACAACCCATGTCAAAGGAGCTGTAACAGGTGCGCGATGACACAGAGGGTTAACCCAGCGTGTCCAAGGGGATTAGCGAGAGCTGATCCCGCGCTGGCAGAGCTCCTCACGTGTGTGAAGTGCCAGCCAGGTTCTCCACAATGGGCTGCTAATCAGCTTTGCAAACTGTGTCACGCCACTGCGCCGAGGCTGCGGGCAGCTGGCCCTGGCACCGCAGCTATTCCGCTGCAGTGAACGGGAGGGCCTTGCGCGGATTAGCCAGTGTGTGCCGAGCGCGTACCCCGAGGTGCTGGATTTGTCCGTCCCCTCTGGTCAGCTGCTGAGGGCTCCTCATGTTTGTTGCTTCCTCTGCTGCGGGGTGGGAACTGCAGCACTGTCAGGCTGAAAAAGGCCAGCTTATGGCTGTCGCTCCTGGTAGTAACTCTCACTAGTAGTAGTAGTAATGAGTACACCTAGTAGTAACTCTCACTCAAAGACCAGCGACACACTTGCTGCTTAGTACAGACACAACACAAAGCACTTCACTGTGCTTCCTACATCAGAGGAGGAAGATGCACATGGAGGGCCAAAGCTTTCTGGTAATTCAGCCCACCTCTGTAGTCCAGCCAGGACCATCCTCCAGCATCTCTGTTTACTCATTATAAGTTCCCGGCACAGAACTTTCTACAGTGACCATCCCTCTGCCCATTACCCACTTCTTTCAATAACAGGTTTCAGCCAAGAGCATTCCTTCCCTAGGTCAACTTCAAACTCACCATCCAAGCACCTGATGGCATGCCGAAGGTCTGGCAAAACTGCGGCATGCAATTCCTTTGCGCTCCTCCTGGAAAAGCGGCCAGCAGCTCTGGAACTGCTGCCCGGGACAGGAGGTCTGGGGAAAGCTTTTACCCTCTTTGTACTCATACATTTGCTCAGCCGAGATCCATTTTTGGAAAATGTTCTGCTTGGGATTTTTCCCGGTAGCTGTTAGGTGGGTAGTAATAAAGGGTTTGGCAGGATTATCACTCCTCAACTTTAGAAGAAACAGTTACTGCACTGGAGGAAAGATGGAAGACCAGTTTCTCTGCCTCTTCGCCTGCCCATGATTTTCCAGAATTAATCATGTTACAAACATTAATTCCTTAATGCACAAGGATGCCTGTGTCATGAGCAGCTCATCTCTGCAGGCACAAAGTGCCAGGCAGCCCCTGACTGCCTCTTCAGCAAAGACTACTTAGGAAGCCAGCCAAACTTCCAGTCTTTTTTTGGGAGATGTTTTGTAATATCTCAGGACAGTCTCCACCATTTAGGTCTTTAATTTTTTCTCTTTCCTCTTTAAAATAGCTCTTTCCTCTTTTTAAAAATGCTCCCCTTCCCCTTGTGCAGGGAGTTTTATTTCCTGTAGCCTTGCAGCACCCTGAATCTATGCTGCACTTCCCCTGCCTGGGGATTTTTTCTTTTTTTATTAAAGTTGACAAAAAGCTTTCACAAACTTGGAAAATCCTGCCTGACAACTTGTCTCCTTTTGTAGAGCTGGTTTACTCTTATCCACTGATCCTGGAGTAGTCCCTTTGCAGAGCCCTGCTGGCAAAGTGCCATTTCTTTTTTGCTTTGATGAAGCTGGACATTTTCCCATGACCCTGCAGTAAGACAGTGCTGGTACAGAGGTCACAGCTGCCAGCCAGAAAAATAAAATAAATCAGATGCAAGCCTGCTCAGGACACTCACCTGTAAAATACTCTCCGAACTCTTGCTCAAGTTTCATGGCTTTGTCAAAGACCTTGTTGGCCTGTTCGTATGTCTGTCTCCGGTTCATCTCCCTGCCATGTACAAAATACAGAAACTTAGCTCTTTTTCTTAGCAATGAACAGAAGCAAAAATAGCCCATGGACCCATGGTGCCTGGGAAGGCTCTGCACACCAGGAATGGAAGCTGTGCAGGACCCAGCTCTCAGAGGCAGGACCCTTCCCTACACGCTCTTTGCTGCCTTAGCACGTCATCTCAACTTCCAACAGTTTTTCACATTGCCACCCCCTGACCCTTTTCACCATAGCACAGAAGTGGACTCAAATCCAGACAATCCTCTGAATTTGCAAGACCACTGCAGAAGTCTCCCAGATTTTCCAGAGCCTGTCACCACCCTCCTTGCCTAGGTTCCCTCATCTTCATACAACACCCAAATAAGCAATTCGACCCCTTCTGGCTTGAGAAGGGGTTTTCCCAGTCCCCTCAGTGCCAGCAGAGACTCTTCTGATCTCAGAGTCCATCTCTAGCTACTGAATCTCCTCACAGATAATATTCTCTTCTGCTGCTCGGAAAAGTTGCAAGTTCAGCTCTTATGTCCTTTCCAGCCTGTGCTTCCCAGGGCTGGGAGCAACAGGACAAGCAGAAGGTCCCCCTTAGGCACACAGGAAACATCTCCTCTCTGGTCCCCAGGGCTGTCCTGGCTCAGGCACCATCCAGCTGTGATCCACCACTACGGGCTGTCAGCAGCTCTCCTGGCTGGACTTAGGGCCCAGGTGAGCAGGTTACGTCAGGCACATTGGAGAGCATTTTTAGATTTCCCATGGATAATCTCTTGGGGGGGGGGATGAAGGGCTTTAAGCCAGAGCAATCCATGGATCCTAGATGCACCATGGCCTTAGATGTGGAGGGACACCACAGAGACAGCAATGGACCCAGCTCCTCTTAACAAGGGACAAGTTCAGCACCAGCAGCAACCTCTGCTGCTTTCTAAAAAGCAGGGGCAGCAGACATACAAACCCCCAACATGCCAGAGCTGCTTGCCCTGGAGAGGCACAGAACATGGTGTTCCACTTACATGAGAGCTTCAATGGATTTTGGTTTGATGAAAATGGCAATGGGATAAAGTTGTGCTTGTTGCAACCTCTTGATAGCATTGCCAGACACATCCAGGATGCAGTGCTTCCCCTGGAAAGGAGACGATCGGGATTAGACCTATCCACACAGTCTATTCCATGCAGAAAACAGCTTTCTCATACAGATGTGCTTACAAAAGAGAGGAGACCAGTCCCGCGACACAAGCCAACTCCCAGTGGCCTTACGTTCCCGCCTGCTTAGGGCGGGACAGCAGCACTGCAAAGGGACTGAATCTTTCTCTGAACACGTGAAACAATTTACAAGCCATCGGTACACTCCAGTATTCCTGCGGAGGAAATGCCACTGCTTCGAGGAGGGCAGCCGGGCACCTTTGCCCTGAGAGCTCCCGAGCAAGAGGCTGGTGCTGCCAGTGCCGGGCTTTTGGGTGGAGTTTGGATGACAGAGGTACGACACCGAGGTGGAGTAACGCGGCTGAGAAAAGCAGCCACGTGGCTTGGCAGGACTCCGGAGGGAGGAGAGGTTCATGCCACGCTTGCTTAATGTGGTTACAGCCCTTTGTTAACAACACAGGGAGAGGACGGGAACTGCCAAAAGCGTCCGAGTTCGGGCTGGATGTGTCCTGGTTCCAGGAATGCCACCCAACACTCACCCTCTCTGCCACTGCCCGCACTGACTGAATGCTGGTCCCGTAGAGATTGTCATTGAACTGTCCAGCCTCTATGAACTTGTTGTCCTGGATGTCTTTCTCCATCTGTTCACGGGATACGACAAAGTGGTAGTCTTGTCCATCCACCTCATTCTCACGCCGAGGCCTGGTAGTGTCTGGAGGAGAGCAGGCATCGTGAGCAAACCCAGAGTCATTCGTGCCAAACCTCTTCAGAGGGAGAAAACCCACCTGTGCTCCTGGCCCCCTCCACACCACAGGCTAGACCCTGGAAGTAGCAGAGCCACCCCTCTCCCCTCCCTCCAGCAAGGGCACCGAGTGCCAGCTGGGACTTACGTGGCACGCAGGAACCAAACTTGTGTGGGAATTCAGAGATGAGGTCATCGTTAATTCGGTCCTTTGTCGGCCCCAGGATGATCACCGGCCTCGCATAGTGAACTGCGAACAAGAGCCACAACCTGAGGTCCTGTCTGCACTGTAGGCAGCTGACCCTACTGCCACTTTTGGCATCAACCTGCCCTCTCCCTGTTGGTAGTGGGTGCTCCTGCTCACATGGGCACCCAAAGATGTCTCCTCTATGTGAATTTATCTCCTCCTGGTCATGGTCAACATCTCCTTCCCATCTAACCCAAACCATCTGCGTGGCCCCAGGGAAGGTGCTGTGGGTCTCCAGGGTCATGGATCACCAAAGCTGCTCCCTCGCTCGGGGCAGAAGCCAGACAACCGGGACAGCTGGGTGAGGATGCCACAGTGCTAGGGGAGTGACAGGAGCCTAAGAGTCTGATCCAGCTTCTGGCAAGGAGAGACCACCGAGGCTGGGACTATTCGGCCTGCAAAAGGGTCTGTAGGGATTGAAGATCAAGCAGGGTTAACCACTGAGGGCTGGGGGGGTTGCTCTGCAGCAGGGGCCTGGGCTGAGGCAGGGAGGGATAAATCCTGCCCTCAGCTGGGGCCTAGAGCCCAGCTCAGTTTTAGCTCTGGATCAATCCCTTGGTCTTGCAGACCAGGTCACAAGTCTTTTCCACTGATTAGAAAGGGGTGCTCAAGGCCAGGGAAAGCCCCACGAGGCAGTGTGCACACCTGGCTTCCCTGCTGCATGCAACAGACAGGAAACTCCACTTGTGTTCACCCAGCATAGTGCTGGTATAGCAGAGGAGGGGAGGAGGTTGCACCGGTCGCCCTGGCTGTGCCGGGGACACAGGTGCCCACGCTGGAGCAGGCACGGGGCAGCTCAGTGCCAGGACTTACTTTCTTGCCGCGTCACCGGCTCGTATGACAGGATAGCGTCCTCTTGTCCTTCTGCAACAGAGCCAGGGAGAGGCAGGTGAGCACTTGCAGCAGCTTTCCAGCCCCTCTGAACCCATAAGGAGCTGGCTCCTGTCCCCACCAGCTTCCCCCAGCCCTGGGGACAGCTCCAGGCTGCCCCCATTACGCTGCCAGCTGACGTGGAGCGTGACAGGCATGCAGTTACCAGCCCTTGATCCACGTTAATTATTCACATCCCAGCTCTGAGTCAAGCCTCCTCTCTCCCTCCCTGCTGCTGTGGGCTGGGGGCCCCTTGGGACGCACCATCCTCCCTTCAGGGTGGACAGCAGATGTGCTGCTGATATTTAGAGGACGCACAGGGGACAAAGGGAGCTGCAGCTCTTGTACAGGCTTGGGCTCCAGGAGCCACCTATGCTACAGACCCGGCCTCTGGCCATTGCTTCCCACAGGAGACACCAAGGGTGGGGGACCACCACCGAATGGGAACCCACCACCCAGCCTTGAAGCAGAGTCCTGCAGTCAGGAGAGAGCAGGGAAGCAGGCAGGCTTGCTCCTGACCCGAGCCCCTGCCCGCCCCGGCCCCGAGGATGGAGCTGGCTGCAGCACCTTGGTGTCACCAGCAGGAAAGACCAGTCTCTGAACAGAACCACCACTGGGGCAAGACAAGATGGAAGTGTCAAGACGTGCACACACATACGCACACACACTCGTGCACAGGGGTGGGACAGCAGGTGAGACACACACTTACTGGAACTGCTCTCGCTGTCACTGGTGTTTGATGTCACGCCCTCTGCAAAGCAACCAGAGACACCCCCTCAGAAGGAGCACGGGTGGAAGGCCCAGGGGCACCCTGGCTGTCACCCAGCACTACTGACCCAAGGCAGGGCCGCACTGGCCTCCTGAAAAGCCCATGCCCCAGCATCCGCTGGGACCAGCCTGCGCCGCATGGGCAGGGCGGCATCTCTCACCCTTTGCTAGGAAACTGGGGACATGCAGGGGGATGCTTGGCTACTCCAGGAGAAGGCAGGGATGCCGGGAGGGGGCTGCCTGGCAAGCGTGGGCAGGCATGGACAGGTATGTGCAGGCGCTGGGCTTCCCAGGCGGAGGGAGGGAAGGTGGAGTGCATGGAGAGAAGGGTGCTGGCAGGGGGTGGCGGGGGGAGCGGGTGCAGCATGCATGTGGCAGGCAGGGGAGGGCACAGCTCCACACCAGCATGGGGACAGGGGAGCCTACCTCTGGGGACTGGGCTGGGACTCACAGAGACAAGACAGCGACAGGATGGGACAGAGTCTGGGGCTTTGCTTGCTCAGGCTGATCCCAGTGCTGCAACCGCCCCACAGAGGCTTGCTGGCCACTGCCTGCCCCAGTTGGGCTCTGTACCAGTCGTGGGTTGCAGAGCTTGGCAGGGGACTCATACCCAGCTGGGAAGGCCAAGGGGTTTCCTGTCACTGTTGTTTTGCAGCATTGGGTATGTGGTGCCCCAGAGGAAGGTGGCAACACTTCAAAATACTGCCACCTGCCCCACTCAGAGGGGACCCGTTGTAGTCACAGACACCTCCCACCCACACTGGCAGTGGCTCCGAGTGCTAAACCAGCAGCCAGCCCAGCTAGGAGCAGGAGTAAGAGGAGGATGAGGAGGTACAGCTCACCCTGGGTGCGGCGGGCAGCCCTCAGCTGGGTGCACTTAGGGCATGGCCAGCATCCCCAAGCAAACTCCCCTGTCCCCTCCCGCGTGCAGCAGCAGCACCTCCTCAAGCCCAGCAGCCTCCGCGGGCAGACACAGTGTTCCCTGGCAGAGGAGCAGCACCCGCGGGCCTCCTCCTTCCCCGCACCCAGAGAAGCGCAGCTGCCCCGGCCAGAGCCCGTACATTCCCCAGGCACCACCAGGCATGCCAGCGACGGAAAGTGAACAATGCACATCAAAATTTGACTTACTCAGGTTCTTTGCTCCATAATAATCGTCACTTAACCCAGGGAACTCCTGATTTCACAGAGAGCGAGAAGGGGAAGAGAGGGAGAGAAGAGAGCGCAGGAGAGGGCAGTGAGAGGGATGGGGGAGACAGAGCCAGACCAGCATTAGTGACGGGAGTGCAGAACGGCCCAGAGCTGCAACTGCAAGTGAGGTTAAATGTTTTCAGAGCTGATGCCATCAGCCCACTGCCAACATCTCGCCTTGTGCGGCTGGACCCCAGCACTGAGCTCGTCCTCTCTGCCAAAGAGGCCCCAAGGGCCACTCTGGGTCTGGGGAGGGCAGGGCAGCCATGGCAGCATCTGCTGGCACCGAGCGGTTGCAGCCCCAAGCTGCTGGCAAGCAGGGCTGAGGTGTTGCTCTGTGATGCCTCGTGAGGTGCGCTGGCAGGGTGCAGTGGCTCTGCGCTCCCCTGGAACAGCCCGGCTGCTCTGGGGACAGATGCAGCACTGACAGTCCTCTAACACACAGCAGGGAGGCACGTTTTTCCCCGCCTGCGTGTGTTAGCTGCCCACGCCCCAGTGCTTGCATGGGCTGAGGAAACATGGGGGAAGGACCCCCCACAGCAAGCTGGGATGGACAGTGGCAGAGCATGGGGAGGGAGCTGGCTGTGGGTCTGTGACATTGGCTGGCGAAGAGCGTTGCCTGCCCCATCCCCATGCCGTATGTCACTGCACTGCAGGACTAGCCAAGAGCAGCACTCCAGCAAGCGCCCAGCTCCAGCACGGAGCTGACTGGAGCCCAGCCACATCCAGGCACTACGAGAGATACCCAGACACACAGACATAACCTTCACCACAGGCCAGAGGCTCGTGCTGGCTGCTAAGCTCACTGGAAGCTGGCGTCAGCCTGGCACAGGGATGCAGGCAGCCCCCAGAGCAGCCCAGCATCAACCTCCTGCCTCTGCACCATGCCCAGGAGAGCCACTGGATGGGAGGGGATGTGCTCACTGCACTGGCACAGGGGCAGACACACTGCTCTGCCTTGCCCACCTCTTCTTCCCCGAGGTGCGAGGACCATGGGTCTCTGTCTAGACGCTTGCCGAAGGAGTGGATGCAGTTTAGCATCTGGAAGAAGGAGGGGCTGGGTTTGGCAAGCAGCTCCAGTGCTGCCCATGTCAGGATTTGGGGCAAGAAGCCGAATGCCCTGCCTTCGCTAGGAGCCCGAATGTGCTGCCAAGTGAGAGCTGGGGACCGCCCAATGTTTGCAGCCAGCTACCAAAGTTGTGCTTCAGTCACGGGTGGGCAGCCCCTCCACCAGCAAGGGCACGGCTACCCCGTGGGCGCAGAGTTTAACCCACGGGAGGGGCTCTCAGACAGGAATACGTAGCAGCGAGTCACTTCCAGGGGGAATGGGGAGCGCAGCCCAGACCTCCCCAGCCCCTCAGCCTTGATGGGGGACAGAAGCTCTACGGGAGGTGGCCAGCCCCTTGCTTGGAGGGGAGCAGCCCTTGGGAGGCAGAGGGAGGGAGCAGAGCCTGCAGCAGAGTGGGGAGAGCAGGGTGAGGCAGAGCAGGGGGTCAGGTAGGTGTAAAGTTGGATGAAAGGATGAAGACATTGAACATGAGAGAGAGAAAGAGAGCGCTAGCTAGCAGCTGTTTCTTTCGTTTCAAGCTCTGGTTTCTCCCTAGATGCTGGCACAACTGTGGAACACAGCCCCAAACACGGGCAGATGCCAGGACACCTGGCTACAAAAACGTGCTGTATCTATTCCCCCAAGGCAGGGGACCTGAGGGTTGCACGCTTGCCCTCTCTGGCCAGCTGCTACTTACGTTCCTGTCCGCCGCTCTCCTGGGCCAGGTTCTCTTTGCTCTTGTAAAATGGAAACTTTCGAGAGAGGCGGAAACTCTTTTTACGTTTCGTTTTGATCGACTGAAGAACATGGAGATGGGAGGGACGACAGAAAAAACAATGGTGTTTAATGCATGTGGGAAAAATTAAAATGAAGAGACAATGAGGAACTGTGTCAGGGCAGTTACCCTCAAATGAAATCATGGAGATTACATGTAAACCGTAATGCAGGAAAAAAATTAAGCATGAAGAAAAACATGTGGTAGGGATGCTGGGAAGCTGACAGGGCAATCAGCAGCTCTGCAGGGGTAGCCAGGCAGTTCTCCCTTCTTTGTCCACTTGCTAAGCGCTCCACAAGAGGGGTGTAGGCAGCTACTTTCACCTGCATAAGCTGCCTGCAGTCAGCTCCCAGCCACGGGCCATGGTGGGACAGGCTCTGCTCCCCCACCACTCCAACCAGGGGTCCTTCCTCAGCGCTTTCGCACCATCCCGGACTCCTCTGCTCACCCCCTGCATAGTCACAGAGGATTCATGCCAAGCAGATGCAGGCCTGGGGCAGGTCCAGTCATGCTGCTCTTTGTTTTGTATTCACTCCAGCCATCCCACCAGGAGCTCTGGCTGCTGGGACTCATCCTGTCCCTGCTAGCTACTGGCTCTGGGCACCCTGATGAGCCCCAGGTCGGCACTTACCCTGTTGGACTCAATCATGCCAGTTCTGGCGTGGAACTTCACCGTTTTCAACCGCGCTCTCTCCTTCTTTTCCACCCTGATTGGAAGTTAAAGGGGAGAAAGAGCCACTAGTCCCATGCATGCGCCCTCCGTGCCACCTGCCTGGCTCCCCAGGTAGCTCTGTGCACCCTTGGGTGGTGGCCCTGTTGGCGAAGGGCAGCTCCTTCCCAGAGAGGGATTGAGGTGGAGCCACCTGCCTGGGGTCTGGCCAAGGCCAGCATCTGCAGGAGCAGGAGAGGGGACAAGCCAGCCTTCCCAAGAGGGGAGAGATGGAGGACAGAGATGAGGCTGGCTCTGCAGACCTGAAGGCAGTGGCAGCCAGCTCCTCTGCTCCCTACGACATCCCATCTCTTGGGACCTAGTTCACAGAGCTAGACAGGTTCTCAGAGGACACAAGGAGCAGCCCACAGTCAGTGCTATGACTCTGCTCTCACTTGGAGCCCCAGACTGGCTAACACCAGCTCTCCATCCCTACAGGGACCACAGAAGGGGCTGAGCGCTCGCCTCCTCACCTGGAATCTCAGCCAACTTTGGAGAACATCTCCCCAGGGAGACTTGCACACAGCCCCAGCTTGCAACCAGGGTGCCATCCACGCTGCACAGCCATGGAGGGGCAGGTGGGCTGGGATCACAAGGAGATCCCACCCTGAGCAGACCCCTGAGGACTGCAGGGCTCGCGGAGGCTGGGGAGCTCCAGGAGGCACCATGCGAAACAGCTTCTGTTGACAGACACTCACCTTTTCTTGCTGGGGATGACCCCGATCTGCTCGCTCTCGCCGTGGGGCGTGACAAGCCTGGCTTGCCACCACTCATCATCGGAGGCATTGATGACATGCAGGATGTCCCCATAAGAGAAGCTGAGCCCCTGGCTGGGCAAGCAACTGTCCCTGGTCCTGTCATAGTCAAACAGGGCTCTGCGGAAGAACAGAGAGAGGAGCGATACCTTCCCCGAACACGGCCAGGCAGTGATGGTAGCAGCACTGCCGACCTCTCGGGGTGCTGCCACCTTCATACCTTAAAGGATTAAACCCAAACTTTGGGGAAGCCTCCTGCCGAGGCGAGCGGTGCCACACAGCCACCAGCACACCTCTCCTGCTGGCAGGCTCAGCACAAGCCCCAAAGCGTGCAACGCAGGAATAATAGTGCTGGACCAAAACAACTCACTCTTGACCTTAGCTGTGAGAGGCACGTGAACCACAGACACACTGAAGGTGGCTGAGGTCAGAGAGCAGGTGAAGCTCATGCGACCTCAATAAAGCAGCAACGTGCAGGAGGGCAGTGGGGAGCCAGGGTGTGGGGCTGGTCCCCACCATCCCTCGCCAGTGGCTGGAGGGCCAAGGAGCGAGATGGGGAACATCACACCCCACTGCTGGTGGGCGGTCGCACAGGCAGAGACCATGGGGCGCTTTGAGCATGCACTTTATTTACGTACAGGGGTACATTAGAGCCTGTGAATTAGGAATGCATCTGAGGGTATATATATCTGCTTCCACAACTGATCCTTTTCAGACTCCTAAATACTTCCCCTGAGAACAGTTTATTTAGGTTAAAATTATCTTCAATATTAAACTAACCAGAAAAGATTTTTTTTTAAACTAGAGGAGCTCTAATACCCTTCCTGTGCACACTTTATCGCACAGAGCACTGCAGCCCGTACCCACAAGCTGCTCTCGGTGGCTTCATGTACAACTCACTCTACTAATGTCAGATCTCAAACTGTGTCTGCTTTGATATATCCACTTTGCAACAAACCAAACTAAGGGAACAGTCACTAAAAGCACCACTGCCGGTGACACAACCTCTGTGTTCACTCCTGGGACACTGGCCCCCCTCGCCCCCCAGCCCGACATGAGCTGAGGCACTGCAAACACTGGCTGGCTGCTGGTTTAATCCTGGCACTAACGAGCCTTCCTTAACCAGGAGAGACACCCTCTGCCCTGCTCATTACCCCATTCCACAGTGGGGACTCCTAAGGGGACCTGAAAGCACACAGTGCAAATGGGAGGGCTGAGGGACCATGCGGCCAGTCCCAGTGGAGCAGCAGAGCTGGGAGGGCACTTCTTCAGCCAGATCCCTGCTCCAGCACTGCCAGGGGAGCACCGGGTGATGAAATCTTTTGGGTAGTTTGGGACTGGGTCAAGGCAGCCGGTCTTAAATGAGGAGGAGGAGAAGAGGGGCTGCCCTGTGGCTTGGGGAGGGCTCTTTGGGATGCCACCTGATGCAGCCCTATGCATCCAGGTACTTCCAGCCACCAGGTCGCTCCCCCCTTCCCAGCTTGCTCAGGGCTGGGGCAGCTCTTGGGCTCAGTCCCTCTGCACCCAAGCATGGCTCCCGGTACACTGGAGCCGGCAGCAAAGCACCACAGGGTGCTTTGGCTGGAGGCAAGCAACCCTCACAGGCAGCTCCTGGCCAAAAGATAAGGCTGTGCATGGCCGGCAGGCCCCTGGGAGGCCAGTGCCTTCGGGAGCAAAGCATGAGCCAAGGCCCTGGGGAACTGGTCAGGCCGGTTCCCAAACCCAGGCAGGCTGAGGGGCGCCCTGCCCACATCCTGCACCCTGCCCTGCAGGGCAGCACTGGCCCTACGGCACCCTGCCTCCTCCTGCAGCAGCCACCGGCATCCCAGAGCAGGCACAGCAAGATTCTTGCAAGGACCGGACACCTGCAAAGTAGAGGCACGAGGCATTTGCTTCCCCAAGGCACAATGCTCCTGGAGACCAGCCTCTGGCCATGTCAGCACCCAGGACCCACCGTGGCTGGGTGCTCCCCGGGGCGTGCAGGGTGCAGGGGCAAGACAACAGCGTGGTCACTCTGCTCTGCCCCTGGGCCAGCTCACTGCACACTGCATGAGCAGCCAGGAGAGCAGATGGTTTGGCTGGAGGGCAGGGGGGGCAGTGCCAGGGACTCGGCACAGCCTCCTCCCGGTGCCCAGGCACAATGCCCGCCTGACCCCCATCCCCGCCTGGCATGGCCCCAGTGCTGGCGGACTTTGCTCTGTGGCAGCACAGGCAGCGCGCAAACCTGCCTCGGCCCTGCCCGTGCTGCGCAGCTGCATCTCCGAAACACGTGGTGAGCACCGGCACCCCTGAATCGGCTCCGGCAGGCACTCGGGTGCCTGCCTTGGGCCCTGTCAACAGCACCCGGGGTGCAACACAGCCTCACATGGCTGACTCAAGCAGTTGGGTAGCAAGTCCTGTAATTGATGTCCTGTCTGCAGTGCAGCAGCTCAGCTGGTTTCGGGTAAACTGTGCTCGAAACTACCCCGCCCAGAAGGGTTGGGGCAGCCCGTGTGCCTGGCAGCTCTCACAAGCACATTTGTGGGGTGCACAGCCACCAGAGCCGGGGAGGGTCGGGAAGGGCTGTGCTGGGGAAAACTCTCGCCTGGGATCACCCTCTCAGCAAGGTGCTGCCCAGCTCCTGTCTGAAGCCACCTGGGTGTACGTGAAGGGACACATTGCTGCAGAGGCCACCAAAGCCACGTGGAGGGATGCATCAAGAGATGCGAGATGCTACAAGCAGCCCAGAGGCAATGGGGAGGTCCCTGGCTTGCAGGCATGCCCCGATATGTGTAGCATCTATACAGGCAGGGAACAGGAGTCTCACAGCCTCAACTCAAGCTGGACCCAGCCTAAATCCTGCTCCACCCACGAGGGTGTCCATGGGACAGCAGGGGACCGAAGGCAAGACTAGCAAGATGATGTTGATTCAACACAGCGCCCAGCTTATTGCACACCCCCAGCACAGAGCCCCGAGATGCTAAATGAAGCAAGATACCTGCAGAGCCTCATGGGAAGGCATGAATTGCAGGAACCCAGAGCTGCAGCTCTCCCCTCCTGTCAGGCCGGACTTGCACTGGGTCCAGCAACAGCCTGAAGCCCCTCTGCAAGGAGCAGCCACGCAGTGGGAGATGCCGGCTGAGGCTGATGCAGCCTCGGCCCTTGTCATCCTTCCCACGGGGAAGGAGAAGCATCCCCTGCTCCTGCCAGCTCCCACCAGCAACATGCTGTGCAGGGTGAGGATTTACAGGATAATTTTAATTACCAAGTTAAAATTACTCATTAGCTGTCACCCCCGCTTACGCAGTGCCGGGCAGGAGGTGGCAGGAGGCAGGCAGCAAGCAGGGGCTGCCCTGGCGGCGCAGGACTTGCAGCAGTTAGAGCTGCATGGCTGCTTAACCCCTGCCTGCCCCGCGCCTGGCTCTGGATCAAAAGCGCATTGAGGGCTCAGAGCAATAATCCTCCTAAGAGCTCATCTCCCCTCCAGCCAGATCCTGCCACAGGAATGCCAGGAAGAGATGGGGAGAGGCCTGTTAGCAGGGAGTGGTTTGAGGAGAGCGCCCTGAGCTGCCCAGCGCAGAAGTGGTGCTGGACGCCCGGCGTTTCCCTGTTTTCCACTGGTCCCCAGTGGGTCGGCCTGGTCAACAGCCGCCCAGGGCTCTGTAGAGATACCAGCGCTTTCCAAAGCGGAGCAGCCCTTGGAAGAGGCACTCAAATGCAGAGCATCCAGCCCTGGCAAACCACTGCAAAAGCACTGGTGCCCCTGCTGCACCCTCCGGGCTTCATGATGCATCTACCACACTCACTTCCCCAGCCTCCATAACACCGGTCCACAGAGGTGCTGCATGGCCCAGGCTGAACCATGCCACCCTGCATCCCGCACTGTGGGGACATACCCGTGCCACCCGCCTCCGGTTGCCTGCAGCAAGGGGGCAAGCAGGGGGGGCTGAGCCTTACCGGACATAGAGAGATCTCTTCTCGCTTGTCCGGAGTGAGCCGGAGCCAGAGCTCATGCTGCTGTTCATCATCTGCTCTCGCAGGTCGTGGATCTTTGACTCGAAGCGGCTGTACTCTGCAGGGAGAGAGGTGGTCAGTGCAGGCAGGAGCTGCCCCCGAGCCACCGCCCCGCACCGAGCAGAGCCCAACTGGTAAGCGCTGAGAGGCGCAGTGACAGCCTGTACGTGGGGCATCTTGACCGCGAGCCCGTCCGTCCCCGTGCACAAGGGAGGATGAAACCGAAGAGGCTGCAGCGCCCTGCGGGAGTCCCGGCAGGGCATCTGGAGCAGGCAGGGCACCAGCTGCTCCCAAACCCACCCCAAACCCCCACACAGGCAGCTCAGGCAACAGCTGCTGAGACCTCCACTGCTACTGAGCTGCAGCTCAGCGAGGGAATGGCTGAGCAGGGCTCAGCAAGCCGTTGACCTACAGAGTGGTTCAAAATGTGCAGAGAAAGAGTGCTCTTCCAGGAGACCACCACCCACCAGCTGGAGCAGTAAGACATGACTGGAGCCGTCAGGGGGTCCCCACGCACTGCTTTGCTGGTAGCAGAGCCCCTCTCCCCAGCAGGCAGGGGGAAGGCAAAGCACGGCCCCCACCCACAGAAGTGGAGCGGGGAGGAGGAATTCACCTTTCACTCCTATATCCTGGTGGCAGAGATCTGCAGGAGGGGCCGGGGGACCCTCCAGAAGCTGCTGCCACCTCCCTGCCGGCTGGCTGGTTGGCAGCAGCCACCACCCCGGCACATGCCGCTGCGCCAGCCCGACCTTCAGCCGGGTGTAAAGGTCAGGCTGGCAAGCAGAGGGTAGAAGCACCAGCCCTGCTTACCCAGCTGGGGAAGGTTTGCTGAGCAATGAGCAACTGCAGCACTGTGGCACCAGGGAAGCTGCTTGGCACCGCCACAGCCCACCCGGGCAGTTCTCACCTGGTACCCTTGATTTTGTCCCCTGGGCACACCCTGCAGTTACATCCCTGTCCCAGCAAGAGGGGACCAGACTCATCTCTGCTGTAAGGCTTGCCTAAAAAGCCTTCTCCACAACTCAGCGGTTTAGATGTGGTTTGGTATATTCTTGTGAACTGGAGCTCAGCAGCAGAAGCAAGCGCTCGCTGCAGAGCGGAGCCCCAGCACTGAGGGGGGTTTGTGCAGACTGCTGCCTGCCCTGCAGAGCTGCATCGCACAGGGGTAGCGGGAACACCACACTACTAAGAAATGCACCGCAGGCTGCATTTGAGAGCCAGCCCCTCACTGTGCAAGGGGAGAGGTGACTCTCTGGGTAGATGCACGTGGGGCTGGGGTTATGGGGTTATGCAGCTGCAGTTCAGCATTTCCTGACTCTCCAGACTGACTTGCCTGAGCATCCCCCTCCTGCACCCAGCAGCCAAAGATGCATTTTTACTTAAAGACTGGAAAAAAAAGGCGCTACACACAAAAACCACCAAGCAGCACACAGAAACTTCACATGAAGCCCCCTCCCCTGCCACGGGACATCAAGAGGTGCCACATGCCAGGCAGGGTCAGCCACTTACTGCGGAGGTCCCCAGACCCCTGCCGACCCTGGCTGCCCCATGCTGAGGGGCACCCACTGCCCCCGCCTGCCCTCCTGCTAGCAGGGGGAAATGAGGAAGCAGCCAGGCATGGGCAAGGCTCATTTTATAAGAAAACCGAATTCCGACACCAAAGCAGCACTTTTGCACTTGCCGACCAGCGCCAGGGTTTTACAGAGCTCCTGGCAGAGGGAGGTGAGCTTCATCCCGCTCCGCACCTCTTGCCCCACATGGGGTTGGACCACAGCATCTGTGGCACAGCTCATTCTGCCCCAGGATGCCCATGAGCTCTTATATCCCAGAGGAACATCTGTCAGAAGCAGGTAATAAAACCCATAAACTCTCTTCGGTATGGAAGGGCTATGTCCCCCAGAAAGCTGCTGAGATGGGCACTACAACCCCTGTCCCCAGCCAAGTCATCCAAATTCCACTGGGGGCACAGACTCTCTGCACCGAGAGGACTGCTGCTCCCCACCACACGGGCTCACATCCCTCCTGTGACACCCTTCTCTACGAGAAGCCCAGCATGGAGGATGCACCGCCCGGGATCGGGCAGGCAGCGAAGGGCAAAAGCAGGTTTAGCTGCCACTGGCATCATGGTGGGGATGTCGGAGGGCAACGTTTGGGTTGCACCGCCCTGCCAGCAACTGTCCCCCCTGCATATGACCCAAGGGCAGAGCCCTCAAACGCCCCTGCCTCAGCCGGGGCACTCCGTGGAAAGGGACTTTCCAAATTTTGCTGGAGCGGCCACACTGCTTGGAGGGGCTGGGAAAAGCCCACCAGCATGACAAGAAGTACAGTTTGCTGCATCCAGCCTGGCTTGAAGGACACAGGGGCTGCTCCGGCTTTATCCCCCAGAGAGCAAACGCAATCCTCTCCTAGGAAGGGTCTCCTAAGGATCCACCAACCTGTGCTCGCTTCTACTACAGGAGGGCGCAGGGCGGAGGAGCAGCCAGCCCCAAAAGCAAACCCGCCACCTCCCTCCCACCGCAGGGGAGGCAAGGGTACCCCAGGACCGAGCACGGGATGCTCCCAGCTGCCACCGACCCCTCTTTATCTGCACGCTGGAGCAGCCTTCGAGACAATTACTGGCAGACAACCCCCAGCAAGCAGTGCTCCTGCCTTTGCTCCCTGGCTCACGGCCACCTTGCCTCCACATCCTGGAAGATCTCTCACACAGCCAAAACTTGCCCAGGAAGCTTGCCCATGGCGCAGTGAGGAGGTGAGCCACGGCTTATCCCCACAGGACCCAGGTGCCAGACTCGTTCAGGACACGCTTATCAAGACTGAAAAATATGCAACAGGTGACCTGGCACCTCTTGCCGTGAGTGCCACCCCGGTGCTGCACCACGTGCCAGGAGGGGCAGGACGTTTGCTATTCCCACTCAGCAACTCGATAAAAACACTGCTCCACCCTCCCACCACTCTTCCCTTCCCAGGGCGCGAGTGCCCATGGAGCTGGGCGTGATCCTGCACCGCAGGGTGAGCTCAGCACCCGTAGCAGGATACGGCCCTGCACGCCCAAGCACACGCAGGTCACGGACCATTACGATCAGGCAGGGATCGCTTGCCTGCACCGAGGATCCCCAGCACCAGCACACACTTCTGTGGTGCAGCTGCAAATACACCCAGCAGGTTCAACAAGACGGCAGGTCTGCAGTGGATTTCTGGGCACCAGGAGACAACGCAAGGGGAAAAGGCACTGGTAGAGAGGGGAGCTGCATTGGAAAGCAACCCCCAAGCGTGCATAAAGCCTCGTGTGCATACCCTGCTCTCTCCATCATGCAAACATGCCTTCCCAGGGGCAGGCCAGCTCCGCCGGGCCATCAGCAGAGCCCAGGGAAGCTCAGCCACAGGCTCCAGCCCAGCCACCTGCAAAAACTACCCCCAGTTCCATCCCTCCCCTCCAGCCCACCATTTTATTGCCCTGACCCTGCACACCTCCCAGCTGCAGGGTTAAAGTACAGGCACCTCCCTGCACAGGGCACACATGCTGCAGGCCCAGGCAAGCAGAGGGGAGCACGGCCATGGGGAAAGCTTGGAGGCTTTTAAAATCTTGTCATCGCACAGCCCTGGCACTTCCCTTTCAGCAGTCAGCTCAGAGATATGCCATCACACGAGTTTTTTTGTATTTTCAGGTGAGAAATATCAAGGCTTTGTTGCAATGGAGCATGAGGAGGGGGAATTGCCAAACCCAAACACTGGTGACAGCAGCAGGCAAAGGTCAGGGGGAGAAGTGCTAAAAAGGAAGGGACCTCACAAACAGCTCAGAGGCACCACCACAGGGAGCAGCCTCCTTGTCCTTGACAGCACACAGGAGTGGTCAGAGGTGCTGTGCCAGGCGCTCAGAAGAAAGGCAGGATGGCAGCTCCTCTGTCTATCCTTCCCTGGTTTTGTCTTTGCTTCTTTCTACTCCTAGTGCCTGGCAGGACCCCGCAGGTAGGGCACCTCGTCCCCCAAGACCTGCGCAAGCAGCCTGTCTGCTCCCTTGGAGCCCCAGCGAGGTCAGATGCAGAGCACCCGTGCACTCATCCAGCACCCCACAGGCAAGCCCTACCCACACTCACATACAAGAGACGGGGCTATCCTCTGCTAGCAGGGAGGAATTTCTCAAAGCCCCTTTCCACCAGCATCTCCTCCTTTGGGCACCCTACAACCCAGCTCTCCGGCTCTCTCCACAGGGGCGATGCACATAGAAAAGGCAAACATTTGGAAGCACACGTCCCCTCGAGGGGACCCAGCCTCACCTGCACCTGGGGCTCACGCCCGGAAGACCCTTCTCCTTGCCTCTCAGGCTCTCAAGCCTCCAGAGCACTGAGGTCAACTCCCAGTTACAACAGTGTTTCACAGCAACAACGCTGCCTCCCAGGACAGCTGCAGCCCGTGTGCCCGGTGCTGCCGCCCGCACACGCCACGAACCATTGTAGACCTGGAAAGCCACTGGCTACAAAGCACTGATGTTTCAGCCTCCGTCTAAAGGGGTTTCAAAACATTTTGTCCTGTTTGACATTTAGGAACCACTCTTGGTTGGCATCTTTGCCAAATCTCAAGTGGCAAAGGGAGCCAGAAATACAAGAACATTAAGTGCTTCCAAGACAGACAGACAGAAGGAAAGAAAGGCCAAAAACAAAAAACCCCACCCCCACAGCGCACCTCTGAGTGGCACTAACGGTTCTGCGCCCCAATGGCCTCTGCCATGGGACAGAGGAACAGCAGGGACAGGGACCCACAGGGCACTGCCCAACAATGCCACCGAGGAGGCACAAGGCAAAGGGCAAGCGAGGGGCAGCACACTGGCCTCGACAGAAAGGACCAGAGCTGCTGGAGGAGAAAACCAGCAGGGCCCAGGAGAGACACCTTCATCAGGGGACGAGAATTGCTGCATCCCAGCACTGGCATGGTGCCACTCGGGACACGGTAACGGCGTGGCAGCAGCCCTGGGAGCAGCTCCCGCCCCATCACCCACCGGCGGGACACCCTCCCCAGCACTCCCCCTCCCAGCCCACAGCTGAGGCTTCAGCCCTGCCAGCCCGGGGAGGGTTTCAGCAGGCCGCTGCCAGCTCCCTTCCCGCAGCGGCCAGCCACTGGCTGCCCCACGCAGCACCCAGCCACCCCACACGGGGCCACCAGCCCTACACCTTTGCTGAGGGAATTAAAGGCCAGCGGTAACGGGAGGCAGTCACTGGGGCAGCACGGCAGGCAGGATGCTCAGAGTCGGGGACGAGCCCCCACCCAGCACCGAGGCCCCGGTTCCAGCCCCGCCGGCCCGGGGGTCGCAGGGGGTCCCCGGAGCCCACCGCGCCGGAGGGGAAGGGAGCCGCCCCCCAGGACGACGGCCGGCCGCCACACCCGTGAGCCCGCCAGAGCACCCCCTCGGTCCCGGGCCCCCCAGCAAGGCCCGCGGGCCCCTCGGAGCGGGGCCTCGCGGCAAGGCCCGCCGGCAAACAGACCCCCCCCCCCGCCCGCCACCGGAGACGACCCCTCTCCCGCAAAGGTCCCCGGCCGGCCCAGGCCCGGAGGGGGCGGCCCGGCCCGGTCGGCGCGGCCCGGCCCGTGTCACCGGGCCAGCCGCAGGGCCGGGGAGGCGCGGGCGAGGTCGGCGGAGCCCCGCTCACCTGCAGGCCGGAGGGGGGCGGCGGCGCCCCCGGCAGCAGCCCCGGCGCCGCCCGGCCCGCACACAAAGCCGCGCAGGCACCGCCGGCGGGACGCGGCCGCACCGCCCCACCCCGCAGCACCGGCCAATCGGCGCCCGCACCTCCCCCGGGCCCCGCCCCGCGCCAATCGGCGCCTCGCGGCCGCCCCCCGCCCCGGCCTCCCGGCCCGCCCGATCCGCGCGCCAGCCACCGCCCCGTCCCCGCATCTGCATGCGACGCCCCGCCCCCGGCCCGGCCCCGCCCCCCGTTCCCGCTGGCGGTACCTTCGGGCCGGTACTGCGCGACGATGGTCACCGTCTGCCCCGCCCGCTTCAGCGCCGCCGCCGCCTGCTCGTGGGTGGCGTTGCGGAGGTTCACGCCGTTCACCTGCCGGGACAGAGTGGCTCCGCTGGACCGGACCGACCGGGGCTCGCTCCGACCGGCTCTGCCCTGCGCCCCGGCCCTCGGCCCCGCTGCCCCCGCCCCTGTACCGGTACCCGCGGCGCCCACACTCTCAGTGCCTCATCCCCCAGCCCTTGTGCCCCCACTACCACCCCCAACACCGGCATCTCCAGTACGGGCATCCCCGGTACCCGCCCCCGGCCGGCCCGGGCACCGGGGGTGCGTCCGCCGGCAGGCGGGCAAAGACCCGTCCGGCCCCTGCTCCACCGCGGGGCAGATCCCGAGCAGGCTGCTGCCCCGGTTTTATGCCCCCGGAGGCCACGTCCACACCGGCACCGGGGACGGGCCCCGGCAAACCCCGGCCCGGCCGGCCGGGAAGAGGTGTGCCGTGCGAGCCCGCCGACTCACCGAGAGGATGCGGTCTCCCCTCCGCAGCTCCCCACTGAGGTCGGCAGGGCCTCCGGCCAGGATGAAGGACACAAAGATCCCCTCGCCATCTTCCCCCCCGACGATGTTGAAGCCCAGGCCGGTGGAGCCTTTGTGCAGGATGATTTTCCGGGGCTCCCTGAAAGGACGGACAGGGAGACATCAGGGTGAGGAGCAGCGAAGCTGGTGACAGGGTCAGCCGTGCCCATGCTTCCCATGCAGGGCTGGAGTCACCCCGAGTGTGACCTGGTGTGACTCAGCCTTCGGCGCTGAGGGGGCTGATAAACTGGGAGAGGTGTGGGCAGTTGCATGAGTGACATGAGACAGAGCACGGACGGAGACAGCATCCGCTGTGAAATCACACACAGAAACATCAGACTGTGAAGCAGTATCGGACGCCACGAGCCTGGCCATCGAGGACAGCATGGCCGTGCCAGGAGAGAGGGCTCAAGCCCCTCCGCACCCATGCAGCACGGCAAGTGTGCCTGCAACCCCATGCCACAGGCCCTGCGCAGCTTAGCAGAAGTCCTCAATTTTTCGATGATGACTTAATTCTTTCGCAGCTCAAACAATAGGCAGGCAAAGGCAGAAAGATGGCCTGGCATCGCAAAAGTCCTGCGTCAATTTTTGTCTGGGAAAAAACCCCAAGTCTGATGGGAACAATGGCAGCTCCCAGTTCAAGCGCTGGATTAAAATAAGGAATAAATGATGCCAGACCATTAGCAGAGGCTGGTGGTGATTGTCAGCCAACAAGACACTGAGGACCAGCAGCACATCTACTGCAGTGACCGGCTGGATCCTGGGCGCTCTGGTAGGTACCGCAAGGACCGAGGACCTGCCATTGAGCTCAGCAGCCTGATCAACCCCGCACCTTTCGGGGAGCAGAGGGAGATCTCTTGGATGCGGTAGGAGAGATGCTGGAGCCCCAGGCACAGCACTGGCTGAGGGCACTCACAGTGCACCCTAAAATGCCAGTGGACTTCTGCTAAGGGGATCCTGGGGCACCAGGGGACTGGCCCAACCGGCCCTCTGGCTGCCTGCAACAGTGGGAGAAGGCGCAGGGCTCAGGTGGCACGAGCAGAGTGGGGACCCAGGGGGATAAAGTTTGGCTGAGCAGAGAGCACAAAGCCCTGCAGCCTGGCAGCATGCTCCCAGGCCACTTGCAAGAAAACATCTTTTTCAGCTCCCTGGGCCAGGCTGGAGCATCACTGCCATCAGCTGGGTGGATGGGGGAAGGTCTTGGCGCTATCACAGATGTAGGTGGCAGGATTTACCTCCAGGGACACATGCCAGCACCCCAGGAAAAGTCTCCCACCATCCTTCCCAGTGGGGGAGTCCTGACGGTAGCTCCAGGCAACCACCTTATAAGGAGCAATAGGAGCAGGAGACGGACAGACAGAAGTGCGGGACGCCTTGCAAGAAGATCTTGGTAGGCTCCTGCTCTGCCCTGCCCAGACCCCAGGCTCAGCACAGCCTGACCCTCCCGGCTCTCCCAGCCACTCCTCTCCCTGTCCCCGCACCTCCCACCAGGCACAGCAGCATCCTGGTCCCCTACCTCTGGTCACACTGGCTCCTGTGGCCTCCTTGCTGCCTGGAAGGGTACAGGGATGGCTGTCCCCTGTAGGACAAGGACGACGAGACATTGACGGTGAACACCGAGGTATGGCAGGGCTCTGCTGGCAGTGCCGGACTGGAGGTGCGAGGGGCAGTAATGTTCTGAATGCTCCACACCACAGCTGCTCCTCGCTGCCTGTCTCTGCCTCTTGCCAGCTGTGGGGCCACTGGCTTCCACCAGTTTTTTATGGAAGTGCTGAAAGGAGCAGCCTTTGCTCTGCTAGACCCTACAGACTTAACCCCTTCCTGCCCCTGCAGGCATGGACAGCACGGTCCCAAATGGGGGGAGCACCCAAGCGAGGGCAAATTTGCAGCCCAGCTCCCTGGGCCTGCAGCTCCACACACACCATGCATCGCTGCAGCTCATTGCCTTCAAACGCAGAGGTACGGCAGAGTCGTAAATCCAGCTACGCATTTCTGATGGGGCGGAGGCTGAATCTACCTTGTGATCTCCTTGCTTTATCCTTATGGCCTTTGGATGCATTCAAGCTCTGAGCTAAGTGGGGTTCAGGACTTGGCTGGACCATAGCACAGGGCTGGGATGCACCAGGACCAGGAGGAGACGAGGGAAACACCATTGGGGTCAAAAGAGGCTCAAGCCCAAGTCCTCAGGATGCCACCAGTGCTTGGCTCAGGGGTGGTTGTATGGGGGCAAGGGGGGCTTCATCTCCCTCTGGAGCAAAGCTATGCCTGGGGCTAGAGCTCTCCCAGGGGAAGAAATAGGTCAGATTTCTGGGTCTGCAAACCCTGCCTCCGACCAACTGCTGAACTTGCTCTGCCCCTTGGGTTTTGCTGCTGCCCAAGCAGAGTGCAGGAACCATCACCCCAAGTCGGTCCGGTGGGAAGCATCCCCAGCACCCATGAGGACCAGACGGTTTGGTGCCCCAGACAGGTACATCTCAGGTCTCAGTCATGACATGCACTCTCCACTTCCATCCTCATCCCAGAAGGCAGGACATGGATCCTGCAGGAAAATCCTATGCTGGATGTTGCAGTGTTAACGCTGGGACCTCGGCACAGAGCGACTGCGAGGATCCTGTGGGGCTGTGTCAGGTCTGGATTGCAGTGGTGGAGCTCATGGGAAAACAGCTGCTCTAGTCCCCGGCCCTGGGTGCTGCAGGACACGAGGGTCACTGGAGCCACGTCCACATCTGCAGCAGCACTTGTGCCTGCGGGAGGCAAAGAGGCTTGATACTGGGTCCAGACCAGGACCGCTGCTTCTCTTGGGGAATGGCTGGCAGGAGCCTCCTGGGAGACAGCTGCTTTTTCAGGGGAGTTGCTGCCTTTCCCCACACCAGTAAGATGCATTTGGAACACACTGGTCCCAGTGCACAATCTTGGTGATGCATGAGCCAACAGACCTGTGGCGATGAAGCTGTCCTGGGGGGGGGGTCAGTGATGCACATGAGGTTTTCAGTGCTGCCCTGGGATGGATGAGGGAGGTGCTGAGCCCACTGCAGGCTGCGAATCTGGTGGGTGGCAGGGGGCTGTGGCTGGGGACAGTGGCCAAGGGGTGCCAGCCTCTCTGCAGCAGGGCCCTCTGCAAGGCAGCACCATCCTCTAGCGGCCACCGACACGTGCTGCACCAGGGCCACTGCCAAGCCACTGCTGAGCCACTGCCGAGCCATTGCTGTGCCCTTGCCACTGAGCCATGTCCAGCCTGGGCTGGGCTGCTCTCTCCGCTCTCTGGCCCGCAAATAAGGACATCAGCGCATGTAGGAAGAGACACCCTGGTGGGACCAAGGTCCCTGGCGAGAGACAGATGGTGCATTTTCCGAGCGCTGGGACTCAGTGCCTTCTGTGGTGCAATGTAATGGCAGAAAGCACTGCTCCTGCATGTGGCATCATCCCCCAGTGCCCTGACAGCACAGGAGTTGCTACACCCAGCGAAGACGCAGCACCGGGAACAGGCTGTAGAACCAGCATTGCTGGTGCAGAGACCAGGTGGGAGAGATGGGGCGTGGGCAGAGGCCAGTACTACACAGGTCACAGAGCACAGAGGCACCCAGCCGTGGATGAGCACCAAAAAGTGAGAAATTCCTGTGACTAAGGTAAGTGCAGCCATTCTCTGGGAGGACAGCAGATCTGATGCCAGATAGCATGTCAAGGTCTCCTGCTTTGGCATCCACCAGCGCCCCGCAGAACGGGACAATCCCAGCCAAGGCTACGGCATCTTCCACTGCAAATGCAACCCCAAAACGAGCCTGCGACCTCACTCCTAACTGCAGAACCAGCCCTAAGCCTAACCTGAGTGTCAGTCCTAAGAACAGAGCCTGAGCCCTACAGCCCTGGCCCTGGGGATATCAAGCCCAGAGCAGCCTCAGCATGAGGCTGTTGCAAGCAGAGGGAAAGCTGTAAGCCTGGGCAAGTGGAGCAGGACCAACCAGGTCTTGCTCTCCTGTCCTCAGTATGAGGCTTTGGAGAAGTTTTACACCATGATTAGGCTCAGATAAATGTCTCCTCTGTGCTCCTCTTTATTTCCTGGGTTCAGGAAACAAACCTGCTTGTGCAGCGTCAATGATGCTAGAAGGGAGAAGGGGGCCATGACAGGGCTGTGCGGGAGGCTGTCAGGCCCAGGGCTGGCAGCCGGTGAAATGGCACTCGAATGCAGGTGATTTGGGATGCAGAGCTCAGGGAGCGCAGGAAGAGGAGCCCTACTTGTACCCAGAGCTGTGCCCCCGCCAGCCCCTCACCTGCAGCACAGCTCTGCTTGGGGACAGTCTGCTTGCAGCCTGGCAGCCTGCGGCGCTGCCGGCACCGCATGGCACCGTAAGGGCAGGGAACACTTTGTATTCCAGGTGGTGTAAAACAAGTAAGAGAACGAAGCTGAAATGCCGACATGTAAAGCTCGGGAAGGAGTAGCAAGGGGAACAGGGAAGTGGGGGGATGCAGCGGGCCCGGGAGCAACATGGCAGGGCTGGTCTCAGGGAGTGTGAGCATCGAACTCACTGCAGGAGCCCCAAGCTTTGCACCATGCACCCACAAATGGGCTTTTGGCCAAGGCTCTGCACCGGCAGCAGGGATGAGGCCAAACAGCCAAGAAGGGAAAGAGAGGGAAGGAGAAGGAGCAGGGATTAGTAATGCTCATGCCTGGTACTCACCTGGTGAAGTCTTCATCCCCGATCATGTGCCGTGGGATCGGCGAGTACCGGGATGGCGTCACCTGGGGAGGGACTGAGTAGGCAGGCTTGCTCTCAACGTTGCCCAGGTAGCCCAGACTGGAGTTATGGCTTATGTGGTTGTCAGCCAAGGCTGAGAAGGCTGCAGGGGAAGAGAAGGGCATCAAGAGCAGAAATCCATTTGCAACACGGATGTGGAGGCCAGCCCAGTGTTGCCCGCCATCCCAGCATGCTCCGTTCCCCCTAGCCCTGTGGTGCCCGGGCTGCCACGCCAGCGGCTGGTGGCGTACGTACTGCTGGCGTAGTCGGGGGGCGCGTACATGTCGTTGAGGTGGATGTTGCCAGGCTTGGCCACTTTCAGGTACACCATGTCGGAGGTGTTCTTCAGGGCAGCCACTGCCTCCTCGTGCCGTACATCCTGCAGGTTCGTGTTATTCACCTGCCGGAGGAAAGGGGCTGGGTGACACAGCCACGGGCAGGACTGCAGGGACCGATGCAGCCCTGTGGAAGCGGAGTGGTTTCCCGCAAGGTAGGTGCCTCAGTAGCTCTGGAGACAGGGTCCCATCTCCATGGGTTTGGCCCTCCTACCTGCAGCCGGTGCTGCACCTGCCCCTCCCACAGCACCATCCCAGCGGGGACCCCAGGGAAGAGGCGCGGGGCTGCTGGTGGGAGAAGCACTGGGGTTCAGGATTGGCACCATGGCATGGTGGAGATTGCCCGGCTTTGCCTTGCGGCCAGCGCTGCTGGCATCGGACTTACCGCAAGCAGCCGGTCCCCAATCTGCAGGCGCCCATCCTTCTGGGCAGCGCCTCCCTCGATGATTTTGGTGATGTAGATGCTGTTATCCCCGGGGATGTGCTGGTTCCCGATGCCCCCTGCGATGCTGAACCCCAGTCCTGAGGGGGAGTGAGAGGGCAGGTGAGGGACGAGGGACAGATGGATGGATGGAGCACTGGGCTGGCACCACGCCCCCTCTGCCTCACTGGGCTTCCCACCCTGCCCCAAGCCCGGCAGGCAATGGACCACCCTGCTGCTGTGTGGGGACAGCCCAGCCGCTGCACACTGCACTGTGGGGCTGTTCCACACCCCGTGCCCCACTGTGTCCCACACTGCTGGGCCACCCTGCAGCATCCTGCACGGTGGCGGTGCCACTTCGCATCCCACATCCCCCGTGATGCTGTCTTGCACCCTGTGGCATCCCACACCAAGGGGTCACCCCACACCATCCCGTGGGGCAGCGGGGCACCCCGGTCCTGTGGGCAGAGTGAGGGGTTCACCTTTGGGGCCCTTCATCAGGTTGACCTCCATGATGGTCTCTGGCGGGGGCTGCCGGCGGCGCACCACGAGCCGCACCACAGGGCCTGCTTCCTTCAGGGCCTCCACAGCTTTGCTGTGCACCACCTCGGAGACGTCCACGTCATTCACCCGCAGCACGCAGTCGTTCACCCTGCGGACACAGGTTGGCCCTGAGCTCCCCCAGGGAAGCGACAGCCCATGCCCCCGTGCCACCCTCCTCTGGACACCTCTGCCACCCTCCTCCAGCCATGCAGGCCCTTGTGCGAAGGAGAGCTGCTGAAGCTGGCCAGATCCTGACCTGTGGGGTGAGAGCAGGGTCCCTCCCGAAGGGACCAGGGGGGCTGGGGACCATGGCAAGGGAGGGGGGCAGGAGCTGCCTAGAGGGTCCCTGGGGGGATCCTGGGTGACACCCTGATGGGGCTGCTCTCCCAGCCCTGTACACTCACCCCAGACGGCCATCCATGGCTGCTGCTCCCCCGGGGATGATTTTGGTGATGAAGATACCTGGGTCATCTGGAATGTGGGGGTTGTCGATTCCTCCCGCTATGCTGAAGCCGAGGCCAGAGTTACCCTGCGGGAAATCAGACACCGCGTCTTTCCTCTGTGGGCAACCACTTGCTGCCGGCCCTCCTGAAGCAGTTCCCCCCCAGCCGCGGTTGTCTGGGGTGCGGGAGCCCTTACAGCATCTGTCGTGCCCCAGGGTGTCCGGCTCAGGGGGCAGAGGGCTGTGCAGCTGGAGGGGAGGCCGGTGCTCATCAGCCGAGGCACTCAGCGCAGCAGCACGGAGCACCAGATGGAGTGAGAGAGGGGGAGCCGCCAAGGACCTCCCTCACTGTCGCATCTCTGCTGAGAGACTCAGAGGCAAGAGGCAAGCTGGGGGAAGAGGGGGTGGTCCTTGGCAGAGAAAACCTCCCCTTGCTGGCTGCTCCCCAGGAGGAGACACCGATGCTGCAGCCCGCATGGAGCAGTGGGGCTTGTGCCAATCACCAGCATCCCACCCACCCCTGCCTCCCTGCACCCTGGGATGCAGCCACGGCACGAAGCCAATCCGGGGACCAGCAGTGCTGATGCCAAAATTTGCAGGATTGGGTGGAAGGGGCTGTCAGGATGGAGCGGGGTCTCCAGTTCTGCCTCCTCTCCCTCCCGGACATGCTTGGAGCATCTCTTTGAGCTTTGTCCTGCTGAAGTCTGCTCAGGGGGAATGCAGGGGCCGTGCCACATCTCCAGCTCCATCCCGGCAGCATCCCGGGATGAGTGGCTGTGGCCATGCGCCGCCTCTCCCGCTTACAGGGTCCCTATTAGTGACACACTCACAGGCGCTGCTTCCAGCTCTGTGCTTGATGCAAGTGGACAATTCCTGCTTTTTCTGCTCTGCCTTGAAAATCAGATGGCTCCTTGCCTTGTTTTCTCATGCGGAAGAGCTGAAACTTAGTCACATCCTATTGTGCCCGCCTCTCTCGTACAGAATGGGCTCAGGCCAAGCACTCTCCCGGCTGCCCATGGCCCCAGTGCTCGGTGCTAGGTGATGGGGAGCTCTGCCCTTCTGGGGGACTTGTGGCCAGGAGGGCCACACCACAGCTCAGGCTCCCAGGGATCATCTAGCACCAGCAGCCGGCTGGGGCTCACGCTTCTCCCCAGCAATTTGGGCTCAGCATCAGCTCTTGCAGCGACGCAGTGATCTCCGCTCTGACTTTATGCCACTCATGACACAGCACGTGGCATCTCCAGGAGCCGCCAATGCCTCTCACTACGCAATGCTCCCAGATGCTCTCCTGCTGGCTGGGATTTGGCTGGCACGTGATGAGGAGGCACTCAACGGTGAAAGGTCTGAGGCTGCTCTCCTTCCTCTAAGCTGGGTTCTGGTTACCCTGTGCCGAGCTCAAAAAAGCTGCTTACTGTCACTGGAGATCCAGCCTGGCCCCAGAAAGGCAGGTGAGACTGTGCAAAATGGTCTCCACCCACTTTGTTGTGCCTGTCTATGGAAAGGTGTGCTCTGATGCTAGCTACAAAACCTGGAAATGGTCCGGGAGGTGTTTATTTTTATTTTGATAAACCTTGAAATGGAGTTCAAGGGATTTCTTAGCTGGCATCGGGGTTGATGTAGACATGGGGGCAGTTCTTGCTGTGGACACATGTATGGTGGGTAAACCCAAAGCCACATCCCTCTGCGGATGGCATTTCCTCAGTTACTGCCCCCAGAATGCTGCTGCATTTGCCCTTGTCTTTACAACAAGGAGAAGGATTAATAACAGTGAACAGACCAGCAATTTTGGGGTACACTGAGGTCATCTCTGGGAGCCAAACACTGCAGCAAGGGGACAGCCTCACCCGCAGGCACCAGGCGGCTGCTTCTGCAGTAAGATGGGGCTATTGGATCCCACTGGGGACCAGATGAAGGGGAAAGACCTGGGTATGGTCCATGCTGGCCCTGGCTGCTAAGCACTGAAATTCCCTCATCGCTTCTCGCTGCTGGAGAGGGAATCACTGCCTGGGGCTTTGAAACGGGGGCAACAATGAGTGCTGCCTCTCTGTGCGACCCTGCCAGCTCCCCCCTTGCTCCTGCTGTGGGCTGAGGACAGAGGATTCTCTGAAGAATCCCTGAAAACAAGGCTTTTGCCTCTAAATTGGGCCCAAAGCGAGAAGCGCTCAGCCCAAAAAGGAAGCATCCCCTGGGCGGTTTCGTCAGGCACACCAGGGAAGCGGTGGGTGAGGCGGCAGCCCCAGATAACCTTCCGTCCACCCACCTCTGTGATGCAGAGCCAAGGGGAGGAGGGAGATGACTAAAGGCGGGGAGGAACAGAATAACGAACGATGCGTCTTCCCCTGCGACGCCAGCCACACGGCAAGGCCGAGCCACCCGGCCCGGCAGCGAGGAGGAGGCAAGGTGTGCTGTGGACCGCCGCGGGCAGCCTCCCACCCCGGCCATCCCCAGTTGGCAGGGCTGTGCCCACCTCTTGGGGCAAACCCCGGGCCAGCTTTTCCCGCTCCCTCTCCATCCCTCCATCCCTGCCACTCCCTGTGTGCCAAGGGAAAGCCCTCCCTGCCCTGCGCGGTGCTGGTTCGCCCCCTGATTACCCCCATCCGTAGCGGGGGGAGCTAATTTTAGCCACGGATGGTGTGGTGCACACCATCAGCTCTGTGTTGCCAACAGACAAGAAAAGGCTCAAGCAGAAACTGCCCCCGTTGCGGTCTGGTTTACTAGAAAACCCATCCTTGCCGCTTAGCGTCCCTGGGCTGTGTACCCCGTAGCAATGGGGAGGCCGGTGGCAGGGAGGCATCTGTCACCCGTGCCTGGCTGTGGGGTGCGCCTGCCCGCACACCTGCACCAGCAGAGCTCCGTGCACCTCCATTTTCCAGCAAAGGCGGTGACAAAGAGCCTCCCCGCCCCAGCTCCGTGCTGGCGCGTTTGTGGGGGCGAGGGTGTGAACAAGGGAGGCGAGGGAGAAGCCCTCCTCCCTCCCTTCTGGAGGGGTTTGCGGGGAGGGGGAAGCAGCAAGCCCACCTCTCCCTGGGCCACGGGGGCCATGCGGGGAAGGCAAGCGTGACACCCCTAAAAGCCTCCGGAGAGAGCGGGGAGCGGAGACTGACCTCTTCCCCTCAGCTGGTGCGGGGATGCGGGGGGTGCTGGCTGCACCGGTGGGAGGGCGAGGGGGAAGAGGCAGCAAAGGCGGCTGGCGAGCGAGCGAAGAGCACTTACCCTTTCCAAGACAATCTCCTCGTATTTGAACATCCCATCGCTGCCGTTCACCTGGGGAGAGGGAGACAGCACGTTATGGCACTGTGCCAGTCCCAGGGGGATTTGCTCTGCCCCTCTGAGAGCTGAATATCAAGAATCCAACCTAAAAGCTGTGCCATCACCGCTGAAAAAACCTTAAATGCAATTGCTCAAGCCTGCCCTGAAATTAAACTGTGCGCTGCTTTTCTTTCTGGGCATGAGCCAAAGCCTACTGACTTTAATGCAGTTCAGTGCAAAGCCTTTATTCTCCCAGCTCATTTCTCCAGCCATGAAAAGGAACACAACTGAAGGCACAAAAAGAAATAACGCCTTTCTTACGCAGCATGTAATTAACCTCGGGAATTCACTGCCACAGGAAGGAAAGAAAGGGGGTCGGTCCATTTAAAGGAAAAAAAAAAGTCTGTACATAATAACATAAAAAACACCTTTAGCAGCTTATATCTTTTAAATCTTTTAGTAGCATGACTGTGTTAACGGGGAATTCAGAATAATTTATTCTACTGAATGAGCTGGGTGCAAATAAAACAAGGTGCAGTTGTGGGGCACAGTAAAAGGGGAAAACATTGTGATGCCCTTATATAAAAAATGGTGTAGCCTGTCTCAATGCGGTACACCATTCTGATCCCCACGCTTAATAATCTCCCATACCCAGAGTGTCTAAGCAGGATTCTGGGAAACATAATGGCTTGAAACAAAAGGGATGCAACTGTAGGTTCTAAAGTAAGAAATGGTAAATGTACAGGTTAAAAACTTCCATTTTCCCCATAAGCAATAATGCACAGGAAAATAAGGCAGCAGTTTCACTTCAGGTCATCACGATCAGGCCATAAACAGCTGTCGAGGTCTAAAATTTAGCAAGATTTGCAAAGCAATTGGCTATTGGAACATCCAGAGCCGTTACACACAATAGAAACAGTTTGGGGGGGGACTGGACTCAACCTCACAATCTGAGTCACTCTGGGAAACAAGGGACGGGACGCAGGCAGGTCTGCACGGCACGGCAGAGGCAGCGGGACCCAGGGCTCGGCAGGCAAACGCCTCTCCCCTCATGCAGCCCTGCCTCTGCCTGCGGCCTCTGGACAATGTCCAGCGTTCCTCATGTGGATTTTACATCTGCCATTAACTGATGGCTTGTAGATCATACGGAGCCACTTTCTGTACATGCTCTGTATCCCAAACCGGAGCTGCTGTGGCTTTGTTTGGACACAGGTCCCCATACCCGGTGCCAGCATACCAGTTGTGTCCTGCTTGCCCAGCTTCCTGATACCTGCCCCCACGGAGGCACAACCCAGCCATCCTCCAAAACCCCACGGTGCTGGGTCGTTAGATGGAGGTGACAGCAAACATCATTTATGCTAAAGCCATCATCTGACACCACGGAAGAAAACTCAGCAAGGTGGCTGTGAGACCCTATTTATAGGTAGGAAGAGGAAATAGTTTTTCTAGGTGGGAATAATCAGGTGTCCTGGTGGGAGAGCAGTTCTACATGCCAGGATCTGGGATGGGGCTGTGCCACCTGTGACACACGCACCCTCATCAGTTGCCTGGTTCAGCCCTGGTGAGGCCAAAGCAATCCCGCACCCTGTTGTGGGTACCGTGCTTCAAGTAGGATGAGGTTGGGGAGAGTCTGGAGCGGAGAGATGGGATGGGGGCTCCAGGGAACACAGGCTGAGAGGGTTGTCTCTCCTTGCATGTGCTCCGTGCCTGGTGCCTCTCAGCCACGGGAAGATTTCAGGGCACAGTTCAGGGCCAGGACACCCAGATGCTCCAATATTAGGATGTTCTGATCCTCCCAGCACATTGGGAAAGGCTTTGGTCAGCTCTTGAACAGGACCCCTCTGCAGAAAAGCATGGGGCATGGCAGGATTAACCCACAGCAGCATCCCCGACAGCCTCGGAGCGACAGGGACGTGTGGCTGGTGCCACGTCCTGCCACAGCACCACCCTGGGCCATGCTCCCACAGACAGGGGGGCATCACTTCCCTCGCCACAGGCTCCCCCTCTGCATGGGTTGCCTTTCCCTCCTCGCATCCTACCATACTGACTAATCCTGAGTGGAGCTGACTCGCTGGCCCGCGCCGCCCTCACAGTCTCCCTCACCGCAGCCTCCAGGCTCATCTCATCTCTGCAGTTGGTAGCCCGGCGCGTGGGGCATGGCATTGCCTCTCCCCAGCTTTCCAGCAATTCGGATTCCTGGCACCCTTCAATGCTACACACATTGTCCTCTCTGCTTTGGCATTCAACACAGTTGCCACACAGCCAGCCATATGCACACCCACGGCCGCAGAGGAAGAGTACGTACATACCTACAGGATGGGGATGTGCAGAAAACTTTGACAATCTGTGAGCCGCGGAGAGAGCCAGCAGCGCAAGCCCCGCCAAGCAAGCGGCGGCTGATGGCAAGTGCCTGAGGCACAGAGACACCCTGGCACGTAACCCCATCAGGCACCCCACTGCCAGGCAGGCGAGTTTGGGATATCCCCGCTCCCCAAATCTCGGGGCTGCCAATGCTGAGTGGTGTTTTGCATTGCTCCCTGAAAGCGAGCGGTGTCGGTGCTTGCCCAGCATGGCACGTGCTGGGAGCAGCCTACTCTGGCCAGGCATGCCGTGGTCAGCCAGGCCTGACCATGAAGTTTTAGCTCTGATTGTATTTCCAAAATCCATGCAACAGAACGCCAGTTAATTGCATAAGGAAGCCAAATGGAGAACTTAATATATACCACGTAACCAAGGGAACGAACCAACAAAGCAAACGTTCCAGCATCAGAAAATTGAATACCAGTCTCTCACTGACGGCAAAACCTTCCCGCGGCACCCACTGGAGCCACCATGACCTGGCTCTGCGGCAGGCTGTTCCCCCTCTCCTTCGCCGGTGCCCTGTACTCCTCCCCAGCTCCTCTCTGGGGCCTTCTCGGCGCTACTGGCAGGGAGATGCCTGGCTCCATTGCCCCCGGACAGGGAGAGCACACACACACACACACACACACACACACACAAACACGCACACACGCACCCACCCACCCCCCACCCGCTCCCATCTGACATCTGACTGACGGGGTGGGGGGTGGGTGGGGGGTGTCAGGAGCTAATTATCTGTTCCCAGTGTATCCTGATCTGATTTCTCCTGGAAAAGAGTAAGGGTATTTTTTTCCAAGCCCTTCCCACACAGCAAGCCCACCTGAGGGCTCAGAAAGAGGCCCCATTTGCTGGCCTTCGCTTCCCTTTCATGTTTTGAGCAGCAGGGAAATAGTTAGCGATGATGACATTTAAATCATCAACAGAAGGCTGCAGAGTTAACACTCATCAGATAAACAGAAGAGCACACACCTTCCAGAGCTACTGCAAGCTGTCTGCAGGCTCCGCCGGCCAACACCGCACCAGCGCACGTGGAATGCACTTCGCAATTTGCTAGAGAGTCAGGGGTTTTTTTTAAATTTTTTAAATTTTTTTTAAAGAAAAAAAGGAGGCCAAATTTAGAAAACTAGGATGGGGTTCCTCAAACCCAACCCAAATAGCCCACCAGGCTGCAAGAAGGAAATAACCTACAGGAAGGATAACACTGCCTGCAGCCACTTTCAGAGCAGGATCTAGCCTATATCTTGTGGTTAGGACGTGATGGGGACAGGCACCGGGACCTGGTGGTGGAGCAGCTGTGTACCCACGTAATGACGAGAGTCTGAAGGCTGGAGGGTCAGCCCTCGGCGGTGCCAGCCCGACCCAGGGGTGGAGGGCACCTGGCGATGCCCCACGCCTGCCCCAGCAAGGGGAAAGGAGAGCAGCCCCGTGCCAGGGCAGCAGGTGCAATGGGCACCTCCCCGCTGGCACGGGCACCGGCAGCGCTGGCGAGGGAGAGCTCTCCCTTGCCTGCACATGGCAGGGGGCCCAGAGAAAATAGGTCAAGAGCTCCCTCCCTTCACCTCCCCGCATCCACGCGTCCTGCTGCAGCACCGAGACCTACTGACTCGCTTCCAGCTAACCCCTGGCCTCAACCCCCTCGCGTGCGTTGCCCACAGTGTTGGCCTTGCGCACAGAGTAAATAAACATCGTCTTTCTGGTCAGCCTTTTGCCAGAGGGCCACGGGGACGCGCCTGCTGAGCTGGGGCAGAGGGAAGGTGTTTGGAGCCTGACAGCTGCAGTACACATTAGAACGGCTCCTCAGCCATGCTCTCTGTGGGAACTGGCAGCAGGATGTGCCACTGCCAGCGCTTGGGACCAAAGCGTGAAGGTGGCAGTTTAGTTTTGATTTTTTCTGTTTTTTCAGGCTTACAAGCAAGTTTTGCCCTGCTCAAAGGCACCACTGCAGCAACTGTGGCTGGGGACCCTAGCAGCAGAGTCAGCGCTGCACAAGGAGATTGCCTCTGTGCTCACCACTGGCAGAGCCCGGGGCTCCCATGGTGCTCACTGGCTGGGATCAGGCCTGGGAAGCACTTGGCTTCCTTAGACCTGGCTTTTAGAGATCGAAGAGGCCGTGGCACCTCGCTGCTGGGCAGTGGGGCACCAAAGGAGGGCTCCAAGGACCCAGGCTATGAAACCTCCAACTCCTCAAGGGCTTTGGACCGACCTTCCCTGCTCACTTTGAGACTACCTGGCAGCAGTTGCTATGCACCCTGGGCAGCAAGAAGGTGTTTCAGCTTCAGAGAGGCAGCTCTGAAACACAGAGACCACGTCCACCATGGGAACTGGGCTTCCGATGCTCCGTCTCCCCACTATGGACCTGCTGGGCAAAATACACCAAGGGGTGAAACTGTGAGCAACGACCCGGAGCTGGCACAGGTGATCCCACCTGGCATGCATCCTTACCCTTCAAGGGATGCTTTTAATACAGCAGGAATTTTATAAGGATTTATATGGGTTTTTACATCCTGCGGGTGCTGGGCTCTGCACAAGCCGCAGGCAGCAGAGCTGAGCCCCGGCCCTGGTGGTGAGTGGGACCTGGTGCTGCAGCTCGTACCTTACAGTGCTGTTGGTGCCACATGCTCTTGGGGATGGAGGTGGGTGGACAGAGAGATTGAAATGTGGAGCAGACTTCTTGATAAACAGCCGGGGCCAAATTCAGCCCAGCAGCTAGTCCAATGCAATCAATGGAGCTAGAACAGGAAGGAACTAGACTACATCCATCTGTTTATCATTAAGGAAAGCACTGAATAGTTAAGTAATTAAAGACTGGAAGATGTGACTTTAACCCTTCCAAATACATACTGTACCAACAGGCTTCAGCTTTTGGGTTTGTAAAAAACATGCTTCCAGATTTGCCATTTTTGTGTACTCTTCTGCAGCAAGCCCCTGGTGTGGCTTCTTTGCTGACCTGGGAAACTGCTGAATGGGAGTTTTCGAGGTATTTTTCCTGGAGCCTGAGGAGCCCGGCACCCCAGAGATGGAAAGGATGGAGCGGGGCTTGTTTCTGTGCTGGTATGACATGAAGTAGAAGGTAAGAGGGTTTCCAGGCTGGAGGTTGAGAGGAATCAAAGTGAGGTGTCTCCTCTGCTCCTCTGGGCACCCCGCAGGCGGCACATGCCTGGGAACAGGGTTGGTGGTCCCCGCTCTGCCCAGCGGATGACAGCCACAACCTGCCCCTTCCTTTTGACCACCACAGGGCAGTTCCGCCTGCCACCCCCCGCCCCTGGCATGTGCTGCTGGGGTTGGATGGATGGGGTAGGTGACTGCCATCCCCAGGGTGATGCTGGTGCCTGCCAGGGGTGCAGAGCAGCCCCTGAAACCCAGCCAAGCCCACCCCAGAGGCTGCAGGAAAGGAGCTCCCATTCAGCATGGCAAGAAGGAGCTGCGGCCAAGGTGTGGGGAGAAGGGGCGGGCAGGGATATGGAGCTAAGGAGGTGAGGGGGAGTGGGCGGGAGGGACATGGAGTTAATGAGACGGAGTGGGGGAGGCAGCCACGAGGGCAGGAAAGTGCAGTGCACTGTAGTGGCAGGAGGTGGCTGCTGGCCTCTATGGGCGGGGTCCCTGCTGCTGGCTTCTGCAGGGCTCAAGAGCCTGCCTGGGATGACAGAGCCTGTCCTTGGCCTTCCGGCTCACCTCTCACTGCCCTTGGGCACACAGGCAAGGAGGAAGGACAGGCACGGCTGGAGCCTGACGAAGGATGTGGTGCTGGCGGCTGCAATGGCAAGCAGGCAATGTTCCTCCAAGGGAGGGAGGGTGCAAAACAGATGTAAAAGCAGACTTTCCATCCAGGAATACCTCCCTGCCCTGCCCACAGCACACCCCTCACTCACCCCAGTCCAACCTTGCAATGTGTCCTTCCCCTCCAGGAGACATCGACCTTTTTCCAGTTTCCCTGTAGAACAGCACCAGCCAGGTGAGTGCAGAGAGCAGGCGGCAACATGGCACCACCCTGCAGCCAGGGCGCCCAGCACGCTGCGAGAAGCCTCCAACCCCACAAACACCCTGCCATGCCATGCGTTTGGAGAAGGAAAACTTTGGCAACTGCAACTCTGGGACTGCAACTCTCTTCTCCACGGTCGTATAAGGCTGCTGGGCCCAGGACCACCGCTGTGAGAGAGGCACCATCACCTTCCTCCCCATTGCCAGGTGGCTTCAGTTCAGCACCCGAGGCATAATTAAACCATACAGCCAGGCTTGCAGAGGTCTCAGCTGGGCTCCCCTTCCTTTTTGTAGCCCTGCCAACCAGCCTAGCACAGCTCTGATGCACACTGACCCCACCACAGGCTGTGGGCCGAGATCTGCAGTTTTTTACAAGGAAGGTTCAACCACCAGAAGTCACCTGTAGCCCACCACCACGACTCCAAAGACAAACCAACCCCAGCTCTGAGTCCTGGTGCCACTTCATTAATGTGGAAGGCAGCTGAAATTTGCTGCATCAGAAGAAAACCAGGTGCAAAGCACCCAGCCTTGGCAAGCTGTCAACTTGAGCTCCCTTGGGGGAAAAAAAGGGGAGCACCCCAAGAGCACGGAGCCAGTGCTGCTGAAATCCATGCTGGCCACCCTGCTCCCTCCATCCCCCTAGCCGGAATGATTCACAAATGTTCTGGGAAGGGATGCAGCAGCGTGCAAACCCTCTCTGCAACAAACTGAGGAGGATTATCTTTATACTATGCCAAGAGTGCCAAACACACTGTGGCTGCACTCACAGTCATCAAGCACTGCTCAGCTGCTGGCAGCCTTCACTGGGGCAGAAGCAGCATCTGATGGGTCCTGCTGCCCTGAGAACCAGTGGGTGCGATGCCAGCGAGCGCCCAGAGAGCCCTGCCTCTCTCCTGAGGGGCCAGGGCAGCTCAAGGGGGCTGAGGCAGTGCACGAAGGTAAGCGATGGCCCATCAGAGCCTTGCAGCCACCCTGCATGGGAGGCTGAGGAAATGGCTGTGTGGGTAACCTGAACACAGCCAGCCCAGCTCCCCCTGCTCCTCTGATGCCTGCTTACCCCACAGCGTGCCCCTCTGAGTGCCTCCTGCCTCGTACCCTCCCTGTGCTGGAGTCTCCAGTATCACGTGTTGCTAGCCTTCGCTCTGCTCAGAGTCACCCAGCCCCAGCACGGTTTGGGGGTGGGATGTGCTGTGGGGACATGGCGCAGGTACCAGGCTCCTCTCCCAACTCGCCAGGGCCTCCTTGGGCTGGAGGAGCCTTTCCTGCACTACCGAGCAGGGAAAATGCACCACTTGTTCAAAGGAAGCAAAACAAAACCAGGAGACTTACAGAGAGCCCTTGTTCCAGCGAGTCTGTGTTCACGATAATGGGAACAGGGTTGGCCTGTGGGGAGACAAAAGCGGGATGTCACCGAGCTGAGCGATGAACCCAGCCCTTCACGGTGCACTGCCTCTCCCCTGGCCGTGCCACCAGAGGCAGAAGAGAGCAATTCAGGAAGGGCTCTGCTCTTGTGCCTCCTCCAGGTGTCCAACAGCCCCGGGGCAGGTATAGGGCCACAGCATGGCTCTGGGCATTGGTCCCCTCCCCAGGCCTGGTGTGTCCCCAACACCCCATGGCCTCGGCTGCTGGGAGGGAGATAGGAAAGACTTGAAACTCTCCCAGCCTCAGGCCAGAATCCCACCAGCACTAAAATTTACTTGAAATCCACATTTCTGAGGGATTAGGAAATAGGAGGAGTAGGGAAAGAAGTCCTTCTGAGGGAGGGATATATTGCCAGCAGACCAGCCCTGAGGCCTTCATGCACCTTCCAGCAGCTGCTGCTGCCCCTCCTAAGCATGGGGCCACCATGCCCTGGGAGAGGTGGCGGAGTTTGGTCTCTCATCCTCGTTACCCCTGGGGTAAACCCTCTGCTCGGCTGCCTCGGCTCATCCCCTCTCCCCACATGCATTCCCCCTCTTGCAGGGCTCCCCATAAACCTCTCTCCGGGTGCCCCTCCTCCTGGGCTGCCCTTTGCCCATTAGCAGCACATCGTAGGAGGGACACACGGGCAGAGGGCAAGCGCAGGCAGGAGAAGGCAGGGACGAGGCCCTAAAGGGAGGGAGGGTGTCCCGGGAGAAGGGCACGGGGGAAGCTGCACCGCCGGCGGCTGGAGGGACGGGAGCGGACGGGGCCCCCAACGCTGCCCGCGGGGTCCCGTCGCGCCGGAGCTGTCCAGCGCCGCAACCTCCTGAAGGCGCCGTGCCCCGCGGAGCCCGCAGCGCAGCCCCTTTCCCCGGGAGCAACCCCTGCCGGCGCGGCTGCTGGGGCAGGAGAGCTGGGGAAGGCATCTGCCTCCGAGCGTGAGCGTGAGGGAGAAGCGGCAAAAAGTGAGAAATTTAAGCTTAATTACAAGGCCAACATTCCTCGCCGGCATGCAACAGCAAGTGGTGCAAACTTGGGGGTGAGCTGGGATTCACATCATCATTCCAAGGCTTGTGTGGAGAACAACAGCCAGAGAAAGATGGAGAAACGCTAACAGACATGAGCTACAAGGGGAGGGGAAACCTCTTGCCTTAGGGCATCAGAGTCAGGAGCAAGCAAGTCAAGGTGTAGGCTAGTGCAGCAATTAACAGGAACCACTGTCTGTCCAGTAACATGGGTGGTTGGATTGCACAGCCCAATGGCCTCTCCGAGTCCGTGGTATTTTCCAGGAGCAGGCTACCTCCTCATTGCCCTCTTCCGGGTTTATACAACTTCAACAGAGACCAACCTCCTCACGTAACCCAGCATGGCAGTCCCCACAGTCTCCTGTTTTAGCTGATTGTAGTTCTGGACTTTTCACTCTCCTCATTTCATAGGTGAGAGAGTTAGGGGTCAACCGGATTGCGGTTTAAATCTTGCCCTGAAAGGTTCTGCTCTCATATGGACAGGGCAGGAGGCAGTTAATTTGATTTATTCAGATGCTTTCTGATCTTTGCTGCAGCTGTAACTATTGGTTACAAAACCATAGTTTTTATGGCAATTAATTCTCTAGCTCAGGCAAATATGACCACTACCAAGCACTCCTGCCAAACCCCTCCCACACACATAAGAGAATTGCAATTTTCAGGTCCAATGTCCTGGGATCTCCATGGCCCAGAAGCAATGTTAAACTGGGAATATCCCCTCTCTGGCAGTACACAGTCCTTGTATTTAATCCAGATAATTTGTAAGATAGCATATATTAAACTTGGCACTGGCTTTTATTAGTCCCCAATGCAATTCTAGGAAGGGATTCCACATTTCAAGGCAAAAAAGAAGCACTTCTACTGCCAGCAATTAACAAACGATGGATGTTTGAACCTTGATGTGTCAGAGGCTGGCTCTTATTAGATGAGTTTCCAGGAAGGATGCAGAAGAGGCAGCCTAAGTGAATGTAGCCCGTCACGTGCCCCATGATTTATGACATGAATTCAACTCCACAAATGATGCTTTGGATGCCTCCCAGGGAGAAGCGCTCTATATGATAAGGTTATAGAGGCTTTTGCAGGTCCAGCCTGAACCCTCCACTGAGCCCCACTGCAGTCTCTTTGTTGAATTGCTAATAGCCCACAAATCACACATCACATTGCCTCGCTCACACAGTGGCAAGCCCTAAGGACATATTTTGTCTAGCCTGCTCACTGCACACCGAGCATCCTTTGCAGCCATTCCACACTAGTGATTTTTACATCTCAAAATACAGCTAGGAGCAAAATTTCCCACTCAGGCTCCAGATGGGACCCAGGAGATGCCGAATGTGAGTGGCTGCTTAAAACAAAGTCACACATGGTCAGGAGACATTCAGATGAGGAAATCCCCGCTTGCCTCCTATGGCCAGCTATTCCAGCTACTACAAGAAAGGTGTTTGGACATTAGCTCTGACTTCCACTTGCAAATATTCCAACATTTGCACCTTGCCTGTTCTACTGCAGAGTCAGACCAGACCTAAGACTCAGAAATAAGCAAGAGAGCCTGAAAATTCAAAGCCTCTGCCTCCCTCCATCAGGCAGGCACGTGTACTGAGCCCTCTGCTAGCCAGGGGAGGAGGGAGAACATCATCATTTTTTGCTGGGCAGCAGGAATGTGCTGGTGAATTAACCATGCCCTCAATTCTATAGGGAACGGTAAGTAATTTATGCCCTGAGGAGCAGGGAGTTGCTGCGTGCAGGGAGGAGAGGGAACGGGGCTCTGTATTCAGGTCATATTCAATGGGGGCTGTCAGATCTCTTCCGTCTAAACCACTTCATCACACTATTATTATTTACTAAGTCCTGTTTGTGCCTGGGGGGTTTACAAATGGAAAGAGAAGAGGTCCAAGCCCTACGGTGCTCACCCCACAGCAGCAGGACTATCAGAGCCCAGTGGAGCTAGAAGCGCCCCAAACTCCTTCCATCAGGCAGAGGTGCAGGGGGCTGCACAAATCCTTGGGCTCAGGGGCTGGAGGCTGCGGGGAGGGTAGGACTCAAGGAGGACCTTGGGGGTGAGGGAGTCACCGCACAGATGTAGAGAGATTGATCTAGGTGCAAAGCCAGCGAGGCAGAGAACAGCTGTTGGGAAAATCTGGGCAGCAACAGGAGTCAAAGGGAATAGCGGTGAAGGGGGACGAGGTTTGAAGGTCAGGATTCAAGAGCTCTCTGGTCTCACGGGGGCTGAGAGAAGCAGGACGTTTCATTCCCCTGTGTCGAGGCACCAGCACTCAAGCACTACACAATGGTCCCAGTGGCAGCCACAGCCCCAGTGCTAACGGAGGGAGCAGCAACCTGCCCTGTGCAGCCCCCAGTGAGGGGCTGGCTCCCTGCAGAGGCCCCGGGAGAGCCCAGAGCCCATCTGGGGGCAGCTGCCTCCATGGCTAAAGCCAGGAGGAGGCTGTGGGTCTGCATGCAGGGCAGGAGGGATGTCTCCTCCCGACAGCTCGCAGCTCCCCTGGGCTGGGGCGATTCCACTGCAGCATGTGTAGGGAGCAGCAAGACAGCCACCAGCGCTTGGACCCACCTCAGGCGCAGGATGCTGCTTTTCAGAAACACCTTTAGGTATCACCTCTGGGCAGTCACCTGAGAGGGATCACTGCTGTTTGGGCTGTATTTCCAATGACGACTGGCCTCAGCAGTCCAGGGGCACTAACAGAGTCACCTGGGGGCACCCAAGCCCCAAACGCCTATAGGTATCACCCTTCACCTGTTTCTGTTGCTGTCATCTGCTGGGGCAAAGGTAGGAATTGCAAAATATGATGATTTTCCTAAACTTCCAACCAAAAGAAAAGCTGCAATTAAATGCAAATGGAGGACATTCATTAGCTTGCTTCAGAGGGCCGAGCCTTGCCCTGTGGCATTTCCCCAAGGACTGCTCTCAGGGCTGGCACATGGGAGCCGGCGGGAAACTCTGAACTGAAAGTTCAAGATACTCTCTCTAGAGCTGAAATCCTGAAGCTTTGCAACAGCTTCACATCCTCCACAGAGCCGGCATGGGAGCCAGCCCACAGAGGTCAGGAACTATGTACCTCCTCCAGACGAAATAAACGTGGTGCAGACGTCCCACGCCAACAGCAACTGGATTGTACCCACATTTTACCCATTTCCACCTTAACCAGCAACAGGACTCAAACAGGAGCCTCCAGAGCTGACAAATACCAAGCCTAACGAACAAAGCTTGTCTCCGCAGGAGGCCAGTGTGCCCCATGTGTCACACACTGAGGGATGCACAGGACAGGGTGACAATTTGTGATGCTGGGCTAGTACATGAGAAGCAAAGTACTAACTTAACTCCCTTTATTTCTGCAACTTCCCTGGATTGGATCAGAGTGAAAAGTCAATCTGCCTTTTAATATCCTTTGCTTCATACCCTCTGAGGTATAATAGTAAGACTCAAAAGGAAATGGCTCTGGAGATAGGCGAAATTCAGTCTTTACATCCTTTTAAAAGCTCTCAGGGGCAGAGGCCAAGTGGGGAAATGCCCAACAGATGCATCTAAACAGGGTGAACACACTGGGCTGCTTGTAGCCCGCTCCATCTGCTTTGATTTTCTTTTTTTTTTAAAGGGTGTTAAACCATGGAGAAAACTGTGTATTTACAGCTACGAAAGCAGCTGCTCTGTGGCAGGACCCAACAGTGCCGGGTGCTGGCTATGAACACACAGGTACCGGCTTGGGGATGCCAAGGAGCGGTGCGATGCTGCCGTGGCAGCGGGGTCGGCTGTGGGATGCCTGGGCACCAACAGGCTCCTGCTGCTGGGGGGAGCGGGTTCACACCGAGTTAATGAATTTAATTTCACAGGAGCGAGCCCAGGTCCTGCCGGCGCAGCACACAAGGCGAGCCCATGCTCACCGCCACTCACCCTGATAAGCACAGACACGTTCATCTGCTTCGTGCCAGACTTCCCTGCCCTTCGCACAGACGCTGTGTTTTCCCCAACGCTGGGGCTGCCTCCTGCACCAACCCAGAGCCCAACACGTAGCTGCCAAAAACATCACCTCCCAAAGCACCTGAGATGACACAGCTCCTCCACAGCAACCTGTGGGCACTTCTGAGGTTGAGGCAGGACAGAAACCTACTCCTGAGGCTCCCAGTGCCTGAGGCGAGGGAGGGGACAAGCCTTGGCTCTGGCCCTGCCAGAGGGCAGGTGCATGGAGCAGAGTGGTGCTGGCACTGTCCCTCCAGGCTGCTCCAAGCCCTCCCCCGGATGCCTGCACACCTACAGACACCCTCAGCTTTCACCTGGCTGTGCCCATGGAAGCCACCTCACAGACCTCCCATGAAGAAATGATGCACGGCACATCCCTTCCCAGACCGAAGCCTGGCTCCCAGGTGGCCCACGAGATGTAGGTCTTTTCCTACATCTGAACACCAAATCCATGCTTTGGCCTTCCTATCCCTTCCCTTCTCAAGGGGAGAGGTACCACACTGCTGCCAGAGGCTGGTCCCCTTCTCACAGCTCCCTGTGCTCACCTCTTTTTGTCTTCATAGGCTCTTTACATGGTGGTCAGAGCCGAGGGTGCTTGGGAGTGTCGGAGAGCTGCAGAGCCCCAAGGGAGAGCTGCACCCCTCAGGGCTCCCATGGGTTGGGACGGGGAAAGGGAGCAAAAGAAAATGAAGACTGGAAACTGCTGGAGGCTGAAGAATTTCAGGACCAGAGATGAGTCTCCCTTCCCTTTAACTGGGCTGGACAAAATAACTCTCTTTGTTCTTTTTCTCACCCACTGCAACAGCGACCTGTTGGCTGACACCATTTGGGCAGGGCGAGGCACACACCACCCAGCAGTGTGCCTGCATGAAGGGGAGCGACAGGCTGAGCCTGACCCCATGCCCTCCTTCTGCACAGCTCGAAATGTGGCATAAATGACGTAGGAAATTATGCCAGGGCTGACTATGGAGCTTGCGGGTGCCCAAACCCCCCATCCTGGTCCCGGCTAGCCAGGCACCAGCTGCTGCCCGTGCCCCCGTCCTTGGCTCCCAGTCAGCGTGGTGACCCACGGGCGAGAGCAGCCCTCCTCTCCAGTCTGCTTCTGAGAGACATCAGAGCTGGGCCGTTTCGGCAGTGTGAACAGGCTCTGGGGCTGCAGCAGCAGAGCCCCTGCCCTGTGGCTGCGCCTCGGCACCGACTCAAAGCACTGCAGACATCCGGAAATGGGGAACGCGGGACTTGAAAGGTCCCTGGTCACAAGGATCTTTGGCAAAGCCACTGAAGTGCCCAAAGTGTAATGCGAACACAAGCAGCTACTGAGGGTTTAATCTTTGGTTTGGTGCCTCTTTTTTTTTTTTTTTTTAAAAGAGTAAGCTTAAATAGGGACTGGAAAAAGCCTTCACTCAGCAGGGAAGGAAGAAAGCTTCCCCAAACAGAAGCTCTATGGAGTGTAAGTTTCCATTTAGAAACCATTAAGGCCAGCGTGTTCATACTTGAAAGTTAGACATCCTGTTCCAGGCTCAGCCCGCTAAAATAAGTGACCCAATTTGCAAAGGTGCTGGGCTCCGGTAGCTTCCCTCTGACCTGGCGGTACCAAATAAAACTGACTCAATTCCTTTTTTCACAGGAAAAGTTATTATCATCTGAAAGACTCACGTGCTTTTTTCCCCCCTCTCAGACAAATACATATGTACAGGGGAAAAAAAGACTGAATAAGGGACAGTGTTAAAGATTTCTTTGGTCCTTGAGCTTCAAATACCCTGTTTCCTTCTCTTCAGTAAGTTTCAGTGCCCACCTACTTACAAAGTGTTAGGAAACATGTTTCTGTGGGACAAAAGCAAACCAAGATCCATCAACAGAGACTCAAACTAAATTCCAGTTAATAGGAAGGTGACAAGAGGTATTTAGGGCCTGGTCCAGAGTGCTCTGAAGCACCACATGTCCCCAAAAATAATTACACCCTCTGAGCAGTCCTTCAGCAAGCACCATCCAAGTGAGCTTCTGCAGACTGAACTGTGAACTTCATTTCAAATTCAGGTATTCTGAACTTGTTAAATGCTGTATTAAAAGTTTGTATCTCCAAGTCCCTGATATATGTTCATAGCATATTGTTGAATTTGCAACGAGGGCCCTTGAGGGATCCCTGTATCATCCCATCTTTGCATGTGTTAAAACCAGCTGCAAGCATTAGCACAGCCCATTGCACCCGCAGTGCTGGCATGACCTTACAGCGGGGGTTACGCCCATTCCTGAATCGCAGCTGAGATGCTGAGCCAAAGACGCACTGTCCCTCCTGCCAACGTGCAGGGTTTGGGATGGCAGGCAGAGCCCCCACGTCCCAACCACACTGAGCTCCTTGTGCCCCAGCGCAGACCAGTGCTGGATCTGCTCTCCCCCGGGACTCAGAGACCACAGTCCTCTTGGAGAGCATCCTGCATGGGGCCGTGAGCCATGGGTGCCCACTATATAACCACAGCCATGGCTGATTATGGCCTGATTAGTCTTAATGACTTCCTCTCTCTAAACGAGCATCCACAGCTAAGGAAGGAGCGCAAGCTCCTCTCCTCCCATCACAGCATGTGACACGCCGAGGGACCTACCCGAATGAGGCAACTCACCAGGAACGGCGATGGCTTCTGCCTTGCTTCCACCTCCCACTCACCTCTGCACCCAGGGTACTCACACGGGACCTCTGGTACGGCCATCCCTTGGGTTCTCCTGTCATGCAACCCCCTGTGGGACCCTCCTCCCTCAAGCACACCCTGAGGATGGCCAGCAGATCCCCTTTGAATCCCCGGCACTGGTCAGGACCAGGCTCAGGCAGGTCCCAGCCAGTTAACCCCAAAACCATGGGGGAAGAGCCAGGTGGAAAGCACAGCCATGGGGGCATGGAGAGCATCCCTCCAGCAGGGGAGAGGGCAGGTGCTGCCACAGCAGAGGCTGAAGATCTTCCTGCCACCCCCAGGTTCTTCACAAGGGGCCATCTCCTCCACATTGGCTACATCCCTGCTAAAACCTACCCATGCTTGGCCCTGGTTGCCTCACTAGTGCGCTCTCCTCCTCCTCCAGCAATGTGGCAGGGCCACATCCTCCCATTTTCAGCAGGTACTTTCCTCTTCTTCCACATGTTGTGCTGATGGGGTCTCTCCTACGCATGTGGCTTCAGATGCTGCCTTTACAGCAGCAGCTACATATCTACTACGGCCAGTTTGGATACCAGCTCCAGCACCTCTCCCTGTGCTGTTCCTGGGGTTCCTCTGGCAGTTTGACACCCTAAAACCAGCAGCGGGGTGCAGTGCTGGGGCTGTGGTCTGCACATCTGGGCTGGCTGGCAGGCAGCGGTTGGTAATCCAGACAGAGAGGAGCTAAGCTCAGTCCTTCAACTCCCCTCTCTAATTCCAGTGTTATCCCTTACCGTATTAATGGGATGTGTCAGAAGAGTCAGCAAGCACAAGCGCACAGGCCCTGTCCAAGGGTTCACGTGCTCAAGGGAAGGGGGAAAAGTCTTACAGGTGAATAAAGAAACCAAGGAGACAAATGTTCTCAGCTGTCCACTCCTAAATGAACTTAACGTGTTTTGGGAAGGAGCACTGAGCACATCTGACCCTCCTCAGCCCCATCCATGGGACAGGTGACAGCAGGACGTGGGATGCTCCGGCGTGGGTGAGAGGAACCGTCTCACCCGGCATCTGGGTGTTAAGGCATAAGTTTCCCCAGGAGACGCACAGGGAGGGGGAACGACTTTATAAACTGTGCCTTGGTTCCAGCTGGGCAGCAGGAAAGGAAGGTCAAGACCATCAGAAATATCAGCTGCCTCCCAGGTCGGCAGGGCAAGGGGCTGAGGGTGGGTGTGAGGCTAGGTTTGGGGAAAGGAGAGCAGCTCAGCGCCTGGTTATAGCGATTCAACTGGGTGACGATGGCAGGATCACCAGATGGAGATGCCCAAGAAACAAGCTGAGAGGTGAAATCAGATGGAGGGAGATATATTAGGAACAGACACGCAGATTTACACATCATGAGTGAGGAGGTGACATACAGGTCTGTGGGATGGGAATCAAACTCTCACAATGAGGGAGTGGAGTGCTATGAGGAGTGGTGGAGAGGGAAGACCCTCCTGGGACTCCGGCTGATGGGAGGATACACTGGAAGAGATGCTGAAGGTGGAGGGAGGGCAGGGGGACCACTAGCGACTGCAGAGCAGAGGCGGAGCAGATGAACAGGGTCAGGAACAAACAAGCACCGCACTCAGCAATGGAGCCAGACGCGAAGGGCAAGTTTCACTACAGTTGTATCTACATTTAGGTTGCCAAAAATACCTTTCACAGATTGGCTGTCTTTAATTAAAAGGATGTCTCCTGTGCTCGTCCTGCCACGCGGGGCTCTGCGTGGATGCTCTGCGGGGGGGGCTTTCCCACAGGGCGGCTCCTCTCTGCCCACATCCTCCCGTGCCCTGCCTGCACTGGGCAGGTCAGGCAGCAGCGCTTCCCCCACATGCCCCTCCATGGCACAGAGCAAAGGAGCAAAACTTCACCCCCTTCCTGTTTTGGCTTCTCTCCTTCCCTCCAAACGCGGAGAATGCCTTCCTCCTCTCTCCTCCTCCACCTTCCAGTGCAAAGATTTAGCTAATTTCTTCTATGAATAGCACAGGAGTAGCCATAGCAACATCACCCTGCCAACCTCACCACCTCCACTGCCTCCGTGTCCCCGGCACCCTGTTCCTCTCACCCTCCCTCGCACCTCCCCAGGGAACATCTGGGGCTTCAGCCATTTTCCACAAAGCAACCCGCGTTTGGCTTCCCGCCTTCCCCCTCGGCGCTCTCCCTCCTTCCTTCCAGCCATGCCCACCAATCGCTCAGAAACCCAGCCCAGACCCCCATGACCTCCCCAAGGCTCTTTCCTCCTCCTGCCACCCATGCCCCAAGAGCCAGGAGCCCCAAATCCAGCAGCACTCAAAGGCTTGGTGAAGGCTGGGGCTTCTGCCAAGATGTGCTGCCCTATGCCCACCTAGTCCAGGTAATTCCCCAGTGCACAGGAGGAACTACAACAAGTGATGTTTGTGCATGGAAAAACACTGCCTTCGGTGAAACACTCACTGCCGAAGACAGGCAAGGAGGACGTGTCCCCCTCCTCCACCTGCCTGGCTATGAAACGCCTCTGCCAAGGGGGGCCACACAAGCCCGGCACGCTCCAGGCACTTGCAGGTGGTCAGGGACTCATCGTGACGCTGCTCTAACCCCCCGCTGCATCCTCCTGACCCCCCAAGAGGGAGAAAGGGTCCGCAGGAAGGGGGGACAGCAGTACATCGCATTTCTGGCCAAGCAAGGCCAACAAACCTGGGGCAGCCCTGGGAGCGGAGGGCACTTCCCAACCATGTACCAGGGAACTGCACTGCTTTGGGCCCCTTCCCCAGCCATGAGAGGAGGTGCCCATGCCCCTGCCACCCCAAATGCACATGAAAACACTGGTGAGACCCTTGGGAGCCTCATGGGGGGCCCCGCTCTGGCCACTGTGCCCCGGCACCAGGGACCCCAGGTCCACAGGGCTGGACCTTCCCTGCGGGAGGGAAAGGTGCTGGCTGCTGCCAGCCCTTCAGCACAAGAAGCAGCACTGGAGAAGGGGCTCGGGCATGGCCGGGCAGCTCAGCACTCCTCTCCTGAGAGCCCGTGCGCGTCACTGTGCAGGGGAGATGAGGGGTTTGAGCGCTCTGCTCCTCCAGCGCTGCGCATCAGGGATGCTTCCCTGGATTGCGCTGCCATTCCTCCCCCAAAGCCGTGAGTCCTCTTCTCACCCCAGTCTGGCAGGGGACGACCGGAGTCCCCCACCAGCAAGAGAGTGGGGATGAGGGGGGCACAGGGCCAGCCAGAGGGACAGCGATGGGAACAATGGAGGACAGCAATGACAGCAAGCACAGGGAGCAGGGACTAATGAACAGGGAACATGCATAGATAAGGGAGAAGGAGTGGAAGAGATCTCAGAGGGGAGAAGAAAAGCAAAGCAAAAAGAAATGAGAAACCCGGAGCTCAGAGATTTCCTTCCTCCCTACGGTCAGAATTAGGGGTTCTCAGTTACTGGCATTGCCTGAGCAAGCCAATTTGCGTCCTAGAGAAAAGAAGAGGCCGGAGGAGAGAACCAACGGTGCACCGGAGGTGGGAGGAGGTGTGGGTTGACGTTGGGACTGTGCCGTGTGTTAGGCAGCACGTGTGGGCATGTCTCACATGCCGTGGAGCTGCGCACAGGGTCTGCGAGTACGCATGATGTCAGAGAACATACACCACCATATGCAACCGTGAGCACATTTCTGACGTCAGAGCATCCGTGCAGCACGCGGCCGCACCAGTGCACGCAGCCGGGGCACACTCTCCTCTGCTTGCGTGAAGAAGCAAGGGGAAAAAAAAAGGCTAAGTGAGAGGTGGTGAAGCTCCCTGGGAGGTGAACAGATCCCTGCTTTCCCGGGGAAGCCTCCTGCCCCGCACACCTCTTCCAACTCTGCTGCTGGAAGTGCTACCAGGGACAGGGAGCTCATTTAAAGGGGCAGCCCTGAAAAATGGCAGCCCTGCTTCTAGCTGAGGCTCTCGAGGACACGGGGGCTGCCTCCTCAGCTCCTGTGAAGGAGACCAGCTTCACATCCGCAGCATCCGGCCAAATCTACTCAGAGCCCAACATCTCCCGGCCTCCCAGAGCCAAACCCAGCCATGCCCAGCTGTTTCCATTTTACCACCTTTTGTTCCTCTGCCCACCACTGGACTGGGAAGAACATGGATTCCTGATGGCTCAGGCACTTTGCACCCTCGGAGCTGAAGCGGAGCATTGCTGAGGTATTTGCTGCAAAGCTTTACTCATTGCATACATTTGCTACACACCAGGGAGCAATCCTGCCTGCTCCGATACAGCCAGTGCACATACCACACACGTCATATTCTACATGCAGACCCCGCTATGCTAACGTAGCTTCACATACTGGCATCCTCTGTCGCTTGCAATGCCGTGAGGGGCTTTTGATTTATTTTTTTTTTTCCTCTTCAGAAAGGCTAAGACCAAGCAGAGATTCCCAACGTGGACTTTCAGAGCAGCCCAAGCTCCGGGGCTCTGTGGCAGCACCACAAAGAGACAATGATTTCTCTTCCATCATTGCAAAAACATGAAAGGCTCCCCTGCCCTGCCTGCCACGGCAGCAATGCAGCTGGCATCGCTTCCTTCCCAGCCTGCTTGCAATCGTCTTACCAGGAACCCTGGGCCGGACCTTTCACACAAGCGGGAGTGGAAAGGAAGAAGCAGACATGCTTCAATTCCCTGCTCCTACCCAGCACCCCCAGCTTGCTGCTCTGGATGGAGGGAAAGAAAGATAGTGAAGGAAAGATGGAAGAATGCTTGCCAGGAATCAGCAGGCGAGAGAGAGCTGAGGCTGATTTTGATGCAAAGAGTGGCAGAGAAAGCAGGACCAGGCTGATAGGAAGGTGGCTGGGTTTTTGGGTGCTTTCTGAGCATATCAGCTTTGAATCTAATTATTTCAACCAGACAGTGACACAGTAATGAAGAAAAAACAAGGGAAGGGAAGAAGAGGGTTGTGTTTTCCGAGGGGAAAGGGGGAGAGAATTCCCATTGATTCCCGTGTGTCTGCCTGCTACAGTGTCTTGAAATAATAATTAGAAGGATCAATAAGAAATCATGTGGGGTTTGAAGATAATGAATGAAAGAGGCAGAAGAAGCAAATTGAAATGTTTTTCTCTAAAGCAGGGTAAATTGTTTTTCAGGCAGGGTCTAGCCTCCATTTTAATGCTTTCCAAACAGCTCCAACCATTTTCTAAGCTGGCTTCTGGGTTCAAAACAAGACTGGTCTCACCATTTAGAGGAGAAAGAGAGGCACAGCCTCAGAATGGGTCCTGGAGGAGAACACTAATAAAACGAATGTGTGTGGGAAGAAATGGAGGCAGTGAAATGGGGCAGAATGCACACGGCGCGCCAGCGACCAGAGCAGGGTTACGTAATAATCTCAGAGAGCAGGGACGTAGCAGCAGAGCGAAGAAACCACAACTCAATGGAGAGCGAGTGCCAGTTTGGGAGCGCTGGCAAGTGGCACCGTGAGCCCACGAGGCTGCCTGGCGGGCAGCACGCCCCACGCCTGCTAAACACAGTATGACGGGATGCCCTCGACACTGCTGGGGCTTCAGGCAACAGCATCGTAAGCGGCGACTACCTCAGGTGGGGTGTCCAAAAAAAATCACTCCCGACGCCCGCCTTGTGCCGAATGAGACCCAGCTGGCCCAGCTCGGCTCTGGGGAGGCTGCTCCAACACACAGCTCCTACGCTGGGCAGGACCGTGGTGGCCAGCCTGAGCAAAGGCGATGCCAACCTGAGCGATGCCGGCAGCCCACCCGAGCGACGACGATGGCCAACTGCAACAACGCCGGCGGCCGGCCCAAGCAACGCCAGCGTCCATCCCCGCCGCCTGCAACGTCCCGGGGTGATGCTGCACCCTGCCACGACCCCGCCGCTCTCCCCAGGTTACCCCCATCAGCCACCCACCCCGTCCCATCCAGTCCCGCACGGGGAGCCGCTGCCCGGAGCTGGCCCGTACCTGCTCGTACCAGTCGCGGCTCGAACACGTGCACTCGGGCCACCAGCCCGGGCCGCTCCCGTTCACCTTGGGCGCGCTCTTCCCCGGCGGCGGCGGCGGCGGCTTCAGCGCGGCGGGGTCGCGGGCGGGGGGCCCCAGTTTGGCCTTGCCGCGGGCAGCGGGCGCGGCCCCCCCGGGCGCGGGCAGGGTTTGCGAGCCGTACCCGCCGTAGCCGTACTGCTCGTGCTGCCACTCGCCGTAGGAGGGGGGCTCCATGCGCCGCAGGGCCGCCATCCGCGTCACCTCGTAGCACTCGGGGCACTTGCAGCAGTGGTGGTGCTTGTGCATCGCTGCCCTCACACCATAGAGCCGGCAGGGAGGGAGGGAGGGAGGGAGGGAGGGAGGGAGGTGGCGCGGAGGGAGGGAGGGAGGGAGGGACGGGGGGGCGGCAGCGGCCCCCGCCCCACGCAAGGCGCGCCTGCCGCCTCCTCGCCCGCTCCGCGCCCCCGGCCCCGCGGGCGGGAGGAAGGGGGGGGGGGGGGGCGGTTAGAGCGCGGTGATCTCCGCGGGGGCGCGCCGCAGCATGGTCCGCAGCGCCGCTCAGTCCCGGTGCCGCTCCCAGCGCGGGGCGCGGGGCAGCGGCTCCGCCCCGCTCCGCTGCATGAGGCAGCTCAGCCTGGTCCGGCTCGGCTCGGCTCGGCTCGGCTCGGCTCGGCTTAGTCCGGTCCGGCTTGGCTCAGCCCAGTCCGGTGCGGCGCGCCTCGGGAGCGCGGCGCGCGGCACCTGCGGCGGCGCGAAGCATCCCCCGCCTCCCCCCCCCCCCCCCCCCGGCGGCCAATCCGCGCCGGCGGAGCCTCCGCGCCCCGCCCCGCCCCGGCGGTGAGCGCGGGGGCTGGGGGTGCCGCTCGCCGAGAGCCGCGGCCGCCCTTACCCCCACCGGCCGGGGCGGTTCCCGGGCAGCGGGTCCAAAACCCGCCTGCGGACAGCGCGCCCCGGGGGAGCGCCCGTGCTGCCCCCGCCGCTCCCGGCAGCCTGTGCTGGCGGCATCCAGAGGGAACAGAAATCCCCCGCTCAACAGCCCTGTGCATCACCGGCGGCTGCCCTCACCCCTCCCCGGGCGCACCACGCAGCTCTTGTGCAGCTCCGTTCCTCGAGCCCCGGCGCGGCAGCGGGCAGCCCTGCCAGCTTTGCGGTTGACAGCAAGAGGAGTTCACTTCGCATCAGCTGTGATCCGCACTGGAGTATGAACTAATTTTTCCAGACCTGAACCGTGGTCACTAGCCCGGCAGCAGCATCTCTGTTGCATCCCCACGTCAGCTCTCACCCAGAAACGTTACTGCACGTTCCAGCTCAGCACTCTGGGGATGCTGCCATTGCCCAGGGGGCCACGGATGCATTGGGGGTGTAGAAACTCCAAGGGCCTTTGCTGGGCCTTCCATCTACTGCCATCAGGGGATGGTAAAAGCAGAGCAGAAATGCCCACTGGTGCAGCAGGACAAGGGCACTGCTCCCAGTGCAGCTCAGGCAACCCCTCACCTCTTGCACAGAAGTGCTGGCCTGGAAGAAGTTCAGAAGAGAGTCGCACAGACAAACTGAAGGGTAGAAAGAAAAACTATTACAAAAAAACACATCTGACCAGTTAGAACCTGAAACCAGCCTCCTAATGCTTAAGAGATGTGATAAACACTAGGGTGGGTGAAGAATTGTTTGAAGAAATGGTACATAAACATGTAGAAGAGCAATGAAAGGTGTGCAGTAGGGCACCCGCAGGATACGGGTAAAGAAATAAGACGGAGGCAGGAGAGGGCCGCAAGTTGAGTTGCAAGACGTGGTGGTTCAACACCCCAATTCAGGCTACAAGATCTGTAGGCTCCTACTGGCCTCATGCAGCTGGCACAGCATGGCCCTGCTTACAAGCAGGTCTGAGGGAGGAGGAAGCGCGTGACAGCCGGTCAGACAAATGCCCATGCCCACTCCTTGTTTCTTCAGCTCTTTAAACCGCAATACAAAATTACTTCTGCACTTGACCACCACAGACAGAGGTGCTCCTGCAGTGTTTGCTCCCAAGTGGTCAAGTGAAATGGTTGCTTCTGGGTGAAGGGGCGGGGGCAGAAGACACCCCATAATTGGGATCTGCATTGTGACCAAGCCCCACGGTCCCCACCGCACGGTGCAGAGCCTGTTCTCTCCAGCGCTGCCTGTGCTTCATTGCCTCTGGGCTGCTCAGGTTACCTCCATCACAGGATGGATGCTACGAAGACGTGCTGCTCCACGCTTAATGCCATGGAGGGGTGTTGTGGCTCAGATACATCACACGGAAATTTCCCCAGCTGCAAGCTTAGGACAGTCTCAGTGTTCCCAGACAAGCAAGTCTAGAGAGCCTGTCCTCACCATGCTGGCCTTGAGCGGCCGAGCACAGCACTGCTGCTGAGCCCTTGGAAACAGCTCCACAGGTGGGCCTCACCCTGCTGCTCCCAGGGGCTCTTGCTGACAAACACTTACGGGACCCGGGTGCACTGTGGCACTGACCCAAAGACCCAGGAGATGCAGCAAGATGAAGCCAATGGCTGCACGTGAGAAAGTACTTTCACCTTGCAGAGCTCAGTGCCACAGGACACTGCAGACCCCAGGAGCTCACTAAGGCAAGGAAGGATTGGATGCCTGCACGCAAAGCAAGCTTCTTCAGAGTTATTTTAATCAATGAAAAACTGTGTTTGTGTGCATGGAAGGAAAGCATGCAGTGCTGGCCTTAACAGAGAACTTTACACTTCAGGCTTCAAGAAATTAGGTTCATCTCCACATCTTCTACTGGTCCTTGTGCCATCTCCCAGAGCACACGGTGCTGGCCCTGCAGGAGGGTGCTGGGCTGACGAGCCCTGTGCTCCCAGGAGATGCTGCACCTCCTCAGGAGCCAAGGTGGACCCGGGGCTGGGGGATGTCATGTGTGGCGAGAGGGCATCTTGCAGCAGTGATGGCAGAGGTGGGAATGAGGGGAGGGACTGGGGCAGGAATGAAGCTGAGGTAGGGGATTGCTGCACCAAAGCAGAGCAATAAGCCATGTAGAAACAGGCAGGTGGCCAGTGTCTCCTGCATGAGAGTAAAAGGACATGAAGTCCATCCTGGCTGCCCACCGCCTTCCACCCTGCAGCACCTCTGAGATCTGAGTCACTTCATCAATGAGATGTGCCCAGAATCTGAAACACAACCGTAACTAATTACTGCTCCGGCCCAACTGCAAACCTCCTTCCCATGGCAGTTCTCACCCTAGGATGGCACGGATCAGCTGCAGGGCCATGCAGTGTGCAGAGCCCCACTGGCCACCCAGTGAGGCCCCCCCCCTCCACTACCGTAAGCCTCCACCAAAGCCATCTTCAGGCCAAGATCAGGCAGGAGACCCATGTCTGGAAAAGGCTGACTTGGGTGGGAGGAGAGCACTGGGGAAGGGCACATGTAGAGTTTGTAACCCTGACTGCTCACACCTGCCCTGCTCCAGACACGTCTCCTCCTTTCACTCAGTCCTGTGGTGGGAGCAGGCAGGGACATGGGCATTCAATTAGGGGGGAAGTGCAAAAGCAAAGGAGAAGACCTGTTAGGGAAAACTGCTTTAATAAGGAGCTGAGTGAACAATTAAGAGGAGCATTTGATTTCCCCCCCCCTCCATGGAAGACTGGGGTGCGTTCTCCACAAGGAAGGTCTCCAGTCCTCTCTCTGCTCGGTCTCTGGCAGCCCCGCAGATGGGGCAGCCATGCATGCAGTGGACATCCCTACGTGGGAAACACCCTCGCCGCCAGCCCTGGAGTGCCAGCATCACTGCCTCCAGCCCATTCTGCTTGCCAGCTCGCAAACTCAGGGATGGCTCCATGATCTAAAACCTTCAGCTGCTTCCCCCAGCTCTTTTATCTGTTAGTGCCTCATTGGCACCTGCAAACGGAGGGGCCTTGAGCCTCAGCTGTGCAGCTCTGATAGAGCCCTTCCCTACCTGCTTGCAGCTCCCCTGCATGTCCCATTTTAGCTGCCACAAGAGTTTTTTAATTCCTACTCATTTGTAGTGAACGGCATGTGCCACCTGCTAGCCCCAATTAAAAGGAAAAAGAAAGATCCCTGATTGCTGGCACCTGCTTGCAACGCTCCCTAACGCTGCGTGGGGCTTGGGACACGTTATAGAGCTCAAGAGGAGGCCAGGGCCGGCTGGCCAGGACATCAGCTTCCTGCACTTCTCCAGCTTGCTTCAGTGAGTAGCGGCATTTTGGCTACTGGGAGTGGCACTGCTGGAGCCCAAAAGGTGTGGGCACCTGCGCTGGGGTGCCCAGATCTGGGTCTGGCAGGGCAGATGCAGTGCCCAGCGCCTTCATGCAGCTGTGGGCATCTTGCCCCAGTGATGTGGGCACTGAGCAGGGCTAAAGAAGCTGGGAGCTGATTTCCAGGCAGGTGCCTTCATGGAGGGAAGCGATTCAAGGAAACCAAGAGCTCCCTCATCTCCTACCCTCTTCCTACCAGAAGCCTGCCCATCTTATTTAAATTCAGCTTTGGCAGCTGCTCTTTTTACAGGTGCTAATTTCAGCAGTGTCAAGAAATCCCCAGAGATGGTGCTAGTTACATGGCACGAAGGCGTCATGGAGCTAGGTTTTGTCTAGTGTTGCCAGCATTTCAGCCCCTATTGTCGCTTCCCTCCTCTCACGTGAAGTCCTGCGGGAAGAGGAAGGCAAGTGTGAGGGATCAGGAGCTGGGGGTTTGTTGCACCTACAGCCTTTCTAGGAGCAGAAGACGGGGCAGGCTGAAGGCAGCCAGCTCCTTGCAGAGATGATGGTCACATGAGGGCAGTCGCACTGCTCCTTGCCTTTAGCCCAAGCGGGAGCTGTGTCCTGCCAGGGGAACCGAAGCCACGTTAGCTCTGAGCCCGGGTGCAGATGGGGAAGGTGTCATCTTTGCAATGCTGGGGGAGGAGGCAGGGGACAGTTTTGCATGGGGAAGGTGCCTTTCTTGACCGCTATCAACTGCAAAAAGCTACCCAACATGCAAAACAAAGGGGAGGCAGTGGGGTCTGCAGCCACGCAGCAGAGAACAGGGGGTGAGGAGCACTGGGACGTAAATGTACGGGGGGGAGCAGGCCACAGGGACGTGAGCAGCAAAGGGAGGAACCAACCAAGCTTGGCTCAGTCCATCAGTCGGTTCCTTAGCACTACCACAGACCCCCATCCATCCGGGATTTGCAATTTGCTGTGTCTGGGACTTGTCAAATGAGACTTGAACAGGCGCTCTGCAGAGCTGGCTGCACAGCTAGTGGGCAAATGGGGCCGGCGGATCGCATGAGTGTTGGAGGGTTTGCGCAGTCACGGGTGAGTGGGAAGGGGCAGGATAACGAACATCTCATGCTGATACTGTTCCTCCGTGCCACCGGCAGCGATTCACGCCGGGAAATGTGCAGCTGGGATAATAATAACCAGGCATACCAAGGGACTTGATAGCTCTCAGCACTCTCAGGGCAGTTGCCAGAGAAATTATTCTCCTCCAGGGCAAAACCATTTTCATTGTGTTAATGATCCCTGATATGTTGCCCAGTGCAACTACGCAGTTCCCGTATCCTCACTTGTGGCAGCAACAGTGCAAGGGCCTTCAATGAACACCACTGGCTGCTTTCTGCAGTTGGAAGTATAGCCAACTAAACGTCTTCCATGGCTGCACTAGAAGGGAAGAGGAGCGATGGAGAGCTGCGGCAGGTCCCTGCAGCAGAGCCCAGGCTCCCTCCCTGTAAAGGAGAGCCTGGAGGCTCTATTTAATAGCAATCAACTGCAGCAGGCTTTATGGATTTCCTGACAGCCTCACAACGCCCACAGCTGCTCTCCCCGTCACCCGACAGAGAGGCTTCTGCCTTGTGCTGGAGCACTTGAAGCATGGGCTGGCCACGGGCTGCCTTCCCACAGCACCTCCCTGGGCACATGGGGGGAGTCTTGCTGCTGCATGGGCATGGCAATTACAGCACTGCCATGTCTTGTGGTCTGTGGGTGCCCAGTCCTTCTGTGTGCCTCATTTCCTTTAGAATAAAGCACATTTCCAGCCTGATGGAGCAGAGGGAAGGTTTGAAAATGTGACCAGGGCACAACTTCACCACTCCGAGCCAGAGTAAGAGCAAGGTATTTTGAAGTCGCATGTCTTTAAGAGGGTCAGTTGATATTTTTTTTGGTCCTGTACCTTGATCTGCAGCCAGTTGTGCCTAGTGTGACCCCCACCAGACATCCTGTTTCCCTGCATCTTTCACTAGTCCCCAGCTGTCCCTGGGTGTGCTAACACACTCAGACTTAGCGGCAGCCGAACACACCCCACTTGGACTGTACAAGGCTGTCGGAGGCCTCCTGGCCAGCCCTGCCTAAGCTGATGCGTCCTTGGGGCCACAAAGCTCCACGAGTCAGCTCTTGTGGGCTCTCTACCCGGAGCCACCCCTGCAGGAACAGTCCCATCCTCGGAGCGGGTCAGCATGTGGCTCTGAAAGCGCTGCAAGGGCTCAGCACCACACTGCTGAGGTCTGGGGCTGCCCTGGACAGCACAAACCTGCACAGAGGGACCTTTCCCCACATCCAGTGTCCAGGGACGCCCTTTCCTCGATTATTCCCACCCTGCATGTGGGACAAGAAGGGGAGCTCTGTGGGCCCACACTTCCCCTCCTTCGCCTGGCCAGCACTGCTCCAATCTGCCCCTTCCAGACGGAGCAAAGCCCATTCAGCAGCTCCCACTGCCCCCAGCCAGTGGCTCGTGGGGGTACTGGTGCCTTGTCCAGGCTGTGCTGCCCCAGGACACACTTTCCGGCGTGGGAACCTGCCCAATCTCGGAGAGAAAAATGTATGCTGGTGTCCCTGGGAGCCCCGGGCACCTGCAGTGGACGGGAGGTGGGCGCCCGGCGGGCCCTGCCCTCCTTAGCGCCACTGCCCTGTCCCCTTTAAGGGAGAAAATCTGCTCGGAAATTTCTGAATGGCTGTCCCCGCCCCCCGCCCGCCTGCCGGCCGCTCGTCCAATCAGCGCGCGAGCCGCAGGGCCGCAGCCGGCTCAGGGGACGGCTCTTAAAGGCGCACTGTCGCCGCCCGCCCGGCCCCGCCGCCGCCTGCGCGCCAGGGGGAGACACGGCCGTTCCGGAAGCCCCGAGGTGACCTTCCAACCGGGTCCCAGCCCTGGGGCGAGGAGGTGTTCCCGAGGCACAGGCACACCCATACACATGTGTTCCTCCGGAGTGACACACCAGCAGCGCAAGCCCTGGGTGACGGGTGACATCAAGGGATGATGTGCTGCTTCCCTCACCCTGGCTTCAGGGCTTGGTTTGGACAAGGGATGGTGGGGTCCCAGGGACTGGGCATCCACAGGGGCCAGAGCGCACAACTGGGTTGGGTTTCACCCCAAAAGAAGACAGGCCATGAGCTCTGCCACAGAGCCACGGTGTGGTGAGACCAGGCAGCCGGGAGAGTGATTTCATCACCACGCTCTTGTTCTGAACCAGAGCAGTAACACAGGAGCGCTCCCACAGCAGCAGAGCCCCAAAGCTTACAAAACCTCCCTGCAAAAACACCCTGTGAGATTCAGCTATGCAAAATCTACCACCGCACAGAGGGGAAATAGCTGCATAGGACGTGCCAAGGGAATGGGAATGAACAGCACAGCAACGGGACTGCAACATGCTCACGAAGCAGCTGGCAGAGCCTGCCCCTGGCTTCAGCAATGAATCCAGCTCCAGGACCAGCCTGGCTCTCCCTCTTGCCCCGCAGCGCAGTGCCCCCTCGCTTGCTCTGCCACAGCTCTTCCCGCAGTCTGCTGTAGCTGGGCTATGAAATTTTCTGGTCTAAAAATACCCCTTAAAAAGGGGGGACAGCCTGGCAGGATATTGCCATGTTTCCTGGACGCGTGCAGGGGGGAAGCTGGTTGTGAGGCTGGGGAAGTGATGCCGGCCAGGCATAATACTCTCCATGCCAGTGCTTTGGGCACAGACACTGGTGTGCCTGAGCGGTGCCAGCCCCGAGAGCTATCTAGGCCACAGACCACAGGAGGACTTTTCCTGAGTCTCAATACTTGGAATAATTTTTAGGTGCAATGCCAGTGAGGCTCCTGCAAGGTGCTTTGTACCTGCACGCTGCAGGGCTCTGGCAGGTGCTGCCCTGGAGCAAACCTTCGCTTCCTGCAGCAGGGTACGAGGTTGACTTGAAACGCTTGCAATGGTGCAGCCACACATGGTCTAACCTCCCAGAGCAGGCAGAGCAAAGCAAGAGGAGGCAGCACACAGCAGAAAGCACCTTTGAAAGGGCTCACACTTGGATTCACAAGAGGGACGATTCCCAAACCCGCACTCATCCACTGTCCCTCCCCTGCAATTCCCCTAGCTCCTACCAATGCCACGGATAATGGATCTCTCAGCATAGCTTGATACTGATCCTCCAAATCCGAAAGACTAAAAACCTTCATAAGCAGTTATCGTGGCTGCTCTATTTATAACAGTGCCGGTATTGCTTCTGCCACCAGAATCCTGATTTGCGTCCAGCCCGATGCCATTAAGATGCAGCGACATTCCCCCAGCTCCAGCACTCCAGATAGAAAGCAGCTGGCCTGTCAGGCTCTGCCTTCAAGCTTGGTTTGTTCCTTTAAAAAATGGCGAGGAGAGCCCATTTGTTTTGCAGAAATGCACCCAGGAGATTTGTCCTCGGCCTCCCGAGATGCTGGGGTGGCTGCCAGGTGGAGCAGAGTGTGGATGGGTGGAGGTCAGAGTGGCACGTCCCGTGCTGTGGGCACGGAGGCTCTGCACTTTGAGAGCCCCTCGTTGGTTTGTGCTGCGGGAGAAGGCCTCCAGCGCTTCACTTCGGTTGCGGCAGGAATGTGGTCAGTCACCTGACAAGGCAAAGCAGGAAAGGAGGGACCTGGGTGCTGCTCTGGGGACCCTGTACCAAGGCTGCACCAGCTCATTTTGGAAACTTGATGAGCAAAGCAGACAGAGACCCAGCGGGGACAGCGTGGCGGCTCATGGACCTCCTGGCCAAGGCACTGATGGGGCTGGCCCCTGTTCATTCCCCATCCCGCTGAGATGCCTGTGAATGGTCTCAGTTCTTTCTTTCAGAGCTATGCATGAAACCCATCAGTGTGGATCTCAGTGTGCAAGTCGCCTCAGCTGCTGTGCTCCCCTGGGGACGGGCAGACACGTGCACTAGACGGAGGCAAACGAAGCTGGAGCATGAATCTGGAGGGAGGATGGATGGACTCCAGGCTTGTCTGGATGACTTTGAAGTGTGGCTCTCTGCAGGATGCTCCCCAAAGCCTCCCCATCACTGTCCCCTTTCTGCCAGTGCATGGGGGGCACTGCACACACTCACACCATCACAAAGTAACTTCAAAACAGTGATGATGACTTGGATGAACAGACGGACCAACAGCCCTGTGCCTGGCAGGGCTTTCCTACGCTGCGCAGCCAGAAAAGACTTAGGGTCTGCTGAGGATCTTCCCTTTGCTGCTGGTTTTAGACAGAAAGTCCCCAAATAGAGTAGGAACAGGTAGCCACACATGAGCCTTTGGTTTGACAGCCTAGTGGCTCTGCTGACTTCTCCATCCTTTGCTGAAGCTGTATATTGAGCTGGGAGAAACAAGGTCTAAGCATTTCCTCGTTCATTTCTGCAGCAGGAATAGCAAGAGCCTCTAGTAAAGCTGAGGCCATTCAACCCCAAAACGTCCACTGAAGTGACAGGTCTTACTGACGCAGCCCATGCTGACCCCCCTAAGAGCAGCAGCATCCTTGGGACACAGGCAGCCAGCTGCCCAGCCGGGTGTCTGTGCTGTGCAGGGCTGATGTATGGTTCAGTCTGAGCGTGTTACTGCAGACAGACACCCTCTTGGCTTCAGCACTTCGGCTTTTGAGCCTGTGTCTGCAATGTCGAAGCACAAAACTGCTGGAGAGCATCTGAATACCGAGCCCTGAAGCGACCTCCAGGCACAAAGCGGCTCAAGTGACACTGGGGCAGCAGCTGGGGCCTCTGGGCTGTGGTTTGCTGCTTTTCTTCTCTGCTTCTCCTAAAATTAAATATGCTTTCAAAGGTGCATGGGGATGCAATGGCGGGGGGGGGTGGGGGGTGTGTCCCTCCGGGAGCTGGTTGCTTCTCTGCTCCCATCCCTTAAGCATTAGCCACTTCCCAGGATTTCAGGGTTGCAGGGCTGATGCTGCCGGGCTCCACCTGAGATAAAGCAGTGGCCAGCCTGGCCTGCAGCGATGGTTTCAGCTGCCTGCCCAGCCAGCCCAAGAGAGGACATGGGGTGGTGGGGACAGCAGAGCATGTGCAACCAAGCAACCTCACACGGAGCTTTTTGGGGGTCTGCATTCATTGTCAGACATTTGCACACATGAGGAACCTGCTTAATTTCCCTGACGCTCCTTGCAATAGCAAACAGCTACTCGGTGCTTCCCCTCTCACACACCTTGCAGAGAAAATGAAGAGCGGTGGGGCTGCAGCCAGGACAGGGGGGAGTGGGGAGCTTGCAGCGGGCATTTCTGCAGCTGCAGCATTCACCACGTGCTGGTCTCATCCTGACCCACTGCAGGTGCCCAGAGCCACTCCTGCCAGGCAAAGGCGCAGAGCGTGGGTACGCCCTTCTCTTTGGCCAAAGGCAAGTCAGGAAAGAGGAAAAAGCATTTGAGAGAAGGACAGGGGAAGCAGACAGCCGGTCGCCATGCTGGCGGCACAGCCTGCCTTTCTCTGCCAAATCCCCTGGGGAGCTCCACGAACCTTTTTGGCACTTGAGCTGTGGGTTATAGGGCAGATGGACGCATCTTCTTCAGTGGCAGGTGCAGCAGGGAGGGCTCCTAACACCCTGCCAGGGCGTTTCTGCAGAGCTGGGCTGTGTCTTCCCTGAGATGCAGGGAGGGAAGGGGACATTTTTGGCCTCAGCCCAGCAGGGCTAAAGCACAGCCTGCACCTGGCACACTGCGGGCACGCTCAGCGGCATCCCACGCACCCACAGCCTGCGAGAGCGGCAGCACCCCCTGCCAGCGAGGTTTCCTATTCACCAGCGATTTTGGAGCACGCACAGAATGTGTCCTCTGAAGCAGTCTCACTCACTCTCCATCACGTTAAGACCTGCTGTTGCTCAGTGTCAGCTGTTGGGCTGAGCAAGGACAGAGCTGTGGCGTTGGCGTAGGGCAGCGACGCAACAAAACCCTTGGCAGGCAGGAGGGAGGGATGCAGGGGCAGGCGACCACGGGAGGGGCGGCACCGCACTGGCTCGATGACAGGGATGAAGTCAGAGTGGCTGCAGAGCCATGCTGGGAGGCGGGAGAGGGTGGCAGGGGAAGAGCAGCGCTTCCTCGCAGGCGCAGAGTTTCTGCTCATCAGCGGCATTGTTCCTCTTTCATTTGTCTTTACAGCTGGCTGCTCTCTGCTCCCCGCACAGAGGATGAGAACAGTATTTACTGAGAGAAGCAGCCTTCCTGCCAGCCTGTGAGTGCAGGCGGGTGGCACTGGCCACGGGAGCATCCCCTCATGGGTCTTCCCACTGTGGATGCAGACAAGCCCTGAGCAGCCCTGCTAAGGCAACCACAGGGCTTGGGGAAAGGTTGAAATGGAGGATTCGGCAAATAAAACTCCACAAACCCCAGAGGTCAGGCAGGATTGTGCCTCTGAGTGCCTCAACAGGGCATTTCAGCGGGCCAAGTCCCTTTGCTCTTGCCCTGTTGAGGGCTGAACATCCACCTTCCCATGGAGGGATGGTTTCAGCCCACCGAGCCTCGCCACCAGGAAACACATGTTGCTGCTGTATTTACCGGTCCCACTTCCTTTGCAGCAGCCATTTGCACGCTGCAGGGTTACTCGGAGTGCACGCACATCCTCGCCAGCAGACAGAAAATTTCCTGTTCCTGGAAGCATTTGTGCAGAGAGGTAATTTATTTCTTATGTGTCTTCCCTGCTAAAGCAGGTTGTGGTGGCTTTTGCTCTGCTATCACTGCCGAGGAGAGCTGCAGGCAGGGGAGAGGACAAAAGAAAACTTATTTACATTGATGGGTGCGATAAGAGAATTGCACTTACTTCAGGCAGGACAAGCTGGTTCATCATCTTGCCTTTTATCAGTGGCAGGGTGTCCGCTAGAGCTCTTGTTCCTGGGCTGATAGCACCAGGGGGGCAGCTGCTTTGCCCTGCAGCTGGTGCCCTCCTGCCCTAGCATTAAATATCACCTATTATAAAAGCTTCCCTGGTTCTTCCATGTGCCATTTACCATCTCAAGTGTTTTCCTGAAACCCACTTTGGAAATGCCTATGGTAAAAAGCATGCACCGAAGGCTGGGGAGCAAGAAGTCACCTCGGAGGTTGGTAGGAGCTGGGCGTGTAGGTATTATCCAGCCCCAACGCTGTCCTGCATGCTGGGGCTGTTGAGAACCAACATGGGAGGTGATGCTGGGCAGGAGCTGAGGTGTCCTCAGTGCCTTCATGCGGGAGTGAGGGATGCGAAGCAGGTCCTGTGCTGTGGTCCATTGGCACAGCCTGCCCCCAGGCACGGCTGATCCTGTGTCATGGTCCGGATCGCTTACATGGGGGACTGCTGGAAATGCTCCCACTCCGCTGGGGCAAGGCCTGTGTTCTGTGATGAAGATGACATCTTGGGGAACAGGCTCAGCACCGTGTCAAAGGCCCCCATAACTCAGCACAGGGGCTGCCACAGAGGAGCAGCGCTCGAGCCCGCAGCTCTCCAGCACCATTTGATCCCAGTTTCCAGGAAAGCTGCTGGGTCTCCACAGAAAGCCGAGTTTCAGGCAGGACTATGGGCATGGATAAGCCCAGCACTGAATGCTACCATCCCGACAGTTTTTCCCCTCCAGGTCCCTGCTCTGCCTGCGGCCAGGCTGTGAAGTGGCCATCCTCTGGGATGAAAGTGGCTGCAGATGTGAGAGCCCTGCCAAAGCACAGCCCTCCCAGAGCCCTGTTCTGCCCACCCAGGTCCCCACTGCCCCCTCCTTCTCAGGGCAGGGACCCCCTGCTCCAGGCCGGCAGCTGCGGTCCCCACGGATGTGGACCCTGAAAGCACCAGCACCTGGCACCGAGGACCGGCTCCTGACCCGTACCGACACAGGCTAGGAAAGGAGGAGGCTGAAAATAAAAAAAGCTTCAGAAAAGAATGACAGGGATTATTTCAGGGCTGGAACAACCTGCCTCACACTGAGTGAGTGAAGAAGCCAATCTGTTTAGTTTATCTAAGGGAAAGTTAAGAGGGAACTTAGACGCATCTATAAATACCTACATGTTGGGAACATTTCTGATTGCCATGGTCCTTTACCCTAGCAAACAAAGGCAGCAAAATTTCCTGGGGCTGGGAGCTAAAGCAAGAGAAATCCAGGCTAACAGCAAAGTGGAGATTTTTAATGGAAGGATAAATAACCATCAGGCAAGCCAGGCTAGGGACACAGCAGATTCCCCATCACATAAAGCCTTAAAATCAAAGCTAGGTGGCTGCTGCTAAAGGAGACATTGCAACTCAGCCAGACATTTGGGGTTGGATGCAAGAGCTGCTGCGCTCCCACAGCCTGGGACAGTTAGGAAGAAAAACCCTTAAAATCTGACTGTTCTTAACTGATGAGGCTCTCACCCCTCGTGGGTTTTGCCTCGTGACTCCCCCATCCATGGTTGTGGTTCCCTCCCACTGGCGAACAGAGATGGCAGCCAAGCTCATCCTCCTGTCGTGTTCAGAAAACCACCATCCCGCCCTTCCAAAACTGATTAAGATTTGGTGAATGTTTGAAAACGTAGAGAGTAGCAAGAGGAAAAGGAGAAATTAAACAGTAAGGGAAAAAATGGGGTGCTACCCATTTTATTGCAGTCCAGAATAAGAAGGGAAACATTTAAAAAGGAGAGAAAAGAAACAGTGTGATTTTTGTATTTAAAATACTTCGGAAGAAGACTTTGACTTAGCAAACAAGCATTATTTCAAACTATGTCAAGAAAAACAACATTTTCATATAATTTTAAATCTGCAGTGAGATCCATCCATCCCGGCCACTTCATCCCTCCTAAAAGCGCATTTTGCCCTTCGCTCGTCCCTAAAACTCCCCTCAAATGTGTAGCCCAAATGATGCACTCGCACCAGGAGGAAGCTGAGATTTATGATGCACATCCGAATAAACAGCGTTTCCAAGTAAATAAGACAGCAGAGAAAAGCTCCTGGTAAGCTGAGGAATGGACCTGCCATTTAAGAACTCAGAGAAAAAAATACAGAAATCTGCAACGTGGGAGCATGCCAGCGCTGGGGGCGAGAGGGACGGGGCTGGGAGGATTTCCAGCTCCACGCAGTCTCTTTCTTTCTGTGGCATATCCACCTGCCCTCTGAGCCCTGAGGGCTGACACTGGACCATGGTAAATGCTAATGCAAGGGGATGATTTTGGTGTCAGCCAGCCTCTGGCACAGGTGACTACTAGATTTCCTAGCCTGAGCATCACCAGAACAGCCGTGAGGAAACACTGCCAGCCCCAGGGAAGGAAAACGCCTCCCCGGCACCATCCCTGCCGTGCTACGGGCACATGGCCCTGGTGCTGTCCCCTCAGTGCCAGCCGCCGGCCAGGCTGGCCGGGTGGGACGCGGCGTGGGGCACACGGAGGCTCACCTGGGGCAGGGCGCTGCGAGAGCCAAGCACCAGGCTGCAGACGCTGGCTGGTGCCTCCGTCGTCCGTGCCGTCACCCTCACCAGCCGTGGCGGTGTCCCTGGCGTGCTGTCCCCAGGCCCTGCAGGAAGCCTCTGCTCACTGTCCCAGGATGGATCCTGAAACAAGACAGGGGATACATGTGGGTAGGGCAGGCCAGCTGCCTCCAGGCACCCCCCCACTGCTTTTGGAAGGGCTAAAATGAGCTTTCCCCTATGCAGAGGGCTCATACTGCCTTTGGTGAGCATCCCATCACCCATGACAGCCTGCCCCAGCATCGGCCCCATGGGCAGCGGGGTCGCTGCAGGCAACAGTGGAGGCTTGCAGGCAGGGGACTCCGGGGCTGTCTCACCACCGGGCAGGGGCAGCTCCCTGTTACATTTCATGTTTCAGCAACACAAGATGCCTCAAACGCGTTTTTGGGGGAAAGGAGGAGCAAATTGATGGCGTTGATGGGCTCGGGCTGTGTTCGGTGCAGGGAAGCCCCGCGACCGGCTGCTTTGCTCATCCACCCTATGCACAGGGCACTGCGGGGGGAGCAGGAGTGCCCCTCAGGACAGCTGCGCCAGGCCCAGGGCTGCTTCCCCTCTTGTTTCCACATTGATTTTTAAATGTCCTTATTGAGTGTCCCATCTCCTCCCGGCCTCACGGACTGGCCCAGCCACAGAGACCAGCAGCTGTTGCCAGCAGAGCTCACCGGTGGGTGGATCAAGGCTACAGGAGAGCAAAAAGCCAGAGCGGGATCCCACTGCCTATGGTATAACATCACTAAAAATTCATTCATGAACTCAGGCTAGATCTGCAGGTTTGCCTTTAACTAGAGGGACTGTCAACATGAAGGGGGTCAAGAAAAAATGGGACTAAAATGGTTCCCGAGTCAGAGGCACACAGATATCTCTCCTGAACTGATTGTGGGCAGTTTTGTCCCCCCTGTTCTTGATCATCAAACTCCTTGAAAGTGTTCCTCCTTAGGAGACATGGTTCAGCTCCATCGTCCCTGTGTGCCACGCAAATTTGGTGTCCCCTGAGGTATATGATGGGAAGCCAGTTCAGACCCTGAGGCAGATATATGGTGATTTATCTGATAGGATTATTTCACTGAAAGGAGGAATCCCTGAATTTTTGCATTTCTGCACAAATGTTCAGTATCCCCAGTTCAGGGGGATCCCATAGCATCCCTTGGCCGGGCACGAGGCAGTGAGAGGTGGGCAGGAAGAGGGCCTGCAAAGGCACGAGGCAATTTTATTTACCTTGGTGCCTTTGAGATAACTGAGACCCTACTGCTCAATTCCTGCCTCCCCACCTGGTGCCGTATCTTTTAAAAGGCTGTTGAAAATTAAAGAGAATGCAAATAAGAGAGACAGAAGTTATCTGAGAGTTGGAAAAAAATCCTGAAAAGGGAAACTTAAAAGACTCAACCTACTTCACTTATCAAAAGCAGCCCGCGAGGTGGCTAGATCAGAGAGCTGAAACGCCTCCATGGGAGACAGTGTCAGATGGGAGCATCTAATCCAGCTGCAACAGCAGAGCAGGAACCAGAGCTGGAGCTGAACCTATTTGCATTAGGAGTAATTCAATTAACACTTGTGAACCAGAGAAGTTGCCTCATTAATGAGACAAGCTATAACAGAGCAGGTGTGGAAACACCCTGGGTGTGAGCTGGCCAGGCTGCAGTGGCCAGCAGCCTCCCGTGCCTTTTGCCTCCTCCTCGGTGCAGCAATCTGCTGGAGTGGCTCTTACCTCGGGGAGGTTTTGGGGCTCTCTGGGTGTGACTGCGGCATTGGGCTCGCTGACCCCGTGCTGCTGTATGGCTGTGCTGTGACGTGCATCTGGGCTGGGAGGCTGCAGGGGTGTGGAACGCAGCGTGAAATCATAGAATTCATGGATATCTGCAAAACAGCATGAGAAACATCCACAGGACCGAGGAGGCAGCCTGATGCCAGTGTCCTGCATGGGGTGCAGCACCTGTGCCCACCCGCTCTGCCCCCAGAGCGTTCTAAGTCTGAGCCCTCTGTGAGAGGCTGGCACTTGGGTGATGCGTTGGGACAGGGCTCTGCCAGCTGCCCACCATGCCTTCCCTGCAAGGCAAGAGGTGCAATGGGGTGCCTGGCTCAGCACGCAGTGCCCCATGGCTGTGGAAGGTGCGGGCATTTCCACGGAGCAATGACTACACGCTTCATGGGGACTAAGAGCAAATCATGCTCAACAACATCAGTCATAAACCCACCCCATCCCACTTTCCTCCAGGCTGTGCCAGCCCCATGTGTTGTCTCATGTCCCTTCTGCTCCAAGAAGCCTCCTGCGCCAGGCAGCCCCTGCCTGCCTGCCTGCCCTGACAGTACCAGGCTTTTCCCCTCCCCGTTGCTGCTCCCCAGTGCCCCTGGCCCTCGGAGGGACTCCCTTCCCATGGGGACAGGCAGAGAGGGCACAGGGCACTAGGACAGCAGGCTCACGGTGTACAAGCTCTACAGCTGGTGGCTACAGCTGTGTTATCTCCAGCTCCTTCCCAGATAAATTCCCTCTTCCCACCTGGCACCATACTACCTGCGCACTGCCACAAGCAGATGCCAGGTATCCTCACTCTGGGCTCCAAGGACCTGAGTCTGTTGCTGTGAATCATAGTGGCTCTGGAGAGAGGCGTGAGAATGGGGTGTCCCAGCCCTCGCTGCTCCAGAGACAGTTACGGGGTGACAGTGGGACCTGTCGGCAGCTGCTGCCCAGGTTTAGCTCCAGAGGGGCTGTGGGAGCCCAGACCCTCTCCTACCCCTGCCAGGAGCGTTTTACCCTCTCCTGGTCACAGGTGGAGGATTGCAGGGAGCAGCAGGGCTGCAGTGGGCTTCGCTCCCCCCCTAAGGAAGCCCCCACTGCTGTGGACTCAGGCAGCTGCCAGCCCCCAACAGCCCCCAGCTGATCTCCAGAGCCAGGTCAGACACGAACCTCCAGATACAGCACCTCCATAGGAGCAATGAAAGCCAATATACCTATTGCATAAGTATTTAATTTCAGAAAGGGAACTACATCAAAGGTGAGAAGCTTTTTTACAAAGAAACTGAAAGGGGTAACAAAGAGGGTAAAAATCTGTGGGAGGCACTGAGCCTATTTAGAGAGACCCCACTGGAACATCAGAGCAAATGCACAGTGCCTGGCCAGAGGATACTGCAAAGGCAAAAGGGAGGAAAGCAAGGCTGGACCGCAGGGGAAGGGAGGCTGTTAAAAGCAAGAAGACATTCATCTAAACAGCTGAAGCTGCGTCCAAATGAGAAAACCAGAAAGGATGGTAAATGCTGCCAGGTTAAAGGTAAAGTTCCAAAGGGTTGGGCAAAAGAGTTTAGTAAACGCCTTGCAAAAGGCATAAAAAAGTAATAAATCCCTTCAAGCACCTGGGAAGCAGAAGCCTGGCAGACCTGGCAGGGCCAAAAAGTCACAGCAGCATAAATAAGAACTTGGAGTGGGGAAAGATGCAGCAGGAATCTGAGTTCATTTTCTGTACCTGCATCCGCTGCAGAGGAGGCTGGAGAGCCCCTTCTCTGCGAGCAACGCCAAGGGCAAGTGGTGGGCCTCGGCTCGAGGGGGCCATGGCTGTTCCCGCAGCGCTCCCTGGGAGCTAAGGGATGAAGTGGCTGTGCCAGTGTGCAATTTCTCATCTGAAACTATGCCACACCGAGGCACCATGGGGTATTAAATGCCCGTTTTATAAAGATTTCCAAAGGAAATCTGGTGAGCCGTGGGCAGTGTAAGCAGGGACGTGCTGAGCACTGCCCGAGGCCATTTCCCAGGGAGGCTTTCACAAAGCAGGATTGCACCCCCATACGCAAGTCCCCATCCTCTCCCTGTGCTTAACCACACGCCCATGCACTGCAGCAGCACACCCATGTTGCAGATGGGATGGGGAGCAGTATCGACCCTCATCATCCCGCTCCCAGGGGCTGCCAGGTGACCTCCCAGCCGAAGGCAAAAAGCTGCTATAAATCTCGGCTGCCGGCAGAGTGGCTTTGTGCCCACAGGGAAGCCAGCCAGGCTATGCAGCTGCCCGAGTCCAGGGAGCGCCGTGCCACTGCCCGGCATTGATGCTGCTTTTGGAGCTGCTGCTTCGTGCTGCATCATTGCCAGGCTCTGTCCTGTGCCCTGGGAGAAATGGGGTAGCCTGCAATGACCGGAGGAACAGGAGTCAGGAGATCCACCCACTGCACCTGAGGCATCCTCTCCGCAGTCCCCTAGGTGCTGACTGTGCTGCTGGCAGCCCCCGAAGCCTTCACAAATAAGACATGAGGTCACGGCAAGCAGTCATGGCACAGCCAGACAAACAGGACTTTGTTTTCGTGCAAAAACATCTCTCCTTCTGGTTATAAAAATAGTCATTGCGTAATGGGATAGCAGGGGCTCCTGGCTGCACAGATTACGCTCGGAACACACAAAACTTCACAAAAATGAAACCAGGATTTGAACAGCCGTGTCGCAGGGGTGCACCGCTGCTGGCACCCTCATTTGTCACCCATCTGCTGCAGGAACACAGCCTTGGGCAGCCAAGCTGGCAAGGCACCTGCAGAGCGGGAAGCTTGTCCTCCGAAGCAGCCACTCTCCACCTCTGAAACCCTCAGCCCATTTTAGACACTTGCCAGGAGAGAGAACTGTTGCTGGCACCAGGAATTAGAGGAGTTTCAGGATCGGGGGACAGGGTTCAGGCAGTGAAGGGCGTGGCCATGGCCATGGCAGGAGTACATTTTAGGACACATGTGCATGTGGCATTAAAGATAATTTAAATATATGCTGGTTTTCTACATTTCTTACGGGCATCACAAGTTGCACACAAGTCTGCCTCACCTGTGCACTTTAAGAGCAGTGCTACCTGAAAAGCCTCAGTAAGAGGATGTTGTGGTAGCAAAAGATGATGCTGCATGTTCTGTCTTACAGCCCAATTTCTGTTTGATAACAGTTGAAATCCACTCTGGATCTAATAAGGAAGAGTAACTCAAGATTTACAGAGATTAGAATTTGTCTAACAATTTCCTGCTGGGGTCAATACGTCAAATAAATGTCATTAAATATTTCTATAGCACCAGCATCTGAGGGCTAATGCAGCACCCTTGTGCCAGCCGGCACGCGCACTTCCAGAAGATGACATTCCTTCCCTGACGCGTGCACTGTCATCAGCTGCATCACTGCTGATTTACCCCAAGCAGAAACTCCAGCCTCGCACTGGCCTCCCAGCCACGGGCCTGCTGCTGTAGGGAGGATTTATACCTACGGCCACCACAGCAGAGCTTTCAAGCAAGCTATGAGTTTCCATCCTTGGCTATGGGCTAATTTGCAAGAGGAAGACTCCTCAGGGCTGGGAGTCCTCCAGATTCCTCCAATTCTCCACTCTGGCTCCTGCAGCCACACGGTGAAGCTGTGACTGCCATCCCCAGCAGCGCTGCTGGCGAGCTGAGCTCCTGGCTGGAATTTTGCACCCAGGCAAGCACCACGGGTCAGCAACAGCCTGCCTCTCCTCATGCCTCCGCAGCAGCAGGGCTCTCCGGGAGGAACATTTTTGGGGTAAAAGGAGCCACAGGGGAGGGCTGGGGGCCTGAGCAGCCGACAGGACCTCATTGGGGTCTGCACCAGCCACTGCTCGGGCACGGGAGAGGAGCCAAGTCCCAGAGGGCTTTCAGGAGCAGCGCTGCCCTTTGGGCTGCTGGCAGCCGGGGTGGACGAGCGCACGCAAACCCTGCCTCTCTGCCCAGCTTTGCCCACTGCAAAGGGCACAACGGCCCCTTTCAGCCCCGGCTCCAGGAAGGAAAGGTCAGGGAGCTGCTTCTGCGTGCAAGCCCCGTCCTCCCCGGCGGCACGAGACAAGGCTAAGCATCTCCCCGAGGGGCTCCGGGGAGCAGAAGGAAAGCAGGGTGACGATCACCCCAGCCCAGCCGCAGCATCCCCAAGACCAAGCTCCTTGAGCGCCCTTTCACCGGGCTGTTTCCCTGCAAGTCACACGCTTGGCTCCATGGCCTCAGCCGCAGCGAAAGAGGGGCCAGGAGGAGGGAGCCAGCACAGCCTGTTTTCCCTCTGCGCCGCCAAGGAATTTCTTTTGTGCGGAAACAGGGGCTGGCACATTCCAGCACGGAAGAGCTCCCGCATCGCTGAGCCGAGCCGGCCGCTGTGGCATCCGCTGGGCAGGAGCCCTCCGGGCAGAGTCAGCGTGCCCCAGGGCACAGGCAGCTCTTGGGAGAGGCACTTGAGTCTGGCACAGTGGTCACAAGGATTGAAGGGGTTGTGCTGTGCTCTGAGGAGTCTGGTAGAAGATGGTGCATGTGCAGAGCAACACTGGGCACGTTCACGGTGACAGATACATCCAGCCCTGGACACCACACAGGCTTCATCTGAACATCCCAGCAGATCCTCCCCTGGAGCCGGGCAACCTGGGGCTTCTGGAGTCCACAAAACAGCTTATTCTTAAAAAAAAGCATATGGAAGGTCATATCCGTGGCATTTTTCATGTGGACCAACTTGGGAAAATCCATGATGTTTGGCACTTCTGGTTAACTCTACAATCACGTAATACATTTTGGTGTTCAAACTCAAGCCAGCCAATGCATGCCTTAGGACAGCATTACCTGTAGGAGCATGTGATCTGAGGACAGGAATGTCCCGTGCTCATGCATTCATGTTCCCCAGAGGTTGAAAAAAAGCAGGCCTATTTTTCTGAAAGGCTGCAGGCTGAGACCCCTCCAGAGCCAGAAGCATCTGGCATGGTGTGGGGCAGTGAGATGGGAGCCTCTGCACTGAGAGGTGTACCCACGGTTCTCCTGCAAATCCTCCTCCCTTGGATAAACTCCGAACCAGCTCCATGACTCTGAGCAAACTTCAGACAGAGACACAGCAGCCCACTGGGAAAAGGGGTGGGGGTGAAAAGCAAATAAAATAGAAATGCTCCACCACCCTGCCAGAGCTGTCACTGTGCTCCAGCAGATCTGGACTGTGGACACCGAGCGACCCCAGCGTGTGCCAGCTGTGTGCGGGCATAGTGAGCATGCAGCCAGATACAACTTTACACGTGTCCATGCAGGGACGGAGGAATTCACAAACCCACACTCTGGGGGGGGTGGAAGTAATTAATGCAAATTCCTAGTTAGGTAAACACATCTAGAGAAAGCTCGCTCTGGCACAGGGAACTAATATCCTGTTAAACCAGTTGAAAAGGTCACCAGCAATCAAACGACACTCCCTTGCGTTGACAGGACACCAAGACAGATGGCTTAGAGCTGGGAAGTCTGTACAGCGTCCGCGTGCCAGCGTGCAAACTGCAGCCAGCTCGGCGTGCACGTGGATGCGCTCTCTCCAGCTACGCTCTCTCCACGACACTTCTGCACTAATATGAGCAGCCCTGGGCTTTGGGAAAGCTGCTTTGCTGCCTTCACACAGCCCTGGGGAGGGCTGGGGGAGCACACAAAAGCAGCCAGGGGTGTTGGGCTCGTATCAGGTTTGCCAAGGCAACCACAGCCCTGCGGGGGACCTTTGCCACCAGCGTGGGGCTAACCATGGGCTGGGGACCATTTTGGGAGTGGGCTGTATAAATGAAGAGGCATGAAAGGAGATGCACACTGGTCCCTTTGGCATGGGGGCCCACTGCTCCAGGAAGCCCTCCCTTGCCACGTGTCTCTGCTGCCGATGGCACAGATGTCCCAGCACAAGCCCTGCACAAGGACACGCTGGGGCTGAAAGCCTCCAGGTGATGCTCCAACAGCAAGAACAAGGAAAGGTGAGAATAACCACCGCTCATCCTGTGATGACCTGAAGCACAGAGGGGCTGCTGGCAACTCAGGGCTCTGTGGGCACAGAAATGGGTCTCTGGCTGCAGAGGTGCGAAGAAAAGGCAAGAGTTGCACAGAGGGGAGGGCGAGGGCGAGCGCCAGGGCTGAGACAAACGCACTGAGAATGAGGCACAGACCACACGTGGAGCTCTGCACCCCAGGATCTGGGTCTTCCTCTGGGGTGCAAAGCTTCTGGGGTGCTTTCCCTTCCTTCCCTGGGGGGAAACCCAGCTTCTCACCTGAGAGACCCAGGAACAGAAACTGCCAGGGCTACGCGCGCTTCCCTGAGGCCCGCAGCAAGTGGGACTTAAGGAGAGGAGCTGAGCAGGAGCTCCTGGCCCTCTTGGCACACTGCAGCTTCTCCAAAATTAGTGCCCTAAGTGAACCCATACAGCCGGGATCTGATCTGCTCTGGCAGGGAAAGGAGCTGAGCAACTTCAGAGTCCAAAACCATCGAAATTTTGCGTTTTCAAATGACCTTGTTCAGCAAGATAGCTGTGTGTCTTGCACAGAGAAGCTGCATAGTCCAGCGAAACTCCAGCTGTGTTTACCTAAACCCACATGGAGAACTGTACGTTGTGCTCAAAATGGCACCTTCTGGTGCCCAGCCCCAAGACAAGCCTCACTGTCAAGTCTGTTTCTTGTGTGAAATGGAGTTGCTCGCACAGTGTGTTACTCGCAAGAGCACGCAGGTCTAAGCACAAGAAAGGCCAGGATACCCCAAAAGGAGCTGGTTACGCGTGGATTCTCTGTCAAAAGATAGATAGAAAAATTTCATTTCCCTTCCTGTTGGAAGCAGGAATGGAAAATAGCAGGTTGTGATGAGTCTGAGGGGCACAGGGAGGCGCGAGGTATCCTTGGTATGGCAGCAGAGCTGGAAACCCGGCGGTAGCTGCAGACACACCATGCCTGCACTGTGCAGAGGGTGCTCACGGCATTGCAGCATCCTTTAGCGGGTGCTGGATAGATCTGGCATGGCCTGATGAAGAAGGCTTTGCTGCTTGTCCACAATCACCCCACTGAGAAATCCTGTTCACGTTGCAAACATTCAGCAACTGCAGCCCTGACCCCCAGTGTCTCCTGCCCAAGCCCTGGAGGGGAAAGACAGCCCAGCTCCCTGGCATTACAGGCACCCATGGGTTTGCACAGGATGCACCCAGCCTGGTCAGTGCCAGGCACCTGTGCAGGATCTGGCCCCCAGGAGAGTCTACTGACCACAAAGCCCCAGGGACTGCAAGGCAGGGGCTTACCCAGCAGAGCCTGGAAGAGTTCACTTTGGAAGATGTGTGAGACTTTTCCAATGGAGGCTTTTAGCTCCTGCTCCTCCGGGGACCGCAGGGTGCTTTGGTATCTGGTCAGAATTTCCACTGCCCGTTCAGTGTCTGCAGAGATGACACAGGAATAACAAGGCATTAACACTGAAGGATGGACAGACATCACCAGGGAAGGCTCAAGCGCAGCCTTGGAGCAGTGCAAAGGGCTCACCTGGATAATGCCTCAAGTTGCCTTCCAGCTCTGGATTTTTAAGAGTCAGACAGCCACAAAAGCAGCCTTCTTACACATACCTGGAAGAGCTAACCCTGCCGCGAGGTGCAGAGGGGCCACGGTGGAGAGCTGGGCAGGGGCTGGAAGGGAGGTGGTTCTGCCTGCTGGCCTTCCTCGACCCTGAAAATCAGGGGCTAAACCCAGGTTGACTCACCTCCAAACCCCGTGGCACTGGGCAGCCTGAGCGCCTCTGCCACCTCCCAGGCAGAGAAGCCATTCAGGAGCTGGACACATCCTGGTTGCACAGGGCTCCGCGTACTACCGCAGGAGCTGCAGTCTCCCATGCGGGGCCAGATGGCTGCAGCAAAGCTGAGCAGAGCCCCACTCACGGAGCACAAGATGTTGCAAACAGCTCAGCTACACGAGTGGCAAAACTTGGGTTTCTACAGGGTGAAGCGTAAGAATCGCTCCCCGCAGCCAGCAGCCTTGGGTCAGCAGAAGACACAGTGGGAAAGCAACATGATGAATTGGGGTCAGGGAAGGAGGGATGCTGGCCACGAGGGGAGCTGGAGGCTGCCATGAAGCAATGCTTTGGTTAAAGAGTGGCTCGCCATAGCTGTGGGAGAATGCAGACCTGAAATAGTGGAGCTGTGATCTCTGTGTGGCAAGACACCTCCACACTTCTCTGCGCAGATGCCTGGAGCTGCCAGTCCAGCTCCAGCCCCAGACGTCACCCGTCTCTCAGGCGGGTGGGGAGCTCCCATGGACCTTGAGCCCGTCCCAGCCCTATGAGTGAATATTTCCCTTTGTCACCCAGACAGCCCGCAGACAAAGGGCGTCTGTGTGGGGAGGCGGGGGAGCCGTTCCGCCACTGTTGGGGACTCATCTTTTAACCCAGGAACTCATGCAGAAAGGATGACCCTGATCAACCCAGGGCTCTCGGCAGGGAATTCAGGTCACCGAACAAGGGGGCCTGTGTCTGCTAGGGTGCGTGCCACCTGCTATCCCAGCTTGCCTGGCCAGCTCTCCTCCTGGCTCCTCCTCGGCCGAAAGGGGAAAGGGTCCTGCCTGTGTCACTGGTCCACACTGACTCATCGTGGGAACAGAACAGAGGAAGGAGCCTGGAGAAGCGTCCATATCTGCTGCTCAGAGCTAGGCTCCACACTGGCTCCAGGAAAAGCAGGGACTTCCCCAAGCTCCAGATTTATGGGGCTTTATGGACATCCCAGCCCTGTGTTATCACTAAGGGCTTCCTTTTCTGCAAGATCAGACAGTGGCTTCAGACACTGCCCAGCATACTGTGAGTGGGGTTGAGTCATCTTCGCCTGGTCATTCCTGACCTTATCGGAAGAAGCTAAAGAAGGTGGTAGAGAACTAGGGCCACCGCTCCAGGACACAAAGACTGTAAACCTGGTGTGAACATCCCATCCCAGTCCAGGCTGCACAGAAAGAGCGGCATGCACCCTGTGTTGACCCCTGCGCTGCTGGCCACCAACACTGGGTGACAGCCAGCTGGAGCAGGGGAGCACTGGCCCTGGACCACCAAACCCAGGGAAGTGCTGTGCCCCCAGCACAGGAGAGAGACTGGAGCACCCCTCCTGCTCCACTGAGAATGCGTACATGGTGTCCAGGGCCCGTCTCGCCATGCCTCAGGGTGCAAGTCCCACTTACAGGAGGTCCTTCCTCGCAGGGCCTGCCCCCCCATACCTGCCCTCCCCTCAGCACCCAAGGGTGCTGCAAGCACAGCATCCCGTGGCCACCCGCTCTGAGCCACGGTGGTACAAGCACATGTCCCACAGCCCGGGGAGGGCGTGAAGCTGGGGCACCCGCTCCTCAGGTCTCAACCCCGGGGGTGCACAGGGCAGGGCGGCCCGGCCCGTGGCGGCGGGGGAGGGAAGGAGGGCGGGAACCGCCCGGCAGGAGCGCGGGGCACCGGGGGCAATCCCGGTGCCGGTACCGGCAGGGCAGACACTTGTTGAGCGCGGCAGGCCGCGGTACCCGGTGCTGCAAGCACGGCAGGCGGGGCGGGGCAGGGTGCTCCTTACCTTCCCGGCGGATCATCGCTCCGCCGTGGCCGGCGCCCGCTCCAGTCGGTGCCAGCCCGCGAGCGGCCGAGCCGCCGCCCGCCCCGCGGGAGCGGGCCGAGGAGCCGCCCCCCGCCCGCCCCTCCCCGGCACCGCCTCCGGGAGCGCCCCGGCACCGCGCGCGCACCCGCCGCTCTACCCCGGGGCGCGGCTGCTCGGAGCCCGCCGGGCTACCGGGGCGGCTCGGCGTGCGCACCCCGCCCCGAGAACGCCGGCAGGCACGGCCGGCTCGGCCTCCCCTCCCTCCCCGCTGCGGAGGGCCCGGCCCGGGGGCGCCGCTCAGCCCCGGGACCGCTTCCCCGCGCTGTCACTAGATGGCACAGGCGCGCCGCGGGTGCCCCTGCCCCGGCCCGCTGCCGCGCCCGCCCCGGGCAGCCGGGACCCGGGTAAAGGGAGGGGGTGCAGGGGAGCTGGAAAGGGGGCGGAAGCAGTTATGCCCAACTCGCCCCTTCGGGGTCTGTCTACCGCTCCGCTGATTTATTGTCATAAACAGGAACAAGTAAAACTGCCCCGATCGCCCTTTCCAAGTCGAAGGCCCAGCTGCAAAGTGACCGCCGCCGAGTCCCACCGCTCCCCTCCCTCGCACGCCTCTGGAGCCTGGCAGCAGCAGGAGCGTGACCGTGGTCCTGCCAGCCCCAGACCCCCTCCACCCCCAGCCCCTGCTCCCTTTCCCCCCAGAGCAACAGGCGCTAACTGCTGCATGGGGTGTCCGCACCCTGGCCTGCAAGCATGAAGCCAGCGGCAGCAGGGGCAGGACTTGTGTCCAGCATGGGACGGGGGGGGAGAGCTCAGCTCCCCCTCCATCTTGTGAAAAGCCACCCCCTCGCATCCCCCTTCCTATTCCTCAAGCCATGGGGCAGGGCAGCCCCCAGCGCAGCAGCACTTTAAAGTTTCCCATCACTGGCTGCAGAGCTGCTGATGACAAGCAGAGGCTGCCCTTTCCCTGCACCAAACCGCAACTCAAATCCCCACTAGTCTCCAAACCCCAGGGCAGAGGTCTTAGCCCCAGCACCGCTGGATAGGTACTCAGCCCCCAGGCACAAGCCAGCCCCAGGAAACCCCTGCAAAGTCTCCAGTTCCTTGCTGCCAGTGGGAACTGGGAACCCAGTTCCAGGTCTTTTCAGCTGAGGGCAGCGGTGCACCACACAAGGAGCCAAGAAGGCTACGGGGGACGGGAAGCCTAGGAAGCAGTCTGCGAAGGAAAAGAGCCTCGAAGCTGGCCTGAGGAGTTCTCCCCACTTCAGCTGTGCAGGGCTCTGGCTGCCCCTCCCCAGGGCTGGTGCAGGCCAGAGGGGTCACTCCTGCATCAAGCTGTTGATCTTTGTGAGCAGCACGTCCGTCTCGGACTCTGGGGAGACAGAGAGAAAAAACAGTCATCGTAGGCAGCCACCATCCCGCAGCGACAGGTGGAGCGGCCTGAAAAGCAGGTTTGAGGAGACTTGGGGAATGTGGGATTTCCCAGCGCTGTCCCACAGGGCTGTTTGCTAAGGGCAGGACAGGAACTCCCTGGGCTGGGATTCCCTTCCCTCCCCAGGCCATCCCAAACCGCTCTGTCATGTTCAGCTGGAGAAAGCTGCCTGCCTGCCAGGGAGAGTCCCGCAGGCACAGCCTGGCTCTGAGGGAGGCGAGCTCACATCTGTGCACACTCACCCGCTGGCCGTCTTCTCTGGGAGCATTTCCTAAGAGATGGAATAGGATTGATGTTAGTGTGTCAGCCGGGCCTCCCCCGAGCTCCCCAATAGAGACTGTGGGACCCCACAGGACACACAGTCCCATGGGGAACTGCTCTCGGTGCCTGCAGCACTGGTGAAGGAGCAGGGCCAAGGTCCCCCAGCCTCAACCCACCAAACCCTGGGGGGCAGAGCGAGCTAAGTGTGAACTAAGACATCCAGCAGCTCGATGAAGGGTCAGGCCAGATTTTTAGCTGCAGCCTGGCGATAAAAGCTGCCTCCACACAATATCTCACTTAGCCAGAGAGGAGAGGACCCCCCAAGATCTGAGTCCAGAGAGGGGCGGCAGCAGATACAACCAGGTTTGGGTATGTGCCAGCCACCCAGGGCACACTACAGCCTCCCCCAACAGACGTGCCCCGGGATAGGGAAAGTGATCTAACGTACTTCAGCAAGAGAAAGGTCCAGAGGATGACAAGGAAGGAAACACAGTCTACAACAATCCAGATCATGAGGTACGTGCTGCTGGGCTGCAAGGCAACAAGACAAGCCATGAACACCAGCCAGGGGTGGTGTGCTGGTGACACAGCCCAGCCTGCTGTGCCAGCATCCCTTCTGCAGGGTCACACATTCCCATGCCAGCACAGCACTGAGCAAAAGCCACCCTCCAGGCAGCTGGCTGCCCAGGGCTGCTGCAGAAAGGGACCCACAAATGCCTGGGGCACAGGGCTGTGGGGCAGGATGAAGGATGGAGGGCTCACTTACCAGCAGCCAGATGGGGTGTTTCATCTCCTTCAGCACCTGGCAGGCATTGGTGGTGACAGAGTTCACCCCAGAGCACCACAGCACAGAAAAGAGCCAGGGCTGGTTCACCACGTACAAGTTGACAGAGATGTTGTCCTGGCGGTACTGCCTGCATAGGGAAAGCCGTGGTCAGAGGCAGCAGACAGCAGGGTGCCGGCACACTCAGTGTACAGCCAGAGAGGACTGTATGTCTGGGATGTGATCCAGCATTTGCAGCCACATGGAGCAACTGTCTGGAGAGCCAGACCCAGAACGGATTTGCTGGCAAGGCAGAGGACTGCAGCCAGCTCCATCCCCTGCACCAGCCCCGCCTGATAAGGCATGCTTGTCCACAAGGCTGTAGCACACACCCTGCCCTTCCCAGCAGCGCACCAGCACTCAGCCTCAGCTGCCCCTCACCGCTGCTGGCCCCTGGGACAGAGCTGGGACAGTGCCCAGGCTCCACAGCCCACAGCTCCCAGGCTCCTGGGCACACAGGGCTCTCACCTGATCTCCTCAGAGCTCATGTCCTGGTAGGGCAGATTGACACGCAGTGGTGGCTCCTTCTCATTCTGGAGTCTCTTCCGGCCATAAACTTGCTGAACGCTTGGAGCTTGCTGTTTGACCTGTTCCCTGAACCCATCTGGCAGCCAGAGGACCTAGGCAAGAGCCAGAGAGCACATGCAGAGGAGAAGCGCTCCAGAGAGCTTGCTCTCTTCTGATATTTCCTTCCAGGTCCAGGCACACACGGCCTCCTCAGACAGCTGCTTCCTGCCCCCCTCTCCATGTTAGCTCCTCCATGAGGATCGCAGCCAGGACAGTCTCCTAAGAGCTTGTCTCAGCCAAGAAGTAAGCACAACAGACCCCACTGAGGGGAGAAAACAGTTCCAGCCTAAGAAAGCTGCAGCAGTTAAGTCCTTTCTGGGTCCTTGAATGGATCAAGCAGTGCATACTTTTGGCTGCAACTCTGCAGCAAGAATGCACCTTGGATCAGCACTACAGTACAAGTCTTTGCTGTGTCCCCTCCTGCTCTGCATTCCCAAAAAGCCAAGAAGGGAAAGCGATTTGGGTGCTAATTCATCCCCTCGGGGCAGTATGTGTCCTGTGCTGCAGAGGTTGGATGAAGTGCAAAGGCAACATAGGAGGTTGCAGCAGGAGTCCAAGAGCTGCAGGGAAAGGTGTGGCGCAGTGTGGGGAGATCGAAGCCTGAGCATTGTTTTCCTGCTTTTGCTAGCACTGTTAGTCCCCTCCCTAGACTGAGTCACTGTTTACACACCAGGGTGGCCAGTGCTGGAGAACCAGGGTATTTAGAGGGGTTTGAAGCTGTAGGCGTTAACCCCTAATTATTGGCAACTTCTCCCAGCTAGAGAACCCCCCGCCTGGACAGGGTTCCCCAGCAGGGATCACATACGGGGATGTGGTGTATGGCCTGGCATGGATGCTCAGTGGGGTTGGCAGGGCAACTTCCACCATGGCAGGGGTGTGACAGCAGGGGCGGTGGCCAGCTCACCTGCTGTAGTGGGATGCCTGACTGCAAGATCACTTCTAGGGTGGCATTGACGAAGCTCTGGTAGTCACTGTGGTTCTCAGGCCGGAGGTCGAACATGATGGAGATATTGCTCTGCTTGGCTGCTTCTAGCGCCTGTTCCAGGGATGGGATCCTCTGTTTAGTCACCTGGTTGCGATCGCCAGCAGAAAGACTCTGCACAGTGGGAAACGGCCTCCGCTGCAAGGGTGAGAGAGAGTTAGTCATCATAGGCAGACCCCCCCCATAAGCTTCCACCTCCCAAACTGGTCCCCATCTCTGGCTCTGTTTCCTACACTGGCCTGTCCACATGCTCTCCACTGCAGACAGGCACAGGGATCCTCCTCCTGCACATCCACGGGGCACCTCTACCCTTCTCCCCACTAACAGCACAGTTCAAGCAGTCCCAACACCTGTGGGCATTCAGAGCAGCTCAGCAGCTGGTTAGTCACCTTGTGGGAAGAGCCTTGCCACAGCTGCCTCCAAGCCCAGGCAGGCTGTGCAGCTCAGAGCAAACGCGTGAGACATCTCCCCTCAAACCAGCCTCCTCCATGACTCAGCTGAGGAGTCAGAACAAACCCCAGCTTGGGGCATAACCACACCCAAGGGATTCGTGCAGGCGTGGAAGTGCTTCTGCACCCTGTCCAGGTGTCTGCCAGGACCCAGCGCTGCAGAGGGAACCTTCCCGAGGGCAGGGCTCATGCTTCACCCACAAATGCACCCATCCCTGACCAGCCACCCCCAGGGGCATCCTAACCTCCAGGAACCAGCTGCCAGCATCCAGCTGCTGGAGGTCTGTCCAGTTGAAGGCAGTGCTGTTTAGGGCAGCCCTCTCGGGAAACACAGCCTGCACGTTGGTGGTCCTGGTGAGTTCCTCGTCATGCATAAGGAATGGTACCCCGTCAGCACTGGCAAAGGAGCAGAGAGGGAAGCTCTGTGTTGCAACCTGTTTGTCTCCTATCCCTGCCCTGGCCAGCCACCCTGCTAGGGTAACCCCCACCCTTATGCCTGCTTGTGGTCCACTACACAAAAAGGTGAGTGTCCAGAAAGCACAGAGCACCCAGAGACCAAGCCAGGAACCAAGCAGTTCATTGCGCACTGCAACAGCTATCCCCATAGGAGGATTACATGAGATGAACTAGAGCCAGGGTCTGTTTTCCAAGCAGTGCCCCTCCCCTGATGGTGCCTCCCTCCAAATGCCCTGCAAGGCAACCTGCATGGGGAGGACAGAAACCCAGTACCTCTCCCAGATCATTGGGACACCAAGCTGGAGCCAGTCCCATACTGGGCAGGTGGGAATGGCAGAGCCCTTTGAACAGGGCTGCCTCAAAATGCAGGCTATATCAGTCCTCCAGGTGTGTTCCAGAATGCCCCATGTAGGAGGTGACATCCAGGATACACAGACCACTTCCTCCCTCAAGTCCCTGCTGCCCCTTTACCTCACCATGACGTCTGTCTCAAAGACTTGCACATCACAGTCCACCGCCTTGTGCAGTGACATGAGGGTGTTTTCGGGGGCCAGCTGGAAAAGGAATGGTGTTAGTGCAGAGGGCACAGGCAGGAAGGGGCAGGAGGCAGGCACTCACCTTGCCTGGCTGTGCCCAGCAGCTTGGCTGGGCTCTAAGGCAACCACAACGAGACTGGGGTGACCCCGGTAGGGTGGGGGATGGAAAAGGGCTGGGTGCAGACAGCTGGAGCCTGCCTAGTCCCTGCTTCCCAGCCCACCCTACACAGCCGGGCTTTCTGCTGAGAGTAGCCTGCTCCCAGCCCAGCACCACTCAGCAAGCAGCTCTGCTCTGCGGCTGCTGCGCGCACCCTCCTCATCCTGCGCTCACCCATCCTCCAGCCCTGCGCTGCCCTGGCTGGTGCGGGGACCCCTCTCTGCTGGGCTGGCCAGAGCTCGTCCAGGCCTGCAGCAGTAAGGGTTTGATGCCGGTGTCCCACGGCCAGGCACAGCCTAGCTTTTGCTGGTGGAGCAGCCTGCCCCATCCACCCTGAACACTGTGCCAGCATGCTGCCGGTGCTGGTCACTCACCATGGGTGCTCCTCGGTGGCCAACCAGGGCTGGCTTGGGGGGCAGCTGGTTCTCCTCCATGATGCAAGGGGAGGTGATTCCCAGGGGAGCCAGATACAGCGCGATCATCGCCGCGCAGTACACAAGCAGCAGAAACACCTTGAGACCTGCAGGCAGAGACAAGTAAGATAGAAGGGTGAGGTACAGAGCAAGTATTTTGCAGGCTGTTAGGAATAAGCCAAGGCTGCTTCACCTGGCATTAGCACATGGTTGCCCGAGGTCAGGCATTGCATCCCCAGCCTCAGGAACACTGCAGGTTTATTCTTGGCCCACTACATGTCCTTGCACTCAAACCCAGCACTTCTGTAGGACTCAGTCTGCCATCCATAGCCCTCCTTCAGCTGCAAAGCTGTGAGGGCTGAAGCTGCACCAAGGGCTGGGCATGACAAGCAGTAACCAAGAGCAGGCGTTACTACCAGACGGAGTCCTGGGGACCTGTTCCCTCTACACCGATGCTCTCTGTGCACCACCCTGCCACCAGTGCTGCTCAGTTGGGTGGTAAGAAGCAGGGCACCAGCCGAGGGGGGAGGTGGAGACCTTGGAGGGGGATTACCTGTGTTGTGGGTGCGATAGATGAAGCTGGCCAGGGGACAGGCAAGGAGCGTCATTCCCCCCACGATTCCAATGTGCAGGAAGGGACCTGTTGCCTGAAGAGGCAAAGGCAGGGTGTCAGCCAGCACCAGTCCAGCCCCTGTACCCAAAATCCACATGCTCCAATGCCAGGGATCTGCCACTGCAGCCAGCACTGCTGGAAAAGCCACAGTGCCAGGAAGGGAAGGACAGGCTCCTGGCAGGACTATACAGACTCCACGCTCCGCTCCAGCCATGGTTCATCACCCTGCCTGCAGCTGCTCCAGGCAGGACTGCAAGAGCAGGAGGACCTTGCCTGGCCAGGCAGCAGAAGTCAAGGGCAGGGAGTTAACCTCCATGGCAAACAGCCATGCTGGGGGCTCCAGTCACCACCTTTCAGCTCATCCCCACTGGCCAGGTACTGGGTACAGCGGGGGAGTCTCTGGTATCGAGGTGACTCACCTGCAGGGAGATCCATGCACTTCTCCACTCCTCCGCCCACTTTATTCCCAGCCCTGTGAAGGCTGCAGCCACCAACAGGGCAGTTAAGATCAGCAGGGTCTGTGGGGCAGGGCACAGGGCAGTTAGGGGAGCACACAGCATCCTGCAGGCCAGCTGGGCTCTGCCCTGGCAGGGCAGGCAGAGTCTTCCTCATCCCTTCCTCCTGAGCCCCTGAAAGTCCTGAGACCCCACTTCCCCCATCTGGGTTTGCAGCTGAGCTCTGTACCCCATGCTTTGAGCAAGGGGAATATTCCCACCCCAGAGACATGTGGCTGGTGGAGTAACAGCTGCAGCCCAGCTCAGTGGGGTCACAGCACCCGTATGCAGCCCCAGTAGGCTGGTCGCAGCTTCCCAAGGTGCAAGGGCAGCCAGGGCAGGCACCATCTCCCTGCATCCCCAGTCTCTCACCTTATGCAGCCAGTGTAGCTTCAAGGGCTGGCCGCAGATCTGCAAGCACAAAGCAAGGACCTGTGAGAAGAACAAGCAGATGTCAGAACTGGGTTGTACCCCACACCTCAGCCCTCTAAGGGCACATGACACAGCCACAGGAGCTCTGGCCCCCCGACACAGGCAGGGTCGGTGGCCATGCTCAGGTTGACACAGCTCCAGCAAGCAGGATGCTGCGGACTCCACCTGGCTCTGCACAGGGCACGGCAGCCAGCCTGTGCTCAGCACAGCTCTGTACCCCCACTAGCCCAGGCGGCCAGAGAAGGGCGACGAAGCTGGTGAGGGGTCTGGAACACAAGTCTTATGAGGAGCGGCTGAGGGAGCTGGGGTTGTTCAGTCTGGAGAACAGGAGGCTGAGGGGAGACCTTATCGCTCTCTACAACTACCTGAAAGGGGGTTGCAGAGAGGTGGGTGCTGGTCTCTTCTCCCAAGTGACTAGTGACAGGACTAGAGGAAATGGCCTCAAGTTGCACCAGGGGAGGTTCAGGCTGGATATTAGGAAAAAGTTCTTTACTGAGAGAGTAGTGAAACATTGGAATAGGCTGCCCAGGGAGGTGGTAGAGTCACCCTCCCTGGAGGTATTCAAGGAGCGTGTGGATGTGGCATTGTGGGATGTAGCTTGATGGGCATGGAGCTGTGTGGTGTTGGGTGGGTTGGTTTTTGGTGTGTTGTGGTTTGTTGTTGTAGTGTGGTGGGTGGTTTTTTTTTTTTTTTTTTTTTTTTGGTCGGACTTGATGATCTTACAGGTCTTTTCCAACCTTAGTGATTCTGTGATTCTGGGATCAGTGGGACTCACCAGCAGCACAGCCGAGTAGGTGATCAGTACAGCCGTAGCTATGAGCAGGACCAGGGACCAGTCTAGCCACAACTTCCTCTGCTTGAAGATGAACCTGCCAGCAAAGGAGACGGTCAGAGGGGCAGGGCAGACATGGGGAACAAGGCTGGATGTGGGATCCTACTCACTCATTGAAGTTGTGGAAATCATTAAGGATGATGATGGCGAAGTAGAGCCACACCAGTGTGAAGAGGAAGACGCAGAAGAGGAAAAGGAACCAGCTGCAGTCGCACTGAAAGCCAGAGATGACAGCTATGCACACACCTGCAGGGCCCCTGGCCAGGTTGCTGAGACCCCTGGGGAGCACTCAGCCTGGAGCAGGGTGCACAGGCGGTCACAGCAGGCACTGGCTTCATGGGTCCAGGCACTGAGCTGCCCAATGGAGAGGGAACAGAGCTCCCCAGGACAGCTCTTTTGGCTGGACCCACGCTACAGGAAGATGGACCAACATCTCCTACAACAAGCTAAAAAGCTGCCTATGCCAGGCTGGGGAGGACAGCCCCTGTGGCCGGACTCCCTCTTTTCCCATGCAGCAGCCACTGGGAGCAGGTTGGGACTTTGCACATGGGAAGGGTTAGGGAGCCATGTCTTGCTCCCTTCTAGCTGGGTGATCTGTGGGCTGGGCAGAGAGGGGTGCTGTGCCTCAGAGCTGCCATTGCAGCAGTGAGCCTGCAGACTACTCCTGCCTGCCCAGCCAAAGCCAGGTCCCGCTTCAGGGACGCCAGCCCCCAGCCCCACGTACACAGGGAAGTGAAGGGTGCCACAGGTGCTTAACAGGACATTTGTCAGCCTGGACCAGCTCGCACATTCCAGGCAAGATAGGACAAGCAGCAGCACAGCCGCTCCCATGGGAGTTGGAGACCTCAGAGAATCCCAGGGCCTCACCCCTCCCAGGTTACAAATTGCTGGGGACACCCCCTTCCAGCACCCCATCGGAGGGGGGCCGCACCCAGCCCAGGAACCGTGCCTCCCACGTGCCTTGCCAGGCAGTCAGCGCCCTGGGACCTGCCCGCTGTGCTCAGCCCTCAGGGAGTGCAGCACTCTGCTCCAGGCAGGAGCAAGCCCTGCTGCAGACTCACGCTCAGCCGGGCAGGGGATGGCCATGGCTCAGCTGCTGCCAGTGTGCTGCTCTACCCATCTTGTCACCCAGTGGGAACAGAGAGCTCACCCTCTCACCTTCTCACTGCTCCAGGCTAGGGCAGTCCCTGGACAGAGCAGGTGCCAGGTAGCACCCCAGCTCTCTTGGGGCTCAGCCCTGGGGAGCAGGAACAGTGGCAAGGGGTCAGCAGCCCAACGTCTGGCCTGAGCCCTTCCCCACCCCAGCCACCACTCTGAGTCTCCCATGCAGGGGCTGGCCAGCCCCAGCTCAGCATCACCCGTGGTATCACCTTGGTGGTTCTCAGGCCCTTCCTCTTCTCTTTCTTGGCAGTGATCCACTGGCAGCTGTAGAGGCAGAGCAGGCAGGTGGCACAGGGGCGGCAGCAGCCAGGAGGGTCTGCCATAGTGCGGAGCTGTCCCAGGCCAAAGGCCAGGTGTCCTGCGGGGGATGCACACAGAGCGTTGGCACAGGCCTCCCAACACACACCGCCCCCCACGCCGTGGGGATGGGGCACTACAACATCCTGGTTCCAGGTACCCTGGCAAATGGCTGCCCCAGAGCCCTGGGACATAGCGGGGCTGCTGGCTGTGTCCCCAGGCAAGGCATGGTGCCAGGGAAAGCGGGAGCACAGGGTGCAGCCCAACCTGTTCAGCAGGCTGTCCCGGGACCCTTTGCTCAATGAGCTGGAGCAAGCCCGGAGCTGGCAGGGAACACAGCCTGCTCCCCAACGCAGGGTTCAGTGCTCTGCCTGGGAGCCAGGGGCACCATGCAGACTCCAGGAGCCAGCAGCCTCGCCAGCCAGCTTGACACAACCTTGCACCCAGGCTCCCTGGGAGTAGCCCGGCTGCAAGGACCATGCAGCCCCGTGCCGCAGCCCAGGGCTCCTGCTGCACAGCTGGGGGTACGTGCGACAGCCTAGGAAGTACCTGTCCTCCTTCCTAAGCCCAGGTCCCCACTGCTGAGGCAGCACCATCCTGGCTGCCCTCCAGCTCAGCTTGCACAGCAAGGTGTCCCCAGGCTTGAGGAGCTGAAGCTGTGCAGGCACCGGATGGTTGTTGGTCCAAGCTCTCTGCGGGGGGGGGCAGGGGGGAGGGAAGGGGAGGAGAGTGGCAGTTATAGGGGGAAACCCATTGCCACAGTCACAGGCACCCAGGCTGCAGGGCTACCACTGGGTTCCCCACGCACTGGGAAGGGGAGAGGGCCAGGACGCTTTGCTGTGGTCCCCAGATTCCTGGTGCTTGGCTGGAGCAAGCAGGGAGTACCAAACAAGGTCTCCCTTTATCCACACTGAGAAACCCATATTTATTACCGCTTGCCCTGCTGTGGAGCTGCTCCCCCTCCTCATCCCAACCTCCCCGACAGGCTAGACACAACACTACCACCCCACAGATTAAGCCAGACTCTCATTTCACCGCGACCACTAAGCCAGGCACAGGAGCCAGCCGACCACATCCTCCCAGCCACATCCTCTCCAGTGTTGGGGGCAAGGGTGCACCCAGCAGGGCCATGTCCCATCCAACCTGGGCCCTGGAGAGGGGGAGCAGAGCTAGCCCAGGCCCTCCCAGCCCCAGCCAGCCACACCAGAGTGGCTCTGCCATGCCCTGGCTATGGCCAAGGTCAGCCTGGTCTTCCCCCGTGACACCCCAGCACGGCACCTCGCTCCCAAATACCACCAGTGTGTTGGTCTCCAGGGCTGGGGAGAAGAGTGTTCCCCAGGACCCACAAAGAGCAGTAGCCGCTGGGGCACAGCCAGGTACCAACCCAAGAGTGGGACCCCTAACTTGCCCAGCTGGCTTCTGTAGCTGGGGGGAGGTCTGGGGGCTGCCATCAGCAGGTCCAGTCAGCCAAGGTGCAGGGGATGCTGAGCAGCACAGCGGTGCCCAAATCCACTGCCCCCTCCATCTTCTAGGAACCAGATGAGCAGCTGTGATCCGCTCAGCGATCACACCAAAGGAGCCAGCCCTAACAAAAGTGCGGGAAGCCGTGGGACCAGACAGTTTCCCTCCCTGATGCCCAGGGGCTCTGGCTGCAGGCTCATACCCCTGCTGTCACGGGAAGTGGAGGCACCACTTCCACCAGGGAGCGGTGGGCTCAGCCAGCATCCCCTGGGACTTGCCCTGTCCCTGCCTCGCTGCTCACACAGGCAGAGCTCCGGTGCCATCAGCTGCTCAGGGAAACCCTGCCACCCCCCCGGCTGGCTCCCACACAGGGTACAAAGTACAGTAGGAGTGGCTGTAGGCACCAGCTGAACTTCAGCACTCAGCTGCTCCGACAGGCTGTTTGCTGTCAGGACTGGAGCTTGGCAGAGCAGTGGCACAGGACTGGCCACAAATCTATGCCAGTGGTGCTACCTGGAGGGATCGAAGGGAAAATGCCACCCTGTTGCCCAGCTCATAGTGGGACTGCAGCAGCGGCACCAGTAGTTATGGTGCAACACCCCTGCACGGGGCACAGGTCCCAAACAGAGCTGGGCTGGGCACGCAGCAGGCCCTGCTCAGCTTCTACTCCGGCTCCAAGGGGAGAGCTGCACAGTGCGAGCTGGGGGTCTGTCAGGGCTGGAAGGAACCCTACTGCAGCTCCCACCAAACAACCCCCACAGCACACTCCCAGCCCTAGTGGGGGGGGGCACAAGGGGCTTGAAGGGGTGACAAACCCATTGCTAATGTCACCCACATGGCAGTGTGCACTCGCAGCCCTGCAGGGACCTTTATGCCCCAGGGGTGCTGGCACAGGACAACCAGCTGGCCATGGGCAGGACAAGACCCCTTTGCCCTCGTGAAGCTGAGCCAGCCCAGGCTGCGTGCCACCAGGAAGGTCAGCAGGAGCGGACACCCAGCCCCGCTGTCCCCGGACCTCACAAGAGGGAGGGCAGAGCTCTTGGGTCAGCATGGGGAACAGTGTGACCCCAAAACAGCACGAGCAGCACAGCCGGGCAGAGACCCGCCACTCCCAGCCTCACGCCCCACATCTTCCCCATGCAGTCAGCCCTGGGGTCCCTGTCCCTCCCCTCCAGAGCGCGGCAACAGCACGGGCAGCCCCTTTCCTTCCCCGCCTCAGCTGCACGCAGGGCCAGGACGATCACCCCCCTTGCCACTCTGCCAGCTCTCCTGCAGCTCCTGTGGCAGCATGGGACGGCATCCCCATGGCATGGGCTGCCACCCCGGGGCAGCGAGCCAAGCGGGCAAAATACCTGCTCCCTGCGAACGCTGGGTTCCTGCAGCTGGGACGGCGGCAGGCCAGGTGAGTGCTGGGGCTGGGCTCTCAGCTGGGCGTCCCTGCGCAGCAGAGCCCTGCTCTGCTCCTCTGCTGCCTGCTCACACCCTCCTGGGTGTGTTTGTGGCCCAGCGGGGCTGCGGATGCCGCCTGCAGGTCTGCACAGGCCAGCAGAGGCGGGCTGCCCGCAGCGGGCACAGCGGGCAGGGCCGGGGGTCAGGGTGGGACCCTGGCAGCGGCTTTGTGCCCCACTGACCCTGCGGCAGCCTCCGCTTCGTGGCCGCGGGGAAAGCGGAGAAGGGGCCCAGGGGGGCGTCACGGGCTGCAGCACAGAGGAGTTTGCAGGCAGCCCACGCTCCAGACGGATTAAGGCTCCAGGGAGAGCTCCGCGACTGGGGAAGGCAGATGGAGGCAGAGCTTCATGCATCATTGGGCCTTTGAGCAAGAGGCTGTGGGAGCCTCTCTGTCAAAGGGAGACATTCCCCTTCCTTGCAGAGGAAGCCTGGGGCAGGTACATCCCAGGCCACCACTGCTGGCCCAGCTGACACTCGTTGGGCCATGCTTTGAAGGGGGAAGCACAGAGGTGTCTTGAGCCAAGAGAAATGCTTCAGAGCCAACGCATCTGAACTTTGCGAAAGCAGCAGATGAAAGGAGGCTCTTGAGACAGGGACGTGATGCCGCCTGCAGATGGACAGGGCGATGCCCTCCATCTCCCCAGCTCCTCCCTGTGGCACTGCACAGCTGCATTCCCCTGCCCTCTGCTCCAGGTCTCAGCAGAGGCACAGCCCCTGGTGAGCCAGGATGCAGGACGGGTGCTCGGACTTCTCCATCATCGCCTGGGATCTCGGGGGACCTCTGTGATCTCCTGCCACTTGCAAAGGAGCCAAGAAAGGTGATTTACAGGGAGGTGACAGCATCCTGCAGTGACACAGCAACTGCCAGGCAAGGTGGAAGCCTCAGCACTCACCCTTGCAGCTGATCCTATTCCACACCATTATTAACAGCTTTGGCATAAATCACTGAACAGCTCCACGAAATGTGCTGATCAAGGCCCTATCAGTGGAGGGTCTGGAGCACTACAGGAGGGGTTATGTAGTAACACCAATTGCTCTGCACCTGAAGGAATAAGCTGAAAGCATTACCATGGCCAGGAATGCCCCTGGGACAAGCAAGCAGCCCTGCACCCCAGATTTTCTCACCTGGGAGCAGCTAGCGGCGAGGTTCACCTCCCGCATCCGTGTGCCCCTCCGGCTCTGGCACAGACCAGCCACGGTGCCACGGGGCAGAGGAAACTTATGGGCGGGGGTCTTCCCAGTAGGACTGTGCCCCGGAAGAGCCCCTGGGATGCAGAGGGCCCGTTTTACGGGATTAAAGATACGTAGAGTTGGGGATAGGGTTGCAGATTATAAGGAGATGAAGAAGCGAGCACTGGGGAGGGGTGAAGGACCACTTGAGCCAAGAATCTTAGGCAGCGCGGAGGGGAAGACCGAGCATAAATACAGAGACGGAGGTGATACTGGAAGAAGGGAGGTTGGAGCAGAGCTCCTGGAGACCCAAAAGCTGTGGATTTAAGGGGTGCGAGGCAAAGCTGACGGGAGAGGCGCCCCTCAACCACGGGCAGATGGAGCAGCGGGACCGGCGGCTCCCCCAGGGATCCCCCCGGGTATGGCCGCTGTCTGACGGCGCCAGGCAGGAGCCCCCTTCCCTCTTGAAGGACAAGCTTCGGCGCTGCGGAGGGAGCGAGGCCTCCGGGGCCGCGCCGCGCCCTGGCCAGGGAAGCCCCGCGAGAGACGGGGGGCCCTGCAGGGGCCGCCTCTGCCCACCAGAGGGCGCCGCCGCGCTGCCTCTGCCGTCCCGGAGCGCCGCCCCGCATTCTACGCTCCCGCAGCCCTTCCCGCCGCGCTAGCGCGGTCGCTGCCGGCTCATGGCCGCGCGGCGCCGCCCTGTCCGGCGGCATCCGGACACGGGCAGCTACAGAGAAGGGAAGCGGCGGCAGGGCCGCTATTCCCGTGTAAGGCCCCAGCTTCAGCCCCGTGGGAAGCGGCAGCCATTTTTCATCCCCGCTGCGTGACGGCAGGACGGAGCCATATTGAGCGAGGGCAGCGGTGTCATCATGGTGCCTGTAGGGGGCGGAAGCCATTTTGAGTACTGGCACGTGCGGCGGGCGACGGCGCCGCCCGGACCCTGCCCGGTCAGTGCCGGCGCGCAGCCGCCAGCGGGCGCGCTCGGCCCGCGCTGCCGCCGCCTCAGGGCCCCGGCGGGGCCGCCTGAGCGGTCAGCGTCGCTCCGCGTCGGCACCGCCACCTCCGGCGTGGTTGCCCCCGCCAGCCGCTCCCTCAGAAGGACCCGGCCCCCGGGAGCTGCGTGAGGGGTTTCAGGGCAGCTCGCTCGGGAGGCTCCTCGGGCTCCCCCGTCCACAGAGGTGGGCCTCAGCAGGGCGCCCGCACAGCTACAGGCCCCCAGAGCACGGCCCTCGCGAGGAGCCGCCTGCCACCTCAGATGACTCGGACTGAGGACGTTTTGATGTTGTATGCCAATGGAGGTGGCATACGACATCTACTTTGCTTCCGTCCGCATTTTAGGTCTTCCTGTAGTTGATGTTCACACAGTAGGAGTCAGCAGCTCACTGGGCTGAACTGCTGCTGCTTTGTGATGAGGGAGATCTGCCTTGTGCCACCTCTGTTCAAAGTGAGCCTCCCAGGAGGAGCCTGAGCCTGCTACAGCGCAGGAGCACAGGTCAGGGTTTCACCGAAAGGAAGGAACAGAACTTAGGGATGCTTCATGGCCAAGTCCATCAGACTACCATAAACAGGGGCATCCCACTGCTCTGCCAGCTCAGATGCTTGTCTGATTTCCAGGAGCTAGGTCACGGTTGGACGGCTAACGCTAACATCCAGAATGCATAGTCAAGCTAGCTTAGCTCTACAGCTGTCCCGCCATGAAGTCAGAAGTGTCAGAATTAGTTGGGAAGAAGACAGAAAATAACGCCCCTGTCAGCACAGTTGAATCCGATCGTGCACAACATCAAGTGTTGCACTGCTGTAAGTAGGGTTTGTGTCCTGCCTTCACTTGTGAACAGTCTCATCTGTAAGCATTCTTTTAAATTCCAGTGAAGCTATAGCAACAAATGCCCTGAGGAATGGTCTAAGTGAGCAGGGAAACTTATGTTGGTATATTACTGTTCAGCTGAAGTTACTTCCCTAGACTTTTAACTTGGGGAGCAGAGAAGGTATTTTCAACATATGGAAGTGACTTAATGGCTTTATGTTAGGTTCTTGTTTGTCAACTGAACTGGTCAAAACCCAGTATTTTCAGAAAAAAATGTAAGCCACTGTTTCAGTTACTTTGGTTTTTCACTATACTGCATGTAATCTACAAGAAAAATGGCTTTTAGGTTTGACTGTTTTAGGGAATGTTTTCCCTTCATGTAATCTCCCATAGGACTCAAGACCTGGGATAAAAGGGTAAGGCAACACAAGTTTCTGTAACAATTATTTCACACTCTCTCAGCTTGTAATGGACAACAAAAATTCAGTACTTGCTGGTAATCTGCAGTAATACAGAACTTGCTACATTTGGAAGCTGTCTTGCATGGGCAAATTAAGTTGTGAGAAAGAACTACTCAGAAGGTAAAATGCCTGCTTAAGGGAGGGTCTATAGATCATGGCACTAGTCTCAATGGTTAGGTTTACTTTTTCCTAAAGGCCAGAATCTTATAAGGATTTAAAGTCTGTGGTGAACAAACTTTGGATCAGAGATGTTTTTTTCCTCAGAAGTAGGCTAGTTAAGGAGATCAGGAATGCAGATTGTGAGAGTATTGTTCAGCATGGGAAAAATGTCTGGGGAGAACTATTTATTTCAGCTCTGACCACTGAGTTTATATGATACAAGGCAAATCACTTCACCCAAACTTTTCACGGGTGGTCTTTATAGTTTTCATTTCCTAAGTACTTGAAAACAATATGGGGCTGATTTTCAGGAGTGCTAATCATTCATTGTTGTAATTGAGATGAATGATAGGAGCTCTGAGGATCAAATGCTAACAAGTGTTAAGAATTCAAGCTGCACAGTAACAGTAGATCTCAGATTGGGCACTGTACCGGTGAGGAGTTTAGCCCCACTGTTTTCATAGGAATCTAACACCCTTCAAGGTTTTATGAAGATACATTTATTAATGTATGGAGAACACCGACTTTTACAAGAGCACAGTAGAACAGCAGAAGGTAATCTGTTCAGTAAGCATTATACTGTATACATACAGTTAGGAAATGATTTTTTAGGCATAGTGTCATCGCATATCTAAAGTCGATAATAAGGCAAACAAGACTTTTTTTGGCTCCCTGAAAAAAGGAGGAATTCAAACAGGCAAGTCTTGCTTTCATTTAAAAAAATGTAGTTACCAGATTCTGATATTTCTGTCAGAGATCTGTCCTGCAAGATTTACATGCTATACTTCATTGATGATTTCAAGGACTGAAATAACTGGTTTTGTTCAGATGTAGATTTTCCTTTTTGGAACTTGAACTAGTTTAGAATTTGAAGATGTTTATCATTTGCCATTTCCTAATTGCCTTGTCATTGCATACTTAACTGAAGCCACACAATAACAAACTGAAGCCAAATCTTAAGTATTACATTTAAGATATGATAGAAGGGATGCTCACAGGGTGCACTTGCATGCAATTTTGCATCTTAAACTACGTATTTTTGGTTTTTGTATCATCTACAAAGGAAGCTGACTAATTTAATTATAGCAGAACTGTTTTTCTAGTTAGACTGTTTCCTTTATAGGGATAATTAGCTTTACTGGAAGTTAAATTCTGGGCATAACTTACTGAATGGGGCAACACTGATACTCTGCAGATCTGGATCCACTTACTCTGCATTGAAAAGCATACTTGAGCAGTATTAGTGGTTTATGTTATTTTCTGACCAATATTTGTGTTTTTTCCAGAAAAAATTTAATACTTCCCATGTCAATAAGAATAAAACATCTTATCTGCCACTAACTTCCATTGTTCTGCTACAGAAACTTTTGTATTTAGCCTTTTTTTGTTGTTTAGTAACTTTTAAGACATATCATTATTTTTGCACTGGGATAAGCCTTTGCTATGGAGTGTTTGCTCCTGATGCATCTCTAATTTCTGGTCAGAGTTATAGCTACGGTAGAACAGCATTTTTGCACCCTTTCAGGGTATAAAAGCAGCTGCAAGATCACTATTTTAAGGCATGCTATGGAACACAAGATCTATTTGTTGCTTAAGCTGCCTTTCTTTTCTCATTGTTTCAGAAGCCTTCCATGAAGTCATTACTGCTCACTAGTGTTACTGTTAAGCCACATACTTTGTTACAGCATTACTGAGGAGCTAACACTGGTCTAGATAGGATAAAGACTCTGGATCAGCATTCATGTCAAAAACAAGCTTAAATACCTGACAAAGAAAAGCTCAACTGTCGAACTGTAACAAGCACCTATTAGGATACAACCCAAGCTCCCAAATGTCTGACTTACAAGTGCTTGCTTTGTATTCAAGTATCAACACAGATAGTGGTTCAAATCAGTCCTTGCTCAAGGAATACCACTTCTGATCCACTACTAGCCTTATCACTCATGGCATTCTGTCCTCTCTACTCTGTAAATCTAGGCAGAAAGAACAAAGCCCTCTTGCATGTCTATTTTACTATCACTTCATTACTCTCAGACAGGTTATTTGAGAACAAATAACACCTTGGAGAGTTATGATGTGCTGCAGCCAGTATTAGTCACATTGTACTTGCAGTGCTACTACATTTTTCCTCCTAATACCTACAAGCTGGTGTTATCAGATAGCTTCACAGAACTATTAGAGCCTTTCCTTATTGTCTTAAGGGAGACAATTCATTTATACTAGATGCTTCTATAAAAGCAACTTTCCCACACATGTAACTTATCTGCATCCCATATTTTACAATTGGCATAAGCTATTAGTTTAAACACTAAAAAGAAAAAATCAAAAACCCAAGAAAAGGCCCCAAACTAGCACACTTACCAGACAGAAGCAGCTTCTTGTTTCAAACTCTTTAGTGTATATGAGCAGCAGCTGTTTGCCATTGCCAAATTTATAGGACCAGCCTCCAGAGCACTGTGCTGAGGGTAGGTTTGTATAAAGGGCCTTTCCTAGGGAGTAGCGAGTAATCTGGGGGGAAAGGAAGGGAAGTAGTACCTGTATGTCCTTATGTGGCTGGGGATATAGTTGTGTTGTAGTGAAGCCAGTATGTAGCATTATTAACAGATTGGTTTTTTTTATTTAAAAAAAAAAAAATACTTTGGGGCTAGAATAGTTAGTTTTAACTTTTTTTTTGTTCCCTGTAAATATAATTTCCTGGCCATGTTCATTTATGGCTTATTTTCTTGTACCTATTTAAGGCCTTTTCAGTCATAAATATCTTTGGGTAAAAGCTGTACTAAATTGTTTAATAGAGCTGAAATATTATAGTAGTTAAAGAAAAAAGGCTCTAGTACTGTCTACCGTCTGTTTTCTTACTTGACCATTACAGATATGTACTGTGAGTATCTGTAAGGGCTCTGTTTTGGTAACTTCTATGTTAATTTTCTTCTGAGTCTTTAACTAGTGCAAAGGTTTGGGGGGGATTTCTAGCTAGTGGTCTGCATTTGTATTTTTTTTTCTCTGTATTTTCTCAGAGCTACTCTGTAATCAGTATCTCTGGGGCTTAGTGTGTAGCTGCCTGTGGTTTCTCATGTTCAGTGTTTATGGGCAAAATTGGAAGGGAAAAGTGTCTGCCTCTCAGACTGCAGAAGGTGTTTGTGCAGTTGTGAAGATAATATTTTCTTGACATCATATGTTGGTGGGAAAAAAGGCTCTTTTGGATTGAAGTTAGAAAAGTGCAAGTATAACCTTTTTTGTCTTGCCTCCTAGGAAACCTTCTTCTCTGGAACCTAGGCTGCAAGAGATATTTGCTGCTTTTTCAGATGGAGTGGTTGACAGCATGGAGAGGCTTGACATTGTGGCTGAGCTGCTCTGATGAAGAGTTGCTACTAGAAAGTATACCAGAAAGCTATCTATTTTTTTTGTTGTTGGTTTCCTGGCAATGGAAAACTGAATTTCCTGTGGTGGTGGAGAGGCTTGGCTGTAAGGCAGAACTTCAAAATGTAAAAACCTTAGGCTGACAAAGCCCCTTCCTCAACAGTGCTTTGGCTTTTACCTGAGTGACCTGCTGCAAATGACTGATTCTGGCAGATTAGGGCTAGGTCTTGTAGCTTGTGCAGGTAAATACTGTCCAGAATCAGTGTTTCTCTGCTGTCAGCTTGAAGTGGCTGTGCCTGTTTGAACCTTTAGAATAGCTAAATACCCTTTCCAATGAGCAAAGAGAATGTACTGTGGGAATGTATTAACAGCTTAGATGACTTGTTCTGTAGTATCTTGAATCTGGGTATGTATGGGATATCTCTGTTGGAGGTGTGTTCTTAACTGCTTGGGAAATGATTTTCAAGTAGGCATGTATGTGATCCTTTCTTTTAAGCTGATTAGCTCCCAGCTTATCTGGAAGCCCACCAGCTTGTTCCTGTTAAGTTTTAATTGATGATTGGAAATAATGCTAAAATAAAAAAGTCATACTTCTAGGTTGTTCTGCTTTTGAGTCAGTAAAAGCATCAGAGATTCAGATGTTACTAAGACTGAATAAATAGTAACTTTGGAGCTAGTGGTACTTTAAGCAGCATGTGTCTATCTTTGGGACTTAGTGGATTCAGGTGGGTAGGATATAGAGGCAGGAATATGACACTAATGCCTACCTATAAGGAATGTCATGCTTAATTTTTTTTTTTTTGCTTAGCTACTTCAACAGATTGGAGTATTATAAGTGATTAATTTACCATTTGCGTATCTCTTCAAGGTGGTGGTTGAGCTTTCTGAAGTATCACTAGCTTTTAGTTGTGCATTGGCTAGCTGTCTGTTTTAGGTGGTCATTTGCCTAATTGGTTTTGCTTTCTTTTGTTAGTGTTAATTGATGGCTTACTATGGGTCAGCTTGCATCTAGGCATGGATTTGAAGAACTTCTGGGTGATTTCCAAACAACTACTCATTGTTCTGCACTTGTACCTCCTGAATGACGGTTGTTACTTTGTCTGGTCCTTTTTTCCCCAGCTTGCTTATGTTTCACTCAAATGCAAAGCTCATGCAGTCAACTAGCTTGTGCAGTTAAAAGACATGCCAATTGCTTTCCCCAACAATGTAGCTTATAATAAAATCTTAATTCACTCTTATGCCTTTTGCTAAGTTATTCCTGGCTTTTGCTGTTAAATTAAGTATTTGATCCTGTGTCCAGAACAGACTGTAATTTGCATTAGGAAATGAAAACAGACTGGTAATTCTTCTCTCCTATGTTGCAGCAGACATACACTAATACTTACTAAGAACTTCTAGGCATCCCCATGAAATGCTCACTAGATAAGATACTTATACAGAGATCTAATGTCTATTCACAGAACTTACCTTTATTTTAAGAAGGCGCTTGAGTGCTCAGAAGAGATTCTGTTCTTGTTTGGCAGAAGTGGACTGGTCCATGACTTAAAAGTGCACAATGGCTTTAGAATTTGTGAAGTTCATGGAGAGGGTGCTCTGCCGCCTTGATCACCGCAGAGTGTTGCTGATGTGGGAGGATTTGTTGCCTAAAGTCCTTATCTCCAGCACTGGGAAGAAAAAAAGCACACCTGGAAAAAAGTTTTAAGAGCAAGTCTTGAGAGGACCTTCAATGGTTGAAATGGATGTTGAGATGAAAAATGCCACTCTAAGTTTGCAGCTGTCGTACTTGGAGCTACCATCACAGACTGTACCTTGTTGCATTAGACTTCATACAGCTATAGGATGAAGGTGATTGTTGCCTCAGGTACTTGCACTTGCTTGCCTTGTCAGATACAGTTACAGACAGATGGTTATGAAGAACTGAGAATATGCATAGCTCAGCATGAAGGGCATTTGTCTTGGCACTCTAGCTGTTTTGTCACTGTCAAGCTTTGTTTCTAGGTTCTGCAGAATTATACAGAATCTGAGTACTGCATGTATTTGAGACAGCCCCCACATGTGAAGGCTAGCATGGGAGGAAACAAAACATGCTTGTTTACAAAACAAAGGAAGTGGTGAGGAGAGTGGAGGAGAATGCATTCAGGATGAATATGAATGGAACACGCCCAAAACAGGGATGCAGCAGTGACTGAAGCTTAAGCTGCGAGTTCTATTTGTGTGATTAAAACCTTAGGAATAAAACTGCAAAATGTTGATGCATATTGCTGGGGCCTTGTGTGCAGACTGAGTTGTGTGTGACACTGGTGTTCTGCTCCTGAATGCTGTTGGTAATCAGTAGTTTGAAAAAATAGTGGAAAGCTTGGAGAAAGCTTTTAGGGTACTTCACAGTCCTCCTGGGGATTTTTGGAAACCTAGGATTAGATGCAGCTGCGATCTAGTTTGTGGGTAGCAGAGGCTACTGTGTGGTTCCCACTACACTATAGTCCAAACGGTCCTTCCCATGCTTTATGGTGCTACAGGGGTGCTTGCTAGGTTCTCCTTATCATCTTCATTCACTTTTTTGATCAGAATTGCTATGTTTGAACTGGACAGCTGAATAAACTTTGGGGAGTGTTAGACAGATAAGGCTAAGAATAACTTAAACAGTGCTAACTGCAAGCTCTGACTTATTCCTGTTCTGCTCTGTTGTAGTGCAAATACTTGTGCTAATTTACACTGTTTTGACTGTCATGTCTGCAATATATAAACTAATCTTTCAGATGTCTAATTAAATACTACAACTACCCTGAATAGAAATGCTTAATGTAATAAGAATTCTACTTGAGGTTACTGTTACCAGAAATGTATTTCCTTGAGTTATTCAATAACTCTATTCTAATGACATAAACAGCTGGACTGCTAAATGCTGTTAACGAAACTTTTTTTCTAACTACGAGCATGTTATCACATCAGTCCTACTCTAAATATTGAGAAACAGAAGACTTGGCAAAAACAGTAGCAGGTGAGAAATTCAACCCATGTTGAATTCCAACACATTACCAAAACTCAACAGCATTAATTGAGAGAATGGGCTTTGCTGTGAAAGCACAAGTCAAAGTATGTAATGATGAAAAATGAGAGACAGAAGAGGCTTTTCAAAGAGCACTACTGGCACAGGAACAGTCAATTCACTGGAACAAAAAGGTCAGAAGAGTGAGTGGAAGTGATCAACATCTCATTGCCCAGACTGCAAGTATCATTTCTTTGGGAAGCAGTACTGTCCTGTCCTGGCTGATGGTGGGGAAAGCTACTCTTTAACTGATTATGGAGCCTTGGAGTATCATTGTGCAGGATGTAAGCCCTAACCTTGATTTAACTGGCATAAATGGCTATGCTGTCCAAAGAAAAAACCTTAGGATCCTGCACTTCGGAGGGATAAATGATACAGATGTTTGCTATGCATGGCAGTGTGAAATGAGAATTGCAAAATCCTTGGAGGAAAGCATTTGGGTTCTTTGCTTAGTTTATGGCTAGTTGTACACAGCAGCAGATTCAGCAGGCTAAACAGGCGAGGTTGGCAGATCAGGAAGTGGCTAGAGGCGTGTCCAGTAATCCACACATGCAGTGAGGATATAAGTAAGAACAACAACACGATTTACAATGTTAACTTGTAGACAGAAAAGGCAGTAACAAAACCAATGAAGGCTATACTAAAGAAGCAGGGATAAGAGCATCGGACTTGTCGGAGCTGCTGTAAGAAAGGAACCTCAATGTTCATGATCCGGGGAGTAATCCATTCTTGGGTGACTGCAGGCTGTTTGCCAATAGGCTGATTTGAGTAACTGAGCTTGGTTGTCCTAATCTGTGCTTGTTTTAGTCAATTACTTGCTTTGACAGATAGCTGATAGTCAGGTCTCTATTCCAGCTGAAAGCATTGCACCTAAACTCCCAGTGGAGCATAGCAAGGCTGCTGTTTACTTAGAGAACATCTTTATATATTTTCCAAACTATATTTCCAGATTTGTAGTGTTTCAAAGTGAAGCTTTTCATATGCTCTGGAGCAGTGTATTAATTTTGTTTTTAATGCCCATATGTGCAACTCGCCTCCCTTAACTTTGTTGTCACTGAAATTGCCAAAGGTATAAGTTCTATTGCTAATATTAGAAATAAATAACTGTAAGTGCTCTAACCACTGCTAGGCTGTACTAAGCTTTACTGCACAAAAATAACTGTCCCAGTTGCATCTTCCTTGTTTGTCTAATAAGCTTAAGTGGTAATTAAAAAAAGATTCCATTAAGAATACCAGAGCTCTCATCTTCTCTGTGTGTGTATACACACACATATATAGGGAAGGAAGAAATTGTTTGAAACAAAGTTCTTTCCGCAGCAAATATTTGACTTACCTGGGAGAGAGTTTACCTTGAAGGGCTGCCCAGAACAACAGGCTGTGCAGCAAAATTATGTTCTTTTTGCATGTCACATTCTTCATTTTAAGATTATTTGGCACACTTGCTTGAATCAAGCAAAAAATGGCAGTCCTATCCTATCTGGCATGAAGCATTAATTTTCAGTATGCTGAAGGCAACTGACTGGTTGTATGCAGGTTTCCTTGTACTATCTTGTGCTTTGGGAGACCATGTTGAGTATGAAATTGAGTTAGACTGGATAGTTCTCAGCTGAGAGCATCTGTAGAGTGTCCAAAAGCTGTTGGTACTCTAATCTTCTAGCCTGATATTAACTAATGCAGGAGACGATAATGAAAGTGAATGTGCACAGACTTTAAATAACCTGACCTCACCCAAAAAAGATGCTCATCCACAGAGGTGATAACAATAGGTTTTGCTCCTACCCCTAAGGTACAAAATGGAGGACTGCAAGCCAGCATTTTTGGATTCTCTTCCTTGCTTTGCTATGTTTTCTGGCAGAGGACATCTAGTTCAGTTTCTCAGTGACCTCTGTGGGAAATGGATTTTACATGGCCTAAGTACTCGCCTTCAAAATGGCCAAGCCACTTCGAAAGTGGTTTTGACTGGATAAGGAACAAAGATAAAGTGTTGCTTTTCATCTCGTGGGCTCCATTAAACTAAAAATATGTCTTTCTCAGCAGAAGGTGAATCCAGCCCTGTACTTTTGATGTCCAAGCTGCAAGATGTTTATCATTAAAATATTCTGCTACAGTGGTGCCTTACTACAGCTGAAAATTTCTGTGCATCTTTTTATGGAAGGAGGAGTCTTGACAGGCTTCTTTCATAGGGCTGTTCTTACTATATATGACATCTGCTATACCTATGAAGTAGTTTATAATGCTGCCTAAAATTGTTTATTAATGTAGCTTTTATGCTTAAGAAGCAAAAACGTGTCAACTATGTTGACGAATGCTGTATATCTTGTCGGTGTATTGTTTACCTTCCCACATCACGCTGGAAGCCTGAAATGTTATTTATTAGGTAATTGTCTCACATTACCTTGCCCTTTTTTTATTAGGTCATATTTAGAGTAAAAAGTTATGTTTTAGAGTGGTTTTGAGGATTCCTGAGAAAGGTAAACACATATACACAGACTACAAGGAAAAAATAAAACAACCCCAAGTGTTTTATTAACTACAGACATGCATTACACTAAGGGTATCTTGCAAAGCAATTGTCTTACTGACCCGAGGACCATGAGGAAGATGGACTGTCAGTACATTCTTGTGTTGTCTTGTGCCACGCACTCAGCCCAGCAGTCGGTAGGTGCCAGCTTTATGTGGGCGTCCCCATAGAGGCAACGGTGACCTCACCATACACTGGCCCACTGCTCTTCGGGAAATCCCAGTATTTATACATTTGCAGAGGAACAGATTTTGACACATGTGACCAGCCGAAAGATGCCTCAGTTGCCAACTCTCAACATAGGGAGCTTATGGTGCATGTGCCTGCTGGTCAGGTGCGCTGCACACGCCATAGTCATCCTGTCTATTAGTTCGTAGGCTTTGTACATGTGGCATATTACCATAATCCAGCAGTCACTTATCAACCATGCTCAAGCTGATAGCAAGATATTATCAGGCAAGCAAAATTATGAACTCTGTACTTTGAGCAAAATTATGAACTCTGTACTCCTCCACCACTGCACGTCCTCCCTGTCCTCCGCCTGTATTGCTCAGCCTCTTTATCTCTATGGTCAGCATTTCTCTCAGCTATCTACTTCTCACCCAATGTTGCGGTTTTCTCAGCTATCTACTTCTCACGCAGTGTCCATCCATGGACCAAAATTCCATCTTTTAACCCTTCCGTACACAGGTTACAACAATTTTTTCCAAACTGTGTAGAAAAAACTATAGTGTCTTTTAATGCTGAAGTATTTTTCTTCTGGAGAGCAAACCAATTATTGCCTTGATTTGAAAGTGTCTATATTTAGAGCAGGAGAGAGGCCAATATTCAGATTTTCCCAGAACATGCTATCAACAAGGTGAAATCCCATTTCCTGTTTTAGTGTTACCAGTTGGCTTGTACTCAGGGGGCATTACAGTGTGAAAGCTTTGTGGCTAGAAATGATGGATGGCTGTGCAGTTGGATGTATCTTTTTCCTTTTGAGCTAAATAAAATGCAGTGCTTGTTAATCTAAACCGGTAATACCCATATGCTAAATAAGATTCTGTCCCTTCTTTACCTTCTCTTTCCTGATGGCAAAGGTTGTGGGAGAACAATTAAATGATATGGCCAATTGAGGCAGGCAGAGATGCAGCAAGTTTTTAGATTAACCTCATCTTTAGTGGACTTTCCTGACTTTCAGGAGTAATAAGATCCTTCAGAACTGGCCGATCTGTTCAACAGTCTGAATCCAGTGGTACAGAGGCACATCTGGCACTGATAAATGTAGCTACATGAGCATGAAGAGGTAAGTTTCTGTCCCACGGCTGGGGAAGGTAGTCATCCATTAACTCAAACACAGCAGTAATATCAGTTTGGGTGTTCAGGCTCTGCATACTGATGTGATTTATTCTTTTCTTCTCTTTTCTTCCTTTGTTATAATCTCTGATCTGAATTCAAATTAGTTGATGTTGACATAACTGGTAAAGAAATGTCTAACATGGAACTAGGACTTCAGTGTTAAGGGTAACATTGGAATAGTGGAAATAGAAAAATATTCTATACATATTTGCTTATGAAATGTTCTCTTAAAAAAAAACTGAAATGAAGACCTGTGAATGATTCAATGCCTTGTGTCAGCTGTGATTGTGTGGATTAATTCAAATGATTGAGATAGTTCTGAAGCTCCTCCTTTGCAGTCAATCAACTGAAATTCTTGTAAAAGCATGTGGCGTGGTGTTTAGCCTGTTCCAAACTTAAATATTTGAAAGAAGTCCTCTGTATATTAGTTTTTGTCATTTGAGGCAATTTGGTAAACCTTTGATTGAAATACCTGAGTCAGTGCGTTAATGGTGTGCATGATCTCGGACACATGGTTGTATTGTGCAGGAAAAGCTGTTCTTGATGTGGCTAGAGAGAGTATGATGGTTTTTGTTTGCCATGAGGTAAGCACATACCCTATGGAATTACTTTGCATTTCCAGTGTCCCTGGAGTAAAGGTAACACTCAACATGAATCTATTCAGCCGATCGGTTACAGAATTTCAAGTCAGTATTTAGCAATTACTGTAGTCAGTAAATTACCCTAATTGAAGGGAGGTGTATAAAATGATCAAAGAGGCTATTTCTGCCTTGACTCTTTTAAGGGTAGGAAGCACCATGTAAGAGGTGAAGATACAGAAGCTGGCTAGGGCCCTCTTAATTCCAGAGACCAGAGATTACAGATCATACTTGATCTTTGAGTCAGGCTGTGAAGCTTTGCTCATCCGTAATGTTCTGTAGATTGGTGTGTTCAAGGAGTTAGATATAAATGTTTAGGTACTGTGAGTTATGGGCAATGCTATTTATTTTGAATATGTACTCTTTATGGTATGCCTTAGATAAAGTGCTTTGAAAGTTCACTTAAATTTTATCCAAATTGGAAATAAAAGATTAGGATTCCAACTGAGACAAACTGTTGGAAATTCAGCTCTGTGTCAGCCAAGTATCTCTTGATGCTTAGAAAAGAAAATATGCTGGGACAGTCTTGAACACATTTTCCCCCCCGTTGAGGGATTAAATCTGTTCCTGTCTCTTCATCTACTCTCGAATACCTCTGAGAATGAAAGGACTGAAAATAATAAAAAAAAAAATCTCCTTCCCTATCCATTGTGCCTTTGGAGTTCCTCCGCCCTGCATTTCTGAAACAGAAGAGCTAATTGCAAGTATATAAAGGAGTCTGAATCCAGCAAAAAGTTGGGTTTTAGTGTTGGGGGTGTTTGCCAAGGAACGTTTTAACTTCTCAGATAAAAACTCTGGCTAATGCACGTATCTTCAGCTGTTTAGGGGGGTTTACTTAAATAATAATGTATGTTTAACTACTTTGTGTGCATTATGTAGGTGTTATGTATTATCTTAAATTCTGAACAAGCTTCCCAGCATGTTAGTCACTTAATTAACAGAGCTAGTTAAAGTTAACATGACCTTTAATTCTGTGAAATATTCTAGTGACTTGTTTCTGAAGGTTTTTCCTTTGTGTGAGGCCTAGATAATGGTGTTGCACTTTCTGTTTCTGTAAAAAAAAAAAAAAAAAAAAAAAAAAATCTCTGGATAGATGTTGTTAATAGGAATGGGTATATCTTTCAGTATTCTTATACCTGTGCTTTTGAGATAAGCAGACGGGAGATGCATATTGTGAAGAAATAGGGTATAACCAGAGTTATTTCAAAATGCATGCTGAGCTTTTGTTTAATCTGTTATAGCGTTGCTGCCAATAAAAGATCGGTAATGTTGATTTATATTGCTGATTGGCTGTAATATTAATACATCTAATTAATAAGCTGAGGTCATTATAGCCTTTTATTCACATTAAACCATTTATAACCAGCAATCCATTTTTCTTGCAGGAAGAGCAAGGCTTCTGTGAGCATCTTGTGTATGTATGTGTACATGGGAAAGAAAATAGAAAAAAGCAAAAGCTTGAATGTTTCTACCATAGGGTCTTGCTCTAAATCTGTTCTGACTTAAGCAGAGGTGGCAGGTAACAGCCTGACTGCAAATGCTACATCAGGTGATTTTTTTTTTTTTCTTTTTTTTTCCCCTTTCTTCTTTCAAGAACGTAGTTGCATTCGGTCACAGAGAGGGATGAAGCATTTGCGGTAGCTTCCTAAATGGCAGGGGATTGGTAACCCACATGGTTCTTTCTGGCTATTTGTTAATTTCCTACCCCAGTGTCTTGTGTTAATGAAGTATCAAGAGTTGTCCTTTCCTGTTCCCTTTGGAGAAGGGCCTGGCTATCCCTTTTACAGACCTTGAAGGGGATCCTATGAGGAGTGCAAATGGGATTGTTGAGAACAGAGATGCCTTTTTGTACAAGAGCACAGCCCATTCCTGGTGGTGTTCCAAGTCAAGGGTGTGTTTTTGCCAACCTGTGTTAGCAGTGAATGCATTAATCTTACCTTGCTACCTCTTGAAGCATGTGGTATGGATCCTGCTTGCGCACCAGGCATCTCAAATCTGTTAGGCAGTTGGTTTTCACCTTTGTGTATAAAGTTGTGTGTGTACTTGAGGGCCAGGGCCCTAAAAAGCAATGACATCTGCATACTAAATTTCAGTCTGTTTGAGCATATTGGAAGAAACTTGCCTGAGATTAAATGGAATGTGAAATAATATTTAGCTGGGAAATACATAGATTTACTGCTGCTGATCAGAATGAAAACAGTTCCTGATAATAAAAATAAAGCATCGTGCTGAGGAAACTTAAACAGATACTTAGTGATGCTTCTGTATACAATGTGATACGTGCAAATGAGATTGCCAGATGGCATGAGAAAAACTTGTATAGATCCTAGCAAAATAAATGACACTTCTTGCAGTGAAAGTCAACAACAAACAGAAATACTTAAATGCATTCTTTTACAGTAATAGAATATTCATAAACAAATAATAGACTTCAGGCTAATCTATCACTGCCAGAGGGAGGTGCCAGCATCTCGAGTCTTGGCAAAACTTTTGTCCTTGGTTATTTAATTTTTCAGTTCATCATTAAGCAATAAGAACTCAAGCCCTTATTTGAAGGAAGTTGTAATTCCAGTCTACTGTACTTGAATAGAAGCCCTCTAAACAAACATGGATGGAAAATTTCAGACATACATAACTAGAAAGAGGTATAAGTAATTTTGGAAAGCTGCCAGGGCCTTAAATTAAAGAACTAAGATGCTGATGAGATACTTATTCCCTAGGCATCTGTACAGCATCAAAAGGCAGATTATATTGATTCTTCTGACTTTGAGAAAACATTTGCTCTTAATGATGAAATGAAATTTTTTTATTCAAATATTCTGTACTTCAAGGAGCAGCATACATTACTGCTTGCATTATCGCTTACATTATCACTTGATTGCACTTGCCTGGAAAGCAAGAGGATGAAAAAGTTTAAAATTATAAGGAGGATACTTGCTCAGTTATTAATCTGTGAAGAAATAGAATATTTTATATTAAAAATAATCCTATATCAAATTAATGTTTTTTTACACAGTGTGTGTGATAAGCTGATGAATTCAATTGTGCATTGGTGTGGCTTTTTTGAAATAAATATGTATGAGTAATTGCTGAGGTATTTGTAGTCTCCTCACACAAGTTAAAAATCTTCCTACACCTTCTTGCCTCATCCCTGCATATGGATGTGTTGCACCATTGGAGTTGGCAGGTCAGGCCTGGTGGAAAGCAGTGCTGTACAGAGACACATGTGTCCCAGCCAATGCTGCTGGAGAAGCAGAGGTGGGGTGAGACTGAACCTGTTCTCCAAAAGGCTGGAGTGGCCTTCATACAGGAAAGGACAGGCTCCTGGGGAAAAGTGTAAGAATGAGATGGTTTGGCTGACACCCTAGGGCCAGGGAGGCAGGAGTAGGAGCTCTGAGCCAGCCTCAGAACAAGAGGAGAGCACTTGCTGCAGGCTCAGATGGACTCTTCTTCAGTCAGCCTCTAGCTGGTCTTGATACTCCTATATACTCTGAGCAGTTCTTACAACTTTGTGAGATGCAACCTTTTCTGACTCCTGGAGCATCACCGTCACATTAGGGATCTAACTCTCATACTTCCTGAAAATATTCAGCAGTAAATGTACCTTAAGACCCTTAAATGTGAATAATTTTAATGGAAGGACCCCCAAACTGGAAATAGGTTTTTGTGGTAGGGAGCTGTTGTGTTGGAGACCTCATCAGGCAAATTTTCTATTCCAGAGCCTGATGTCTTAACACCAATTCTGTGTGTGGTCTTTACTGAAAGCAGAGAGCTACCTTTTTCCTGTGATAAGCAAGTATCTATGCATAAGACTTGAGGTTAGATAAGCCTCAGCAACATGTAATTAAACAAATATGCAGGCAATCTAGAGGGTCTTGACTGCAGAGACCTGCTTGGGAGTACAAGCTACTGCTGGTAGTATGTCCGTATGAGAACTGCAGTGCCAGAGGGTGGCTTTTCAGAAGGATACTACGAGCAGGTGTAGCAAAGTGTCCTGCTGCAGTGGGCAGGTGGTGGTGATTCAGTTCACAGCTTGAAGTGATCATTGGAGATGCAGGCATTATCTGGGATTTATGTGCCAGTAAATGACCAAGCATCTAATCTTTAAATCTGTTTAAATACCTAAAGATCAAGTCTCTCTAATGGGATTTAAAAAAGAACAGTGTGAATTTCTTAGTCACTGAAACCAATGAGACCGGTACGTTTTGGTACCTTAGTCCAGTCGCTAGGCTGTGCTTTTAGCACTGTACTGCCCTCCTTTCCCATGATCACTCTTTGAAACAAAGTTGTGCTTCTTGATACTGTTCTCCTTGTCAGGGGCTGTCATTCTTTTTCTCCCACCAGAATGGTGTGAGCATGGAAACCCAGAGTGAGCCAGAATGAGGGTACCAGCTGAATGTTGCACTAGTCCCAATCTAGCTACCTAGCATTACAACATCTCTGAAAGTACTAGTGCAGCTCAACGGTGCACATCCTCCTCTTCTGCATACGCTGTGACAGCCAAAGCCACAGAATGATTGTGTTTGGCTGGGCTATTGCATCAGAGCTCTTCTATATGCATGGAAAAGTTTCTCCACTGAGTATCTCCATCCACGCTACCTAGGAGCTAGCACCTCCTGTGGAAGCTCACCGTGAGAGAGCAAAAGACTGAAGTTGTTTCATGCTGTTTCGCACTGTTTCTGGGAAATGTGAAGACACAGGGCCAGGAATGGAAGCTGAAGGATATGCTGCCTGGAGGGTGACTGAGTTTTCCTGGTTTGCTCCATTTCTCTCCTTAGCTGTCTTTCTTCCACTTTCCTATAGGTAGCATGGTCCTAGAAGCACGTCCCTAGGAACAGGGCTCTGTAGCTGGGTTCTTTCCCTTTGGGTGACTGAAGGTCCTTAAGAGCATCCATATTAACCATTAGAGTGTAGATAGCTGCCCGCACTGTGTAGTTGCTTTCATACTAAAAGAGTGCTTTTCTAATACATGTGTATCTTATGCACCAAGTAGCATTGCTTTCTGTATCAGTATGACAGTGTTGAGGGTAAGAGTACCTCTCATCTCCTGAAGTTCCCTGTATATCCTTATTTCTTGAGTGTACATAGTATGCAAACAACCTATACGTAAGTTTTCCTGCAATATGGGCCCCATTCCTGGAGCGTATGGTCCACCTCTATTAGGAGAATGACGTATGGGAATGAGAGATCCGGACAGGCTGGATTGATGGGCTGAGGCCAATTGTATGACGGTCAACAAGACCAAGTGCCAAGTCCTGCAGTTGGGTCACAACAACCCTATGCAATGCTACAGGCTTGGGGACGAATGGCTGGAAAGCTGCCCAGCGGAAAAGGACCCAGGGGTGCTGGTTGACAGCCGGCTGAATATGAGCCAGCAGTGTGCCCAGGTGGCCAAGAAGGCCAATGGCATCCTGGCCTGTATCAGAAACAGTGTAGCTAAGAGGACTAGGGAAGCAATTGTCCTCCTGTACTCAGCACTGGTGAGGTCACACCTTGAATCCTGTGTTCAGTTTTGGGCCCCTCACTACAAGAAGGACATTGAGGTGCTGGAGCGTGTCCAGAGAAGGGCGACGAAGCTGGTGAGGGGTCTGGAGCACAAGTCTTGTGAGGAGCGGCTGAGGGAGCTGGGGTTGTTCATTCTGGAGAAGAGGAGGCTGAGGGGAGACCTCATCGCTCTCTCCAACTGCCTGAAAGGGGGTTGCAGAGAGGTGGGTGTTGGTCTCTTCTCCCAAGTGACAGGACAAGAGGAAATGGCCACAAGTTGCGCCAGGGGAGGTTTAGACTAGATATTAGGAAAAATTTTTTCATTGAAAGGGTTGTCAGACACTGGAACAGGCTGCCCAGGGAGGTGGTGGAGTCACCATCCCTGGAGGTATTTAAAAGACGTGTGGATGAGGCGCTTGGGGACATGGTTTAGTGGTGGACTTAGCAGGGTTAGGTTAACGGTTGGACTTGGTGATCTTAAAGGTCTTTTCCGACCTAAATGATTCTATGATTCTGTAAGTGGATTATTAATGACATTAACTACTTTGAAACTAGCTGAGCCCTGAACAGAGTGCAATAGTTGCTGTATTACACTGGGGTCAGAACATAGTGGTGAAATGCACTGTGTATTAATGTGATGACAGTATAAAGGCTAAACGTACATGCAATGTACTAAAGCTCATAAAAAGGCAGCAGGGGAAAGGTATTAAACACTAAAAGGACCAGGCCCTACTTGCTCCTCTCCTTGGATTTGCTGTCAGTGTTGTGATGAAGCAACAGGGCTGGTACTTACTGTTTTGCCAGAGACATCAGGCCCATCTGAGATGCCCTGCTGTTTTATTTTCCTTTCTTCTGGCTTTTAGTTGATGTGCCTCTTAACAGCAAGTCTAATGTGTAAGGTTATGCACTGTTGCTAAACTGCTCTTCAATTTACTTCACTTTCTGCAAAATGTTTTGAATTGTGTTGAAATTATTCAGCAAAAACCCTGTGTTGTTTCTTAGCTTTTCAGCAGTGCAAGCTGCTCTCTGGCTTGCAATGGGGAGCCAGATTCAGGGCAGTATTGATATGTTTGTCCCTATTTGCAAGGCAGGGAAGACATAGCCAGGGATTTTAACCTCTGTTCTATTAAGCCATTGTAAAATATCGTAAATAGACAATCTTCAAACACCACTGGTGAGAGTGTCTCGGGAGTTTCTGAATATATTGTCAGTGGAGTCTCTTGAGTAAATTGTTGAATAAATTGCATTCTTACACTGCGCTGCTGGACTACTGAATTAAAAAAAGCATAACTATGTGCTACTCTTGATATTTTTATTAGGTTTAGCAGGAGATTTGGGACCATTTACTTATTTGTCCTTCTTTGTACTTTATTGTATGTTTGTACTGCACCATACTGTGCTAATTCAAAAATCCCAAAGCGAGTAAAAAATAATGTACTACTTCTGCTGAAGAGTCATTGCATTAGGTACTGGACTACTCCCCCCTGAGATGGTGAGTGGCTCTGAGTCATGAAATGATAATGGAAATTTGATGGAAGGTGCTGAATTTACAGAACTAGTTACACAGTGCTTTTAACACAGTAATTTACAAGCCAGACTTTTTTCCTCTTGAAACATAAGATAACAAATGGAGAGGTTTTCTTCAGCTCTTCCAACAACCAGTGATTAAATTTACAGAACTGCTTTTACATTTCTCAACTCTAGCTGCTATCATAAAACATTTTATCACTGACTGGGTGGTCCCTTGTGGTACTGAGCTGTATGACATTTTTGAGCATCCGACCAGCTGTTGTTTTTATTTCAGACTGCATCTTCCCAAGGTGAGTAGCATGTAAAATTAACAGTTTCTTGTCAGGGAGTTTTGGAAGATTGCACAGGTTTTTAGTTTAGTCCTAGGGCGATATATAACTTGGAGTAGCTAGCCTGAGAACATAGTGATGGACCATCATGATTGATCATAGCTCTGCATCAAGAAGTCTAACAGCTGCTAGAGAATGTGCATACCCTGAAAGAGATGCTACTATGTGCCATTAGATTGGATAAGGAGGGATTTCAAGTGTGCATTTTATTTGTATTTGAAATGTGGCTCTTCAGTGTTTGCTGTTCCTAGGAAGCATCTTCCTGAAGTTCAAGATACCCCTCAGGATGATAAACAAACTTTGTACTATTAATGTTTTTCTTTTTTTCCTCTAATTAAATTCTTCTTAATGAAAACTTTCTTCACCTCATTCTCATGTGCAAAAGATGGAGCTTCTGAAGTGAGCGTCTCAAGCTGGTGATAGTAGAGTATAACATAGCATAGTCTGTAGCATAGCATGTTCTCATGCTGCAAGCGTGTGGGTTCTCAAGGGAATGGCTGAGTGAGTAGCGGCTCACAGGATACAGTAGGGAAATGGCACTTCCTGGAGAATGCAGGGGAGACAGCCATTCTTACACTAGTTTATTCTAGCTTTTTCACTTGTATAAACTCTATTTAATGAAAAAGCTGGAGTGAAGGGTGGCTGTGGGAGGAGGTCAAAGCGAGGGCAGTTGTTGTGTCCTTTCTGACTAGCAACCTCTGCAAGCAATTAGCCTATGCTCTTCCAACTGCTTTTCTCTAACCTGTAAGCAATGCTTCAGGTGCCTGGGCTGTACTAGGACACCTGGGACACCTGAGATCTGGTATGCCACATCATGCTGTACAGATACAGTCATGACTGTAGGCTAGAGCTGCTCTCCCTTGAATCCTTGCAGGTACTACTGAACAAGCTCTGCTTCTTAAACGTAAAATACCAGTGATCAACTATTAAGCAATATCGTGCCAGCTCCATCTGGATGTGCACTCTGCAGAAGCTTTGTGTCTCAGAGGATCTTGTCTCTGTGAGCAGTGGCTTCTTACTGTATATATCTACTTGGTTCCCTACCTAGAAAACCTGAGCAGATACAGACACTTCTTACAGAAACAGGTAAACAAGTAATTCTCACAGTCTTTGCAGAGGGTTGAGAAAGGTGAACAGGATTATGAGAAACTACAAACTTTGAGCAAAGCCTTGGTCCTGAAAAAGAAGAGCCAGAAGCTTCTTGGGACTGACATCTTTTAGTTACTTTATTTGGTGCACCATGTCTTTCTCACCTAACCTAAGGCAGAAAGTTCCGTAACCAGGTTATAAAAATCCTTCTTCCAAACACAAAAGGAAAAAAATAACTAAACCCCAATGAACAACAAAAATCTCTGCTGTCCTTTAAGGCATAAGTGCCCTTATGTCACTCTGGAGTAATCTCCATTGCCCAAAAGGAACTGGTCTGTAGCCAGTCCTTGTGACATCTCCTTACTGCTCTGTCTGTCCTCTCGGCTGCTGGAGTGGGTTAGGAGTTGGACCCGTGGCTGGTCCCTTGCCCCTCTGCATTGCTGTATTACAGAGCAGGGCAGATTCTCTGCCAGCTCTTTGGAGGGACCCTAAGCCCCTCTACACACCTGGGAAACCCAGAGTGGGGTGAGGAATAGAATAGCCTCCTAAGGATCATAACATCAGTGAAGTCAGAGTTAGTCCTTGTAATAACTGTATTGGGTTATCCTGGTAGACATATGCCTTCTCAGAATGAAATGTCACTGTCTGTCAGTGCCATGTCCAGGAGCCTGTCTAGGCACCTTGATGTTATGCACCATGTGGGGGAAAAGTGAGAAAGTTAAGTCAGTCCAGGTGTGTCATCACCATGTAGATAAAGACAGCTTTCTGTTGATTAGTCTGTATTCAGAAGTGTGCAATTTCTAACCCACATTAACTGCGGTCTGCAAAAAATGGCTAAGGCCAGGGAGGAAAGCAGTTAACTTCCCACTGAAACCATAGATTAGCTAAAGGAAAACTTACGGTTTGGGCATCGTTCCAGGGAGATTCAGTGGAGACAAACAAATGTTCTCTTTCTGTAGCTAAGACTAACGTATATTTCAACAGAAAACATCTCTCACAAAAGAGAATATATCTATCTTGTATAATCAGCTGTTTTGCCAATTACAGCTTGGAACACTTTTCTTTTTGGGGACCCAATTCTCTTTCTATGAAACTTTCTATACTGCATATCACCTGAAAGATGAATTCTTTTACAGTTTTTCATGCAAAGCTTGTAAATCACACAAGCAAGAGAAAAAAAACTGCAGAGCCCCATCAGGAAATTAAAAGAAAAATACAAAAGTTCCACATCAATCTCTAGGGAAAATGCTTTGATCCAGTGAGCCACCTACTACTGGATGTGTCAGCTCAGCTTATGTGTACAGTGAGGTTGCAACTTTAAGGATGTTAAGGTGTCAGTAATCAACATACATCCATATTTGTGAGAATGGTAGAAGAGAGTTGCCTCTGCACAGATAGGAAAGCTGTCAAGTCACTTTGCAGTTTCTTCTTTGTTGCAGTACTTTTGCTAGGCCCAGTTAGCGTCCCTTTTCATTTTCCTTTTTTCCTTTTTAAAACACGCCCCCCCCAGTTTTTCAGGTTCAGTCTAAATTTTCTTCCTCTGCCTGTCTCCTTGGTTTCTCCCTCTTGACTTTCTGTGCCACTTTGAGGTTAATTGGTCAGGTGAAGCCAAACATAGCTCCTCTTAGCAGTGTTGACTATTCAGGTTGGCTCTTTCTGATCCTGAAATGTGTGGTGAATCTGCAGCTCTGCTTTGGTTTGGTCATACATCTTCTACTTAGAAAAGCTTCGTGACTAACGCTTCTCAAACTGTATTTTAAAACTTGCATTTTTAAAAAGATGAAATCACAATGTGTGGTGAACTGGCTGACACGGCTAGGTTACAGCCAAAACCTCCATATCACCAAACAAGAATCTGATTTATCACTGACTATAAAATGCAAATCCTATAGTCTGCACAAAGTGTCTTTTATAGAACTTAGAGGAGGTCCATATGGATGTTCACACTCAGTGTAGTGAATAACAATGTGTTTTTTAAATAATCCTACTACTTACCATAATTCCAAGCAAAAATTTCTGTTGGCTGATGTGCGCATGAGTGCTTTTTCCTTTCAGTTATGTTTAATTGCTTTATAGGGTGTTTAATTCCTAGGTAACCTGCATATGTGGCTGAACAAAGGCTTGGGTACATATTTTGTCCCTATGAGGAAAAATTTTACTACTTTGGGTCTAGAATTTCATACTAAGAATATAGAGGAGAGAGGAATTTGTTTAGGAGGCTTTTCAGGTCTCTTATAAAAACAGTAGGATAGCCAAAACTTCAGACACAAGCCACCTGATATTATGTGATTGAGAAGATTTGAGACCTTTCTTATCTGTGTCCATTGGATCAATGTTGCTACTTTCCTATCATTTTGAAGTATAAGATTTTTTTCATTTTTCACAGTGAATTCTCAGTAGTACATTTTCCTACAGTTCACACTAACAGTTGTTGTTGTCCAGGAATGTGGGCTAGTTCACTGTAAAAGTGAAAATCTTGCCTTTACTGATGTCAGTGATGAAACTCATAGCGTAGTAAGTAAATGCACCCTGTACTCTACCTGGATACTTGTATACCTCTCTGTTAAAACCCCTCTGTCTTTAGACTGTATGACTACATGAACTTTTTGTGAGAGAAGTACTCAATGGTTGAACAGTTTTGTTGAGATGCAGAAATCACTTGGCACATTTTTGTACTCTTGTTTAAACCAATGCTAGGTTCAGAAATGGATTCCCACACGATTTCATGTAGTTAGGTATGAATATAGTATTCTGTGACTCACTGTAATAGCAAATATGGCAGTGATGTTGCAGCTGGCAAACTTCCTAGTTAAACATTCAACAAACATATGAGGCTATAGTCAGAGCTGGTGTCAATTTTCATTTGTAATTAAAACATGGTTGTGAACATGCTTACTCAGTGCCTAAGTTAATAGCAGCAATCATGTTGGCTGTGACCTCACAGTGAGAGCTTCATGGGCAGATGTTTTGCTTACTTGAAACCTGTTGTAAAATTAGGGACATATTGATTAAAGCTCTTATTCCTCAAAGTACTTGAGGATGTGCTTTGCACTAGCCATGTGCATAACTCAATTTTTATTTAGTGTAATATGTGCCTGAGGGAGACATCTCAAAAGCAGAGACGACAGGTTGCTTAACTGCCCCTTTTACTTACGGAAATTCCCCAAGTGATGTGCTGAACAGGATAGTGAGGTCTGGGTGCATTTGTCAAGAACAAGGTTACTTTACTTAGCATGAAGTGGCTATGCAAGTAAGCAGCTGCAGTCTGTCAGGTGAGGTATTTCCACTGAACTGTACACAAGGATGATAAACTCTAAACTTTCACAGGTACAGGGAGAGATGACCAAGGGAATGGATTGCCTGTTTCATAAGTGTCTGGAAAAGCTTGGCCTGTAAAACTTAGCAAAAAGATAGGTGCGGAATACAGTTGCTTTCTTTGGTACATCAAGGAGTTAAGTACCAGAGAGAGGAAAAAACCGTCAAATTAGAAGACAGCATAGATGACATCGAGGTGCTGGAGTGTGTCCAGAGAAGGGCGACGAAGCTGGTGAGGGGTCTGGAGCACAAGCTTTTTGAGGAGCGGCTGAGGGAACTGGAGTTGTTCAGTCTGGAGAAGAGGAGGCTGAGTGGAGACCTCATCGCTCTCTACAACTGCCTGAAAGGGGGTTGCAGAGAGGTGGGTGTTGGTCTCTTCTCCCAAGTGACAAGTGATAGGACAAGAGGAAATGGTCTCAAGTTGCGCCAGGGCAAGTTTAGACTAGATATTAGGAAAAACTTCACTGAAAGGGTTGTCAGACACTGGAACAGGCTGCCCAGGGAGGTGGTGGAGTCACCATCCCTGGAGGTATTTAAAAGATGTGTGGATGAGGCGCTTGGGGACATGGTTTAGTGGTGGACTTAGCAGGGTTAGGTTAATGGTTGGACTTGATGATCTTAAAGGTCTTTTCCAACCTTTGTGATTCTGTGATTCTATGATTTCCACAAGTACAGTTGGGTACAAATAAAGAAGGTGTGATTAAATCTTTTTCCCCTAATAATCGGTCTAAAAATAGATTAGCCCAAGAAGGTCTGGAAAAGACTTCTACTAAAGGCCATGGGGACACAAATTTTAACCGCTTTTGAGATGGTATTTGGATAGTTCATGAAAAGGAGGGTATGATTGCTCTAGTGAGACCCCACCTGGAATATTGTGTCCAACTCTGGGGTCCCCAACATAAGAAGGACATGGACTTGTTGGAGCGAGTCCAGAGGAGGGCCAGGAAGATGATCAGAGGGCTGGAGCACCTGCCTTCATAGCAGGCCGAGAGAGTTGGGGTTGTTCAGCCTGGAGAAGAGAAGGCTCTGGGGAGACCTTATAGCAGCCTTCCAATACCTGAAGGGGGCCTACAAGAAAGCTGCAGAGGGACTTTTTACAAGGGCATGTAGTGATAGGACAAGGGGTAATGGCTTTAAGCTCAAAGAGGGTAGATTTAGATTAGGTATTAGGAAGAAATTCTTTACCATGAGGCTGGCAAGGCACTGGTCAGGTTGCCCAGAGAAGTTGTGGATGCCCCAATCCTGGAGCTGTTCAAGGCCGGTCTTGACGGGGCTTTCAGCAACCTGGTCTAGTGGAAGGTGTCCCTGCTCATGGCAGAGGGGTTGGAACTAGATGATCTTTAAGGTCCCTTCCAACCTAAACCATTCTATGATTCTGTGATATGTTGTCCGCAATAGTGGGGGCTGATTCTCAAGGTCTGGGAAATTCTGCAGCTCTTTATTGTGACAGCCATTATCTGTTTGGGATCCATAAGATAAAATGCTCTCTTTTATTTCTTGATATTTGGATCAGAGCTGAACTAAACTCTTCAGCTGGGGGCTGGGAGAAAAATGTGAAGATTTAAGTGCCTTGCAAATGCTTCTGTTACTATTAAAAGAAAAAGAGGCAGTAAAAAATTGTCGACTACATCTGGCCACAGCAACTGTGGGAGATGCTAATATCTATCTTATTTCCAGTATTTTTTGAAATACCAACACAGAATAACACTACTTGGAGCCTCATTATTCCTCCCTCATTAAGCGCAGCTGGAACAAGCTGAAGAGTTGCTTTGGAGCCAGTAAGGCTTGTTGTGTGATGGCCCTTTCCGAAGTTTTGGCAGAAGAGATAAAGATTCTGATATGCTCCCCAGGCTCACGTGTGCTCTCTGAGCATCTGACACCAGAACCATTTGGGCTGTGAGGACGAAGGGGAATGTGGTGACTTGGCCAAGTGTGCTTACTGCAGCCTGGGGACAACCATGCTGTCATTTACTGTTCAGGGGCTGTGATATTGAAGTTGGTCTATGAGAGGTTGCCCCCAGAATTTTATGGTTGGATGTTGAATTGATCACAAGAAAAGCATTGGCCCTAGTGCATGCAGCAAAGGAAGGCCAGAGTCCAAGGGAAATACTCACAGGCTTCATGTATGCTGGTTAGAAATTGGTTCAACGTGCACAGAGGCAAAGGGAAATGGCCCAAGTGCCAACAGCTCTGGATTGCAAATGGCTAATTCTGGATTGGCTATAGCTAATAATGTTTTCTGAGAGCAGTATGTTAAGGGTGAAAGCTCCAGTAGCTTCTGAGCACATAGTTGTGCTCTCCAAGGACATGGCTTCCTGCACGGAGAGCTGAAATGTTGAAAATTTTAGCTTTTGTCAGCCAGGATGAGGAAACTATACTTCCTTAAAAGTGGTTTTGGGTACTCCCTACCCACCCATTTGTGCGTGGCTTTTAGACAAATAAGCACTGACGGGGAGTGTCCTTCATTGTGGATTTCCTGGTTGGCTCCACAGCAATCACATTTTGACCATGTTTGCCACTGTCTAATTAACTCATTCTTCAGAAGACAAAGATTATCACTCCTAGCCTAGATCTCTGAATTTCCTTATGTAACAAAAATCAAGCAGGGGCAGAGGTGATTGAAGACATCAAGCAGGAAGTAATTTAGAAGTAAAAGGAAAGTATTGATCTACAAGCTAGCAAACCTTATACAGGATCCTTCTTGCTACTGACAAAAACTATTTGGCCTGATCCCATGGTCTTAAGTGGAGAAGCAGCTTCATCCTAAAGTGACTTGCTGTGCTTGAGTTCAGTTTAGTCTGTAGCTGTACTGACACCTGCAATGCTGATGGGAAGGCAGGATTATTGAAAGGCTGATGTGGTGCACAGGAGCATGATTATTCAGCAGAAGTTGGCTAGGAGGTGCCAGTGCTTAATGCACTTCCTGGTTACTCTATGACAAAAAGACAAATACAAAGACTTTGGTTAGCTTAGGTTCCTAACTAAAAAGTGGGAGTTTTACAGTGGGAAGAGTTATAATCAATATAAAAAGCTAAAAAAGCATCCCTATGGTCCAAGCAGTGACTTCTGCATAGAGTGGATACCAAGAACATGGCTACACTGAATGGTCTTAGAGAACATCTTTCAGCTACTTTTGGCCCTGCTGATTGTAGGAGCTGAATTATTTATTTGTTATTGAAGGACTTTGTCATGTTTTAAATCTGCTTACAGGCTTATTTTTGATTCAATGACTTAATCCTAACAATTAGTGATGACATGAAGTCGTACCTGTCCTTCAAGGACATATGTGACATGAAATTTCTGGGTTTTATAGTTCAGTTGCATCTTAGCCATTAATTGCATTAAAACTGCATTTAAATATTTAAAGACTGCAGATCCTACTTTACTAGTGAAATGTTTTTGCTGTCTGCAAACATGCAGGTTCTCTGATTACAATGATCAGTCTTGTCTTCAATACTAGAACCTGCTGCTGTTAAAAAAAAATAAATTTAATATACACACATATTTTCATACACCTCCCCCATTTCACAATCAGACCACCATCATGAAACCTGGTTAAACAAACACAGAGGGAATAAGGATAATATATTGATAAATAAAATTTTGCTAATGTAAAATTCCAGGCTCATCCAGACAAAATAATTTCTTAATGTATAGTATCTGTGCTTATCCCATACAACAGTGTGCTGCTTCTCCCTGAAGGATTGTTGCTTTTTTTTCTCACAGCAGGTTTTTTCACATACTTTCAAAGGGCCTCAAGCTCCCAGGATTTGACAAGCTGCCCAGTAGTGAGGTCTTTTCTATTCCATTGAATAAAAAGAGATATATTTACTGTTTGTGGCTTTTGCTTTTCATACTATGGCTGTATCAGTAAAGATGCTTCATGTAATAGGAATGTTGTTTCACTCCTGAAAACTATTTGGGCTTACACACTCCTCTCTTGGCAGATACACTGCTTGTGTTAAGAACACTTCAAAATACTTTGTCAGCATTTGTGTACAAGGCCAAGGATGTGAGCTTTCATTTTTTTTTTTCTTCATCCAATTTTTGTTTTCAAATGTGACTAACATTTTTCTACTGGGAGTATGTTCATATTGAATTTTGTGCTAAAGAAATCACAGTTTGAAAGCACAAAAATACACTGTAGCATTCTAACAAGTCTAGCCTTCTCACTGAGAATAGCAGAAAATAATTAATCAGCAGTGGGAGTCTAATAATTCTCTAGCTGTTGTTCAAAATAACTTAGTATATATCTGGTAGAAACAATTAGTGAAATAGCAAGGAATAAAGATTATGCACCACAATTGCAGAATTTGTGAACAGAACAGTAGGTAGAAATTGATGGATTCTTTTGGGTTGTTGCCATTCATGTAAATGAAAATCTGAAAAAACCTGTCAATGAAAGAATTGTGATTATTAGCCTGGAAGTTGTGACAGACTAAGTATAATAGGGGAGCTAGCTGCTCAAATGTAAGTTGAAAGAACATTTTTATGGGGTTTGTACAAGGTAGGCTGTTTTAGAAGCTTTAAGCCATTGTACAAAGGGCTGGATTAATTTGATTGAATAGATCCTAATACTTTGAGCTGCCAGGTATGTGCTGTGGAAGATGTGGCTGTGATACGGTGCTCTGTCATAGCTCCTAGTCATGATACACCCCTTAGGCAATGGATGGTTCTTTTTTCAACTCTTATTTGATATCTTTTGATTTAGTAAAACAGTTTCAGTAGCAGCATAATGTGGTGCTTTTTGATCAGTGTACTGGAGAGTTGTTACTGCTTAAATAGATTAAGGTACTGTACTACAGGGCTCCTAAAAACAGCAGTTCTCTCAACTCTAAGCTTGCATATATTGCAGATCTCTATTTAGTCCCCTAGCTTCATAGGAACACAGCTGAAACTCTATTTCAACATAGCTGGTAATAGTTAAAACCATCGCATGTGTCAAAGGAAATGAGATCCACAAATGAAGTGAAAAATATGTTGTTTGTAAACAGAATTGTGAAAAAGAACTTGCCTTCTGTCTCATCTGGATTCTGCCATGTGGGACCATATGTCATTTGACCTTTATTTCCTTCAGCTAAAAAGGTTCAGTTATAAAAAGTTCAGAAAATGGATCGGATTGCAACACAGCTTTGGTTAGAAAAATCAACAAACTTTTTGGTTATTTTCTGGAATGTAATTGTATTTGTGCTTTTTGCAATGCCTTCTCTTCTATGGCACCCCATGGTTAGAATCCATGTATTTAGTACTTAGATTATTAAAGATATTTCTGTTACGGGATTTTATGGTTCAAACATATAGACCTGGAACTGGGGAAAAGCTCATCTTTTATGGAAATGTTGCTTAAAATGTGTAGTCTGTGGTGTGGTTTGTGACAGCTCACTGAACATCACGCAAAATTCCTAGTGTGCCCCTGACAATTTTGCCTATGGATAGTGAACTGTGTGACATCTCTGTCGGGGTGTGCCCTGATGCATGTTCTGTTCTTTGTGCTTCTGTGTGGGGATCATTCAGTTGTGCTCCCAGCAGTTCCTTAATTGAGTGCATAAGTTGCTGACTGCCCAAAGCAACGAGTGTGAAATGTGATGGAGCTGTGGCTTATGTCCTGAATTGTAAGGATAGTAGAAAAATAGGCAAACTTTCCTGGGTTTTGCCATTGCATCTTTTTTTAACTTAAATGCTTGTTTTCTGTCTGTATGTTTTTAACTCTGCTTCATTCCACTTTGCTATCAAAGCAATGCTTGTCATAAGAAAACTTGTTGCTGTATTAATACAATTTAAGTCTCCTAAAAGAGACTGCATAATTCTGAGCTCCTAACTAGGCAGATAAGTCCTAATCAGTTTTGCCTACTAGGACAAAAAGTCTTCCCCAGAATGGAAATCCTGTTGTTTTCAGTCAGGGAAAGTACTGTATCAGATTAAATGATGAAATTCCTCAGAGACTGCATTGCCTCTGGATGTGCTCCTTCCTGTCTATTTGTATGAAGCTGCTGTGGGATTTCTCACTGTTCCTTGGAGCGCTGTTGAGTGCAGAGGAGTCGCACAGATTCTGGGGGACTGAATCAATCTCATATGCTGTGCATGAGTGTCATTACCCGCCATTAACATCTCACTGATTCTGCACTGAACTGCTGTGTCTGGATAATTATGTTCATGGGACAGAAGCTGTCATCAGTTGTAAATACCTGGTGTTTTGATGAAATAGATAATGCGGGTTCTTATGCAAGAACAGCCTAAAGCTGTGTCTGATGCTTATGGGTTGCTTCTTAACTGCTGGGAAGCAATTGAAATGTCAACAGAACTGCAGTTAGTAGTGCTGCCTTGAGTCAGCATTTGTGAGATTTGTCATCTGCCTTGCTGAAAACTTAGTGCCTTTTGAAAGGTAAACAACGTGGTTTGCAGCACAGGCTGGACTGAAAGAGTTGTGACGAGCAGCAGAAAGTCCAGCTGGAGGCAAGTTACTACTAGTGTACCCCAGGGGTCAATAATGGGGCCAGTAGAGTTTAGTATCTTCATTAATGACCTGGATAATATGACAGAATGCACCCTCGGCAAGTTTGTAAAGGATACAAAATTGAGAGAAGTGCCTGGTACACCAGATGGTTGTACTGCCATTCAGAGGGACCGGGACAGGCTGGAGAAATGGGCTGACAGGAATCTCATGAAATTCACAAAGGGAAATGCAAAGTCCTGTACCTGGGCGGGAATAACCCCAGGTACTGGTACCAGCTGGAAAGCAGCTTTGCAGATTACAAGACCCAGGGTTCCTGGTGGACACCAAGTTGAGCATGAGCAAGCAATGTGCCTTTGTGGGAAAGGAGGCCAACAGCCTCCTGGGCTGCATTGGGAAGAGTGTTGCCAGCAGACCAAGGGAGGTCATCCATCCCCTTTACTCAGCCCTGCTGAGGCTGCAGCTGGAGCATTGTGTCCAGGGCTGGGCTCCCCAGTACAAAAGAGACATGGACATAGTGGAGTGAGTCCAGTGGAGGGCTATGAAGATGATGAAAGGATTGAAGCATCTGACATACAGGGAGAGGCTGAGAGAGCTGGGACTATTTAGCCTGGAAAAGAGAAGGCTCAGAGGGGTCTTATCCATATGCATAATGAATGCCTGATGTGCAGGGAAGTAAACATGATGGAGGCAGACTCTTCTCAGTGGTGACCTGTGAAAGGACAAGAGGCAATAAACACAAATTGAAATATAGGAAATTATGTTTAAGCGTAAGATATCTTTTTTTCTTTTCTTTTTCCTATGAGGGTAATTGAACACTGGAGCTGATTGCCCAAAGACGCTGTGGGGTCTCTATCCTTGGAGATACTCAAAACCTGCCGGGACAAAGTCATGAGCCATCTACTCTGTTTGACCCTGTTCTGTGCAGAGGGTCCAGAGGTGCCTCAGCCATTCTGTGCTTTTGTGATCCTGTCTGCCTGGATACAGCCATGTGCCTAAACTCTCCTGCAAAAGGTATCAATTGAGTAGGTCCACTAACAGCTCTAATAATCCTGTGTTAGAGTGAGTAATCATCTCCACTTGGATTTGTAGCCCTTTATGTTCCTGAGTGACATTAGCCTATTATCCTGTTGCTAATCGTTTCCACTTGGTAGGAAGCTATGAAACTTATTTAATTGGTTACCAGTTAATGAGCATTTGCAATTAGAACACTTCTAGCAGAAGGGAGCATAGCTTCATTATCTACAGTATACAATTGCAGTAAGCGTGCGAAATAAGAATTTCCTGAGATAGGCATGGCATGGAGGGAGCTGTAGCTGAAACCTGACCCCTTTCAATTACTGTGTTAATGAATCCTGGAACTGCATTTATTCTTCTTGCTTTCTTTTAGAATGAAGTAATAAGATATTAAACTGCAGGGCTTTTGATTAGTAATCACACATTTTTCTGTGCTAGTGAAGAATTTTTCAAGGGCTTTGTGGATGGTGAGGAAGGAACTACCACATGTTCCTGGTCCTCTGGTTGTAATTGTAATTGCAATTGCGCACTCTTGGAGCAGGCTGGATGTGATGAATCTGCAGCTCTTTCCACTAGGTGCCTGCAGTCTACTGAGGAGCCCAAAGAGGAGCAAGCACTTGTGCACTAATAGGTTATTTCTTATTAAATTAGGCTCAAGTGTTGCAGGAGCACTAGACTAGATGAGATCTCTTGCATTAGTTACTTAGAGCTTCTGCAGTAGTTAGTACCTGTGCTGCCAAGCTGCTTTGTAGAATGTGTGTGTTGCTATTATGAAGCTCTTTGGTCCTCTGGCACCTCCACTGCCGGTGTCTGGGGAGCTCAGCAACTTTTAGGCTAAATCTGGTTAGTTTGTGTTTGCATAGCTGTCTTCTGTGCTGTTCATTAGCAGAACACTGCTTGACCACTATATTTCCTTTCCTTGTGCTTATCTCCTGATAAATCTAGAGAGGGAAGTGTATTGGGTTTACATGGCAAGCTTTTGCTAGACTGAACAGATTGGTGTATGCTGTTCCAGAAGAGGTCTTGTGGGGGATCTGTACAAAGGTTGCCTTTAATCACTCTTCATTTATCTTAATTTCTTCCATTTCTTAATTTCTCCTAAAATTTAGTATGTTACTGCGGCTGGTACTAGTGCCCCTATCATTTCTCCCAAATCATCATTGTACCTGTAGGTGGACCCACTGTTCAGATCCATTAGCATGAGATTGTAACACTTCTGTACTTCCCTCTGCCTTTGTCTTTGGAGTTGTGATGCAGAGATGATCTGGTTCCAGTGCTGAGCCTCGTAGGATTTTGAGCTCTGCTTACATGATGGATGCAGTGCTTTCCCTTCAGCATTTGTCTGTAGCCTTTTTGTGTATGTGTGTGTTTTCCTCTGCTGAAAATAGGACAGGACACAACTCCAAGTGATTGTGTGTGTACATGTGTGTGGAAACATATTATCAAGCTGTGACGATGATTTCCACTGTGGTCATGAGCTGCTGTTGGTGATAAAGGCTGGTGCCTTTTGCAGTTCTGGGATTTTAACTGAACAGTCAAGGCAAAAAAATAAGCCTTTGTTCTTAAAGATGTTATACGTTCCCGCTGTGCCTTTCCAGTTTTTTTTTTTTAAATTGCAAATCTATGTTGTTATTACATCTTTTCATTTTAAAAATGATTTATGCATTGTGTATTGAAAGTGAAAAGTGATTATTAATCTTGAAATTATTACTCTAGCTTTTCCATATATTTGCATTAACATTATACCAGTTTCCTTGGCTCAGGAGCTACTTGTTATTGTCTGTCTACTTTCAGCACCGGATTTGTGGAAGATCTGATAATTGCATCTTATGGATTTACCCAGCAGTGTGAAGTGACTTAAAATTCTGGGTTCACTGTTCATTTGTTGACTTCTGATCTTTATTTTAAATGAGTCAAGAGCACAAAAAAAAAATCTTCCTAGTCTTAAATGACAGGTTTGAATACAAGAATTCAGATTTAGTATTTAAATGTGCTAGATGGAGACTTTGTTATTTGTTGTTCTCTAAATTACCTAGGAATGACATGGAAGTAAAACATCTGACTCTCCAGTCACTTACTCAGGCATTCACAGTCATCTCCGAGTTATTAATTTTGTCTGGAAATTGCCTTCTCAATAGAGGTTTTTAAGTAATGCTAATTAAATTGTTTTTGTTGTGAGCTAAATAACATTGCAGATTTGAAGCTTGGGTCTGAATTTTCATTTTTTTTCCCCATTAAAAAGGATCTTTTAATCTCTTTCAAATGAGGTACATTGCCACCATCCAAATTATATTGGCTTTTAAAAATGATTTTTTAATATAATGGCTGGATGAAAAGGGTGTTTTACTGCATATAATAAACAATCAGGAAATACATCAGATGATGTACATTTTAAGTGTGTTCAGAAGTTTTCACAGAATCTGTAAAATTACATAGTTTGTGTATTGTAAGTAAATACATATGCTCACTTTTTTTGGTGGAATGATTTTAAACCAACTTTTTATGAATCTTTACTGCTATTCTTAGCAAAGGCTCAAATAACTGAGAAGTCAGTGAACTTTAGTTAGTGAAAAAGTCTGCTACATGCCTCAAAAAGAGAAGAAAGCTTAGAAAGTTCCAGTTAATGGTGATATGAGAGAAAACTCTTAACATTGAAAAACATAATGGTAAGCGTATCTAATTAATAACTTCCAAAAGAAGTTTTGAATGTGTTTTCAAAAACTTCCAGAAGAGAGGCATTTAACTATTTTAACCTAGTGGCAAATCTGAAACCTAGATTCGTTAGGCAGAATTTGGTGTGTAGCTGAGTGATGCATCATCTACTGTACTTTGTCACCCTGGAGGAAAACTAGGAAATGAGCTTGGTGAAGAAATGTATGTCACATCATCTTCATGCTCCTTTGTTTTTGTGCAGGTGCTGGACCTGGGCACTGCTCCACTACAGTTCATCTGAGTCATCTGAATGATCACACAGATGTTACAACAATCACAAGCACATTCACTGGGAGAGGATTTAGGGATGAATCAACGTGCTCACAAGATAACTACCGTCCCTCCTCACTGCCTTGGAGAATTGTCCTCAGTAGGGCCAGAGTTAACGCTGGATGTGGAGAACTTCCTTCTAACCAGGGATGTAACCTGGTACTGTCTGATGATAGAACACAGCAGAAAAGCCTGGTTTTGGTCGCTCCTTCAGTTGGGATACAGATCTTGTCTTGTGTTACACGACTTGGCTATCTGTTCACAGCTGTGTGTGTTCTTTGCCTCCAAATTAGGCTTCACAGTATTTCTTCTAGTATTCACCGAAGCACAAGGAGATAAGATGGAGAATGCAGCAGAGAGTAGCCCAAATCTGGAAACCAAACTGGGGCAGGGAAAGGGAAAGTGCTCCAACAAGCAGGGGATGGTACTTTCCACTTAGCTGTGTTGTGTTTGGATCTGAGGCTCTTCCTATGCTTTTCTACAGCTGGGTGGCAGCATTTCTGCAGCGATTCATGTGTATGGTAAGTTAATTGCTCAAAGATTTTTTTGAGGGATCAGATGTTACGTGCTTATTTCTCTCAGCTGAGATTATCCTTTTTAGAGCAACATAAAACTCACCAAATCTTTGTTACGTGTCTGTAATAGTGAGTCCTAAGAATGCTACTGCAAATATCAGTAGGTGCGAGATTTTACAAAATGAGCAGGAGTATATAAAACTATAGTGCGGAGACTTGTTTACTGTCCATCCTCTGTCTCCTGGCATTTGGTGTCTTCCCTTACATTCACAGTCTGTATTCAGGATTTCCCAACTCAAACACCAGTTTGCTTCATTTACACACATCTGTGAAGATTAATTCAAATGAACCAACTGCCTCAAAGATCTGAACTGATGTAGTTTCCTCCACTGCATTTCCCATTTATCTATGCCACTGTTCACCTTCTACATTAGCAAATTAAATCTTAACTTCAAGGCTGAATTTTCCAAGCTTAAACTTTAAGCCATTGGATTTTGTTTTTGCATCAGAAGGAAAAATTCCTCACCATTATATTTACTTAATTGTGCAATTATCATAGGGTAATCACATGTCCTTTTTATATCTCTTAAGGTTTTTTTGCCCCTCACCATGAAATTTGCTTTTCTGGGTAATTTTTATATCTGTCTTTTGAACTCATTCCTGTGTTCCTCTGTCCTTTGTGTAACTCATTTTTTGAATGGATGTGGTTTTTTTAGCAACATTTTACCAGTGCTGTATACATAATTGCTGTCATTACCCAGCTTTTAATGGTTATTTTTCATTTTATGAAGGGTGCCCCAGGCATACCCTGAGATCAGGCTGAGCCAGTTACTGTGTCTATGCGCTCTAATCCTACCGCCATTGGTAGGTGCTTGGTTGTGTTAAAACAGATTTGGTTGGATTGTGACTATGCAGTAGCCAATTCAGATGGTCCTGCATCAGTGACCGGTCTTCATTTATTACTCTACTGAACTTTGTGTTAACTGCAGACTTTTACCAGCAAAGATATTATATCACTTGTAACAATATTGAACAGCACTTGATCGAGCGCTGATCTCTGGGATGACTACCAGTGATGTTCATGTTAAATGAAATTTTCCCATTAGCAACCCGATTAAAGACCTGATACTAAGTCAATTTTTAATCTATTTTATGTATCCTTTTAGTACTACTTGATATATTGCGTGTGTGATAGGCAGGATACACCTGTCTGTGTTTAAAAAACACCCCAACAAACAGTTCACAAGTATCTGCTATACTTTTCCCTAGTCTGTATCCCTATTGAGGATTTTAACTGCGTTTAGCGATAAGCTGTGTCTGACTTGAGATTACTTTTGTTCTCACATTCCTTTAAATGTGCACCAGTTTCATTTTCTCTAACCATATTGGCTATTGATATCTTATTGCTTTGCTTTTATTTCCCATATTCATTACATACGTTTGAACTCAAACCTTTTATTTGGCGCCATTAGCTTTCCCATTCCACCACACTTAATGGGTTTTTATGTTTTCTTTGCTGTTTTAACATCCTCTGTCAACAGAAAGATTGAGTTGCCAGTTTCTCTCTCTTTTACGTTGGTGTGTTCATGGCTTTGACCCATCTTCTGGTTTTGGGATGTCCTTTTAAGGCAAATAAATGACTGAGTACTGAATGTCCACAACAAAACCGCTCAGCTGTCCTAAAAAAAATTATTTCTCTTGCACACAGACATTTATTTTTTCTTTTACTAACCCAGCAGGCTAGGATTGTGCTTTCAATTAAAACGGTTTAGCTGAAGTAATTAGGATTTGTTGCAATCAGCAAGGATAAACTTGATAAAGAAGGAGACTAAATTATTTCATAGGGTTTTGTCTTGACTGTGTTTTTTGTTAGCAAATCTAGCTAAATAGCTTGGGGCCATTATTGCTGAAAAGCCAGTTAGTGGCTTCATCAAGTTACGACTGAATCCTGGCACCATTTGTACAGTATTCAATATGCTTCAAAACACTGTCTTCTCTGTGATACACTGGTCATCCCACGGCTTGTGGCTCAATACAGGATACTTTAAGTAATTATTGAATTAAATGTATATTTTAGAGTGAACCTTTTGATCTGTTCCCAGGCGGTGAATATGACTCTTTCTGTCATGGCAAGCTCAAATTTTCTGTTGCTTTTTCCTCCTTCATGCTGGCTGCTCAGGAATGCCCTCTGCTCCAGCTGCTTGCCAGTCATTCCACCGCAGAGCAGCTTTTCCTCTGTGAAATGTCTAACTCATTTAACTCTTCTAGGCTCTCGCCTTTAGCTGCGGCAAGCTGCTGGGCATTCACCATCTGCAGGGCTTGCTGTATCTGTAAATGCAGCCAGCTCTGTGAGCACTGTCTGACTCCACCATGGCTGTGCAGTGGCAACTGTGGGTTTCCCTGGGTGGGCTGTGCGGTGTTACCGGGCAGCATGCAAAATCATGGCGTTGCAGGCCATCAGGAAGATGCCTGGCACAGACTTGGAAAGGTCTGTGTGAGCCGCGGCGACGGCTCCTGTGGACTCCCAGGTATGTAACTGGTTGGTATGGTATGAAATGGGCAAGAGAGTCCTTTGCGAACACTGGGCATAGCAGCTAGTCTGCGTTTGCAGGCCACTAGGTATGGATATGCAGTGTGAAACAACTGCTGCTCAGGCCCTGATGTCCATGCTATACGCATTTCAGGTTGGTTGTGTTTTTTTTAAGCTTCAGATTAGCTCTAGCCTGTGTTTGTGTTGCAGCTGGAGTGGATTTCTATGCTACGTTCAGCTGAAAGGGAGTCAGTTCACATGCTCTGAGATGCCACAATGTGCACAAGAGCATTCTAAGTGGGGGTGTTGTGAGGTTCAGTTCAAAAGTGCAGTCCTGAGTCAAATGAAGCACAAAGGTATGCTCAATAAAGTTCCTTGGCACTGCTGCAGCATGAATGATTACTGGGACTAATTTCTCAGACTATAGTAGATATTTCTAGTACTCCTTTGTGGCAATTACAGTGCAGCACTGAGACTGCTCTGAAGGTGTTTATGCCAGGGCCAAGTTAAATTGGAGTTCATATTTCTTTGTTATTGTTTGGGTTCATAAACCAAATTGCAGGAACATAAGTATTTGGGCATTGGGTGAAAGTTCCTCCAGTTTATAATAATATTCTAAACCCACAACAATTAATCTGCTTAAAAGCATATTTGCTTCATAAATAGCTCATGTATACATATTATTCTCAGTCCTACTCCTATACTGCATCATATCTAACCTTCTCCTTTTATAGTATACCTTAGCTCGCAGCCATGCACACTAAGTAATGCATTATTCACAGGTAGAATAGTTGTATAAGAGTATATAACTGAGGATGTGATGGGTCCTTTACACAAATGTTGGTTTTAGTTTCCTTTTCCATTGTAAATGAGTCCTTGCCTTCAAGAATGTGGGAGAACTGCAAGATGCTGGCAGTGGTAATTGTGCAATAAACTGGAGAATAACAGAGGCCTTAATTCGAGACTGGCTCAGCCCTGTGCTTCATCGTCAGAACTGCCATCCTGCTATAAACATACCATGGGAACTGGGTTATGATGGAGTGGTGGATTAACCTTGGCTGGCTGCCAGACACCCAACCAGCCACTCTCGCTCACCCTCCTCAACAATAAAATAAGATGAAGAAGCTTGTGGGTCGAGATAAAGACAGGGAGATCACTCACCAGTTAACCATCACAGGCAAAATGGACTTGACTTGGGGAAAATTAATTTAATTTATTGCCAATTAAAAGTAGAGTAGGATAGTGAGAAACAAATACAAAACTAAAAACACCTTCGCCCCATGCTCCACATCCTCCCAGGCTCAACTTCACTCCTTCGTTCCTGACTTTTCTAACTCCTCCCAACCCGGGTGGTGCACTGGGATGGAAAAGAGGGTTGCAGTAAGTTCGTAATGCTTCATCTCTGCCGCTTCTTCCTCCTCATGCCATTCCCCTGCTCCAGCATGGGATCCCTCCCATGGGATACAGTCCTTCACAACCTTCTTCAATGTGGGTCCTTCCCATGGGCTGCAATTCTTCAAGAACTGCTTCAGCATGGGTCCTTTCCATGGGGTGCAGTCCTTCAGGAACATACTGCTCCAGCGTGGGTCTCCCACGGGCCACAGGTCCTGCCAGAAAACCTGTGCCTGCGTGGGCTCCTCCCCATGGGCTGCAGCTCTTGCCAGGAGTGTGCTCCAGTGTGGGCTCTCCAGCAGCTTCCTTCAGGGCACATCTACCTGCTCCAGCACAGTGGAGCTGCAGGGTGGATATGTGCTCTGACATGGTCCTCTATGGACTTGCAGGGGGACAACCTGTGTCACCATGGTCCCCTCCATGGGCTGCAGGGGAATCTCTGCTCTGATGTCTGGAACACCTCCTCCCCTCCTTCTTCATTGACCTTGTTGTCTGCAGAGCTCTTTCATGTTTTTTCTCACTTCTCTCTCTCACAGCTGCTGCACAGTGTTTTTCACCCTTTCTTAAATACATTATCACAGAGGTGCCACCAGGTTTGCTGATGGGCTCAGCTTTGGCCTGTGGTGGGTCTGTCTTGGAGCCGACTGGAAGTGTGTCCAACATGGGGGCAGCCCCTGGTCTCTACTCACAGAAGCCATTCCTATGCCCCCCTGCTTACCACCTAAACCCAATACAGATGAGAAATATCTGTGGTCATTGGAGAAACCCCTTGAGGAAAAGAGCATCTTGCACTTCTGTTGATGCAGGATTTACCATTCTAATCATATATATCCTCAGGGCTGACTAAACCCATGTGCTTTGTGTGCTTTTTGTTTTATTTTTAACACAGTGCTTGAACCCCTCCCTCCCCAATAACATGCTGACATGGACCTGCTTGAATCTACATACAAATACACCTCAAATGAGGCCACGTTTCTCTCCTGACTATTCACAGGGCTTGGTTTGTGAATTCCTAAATCTGATGGGTGGATGAGAAGAATACTGATTTGTATTTAATTTATTTTTAATCAGCTGAGGATTAGTTATGCTTACTTGTGATGTTATCTCTCTAGGCTCATCAGGAAAGCAGCTTTTGTCCAGTCTGGGAATTCCTGGTCACTAACACGCTGCAGAAGGGAGGATTTGATTTCGTAGGTGCAGTCTCTCTTTTAAGTAACTATTTTGGCATGGTGCTAACTGCTGGTTTTTGTTCTGTGAAGTGCCAGATTTTTGGAAATAATGTGCTTTTGACTCTTTTTGAAAAGAACCTGGTAGCCTTAGTACAAAGTCCATCTTGAATATTCATTTCCTGCCTACCTAATTCCCCAGCTTTCGGTTTCAGCTGGATGTGACAGTTGCTTCACTTTCTGCTAAAGTTTTTGTGCAGCGTTAGTGGGGTGTTAAATACCCATTTTTGCCCCAAAGGTGGCTGGGTTTCAATATTAGGATCTCTGTAATAGGATGTCCTATTTCTGAAATATTTCTCTTCAATGGTGCTTATGTACCTAAGTTAAATAGAAGTATAGCAGGCAAGTTATAATAGAATTTGCTTTAGTGATAATTAAAGTTATCTGTATTTTGATGGGAGATGGGATCTAGTCCCTTCCCTCTTTAATTTCTGTAAAATGTAAAACTACCCTGGCTGGCTAGGGAACTGCTTAACACAAAAGATTTATGGAATGCAAGTGCTGATAGAATTATGCCACTCGGATAACTTTTAAGAGACAGTTTAGTTTCTGTAGGAGTGGCAGCTTTGTCAAAATGTTACATCAGGAATTGATATGTTTTTTTTGAATGGGGTTTAATAAAAAAGGAAATGAACTTCTAGTTTTCTGCAGTTTGTTTCAGAAGTTGGATTGTGCCATAGATAGCTTTAAATTCCTATGGGATTTTATAGTGAGAATAGAAAACATCCTTTGCCAGAGAAGACTAAATTCAATATCTCTGCCAGCATCCTAGCTTCTTTTTCAGATATTGTGATATATCTTCAATATTAAAAAATAATAATCAACATGTTACTATAGTCATCCCGAACAAGCTTACTTTTTAAGAACTAAACAAATGTGCAGTTGGTGTAGCCTGACCAACATAATTATGTTGCAAAATTATAAGGCAAAAAAAAATATATTGAAAGAGAAATGCAAAAGAAACAAGTGAGGACAGTGACAGCAAAATTAGGACAGGGAGAAAATAGCTCTACTAAATTATAACGTGGATTTAAATAATAAAAACTAAGATCAGTTGCTACCTATTTAAATTAAAAAAAAAAAAGATGTATGGTGCAAATCTTTGTGGTTATGTTGGATAGGATGCTCGGCAAATTGTTGAAATACTCATTCCCGTTGATTGCAAAACCAGCAATGAAAACAAAAGTGATGGAATAGAGATAGAACATTTTGTTGAAGAATTGGAGGCTTAACCTCTCAACAGTCTCAGTGGTTTGCAAAGGTTTTAAATTAACTGCATTGTTGTAAATACTCTGATTTTTTAAAATAATCAAAATATGATCATATAGAAAGGTTAAATTTGATTAATAAAATACAAATGCATAAGTTAGGATTGTTAAGTTAGAAACAATAACCATGGGAACCTCACCAGGGAGTCGCTGTTCCGTACTAAGGAACTAACAGTAATGAGATGGAACGATGAAGAACTGAATAGAAAAATCTTGTTTGAGTCCTGTGACAATGTGACCTGATATGCACCAGTGATGCTGCTTGGAAAATTCCTTACCTTTCCCATCTTGATTCGAATATCAAGAATACCAATCAATAAATATTAATAGAAATAACCATTGATTATTTTAAGTATGGATATTGATAGAATAGTATAATCCAGAGATCAATTAATAAAAACTAAATTATATATATATTCTGTATGAAGGTAACTAGGTATGATTTATCTGTGATTTAATCATAAACTAACTGTTGAACAATGTAGCATTGTGAATAGGTAGGATTTGCTTGTGAAGAGAGTGATAAGTTGTAGGCCTGGTCAGTAAACCGAGGAAAACTTAAGAAGATTCCAAGAATGGAATTTTGCAACCAACCTGAGCATGCGCAAAGATTGGGTTCAACTAGCGGACACCATGAGGAAGACTATGGATGACCACCAGAGGACCTTAGACGACCACCTGTGTACCTGGAGGCACATGCGTCACGAGCATTTACATATATTAATGAGTTCTCGGAAATTGTATGAATATGTTAATTGTTTCTTGGAAACATGATGAGTATGTATATTTTGATTGTATATAACTTTTGTAGCAGAGAAACTAAGCACGCACACTAGGTGGAGTGATCCCCTGTGCGTCCAGCGCTGCAATAAAGAAGTGCCTGCTCACCTACATACATTGTGTAGATGACTTTTTATATTACAGATTTGTAACAGAATCACATAATCCTAACCCAAATATGAAAAATCCAAAGTCCTTTTTCCAATATAAATAACAGGGCAGATTCTTTTTTCCCAAAAATGTCCAGTAGCTTGACTGTTGTGTACTTTTAAGTCAGGTTTCATATCATGTTGGTACTTCCTGCACCCTTTATGCAAAGGAGAATCTTTCTGAGGAAAGGGTTTTGAATTGGTGATGCTGTTTTTCCTTTCACAGTTGCTCAGTCATGGATTTTTGAAAGCTTTTTACAGATAAATGTTTTTCATGTTTAAACTTTTTGTCCTACTTTTGATCGTGCAGCTTTCACTGTTGTCACAGGCTATTTATCCACTGTCTTCTGTTATGAGATATCTCATAGTGAAGCCTTAGAGCTGTCACTGGGCGGTACCAGTTCTTGAACTGACCCTTTCAGCTTAATGGGAGATGCACTTTAACTCGTCAACTTTCCAAACTTGTCTCAAGTTTCAGACAGCTAAAGGATATCCTTGCATCGCCATATGATTAGGATAATTTCAAAGAAGTAGAAGTATGTAGGAGTTCCTCTTGCTGACAATTTAAAAATCAGAGTGGTAAATTTTATTCTAGTGAAGAGGTTACAAAACTGAAATACATTTACAGGAAAATTTTGCATGAAATAAAAGCAGCAGTTCTGCAGAGAATATGCCTAGAATTAAGCTGTTACCTCACATTGTGTTTCTCTGCAGTGTCTTTTGGCAGTATCTCAGTCCTCTACCTCTGTGGCTCTGTCTTTCAAAATGTATTTTGCTCTGGTACCCCTCTCTAATTGCACTTGAACGTTATCAGGATGCTGTTGAGCACTAATGAGTCTTCAAAGCAGCATGTAGGGACTTCCACTTCCCTTTTGTTCATGCTAATTAAGTTAGGGAAATTTTGTATTGTGCCTTGATTAATTCTGGGAATTTGTAAGAATGCAAATGAAACATTGTTTATCTGGGGCTGAGTTATCTTTTGATATGCAAACACACTTTGATATGCTGATTTTCATTACCACAATTACCTTCCTCTTTGGGAAGGCAGTTGAATTACAATTCCATCCGACTCCTCCCTGAATAGAAGATGTGACTTCTGTTGCTCCTGTTTTTCATGGTTTCATAATTGCATACAAATTCCATGTTGTAGCAGTTATCTGAACAATGTTCCTGTTAATCTAGCAATATCAGGAATTTATCTTTTTTTCTGTAAATCTGTCTATGATCTATATTAATAAAACAGATGACCAACATGGTCTTGGAATCTTCTTAACCACGGAGTATGTTTATGTAACTGAGAAGTTAACTGATGAATGATACTACATAGTCTTTGCTTATAGCAATATTACTTTTTGGACACCTTTGAGACTAAGGTAACTACATTCTGCCATGTGCTAAAATGTTCTGAAACAGTAATGAAGTATTAAATTAACAAATCAGAAATGTGTGGAAGAATTCAGTATGCAACAATCCCCCTCTGAGGGATATCTCTCCAGGAACAGAGATCTGCACTTTGCTGACTCTCTGGACAGTTTTTTTTTTTTACGCAGCTTTCTGCAGCTCCAGCGGAGCATACCCCAAACCATGGCACTAAATTCAGAGTATTTTTAATTCTTCAGTCCTCATGGTCATGTGTAGCTCATGGTTTTATTTACAGAGTTACTGGAATCCCAATCTGAATTTTTATTGTGACCTCAGGAAACAGTACTTGAAGATGTCATGTATAGGTTTCATTCGCACTGATTTTAACTGCAATTCTGCTGCATCAGTGTGGCAGGATTTCTTCCTCATGGCAGCTATCTTTTAATTCATTAAAATACTGCTGTGCCATTTTTTGCCCAATATCCATCTTGCTGCTGTTACGCAAATATGACTCCTTCCTTTTTTGAAGTCTCTTGCATTTCTTCTTGTACCTTGAACTGTGCTCTGGTGCACTGTTCTGATGCCAGATGCAGCTAATAGGGACACAGATTTTCACACTGCCCTTGGGGTACTCCCATTCAGCACTCGTTTAAGGCAATGCCAATTTAACTTAAACTTCCATGTTTTGCACTGGAGCCAGAAACTGCTGGCCGAGGCCAGCACTGGTGCAGCAGGGAGGTGCCTGGCACTGACAGTGATTTGAGTTTGTCTGTGGAAGTCTGCAAGCCTGAAAAGGTGAAAAGCTCTCATACGATGAACTGAGAGATGATGCTTCTCGAAACGCTCCTCAGACTGCATATCTGTGAATTGGAGCCTTGAGCAATTCCTTCTGCCGCTGCACACGTTGCAATGGTGGCTTGAGTGCTGGTGCACTTTCTTCAGCTGCCTAATTAGGTAAAAAGGTGAGTACATGCCTTTAATACAAGTGTATGGATGTGCCCTTAGGTCTTGGCATAGCAAGACAATAACACATAGGTTTGTTTAGAAAACCTTTCTTAAAATTTCTGCAGAGCATCTGCAGGCCTTCATCTTGACTGGTTTGCCTCGATTATGCCTAAGTCTTAACTAATTTTCTAGGGGAGTCTTTGAGTAAAAGTCTATATACCCATATTTAGTGAATAAACAGTTTTATAAATGCTATATTTAGCATATATTTGTTTATTTTTCATCAGTAAGGTGCTGTTAGGAGCCCCTAAGGGATCTGTTTAATGTTTTTTCTAAACAGATGACAGAATTTATATATGAAAAATATGCAGTCATTTGGTTTCTTTGTAGCTGACTTGCCTTTGCATGGTGCTTCTCATTGGAAACACATATGGAGGACTGTTCATGATGCTATTTTAATTCTTGATTTGTCTTTTAGTATATGTTAAGTGTTCTATTATAGGGTACAGAGCTAGATAATGTGTTCAGTGTTGTGGGTATAATAAAGAATGATCTTGCAAAGCTTTTGCTTTCCAATTATATTCTATCTTAGCCCACAATGTCTCCATACATCTCTTCCTTATCCTGAAAGACACCCTAAACACTAGAAAGTGCCAAGACAAATTAAAGCACCCCATCTAAGTAAACAACCACATGGCAGAGTCCATATGTTCTAAAATTAGGCTTATCTATGTTTATAACAATATATGACTTCTGCATCTATAAAGGGAAATCAAACCAATTCCCTTGTGTGGAAAGAAAGAATCCCATTGCATTTTGAATGACTATCAGCATATTAATCACTTCCTCTGATATTTTTCAATTTAGTCTTTTGAAGTCATCCCTGGAAGAGGATTTGCTCTAAAATAATAGTATCATAGACTTTAAATGCATACTGCTTCCACTCACGCTCATGTACCTTTTAAACCGTCTCTTAAGTTAATGCGCTGCCCCAAAATGGACTCTGCATTTTGTAGGAGAAACTGAGATCCAAGCTTTGCATGCTTTGTGGAAGTGACCTGCTATGCAGTATGCTTTTGTGACATGAGTGATCCCCCATACGTTCCTGTCTGCTGCCCTTCAGTCCTGCTGTGCTATATCATTGCTGGTCCCAGACAGGGTTTCGTGCATTTATAGGGGCCAAGGGACCTAAGGCAGAGATTGATTCTCCTTGTGTCTCTGGAGTTTTGTGACAAAGCACATGAAGTGATGTCACTGTGTGTTCTAAGGAATATGCTGCATCTTTGAAGGGTTAGGGTTTAGTTACATATGAGACATGGACCTTTCTCAGAGGATGAATCTGTGGCAAACCTCGCTGATTGCTTCTGTAATCTTTCTCTGTGGGATTAAGAACCCCAATTGCTGTACTAGTGCTATACTGATAATAGCAGAAGAAGGCAAAGTTGATGTTATACAGGTGGGAATGATGGATGTACATTGGTTTGGACTCTGGAATAACAAAAGTGAACAGTGCTGAGAATTTTAATATTCCTCCTTGGATGCCAAGGACTTCTGTGCATCTGGAGACTGATAGTAGCTAGATGTGGTAGTGGTAGAAAACTCAAGGCAAGAGTAATATGAACTTGGCTAATTATTTTGACCGATTTTGGGATTAGGAAAGCTGTTATATTTGGATTTAGTTTGCTTATTTTAATTTCTGTAGGAAAGCAATTTTCTGGCTGTAGGACAGATTAACCCACTGAAGAGCAAGACAAGTTTCATCAGAACAGCTAAAGCCAGTGAACAAGTTGAGCGTTCTGGGATTTGTAGAGATCTGCCCAATACACTTAAAAAATCTAAACATGTACCTGCCTGTAAGCCTTAACAAAATGTATGGAAAAATAATTTGTGACTGCTTTCATTTTTTGACCAGTTCTATTGCTGTGACTTCAATGAACAGCACCTACCTTTCATAAGCAGGCTTTTAGGTGCCCTGGTGCCCCTCATCCTGTCTCGCGTTATATTCAACTTTTAGGTAGCAAAAGTCTCAAAAGATTTCAGTGTTTCAAAACACATATACCCTTGAAGTGAAATAGCATATATATCTATTTGACTGTCTCAGTGAAAAGTGTTCTCATCCTGAACTGTGACTCTGTTGTCACATTGCTGGCCAAGGTCAGAGAGTAATAACTATCGTGCCAAGGTCTTCCCTCTGGTAGCTTTTAGTTTCGGTAGCAAGTCTGACGTTCTGAGCAGATGCAGCTGCTGGGCAGAAACCTAAGTAGCAGGGCAGTATTTTACGCTGGGAAAATGGGACTCAGAGAAGTGGTTAATTAAAGTCTCCACTTGGCAATGGGAAAGGAAGGGTATTGCAATTTGTCTTCTGATGGCACTTACAAAGTCCTGGTTAACAGGGGAGGTTCCAGATGACTGGAGGCTTGCCAATGTGATGCTCATCTACAAGAAGGGCCGGAAGGAGGATCCGGGGAACTACAGGCCTGTCAGCCTGACCTCGGTGCTGGGGAAGATTATGGAGAGGTTCATCTTGAGGGCGCTCACAGGGCATGTGAGGGACAACCAAGGGATCAGGCCCAGCCAGCACAGGTTCATGAAAGGCAGGTCCTGCTTGACCAACCTGATCTCCTCCTATGACCAGGTGACCTGCCTAGTGGATGAGGGAAAGGCTGTGGATGTTGTCTACCTGGACTTTAGTAAAGCCTTCGACACTGTCTCCCACAGCATTCTCCTGGAGAAACTGGTGGCTCATGGCTTAGACAGGTGTACTCTTCGCTGGGTCAAAAACTGTCTGGACAGCCGAGCCCAGAGAGTCATGGTGAATGGAGTGAAATCCAGCTGGTGGTCGGTCACAAGTGGAGTCCCCCAGGGCTCAGTTTTGGGGCTGGTCTTGTTTAATATCTTTGTCAATGATCTAGATGACGGAATCGAGTGCTCCCTCAGCAAATTTGTGGATGACACCAAGTTGGGTGGGAGTGTTGATCTGCTGGAGGGTCGGAAGGCTCTGCAGAGGGATCTGGCCAGGCTGGATCGATGGGCCGAGGCCAATTGTATGAGGTTTAATAAGGACAAGTGCCGGGTCCTGCACTTTGGCCACAACAACCCCATGCAACGCTACAGGCTTGGGGACGAGTGGCTGGAAAGCTGCACGGTGGAAAAGGACCTGGGGGTGCTGGTTGACAGCCGGCTGAATATGAGCCAGCAGTGTGCCCAGGTGGCCAAGAAGGCCAATGGTATCCTGGCCTGTATCAGAAATAGTGTGGCCAGCAGGAGTAGAGAGGAGTACTCGGTGCTGGTGAGGCCGCACCTCGAATCCTGTGTTCAGTTTTGGGCCCCTCACTACAAGAAGGACATTGAGGTGCTGGAGCATGTCCAGAGAAGGGCGATGAAGCTGGTGGGGGGTCTGGAGCACAAGCCTTATGAGGAGCGGCTGAGGGAACTGGGGTTGTTCAGTCTGGAGAAGAGGAGGCTGAGGGGAGACCTCATCGCTCTCTACAATTACCTGAAAGGAGGCTGTAGAGAGGTGGGTGTTGGCCTCTTCTCCCAAGTGACAAGTGATAGGACAAGAGGAAATGGCCTCAAGTTGCACCAGGGGAGGTTCAGACTGGATATTAGGAAAAATTTCTTTACTGAGAGAGTGGTGAAGCACTGGAAGAGGCTGCCCAGGGAAGTGGTGGAGTCACCATCCCTGGAGGTGTTCAAGGAACGTGTGGACGAGGATGTGCAGGACATGGTTTAGTGGGCATGGTGGTGTTGGGTTGATGGTTGGACTTGATGATCTTAAAGGTCTTTTCCAACCTTAGTGATTCTGTGATTCTGAAAGCCAAACTGAAAGCTCTGCTCCTAGTCCTGTGCTGCTTGTTTATTTACTTAAAACTTCTTTTCACTGAGAAATGTTTACATAATGCGTAAGAAAGTGTTACCTTGTGGGTCTCCTGCTGTTCTCTGTGCATGGCAGTAGTCCCCGTAGGAGTCTGTTAAAAAAGCCTTTAATATCTAAAGAAAAACTCATAATTAAGACTGGAGAATTTGGGCCTGGAAATGTAGTGAAAGATAAAGCTTGTGGGTCCTGGGTGACACAATGAATTAAATTAATCCAATTTAATAATTGGATGAATTAAAAGTTCTTAACAGTTTGTGTCTCAGGTGCACACTTAAGCTTTTCCATAAAAAAGTAAGAGTTAAGAGTGATGTCTTAGTTGTCCCATTTTTTCCATACTCTGCTCCATGTATTAATTCACGGCAAGTGAGGAATAAGCCACTGGTGGGTTACTGAGTCTTCCTTCTGTGAGTAACTCCTGCTTTCCCAAGTCCCTGGAAAGGAATTGAGAGCCCTGTGCTTGGCAGGAGGCAAACAGGAAAACAATGTCTGCTCTGCTCTCTCAAATAGGTGATGCTGTCATGCAAAATGCCATTACAGGAAGACTGTCTTGGTCACACTCTGACACAACTTCCTTCAGGAGTGTCTAAATTTCTAAGATGATGACTCACAAGGAGTTCTACAGGTTTGAACTTCAAGTATATCTTCTATTTTTTTTCTGCAAACAAAGTCCTTCTTAAAATGTTGTTAAGACATCATATGGAAACTGATACACATTCACTGAGATGGCAAAGCAGTCACTGAGAGAGCACCACAGATGCACTCCAGCGTACAGCTTGCTCCCAGTCACTTAGATCCCACTGATGTAAACCAGAAAAGAATCACTTGAAATAAGGTGGAGCTGTTACTCAAAAAGCAATTCATCCTACAACAAAATACCTCTCAGAAAATCCTTTTGCAAAGCAATAACATAATACAAAGCAAGACTCACTAGAAAGTTATAAACTTTTGATGTCAGTTTATTTTGAGCCTGCATTTCAGCTTCTGCTAAATATGTCTAAAATGAGAGATGTTTACTTCTATTTGATGTACTATAGTTTTCATTTTAAGTTTGCTTTGTAGCACAATGTTGTATATGCAATAAATGACTCAGTCAACCTATACCTGCAAAAAGCTTTTTAGCATATTTACTCTCCATGTGTTTGGACGTAGCTTAATTTATGTGCTAAAATGCTTGTGTCGTGATATAAATTCTGCTAAGAGGAAAAGTACAGTGATTGACGCATTCAGACTAAAAGTTGGTCTGTGTAATGAGCACTCTGCAGAAAGTAAAAAACTGTTTGTTGAATATTTATGTGATCAGATCAAGATGATTCTTTCCCTTGTTGCTGAGGGCAGCCAGCAGTACAGTTGACTTCATTAGATATGAGATGATTTTCCAAGTGGCCAACAGAGATGATCAAAACTGAAATCTAGCTACATTTTCACCAGCTCATTCTTCCTGTGTATTTTGTTTCCTAGTTAAAAGGAAGGCAAGGTATAGGAACTGTCAGTGCTAGTGATGCAGTTGGACTTATCACTTAAAGCCAGACAGGCAGAACTCTGATCACTCTTTTTCTTCATCATATTTTAAGCTGCTGCAGCGAACTGAACACAGCTACTACGTGAGTAAAACCCCCTGAGAACTGAGTTCTCTTGCCTTGCGTCCCTGTTACCTCCTATAAAATGTGCCAGGCAATCAGAGTTTAATCTAAGATTTCTTTTGTGTCTTCATCTACTCATTCCTTAATCGGTCTAGCCTGCCAACTGGATACTCAGCCACACTGGCAGCTTGTGTGATGTGCATGATTATTCACCAAGAACTAGGTAGAAATTGCCAAATCATTTCATAGAGTTTGCTGATTAGCCACCTGCTTAACATGGCTTTCCTCATGATTGAAATTACTGTGGTGCTGGTGGTACTATAAAAACTTCTGTGGAATAGCGGAGAACAGTGCCAGGACTGCTTAGATTTGATCTGCTTAGCTGTAGATACAGCACTGAACTAAAAAATATTTGCTTGATGAATAGAACATATATGGGTTTTGCCCCATAATGTTTGCCGTTTATCTTCAACTGAAAGATGTCAGCAAAATATGAAGTGGAGAGCAAGAAATGTTTGAATACAGCCCCAGTTCTAAAGCCATTGTAGGTGCTTCTGGGTTTGAATGAGGAATGCCTCTTGATTGGCAAGAATTTTTGTCGTTATGGAGGAAAAAGCATGTTCATAGTCAAACATAATGTTATATTGAGCAATGCTCCAACCTCATTTTCTTCTAGTTTATCTACATCCCAAGACAATCCTTGGGGATAATAATTCAACAGTGTTTGTACACAGTGTATTTACAAAAACATAAAATTGTTATGTCTGCAGTGAGTAAAGAAACAGAAGTAGATTCTGTTATATTATGTGCAAGAAAGTTAAGCGAAATGCTTGGTTGTAGTAGTCAGTGTACCAGATGATGCCATTTAAAAAATGTTGTGATTATTTGAGAAGTAGATCAGTGATACCACTTACACATTTATATCAGGGAATGCAGGCGAGATGAAGATTTACTAGAACTGGCAGGCTGTAATAGATGCAAGGAATTTCACACCTGATTGCACCGTGTCACGCACCTATTGAGTAAAGCGCAGGATAGACGTGTTTATTCATTCCTTCTCTAAGGGGAGTCTGCTGATGGGTGGCACTGGTGTTTGGCTGGTTTGGGGTGGGGTTTTTTTTTCTCACTTCCGAAACTCTTCCTAGAGCCTTTCTGTAGGTTTGTCAGAGCGGTTAGTTGCTTCAGAAGTTTACGTGCTGTCTCCCTGCGTCTTAGTGAGCCACAGTGTGTTGTTTGTTCCTAATACCTCCTGTCTGCATTCAGGACCCAATGCTGTGATCTCTGAAATCAAAGCAAAACCCCTGCTTTTACTTTAAAGGAAACAGAATATGGTTCTGCTTTGGTTGGTTTTTAGTAATACACAATGTATAAAGCTAAATGCATATGAAGAATCTTCACATAGGCAACTAAAGATTCAAATATAGATCATACTACAAATAGGACAGCTTTGATTGTGAGGTGAAATACAGGTAATCTCTTTTGGCTTCCTCTGAAAATGATTGTTCCCTTTTTGAAAGGCGTCAGCTGAAGAGGAACCAGAACAAAAGAATTGTTATTTCTGTCTAAAATAGAGATTTATTGTCAGGCTTTTGTGATCATAATGAAAATCTGTTTTATAAAATGGTACAGCCGTCTAGATGATACACTAAGATCTCCTCCTTTGTTTTTTTTTAGGGAAAGAATTATTTCCCTTTTTTCTTATCAACTTTTTATTTTTGACAGACAATAAGTATATTTATTTTGGTTTTGCTTTTTGCTGGTATTGCAGATGTTAATGATTTAATTCTGACCTTGCTTAATCTGGTTTTACATGATATTGAGTAGATTTGGTCTCAGTTTACACCTGAGACTAGAAATTCATTGTTTCTCTGGGTAAGAATGCGTATGTTGAGATTCGTGATGGAGCCTATTGAGAAATCTGAATACTGAACCAGCCACAAAAGCAGGTAGAAAATTCATTCACCCTAATCTGACAGAAGGCCTGTCAGAGGCTTCAGTAGTCACTGAACTTGTTTGAATCGTATCAGAAAGTCAGAAGCCTTTCTGAGTACTGTGTCATACTTTGTGATAGAAGTGCTGCTGATGAACCAGTTTCTCTAACTTGAAAACAAAGCCGAAACATAACCAGTCCACAACTGCATTTTGTTTCCTGATCGAAACTTATTTATTTTTGATGTTTTAAGTGGGCATCCTGTTGCTGGGAATTTGGCTTAAGGTACACAGTTAGTTGTAATTGGGGTCCTCAGGGGAATCTGATGTTCTACATGTGAATGGTAAAAATATTTTCAGAGTGTTTATGCCAGCACTGAAACTTTACTAGTTTATGCAGTCCTGGAAACAGGACGCATGCAGTCGTGTGCACTGGTGCGATATTTCACAGGAAAGCAAGAGCTTCTGTTGTCTACTATATGTGAAGTAGTTTAAATGTGGAAGAACTACGACAACTCTGTCTGCAAAACCTCCCTTTAACTTTATCCAGTTTCAGGAAAGGGAGCATTGCCACCTGTTCCCACTTCGTGCATTTTGATTGAAAAGAAAATATTCTGTTAGTCTCCATAAGAGCCCAAAACAGTTTCTGGAAACCTGCCTGTCTTCCCTGTGCAGAGAGAGAAGGATTCATTGCTACTGACTCTACTCCTGATGTGGCTAAAAATTAGTTCTCAAAGTCTTGGTGGGTTGTCTTCAGACTCTTGATCTGCTGTTTGAGTCCCAGTGTTGTGGGCAAGCCTACATTTCCCTCCCCTTTTTCCTCTATCCCAGTGTTTGCTCCCCAAGTTTAGTCCTTGTGCCTTTTTCTCTAGGGACAAAATTTTACAATTCACGTACTCTTAGTGTGAGCCAAGGACCTTGATAGCCTGTGTTACAGGTAGGAGTTCAGCCAAATCTTGCCTCCCCTGCTTATATCTTTCAAAAAGACTTTGACTAGTAGAGAATATCTGATCCTCTCAAAAGCTGTAAATGCAAAGTATTGTGGATTTTTCATTACTTTTTAAGAATTATGAGCAACATATGATGTTTTTGTATCTGAAACCTTGTCTGATGATCACTTGCAAACTCAGGTTCTTAGACACTCACACTATGTTTCTGTGCCAGTTTCATCTTCCCTCAGATCACTGCCAACTTTTTCTTGATGGTAAAAAGTCCTTTAAAACCTGGCAACAAATCTGTATTCCTGTTTCTGAGCTTTAATCAAACTCAGAAAGGTAAGCTAACTTTTTTTTTTTTTTTTAAATTGTGGCCTTGGCATTAGTCTTTAAAAATTAACCTGTTTGTTAAGGAGTGGTTTATCTTGAACCTGATCTTTTCCTCTTTCTTTCTTCCCATGGACCTCTGTTGAGACAAACCATTCTTATAACAAACACCCCATTATTGCGGATAATACAGAGTATACAGGAATTGTTAAAGAATATACCAAAACCTGTCAGTCATCTTAGTCATGGTATAGTGCAGTTTTATGTAGAACAAAACTTTGTCTAGCACATTAAAATTAACGACTTACTATTTTTCCTTAAACGCAGCTGAGTTTGAGAGTTAGGTTATCTAGTTGAATTTCATGTCATGTGTCAGCGTAACACTATGAAAACTACGTAATGTGACATGAACTAAAAATGATGCCTTGAGGAAAAGAAGACAGCAAGTTAAACGTAGAGACCTGTAAGTCTCTGCATTGGCAGTTTGGCAGGTGCATAGAAACCTGAATGTCTGGGAAAGTTTCTAGATATATTTTAGTGTAATCATTCTGGTTTTATTTCTGTGATGGTAAGTTGAAGTTTGTTAAATCAGTTTTGGAAAATTCAAAGATGGAAAATAGATTTCCCCCAGGAATTTCATGAGTGTTAATGAACCATGCTATAACAACAAGGATGGAGTTCACATCCCATGTTAAATCAACATAATAAGGGGAATTTTATTGTAACTGTAAACTGTTGGTAGATGGTTTTACCTTAGGACAGAAAATAAAAACTGAAGTGGGGCTACCGATTTTTCTTTGCTAGAAAGGGTCTGTCTGCATGGACTGCAAGACAGGTGCCCCAAACCAAAGGATAGCAAAGTTATTTTGTAGAATGAATTGTTTCATCCACATACTGGAAAGCCTTTTTTAAGCCACTCCTGTGTGGTTTGCTTTTTATGCCATCTGAAATTTAACAGACACATTTCCCACCGCTTACCAGTATTACTCCATGCTATAGGCTTGCTGTTAGACTCTGAGAGCACAGCAGGGGCAACATGGGAGGGTAGTACTTGCTAGAAGGTGGGCTGATGTATGGAGCTGTGTTAAAAGTGGGGTGTGCACATGGAGCTGTTGACCTCCTTGTCATCGTAGGATATGGTCCTCTTGGGGCAGGGTGGGACAGGCTGGAGGTGTCTGCCCCTGCTTCCTAGAATTCAGCAAGCCTGTGTTGCTCAGACTTGTGCAGAAGTTTCTATCTGCTTCACCTCCCAGTGGATTTACACATTTTTTCAGTTGTGAATTTCGTTTCCTCCCCTATCAGTTGTAACTTTTCTGTAGAGGATGACAATGTTTAACTGGGTTTGAAAAGCAAAAGGAAACATACCCTTTTATTGTGTTATGAGCTCGTATTACCCTGATGTCACTTGAAATGTTCGTGCCTCTCAATAACACTTTGATGGATGTCTTTGGATCTCCAATTTAGCAACTTCACATTAGGTTATTAGACTTCAGGTTTTGACAGGACTATGAATATATTTTACAGTTCTCATCTGTGTTGAGATCTCTAGGGTCCTACGTAATATCCACAGAAATCAATAAAAAGACTTTTGTTAATGCTTCCTTTTGGATTTGGATCCTTACATTTGAGCCTACACACATTTTTAGGCCTCATGATTCCTTGCTTTTATGATTTTATAATATAGGAGTTGTCACATGAGATAAAAACAAGGTCCCCCTATCTCTGCACTCTGTCTCTAGTGATAGTCAGGACCAGCTTTTTGGAGGGAGAATGTGAGAAACGTTGATGGAGCAATACAAGAATAGCTTGCCCCAGAAGGTTTTTCTTCCTCCTTACATCAGTGAGAAGCTGTATAGAGACCTGAAGCAGGAGAACTTACACGCGTCAAAGTTTTAAATGTTCTTATTACTAAAAATATTTTTTCTCATCTAACTGGGGATAGTTTTCCACTCGCTCTTCTCCTGCTGCTAATTAAATCCTCTTCATCTGTCAATAACAGAATGTGAGTTTTTCTTAGTATCCTACATAAACTGGTTAAATTCTATTTATTTTATACAATGTCCTGAATTGTGCAGCATCATTTTCATTTATATCTAACTTGTTTTGTTACACATACTTTCCTTAATTACTTTTTGGGCTATGTCTTTTTTCATAAGCACATTTTTTATACTTCTTAGCTTATATTTACAGAGCTTTGCAAATCACAACATGTTTCATGCAATCTGTCTCTGCGTCTGCTGAAGAACAGTTACTGATTTGATAAGAGGCCAGCACTTTTAAAGTGGGTGATAAAGTCAGGCTCTTAAATCTATATATGAACAGGTGACTATAGGTTGGCTAGTTTCTGAGATATTTGTGCTCTTCTGTTGGTTTCATGGTGGCTCTGGATGTACAGAGGTTGAAGGACTTCTGGTCTTCCTGTAGGTTATGGAGCTTTATTTAGAGCACCAGAACAAAAATGCCTGCCCTTGTCTTACACATGGCTGTGCTTGAGAAGACAACATTGTGCATTCTCACAAGCAGCTGTGAGAGAAAAATTGCAGCTCAGTCTGTGTGCCAGTGCAATAGCTCTTGTTCATGAACATCAATTGATGAATTAGTGTCCTGCACGGAAAAGAAGAAATTTAATTATATGTACTTTGTATTTCCAATAACTGATCTTTGAGAGTGATCTGAATCCCCCATGTGCTTAATGGCTCAGTTCACTGATAAACCCAATGAAACCTGACTAAGGTATGATTCACAATTGTAATTTTTATGCAGTAGAGGATGCTGATGGGAACCCAGTGGTGGCCCTCAGAAGAAGTAAACAATACCTAAGTCACTGTTGTGGCCACTGTGGTGTGTTTCAACAGGAGTCTCCCTGCTTTCTATCTCCCAGAGTGCTGCTACTCTTTGCATAGGCTATCTTCTGGCAGATGCTCTAGCAATGGGAATGTGCTGCTCATCCCTTTCCCTCCCTCCTTGCTGTCTGTAGACCTCTCCTGTGTTGCACTTACTGCCTGTGCTGCCATCTAGCAAGCAGCAATCTAGAGATGAGCCAATTTTTGCCATACTGCAGGCTGTTGTGCATTCTGGATATATCCACTCCAGGTCTGCTGTGTCTGATAAGTGCACATCAAAGCAAAGAAATCTTTTTGGTTTTATGTAAATTAAATAACGTATGTGGATGAAGACTTAAAAAATAAGTCTTTTTTTAATCATGTAAGAATTGACAACACAAGGTTGAATTGAAGGTTGATCTAGCCCAATATCCTGGGTTTTTTTGATGGTGTCCAAAAAAGGATGCTTGGGGAAGGGTCTAAGAACAGGGCAATGGTGGAGTGAGACTCCTTCAAGGATATCTTCCCTGTCCCTAGAGATTTGTGGTAACTGAGACTGCTAATTAATGGGTAGCCTCTTACTTATTTCTATTTTGTTGATGGTTAAGTTGGTGCTGTGCTACCCACAGAGGTTAGAGGAGCGTGGTTTACTAGGGAACCTCATAATCAAGATTGATTACGTGTACATCAATATACTGGTACCGATATTTCTTGCTATCAAAGGAAGACCCTGTCTGATAAAACAAGGTGTGGTTGTTTGCTTGTTTTACAGAAAATTGATTTCTGCTTCAGAGAAACCTAGCATCCTGTATTTTTCAGCTTGTTCAGAACAAATACATCGTTATTCTCTTTAATCTTGTTGTCATAGGCCATGCAGTTCCAACTGTGTGGGCTTTTCTAAAGGAGGAAAAAGTTGATCAGAAAAGCCTGGGAGTACTGTTACAAGACAGAGAACAATGGTCTGACTATGTTTTGTCTCTTTTCACATTTGGACATTGAATTTACCAGCCACCTGACTTTTTTGTCTTAATCAGAACTGAAGATTCTTTGTTCAATTAAAATAATGTCTTGGAGCTACATAGCTTCAAAAAGGTGATGTTGTAGAGCCTTATGTAGAACAACCCTCGGTTCTCTATTCATTAATTCTGCAGAAGCACATTTTTTTAAGACAGGATGGAAAACATTTTTTACAGCCTCATACCGCTGACAGCTTGTGTCCCGTAGAGCCAAGAGTGGGGTCATGGAGTGGATGGGCAGTGCCCGGTTTTCATTGTCAGTGGCACAAAGTTGTTCCTCTTCTAATCTGATTTTTCAAATTTGTTTTGCCCCTACTATGCAACTCCTAGCATTTTTTACATGAAATCTCTGTAATATGTTAATTTTTCTTCTGTTTTCTGCCAGGAGAACTTTTCTGGTGAGTCTTGATCATCTTTATCACAAAGAATTCTCCTTCAGTTCAAGCTTTTTCTGGAGTTCATGTGCGCTTCTGCATCACCCAGCATGCATTCCTGGATTGTTTCTCATTTTACACTGCTCAGATGCCAGCTGATAACCTTCTTCAGCCAAGTTCTGCTTCTCTTCTGCTGGTTTTCAGTCTGCTAGCATTCCAGCAAAGTCTGAAGAGACTTCTGGATTGATCTGTTTTGGGGGATTTTCTTTCTTCCTTCTCAGCTTACCCTTTACTCTGCCTGTTAAGAAGCTGTAATTCAGGCCTGTGTCCTCACACAAAGGGTTTGGCTGCCACCCTGGTATGAGTTTCCCACCAGAGGTTTCAGGAGCAGCGATCCCACCCCGCTTGCCTTTCCATGCCCAGATTTCCTGAAGAGGTTGCTCAATGCTGGCTAACTTGCATTCTTGCCAGAGGTACAACCAGGGGATGCGAGGATGGCTCAGGGTTTATTGCATCTCAGCATCACACACTGCTCTGGGCAGGAGTGCGCTGCTGGAAAGCAGCCCCAGCCTCTGGGCTGCTAAACCTCTGCTGGCTGCTCGTAATTAACCTGTGCCAGAGCTGCCAGGTAAGCTGCAGCACCTCTCCAGGGTAAAACCTGGCTTACAGAAAAATAATGTGCTTACCTGGTAATGCTTGAATGGTTAAGCTGTTGATGTACAGTTTTTCTTTTTCCTTTGTTTCTTCCAATTTCTTTTACAGAAGCACCATCTGACTGCAAGTGAATGGGGGGTTTTGTCAGGAGCTCTTCTTTCACCAGCTGTCTGTGGCGTTTTAATTTAGAGCTCAGCCCCATTCAGTCGTAGCTATAAGAGTCCTTTTATGAAACACTTATCCTCTATTTGCTTTGAGTATATCAAAATTATGATGTCTGCTGTTTTGTGTAAATCCATGGAAACTGTTAGACTTAAGAGGGTGAGTAAGGGTTAAATATTTGGCCTGTTGCCTTGTCATAAACAGATTTTAATTTTTTTTTTTTTTTTTTTTACTTTATTGGATTTTTTCACAGGAATGTGAAGCATGACTTTTGCTTTCGAACTCTATTAGTCAGAATTTTTTAATTATTAGACTAATTCACTTCAGAATTTTATAAGATAGCAAAATAATGTATGAGTAATGTATTCAGTTATCAAGTTTAACTCTCATAGGGAATTAATGAGCAAAGTCCTCAGCAGAGCTGTGAATCTGTTTATTTTTGCAGGATAATAGGAAGAGCAGTCAATATCTTTTCCATTGCTTGAGCAGTTTTGATTAGCAACTTTCAGATGTGGATTATCTGTGCTTGACATTAATGGTTTCTGCCTTTTGCCAAGTTTTTGCCCAGGTGCATTGGGTCCTACTTCTCTAATCCAAAGCAACTGGAAATTTTCAAATGCAAAATAATAGGTCAGAGATCAAATTCCTGAGAAAAAAGTAATTTTAGCAAGAAGGAAATACCTGTTGTGACAAAAATTGTTGGTAAAACGATATGTTGTGGATAAAATTGTGTCACAGAATCACAGAATCACAGAAAAGGTTGGAAATGACCTGTAAGATCATCAAGTCCAACCATCAACCAAAAAAACACCACCATGCCCATTAAGCCATGTCCCACAATGCCAAATACGTGAAATAACAGTACACATTAAAATTTAGTAGCATAGTAACTGGTTGATATTCTGTGCTTGATCATAAACATATTTTATAGTATTTCCCTTGTTTCATTGCAATGAGACTATATTTGACTAGACTGCACATGTTGTTTATCATCACATTTATTTACCATTTCTGGCAGCCGACGATATCAGTGACATTAAACGGGCATGGGTAAATCAACAAGAAATATATCACCTTCCAAGCAAACGTACACTATATTTAGCATAAAATAAAATCCTCTGAAGTCTGAGTTGTTAATTCACTTTATTTGCTCTGGGGCTTTAATGGAATTCCTGGTAAACTTACAGGTGCAAAATTATGGACCACTGAAGAATAGCAGGTTTACTTTAATTTCCTGACTTGTTATGCAGATAACTTAGAGCTGTACATCTGGGTCCGCAGCCAATCTGTGGACTGTATGTCATAGAACTTTTGAACAGAAAATGTTTGCATGAAGAGTTAAAAGCAATTGAAAATATTACTATATATTAGTGTGTTATCATTAAATTCATTTTCCCAGCTTATTCCTGTCAAGAAAAATTCAATTTCAAGAAATAAAGGCATTCATTAATAAAAGTATCATCAATAGGTAAAGTGCTGAAAAGTCAAAGTGATTAAGAAGAAACATTGACAAATAACTTAGTTTTCTGTTTTCCAAATTTTTCTTGTAACTTCTTTCTTAAATAGTCAGATACGGAGAAAAGTTTTGTGACTATGATGGAATATTTATTTATTTACTTGTAGAAAAAAAGGTGTTACCTAGATATATGGATTTAGCAGCCTCAGAACACTGTGTACACTGTAAAGTGTACACTGTAAAGTGTTCTCCCACTGGGAGAAGAGAGCTGGCAGCTGCTGGGAGCTGACAATACTATCGGCTGTGTGAAGAGTGCACTGCGCTGAGTGCCCCCATCCTTTGGGAAGGGGAAGCAGGAGGAGAATGGATGCTGCTTGGAGAAGCATGGTTGGGATAAAGAATCATTTCCACGTGCCAGCTTCCTTTTAAAGGGGGTTTTCTAAATTTCCCTCTCAAAGGATGAATGAGGTAAGTTTGTACAATTCACAGCCAGAAGACCAACTGGGTTCCAGCATCACCTCCTCAGTGGAAGCTGGGATATGTTTCCATAGGGGAGTGGTTTGATACCTGATGTGTGACTAGTTAGATTTATGAGGTGTGGGTTTGGACAAAGTTTGAAAAACGATGAGTCTTCTGGTCACCTCCAAACGAGTCTGGAAATGAGGGGAAGGAGCGCTGCGGCACAGTGGGACTTCGCCACATGTGGTAGCATCTGTATTATACGTTGTGTCTGCAAGCTCAGCCACTCACCCTGCATTTGCGCATAGCTCCAGTATTTCTCTCCTTCTATTGCTCCCAGTACAGGGAGGAACTGGAGCCAAAGAAACACCTGCACTGCCTCCTGTGAGCACCCCCTGTGCCCTAGAGCACAGTGAGGACAGGGGCATGACTTCAACTTTGTGAAGGAAATCTCACCCCCCATTCTAGCCATGGCCCATAATGCTATGGAACAGGAATATGGCCTTTTAATCATTTTGGTTTCGTTGAATTGACATTTTGTTATGGAAACGAGAACACTTCTGACTCACTGTAGGTCCCTACTGCAAGCTCGGTTTGCTAACTGTGCAAAGCAAGTAGGAAATGTGATATCTACTACAAATGACTTAGCCTTGAATTTAATACAGTGTACAGTGACATGAGTTCATCTCTTAATGTGCTCTGCAGTGCTGAAAAATACTTCAGATGCCTGAATATAGCATTGCAGCAAGTTCTGCTGACAAAAACACGTTGCTATTCTCATATTTAATCTAATACTTTCTCTGTGACAGAAGGTTGCTTTTCCAAGCTGTGAATCCTCCTGGTCTGGAAGATAGAAACCCAATATTTTTATTGGAATGACGCCTCCAAGACCTGCCAGTAAATCAATCAGAAATAGTAATTGGATTTTTGTTCTAATACATTTGATCAATGAAGTGGAAAAATTCACTAAGTTTCTGTTTAGAATAAATCATCTTTTCAAAAGCCTGACCTTTCTGATGAGAAGATATTTTATCCTAGCAGAACTTTCTGTGTAGGTGCAGTCCCAGTGTTCTCAATCAATTGCAGCAGTTGTCTAATTTAATAGACCATCACTGGGTCAATGTCACATTTATAACCATTGTGTGAAGATGTTTCTTCCTCTTGTCATCAGAGGAAGAAGTTAACTTCATAATATTTACATGATTTAACCTTTTAATTTTTGTTGTAGTGACCCTGGACATTTTACTCCGGAAAAATCTGGAAACTTTATTTTGACTTCTGAGTATGGAGTACAGGACTAGAGTTGATGAAGTGTTTGAAAATTTTGTGCCAATTGATACAATCTGCCTTACGGTTTTGTTTGTTCTAGCAGTCTCTTAGTTTTAATAAATTGAATAAGACTTTCTAGAGAATGACTGGTAGAGTGGCTCCATCTGCAATGTATCTTGAATTACCATTGTCCTGGGTGTCCTCTGTATCCTAAAAAACCTCCCTAACAAGCACCTGGTGATGCAGTATTGCCAACATTTCTGGTTTTGTTCTCCTGATTATAGGTTTGCTGCATAGTAATCACAGCTTCTCATTGAAATTCTAGCAACTTTGAATTGCAGCGGGAAAATTTGTAGCACTGCCTACTACAGATCACTGGTGGTTCCTAATGCCAATACGTCTTTGGAAAGAGAAACTTAATACTTATCTTTAATTGAATGCTTGCATTACTTTTCCAAATCTCATTTTTTTAAAAAAACAATGTGTTTAACAGTCCTTCCTAGTGTATTGTGCTGTTAATTATTGGAAAATCTATGGTTTATTGTGAATGCCCATGGGCATTCCTTGTATCACAAAGCCATGTGAACATGGTATTATGCTGCAGATGAAATACCATGGCTGTCACCAAGCACGCTAGCTCGGGTTAGTGTGGCAAAACATCTTCCAGCTTGGAGCAGGCTCCTGTCCTGCTGATTCAGAGGATGGATGTGGCCCCAAATAGCTTCAGTCTATGTTTGCTATCAAGAAATCTGATTGCAGATTTTTTGTGGTAAGAAAATATGAGTGAACAGAAAAGCACGTAAAGATGTGCAACATGTAGGCAGATGGTGTATGAGCTATTTCTACCCCAAGGCAGTGAAAAGCCATATTTTGGAGCATTTCAGGGTGTAGAAGAAAATCATGACTATTCATTGCCAGAAAAGCAGAAACCATTTGAAATGTAAACCAATTCTTCCCCTCTATTCACCAGCCACGCAAATGTCACTGTCAGACCAAGATGCCTCAGTGATGAAGGTGGACAAATAAAACCAAATGAAGAAGAAACATTCATGTAGATGGAAGATGTGGAAGTTCCTGACATCCTGGAAGGAGGAAGGACAGTGTGATATAAAGTGGGGTGCCATCAATCCTTGCAGACAGGATCCAGCTAAGACAGAGGAATCACCTGCTGCAAGCTGACAGGCTGCCACCTCAGTAATCAGGTTCCTAAAAGTCTTCCAGTTAATACAAGGAGCCAGATTGTTTTAAACTTGGGGAACTGAGAGTCCTAGATAATTTATATCTTCTGTTCTCTGTTTCTGAGGACTGTGGGGTCAAAGTACAAAATTTTGACAGAAGAAGAAGAAAAAAAGCAGTAAGATTAATATTCAACACCCATATTCACAGTATTTAATAGTAGACAATAGATGCTACATGCACGTGTGAGAGCTGATGTCAAGGACATGAATTTAAACTTCAGAAAAACAAGGCTTCGTTCAAGCACATGTGTTTGGTTCAGCATTTTCCTGTGTACTGAAGTAGTTTGGAGCAGACAACAATGAGGACTGGCAAGTCTCTCTTCTCTCAAATTGGCACAAAATGAGTGAGAGCAGCTTCCAACATGCACCTCTCAAGTTTGCACTGAGAATTTAAATAGTCCTGAAGCGTTGTTGGGAAAGCACATAAAGGGAAAATGCTATTTCTAGTTGTGAAAAACTGCTTTCAACAACAGCTTTCCAGCCTAGAAGCTGTTAAGGGTCAGTAAGGGGTGGACACTAATTAAAGTGGGGATCACTCTGGTACTTGTTAGGGGAAGTACCCTAAAAAAGGTGCAGCTGGACAGGGGTGAGATTGCTGGTGGCTCAGGAAAGGTTTCTGCAACTTGATTTGTCTGCAGTGTTTGTGATGGCTCAGAGGGCCATGGATTTGGCCGAATGTGGAGCTCTGTGCAGTTGGAGACGTGTGTGTCAGGTTTGAAGTTGTGTGGAGAAGGAATAGACATTAAAAGTAAATTTTGGGGGCCTATTTTGCTGAGGAGCTGTTGAGTTTCTTGTGGATGGGGGGAAAGACCATGTGGTTGAGTGAGCTGGGTGGGCTGAGATGAGTTACTGGATTGTTTATGGGCAGATTTAGGCACTAGAAGAGAACTTGTGTGCTTGATATCCTGATGTATAGCCAAGAAAAGTATTAAAATCACCTGATATCTTCATATTAATTGAAAAGTAGTTTGCATTAACCAAGTATATATGTGATAGGTATTTAGTGAGCTTCTCTATTTCTTGTTTAGCGGATTCCAGTAAGTTAACCAAACTATTTAAAAAGACTCTGAAAGCAGGAGAGAGCTCATACCTATATTTTTGGTGCTCACTTCTGCAAGATGAAATGTAATGATGGTAATTAACTTAAAGTTGCCTATTCTGCTTTGCTGGAAGGCTGTGTTCTAGGAGAGGCTATCGCACTGTGTGTGTTAATTAATAAATCAGAGCAGAAGCAGTTGTACTCTGCAGCTCTATTAAGGAATGGGATTTTATGGTGGACTCAAGATTTGATATCTCTAACAGCTGCTTTTATTTATGCCTTAAAAGAAAGTTGTAAATGAAGTGTGGAATGCCTCATTACTGTGCCTTAATGCATAAGGTGCATTATCCTTTTTCTCAAAGTGTGATGTAGCTGTGATCTCAATCCCCTGAGTGTGAGCAGACATCTAGCACGGAATAAGTGACTCCATGTTTGTGGAGGAGTGTATCGATAGATGCTCCTTGTCCAAGGTCTGTTGGACCTGCTGCAGTTATGGATCATAGTCTGGATAATTGGAGAAATGGCTGAAATCTGCTGGGGCTGGGAGAAGTAGAAAAGAGAGTCGCTAGGGTCTCTTTCTAAGAACTAAAGTAGTCGAGAAGTTTTTGATGAGCCAAGAGATATAGCATGAACTCTTTTGGGGTGAAGGGATATGTTTTTAGACTTCCCCTCAGACCCTTAGAAAATAAACTTGCCTCTATGCAAGAGAGATGTGGAACAACAGAAACCCCCATCTTATTTTCTAGGCTGGCTTTGTCAGCTTGTAAAGCTGCAATATATGTGTCTAGGAGCAATTTGCATTTTTTTTGTGCAGAATACTGGGTTAAAAACTGCATTTTTCCTCTAGGAAACTATGGATGCCTCTTGTGTCTTGCCATAATTGTAGCAGCCAGCTCTGGACTATGCTGCTGCTGTTAATCCAGCCTTTGCCTGCTTGCTCATAGCTTCAGACATTTCTATCTATCTGAATTAACACTTTTGAGTGAAATGTTTCTATAAATGGCAGCTTTATGGTCAGCAAAAGCATGGACTACTCTGTAAGTGTATTAGTTCAATGCGAGAACCGGGCTATGGAAGTTTTGAAAGCGAAGCATTACACTTACCCAGCATGTTTTCATCTTCAAGCTATCTGAATATGTGAAACTAGGTATTGCCTTATTGTTTGGGTTTTGGTTTGTTTGTTTTAAAGTAATGAAGTATATTTTAAATTGTTCATTGCTTTTTAGTACCTCATGAACTTTGTCTTGTGCTATGCGTTTGTCCCCTTTGCTAACTTCTTGCCTCTTTAAGGTTTTTAATCAAAACATTAAGAAAAATAGGAATGTTCTGAAAACTATTGTTCTCCCTTGTATTTAAAGGGGACAAACTTATTAATATGCCCTAGGCATTTACCATTGGTAACTGTAAGCTCAGTGTAAATCCATCTGTAGAGTGCTTTATGGGACCTTTCTCCCACTTTAAGAGCAGTGTAATTGCGTAATAGTACTTAGAAAACAGGCAGGGTGAGCTGTGATTCTTTTAACTGAATTTTAGACGTTAACTTTGTTTGTAACTTCTTAGTCTACTTTACAAGCCCTGTTCTGTTATACATGAAAGATGCTTGATTTTTTTTATATATAATTTTTTCTTTTAGTTTCCAATCTTAGAAAAACTAGAGAATTCATTGCTACCCCTTTTAAGCTTTGCTCAGACCTGTGATAAAGAGATGGAATGGGGCTTCATGATTAAAGGCAGTAGTCTTAGCAATAAGAAGGTGGAAAGTTGCAGGAGGCGGGGGAAGCATCTTTATTTAAAAACACTTTAACTGGAAGGCAGCAGCTGTTCATTGCCCTCTTAGTGCATTCCTACTTGCTATGGATCATAAACTCCAGTGTGTACAGCTTTTGCTAAGCCTTTAACCTTGTCAGGTTGTTACGCAGCTGCAGCTTGTTAGTACATTGTAATTGCAGCTATTTCTTGAAAATTATAAAGACAAAAGCTCTTTCGCTAAAGCACACAAGCGGTAGCGTAAGTATATATTTTATTGAACTTGAAGTTTCAGTGACGTAGTAAGCTGAGGTCAAATTCATTCAAATTCTGCTCTTGACTTCAAAAGAAGGACATTCAGTCCATGAGGTTGTTAGGGGTATGTCAGCTCTCTGTGCACTTTCTATTTTGAGTGTCACTGATCCCAGAATGGCTTTAGGATTGTCCGGTCTTATCTTACACCCACAGAGGCACTATGCAAGGTCCAGGGGAGGCTCAGTGCTGTGTGACCAAAGGGTGAACAGGTTTTGCTATTTGGCCTTGCAACCAGAAAACAGAGCCTGTTTGTTTTGGTTAGTAGTACGGATGGGTTAGCTATTAATGCTGAAGAGTGTTATAATGACTAATGATATGAAAATGCCAGCAGCACCCAAAAAAGCAAACTGAGTCCTAGGATTTGTAAGGAAAGGGACAAAAAACAAAATAGAAAATGTTATGGTATTAGTGTACCTGCATCTTGAATACTGTGTGTTGTACTGGTCCCATCATTGTAAAAAGGATATCGCAAAGAATCCGTCACTGGGAGGTTTTCTCTAAAGAGGAGACTAGACAAAGCCAGTCAGGCTTGGGAAATGACAAGGGAAGAGATGTCATGGTGTAATATTTCCAAGTGTCTTTCTACATGGATCCGTGATTTATATTACCATTGCAGGGACTTCTCTTAGTCCACTTAGTAAATGTGGTTTTGCTTGCCATTTACAGCATGCAAGTATGCACCGGTACGTTCCCATTCTAAATGTTCCAGGTTGCCTTCCTACTGCAATTTACTCTGCTTCTGTTCTCCAGCCTCAGCATCCCCCTTAAAACTCTATTTCCCCTTTAGAGTTTGTAATCCATTGGTTCAATTCTGCTCTGCTGCATAAGCAAATCAGACTCAGGACATTACCTAGAAAGAACTGGCAGGATATACCAGTGTTAAATTCAATGACCCATTATGTAATTAGTTAAGACTTCTTTTGCATCTGATTTATTACATTTTACCAAATGTTAAACTCTTTAACTGAACTGAGTGCCTCACTGGAAAAAATGTTGCTTATCAGACACCTCATTTGTTCCATTAAACTCAAAATTTGATGTTAAGTAATATGGAACTAATGCTCAGACAAGTGCTTTTGCTATATGAACTCCTCGCTTTACATTACACAGATCTTTTTCACGTACAGGAAGGTATCTTTTCACTATCAAATACGTATCAAGATCTCTATTGCCTGTTTTATTGTTAGACGATGTGTGGTATACAATCAATATAAACCCAAGTATAGGTTTAAGGGCTTCTCCTGCTATAAAAGAGGGAAATAAGGATGTGCAAATACAGAGGAAGTGAAGAATGTTGGAAGAGTTGTGATAGCTCTATGGTAGGCTACAGCATATCGTACAGCTGTTACTGCCAGGGACCTCGTCTTCATTCCTGAAGGCAGACCTTATGGTCTGCAATGCTGGTACCTTGCAATAACCTGAACCTATTAAAAAAACCCCTTATGTCTGTAATAGTTCTGAGAAAAATCTGGGAACTCCTTTGGGAAGCTGGCAGGTGATTTCTGAGCTGCAGACTGGATTTCAAAGAGTTGGCCAGCGTGACAAAGTCAGTGGGAGAGTTGCAGACCCTAAAAGTATCTCAATGTGGAATCTGCAAAGATATGTTAAGCCATGTTCTGCTTCATGTATGCTACAGTAAAGAAGAGACCACTGTTGCTTCTGTGAAAATGAAGCCATGATATGGGTATAATGGGAAACTCATCACCAGCTGCTGCAGAATGCAGCTTCCCACCTCTGCGGAGTGTGCAGAGCTCTCTGCTTTCGTGTGGGTTGCAGGGATGCTAGCATCCCACTTCTCTAAGGGCTGTTTTTGTCTCTGCCTTTGAGTCTTTGCCCTCTTATTTTTGCCTTTGATGCAGTCCTGTTGGACCTACGTTGTCACATATTTCAGTGTAGGTCCAGCCACAAAGCCTTCCTGGTAACATGGTGTTGAGGAAAGCCCATTTTCAAAGTTGTAGCTATTTCTCTTACAGCAAATCCTGTGATGCAGCAAGCTTCAAATTGTGATTCTTTGGCAGCAGTAATAAGAAAGGAAGAAATAGCAATAAATGGATGAAGCAGTAATAATCCTGGTTGCCTCCAAAATGAGAAATAATCAAATTTTTTTTTACTCCATTCTTGATGTTTTTGTGTCTGGCAGAAAATGGTCACTGCTGATAATCACACCTCTTACTGTATATTAGTTATAAGAAACCTGGACCTGAAAAAAGAGTGATTATCTGGAGCACTGGAGTGACCTGACTGCAGAAAGTGATTGCACTCTCGGTTCTCCCTTCTGCAGTCAGAGTTACTAGACTTGTATGATGTCTGGAGTTATTACACAGACATTACAGCCTTTTTCCACAATTTGAAAACCTTCCTCCTTTAGCATGGCTTAGACATTTGCAGTGCCCAGGAATAGTTTAGAAACGGTTGCTGGGTGGGCTTTATCTCCTCTAACTTAGACGTTTAGAAGTGAAGTGCATATATTCTGGATCCCTTCAGAGAAACATCTTGAATGATTAATCTCATTGTGTTTCTTTTTGTTTAAAATATACATCCACTAGAGGATGGGATAAATCAGCCTCTGGAGATTTGGTGTTCCCTTTCAACAAATGTCTTGTTGCACCAGATTATATGAATGTATGAGTCACATGTACAACATTTTCAAGGGTTTTCCTTTGGGTAATCCCTTTATAAACAACACAGGCAACTGCTCCCCTTTGAAAGGGCCTCCTTATGCTGAGTCAGGCAGAAACTTCAAATGCTGTCTGTAAACCATTGTGAGTGATGGAAACCCTTTTGGGCAGCACAGAGTTTAGAGGGTTATAACAAAGTGTGCTCTTGACCCAGCTATGATATGTTCATATCAGAGTTTACTGAAGATGGTCTTCAGTTACAGTAATGACTTGTGAAGTTTTAGCTGTCAGCTTTTTTTGGTGAAGAGGAAAAGGAAGCTTTTACTAAAGACTTGATTTTTTTTTTTCCTATTCCTACTTTGTAATTTAGTATTGACAAACTAAATTCCTGTGGACGTGGAAGTGTTTGACAACAGAGAATGAAATAATGGAAATAAATTTTGATAGTGAAGCTTTGTTGCAGCAAGATATGCTGCTTTCCAACTTGTTTTCTAGATTGTATCTTGAACTGACACATGAAGCATGCAGTCTGCTCTGATTTAAACTCCTAAACTGTCTTTTAAGTGATGCTGATGGGCAACATGCAGGACAAACAGAACCAATTTTTCCTACAGAAGTGCTATAGAATGTTTAGAGCTTTGCTGTACTTCTACTGTTTGTGCTTGAAAAAACTTCTTTGGAGACTCTTTTGCAAAACTCAAAATCAAGTTGCAGATTGGGCTCCGAACTCTGTATTCCTCATCACAAGGTATTCCTGCGCATGCTTCCTCCTGACAGAGGCACACTGTACTTCCAGGATCCCACTGGCTGTAATTTTTTACAGCAAGAGTAAGAAGGTAGAAGAAAATCCTGTTGCTACCACAAATTGTCACCCCCATGTGTGGGGAACTGCAGTGTCTGTTGGTTGGAATCCCCTTTTGGTACAGAGCCCTGCCTCTGTGGAAAAGATCATAGTCGAAATTGTTTCTTGGCTTCATCAAACTATCCCTTTTAAATTCTTCCAAGCTGGAAAGGGCAGTTACTGTTTTGGTGAAAGGAACCTGGAGATGACTCTTGATTGAACCAGACTTACAGGGCAAGAGTGGAAAGGACTGTGGAAATGAGTTATAGCAAGAGACAAAAATCCCTACAAGCTGTTTGTGCTGGGGATGAAGGCCTGCCGTATGCAAACATCTACATCTTCACAAATCCAGACAAATGTCTCTTGCCTGAGAAAGATTATTTATTAGTTTCTTCAGTTGGCAGTGGGGGAAAGCTGGGATGTGAAGTGTTATAAGAGCTTTTAAATATAAGGCAGTAGTAGTGCCTGAGAGCATTCTATCCGAAGGACAAGGAATATTTTCCCGCTGTTCATAAGGACCCATCCTGATAATGTGCCAGGGCTGCAAGAGGAACAACCTTATTGATTAAAGTTAAGAGTGCAATTTTGTTGTAGTGAGTGAAAGCAAGAAGTGTTACTCTTGCAAGAACAAGGCAGAGAACACAAACACGATCCTGTTGAGGAACACCATGGACACACAGGATCAATAGAAAGGGATTTGAGCATTGGAGCAAGCGGAAAAGCAAATGAGGAAAAGAAAACAAAAGGGATATAAAACCAGGCAGAGTAACAGTAAAGAGAAATATCTGGCCATGCTTCTCTTCTGTGCTTGCCGCTGCTCTTGCTCCCTTTAGTTTGGGGCAAGCTGAAATTTATTGGACTGAAAGATTGCAGGGCCCTTCAGGCAGCTGTTGTGCCATTGCAGATGCAGTAACAGCCCCACGTAGGCAATCATGTCTCCTGTACGGTATGATCGATGCATGGTGGTTCTGCTGCAGCAGTTGCGTGAACTGGAACAGACCCTACCCCAGCCTGTGAGCAGCGGTGGGAAGCCTCTGTGAGCCGTGTTGTGCTGGAGATGCTCGTGTGAAACCTTTGCTGGGTTAGCTTGCCCTCTAACTCGGCGCTGGAGGATGCCCTACAGCATAAGGGTGAGTGCTGTGCCGGCAACGCCGGCCCAGAGGAAAGAGGGGGCAGCTGCTCTCCAACGTGCAGCTCCAATGAGACAAAGAGCTAGAAGGGGGGAATATGGTCAGCAGCGTCATGGCTCAGCTGCTGTTTGCCAGCAGCTCTGTTGCCTGGTAACTTTTCTGGGAACGCTTCTTTTTCTGCACCTGGCTTGTGAAAGTTACTAAAAATTATCATGCCAAAGCTGTAGCCATGATGCACTTTCTGAGTAGGTTTCCTGGCCCCCCCGCCCATGGCCTCGTACTTACCCTCTTTAAGAACTATAAATCCTCAGCCCTTTTAGAGTGATCATTGCTCAAAATTGCTGTCAGCCAAAAAGCATAGTAGTGATTTCTTCAGAAGGTGAAACCTTTTCTTATTAAATAATAGCCCTCAGCTTTCAGATTAGTTTAATTAAACACCACATTCTAAGCCTAATTCAGCTAAAAGCTGTTTCCCAGATGCTATTTAGCTTGAAACTGAAGGGCTATTCTTTTTCCTGGTTTTCACAAGAGAAAATTCTATCCTCCATTTCCCAAAAAGCTTGAGGAAGTTCCTGGGCTATGTCACCTAGTTCTGAATTTCAAAGTTCAGGCAATTTCATTGCCAGTGGAAGTGGCAGCCCCTTTTAAGTGCATTTTACAAGGAATGTAGTTCCACAAGAAGTCTTGATTGTTAAATCAAAATAAATTTGTTTCCTTCAGAAACGCCAATTTGCACTGATATCACAAGAGAAGATTGTACTCAACTTGATAACTGATCCAGGCCTGCAGTGAGACTTTCATTTATGTGGATGTTAAATTACATCTGACTCATAGAGCTCAAAAGAAGCATGTTTCTGGGGTTTCCACTGCTGATTACCACTTTTTGATTGCTAGTTGGGCAGAGATCTGAAAGTATTTCCATTTCCAGAGTGGTGTTTCTTACCTCTTAACGAAGGCTGGGAAAAAAGTATGAAAAACATGACATTTTCTTGATTTACTTCTCCAGAAGTGGAAAAGAAACATTAACATTAGAAAGCATTTAATGTTAGATTCTGTTAGAGAAGGGATTGATCAGAAACAGTGTGGCCAGCAGGACTAGGGAAGTGATCATGCCCCTGTACTCGGCACTGGTGAGGCCACACCTCGAATCCTGTGTTCAGTTTTGGGCCCCTCACTACAAGAAGGACATTGAGGTTCTGGAGCGTGTCCAGAGAAGGACGATGAAGCTGGTGAGGGGTCTGGAGCATAAGCCTTATGAGGAGTGGCTGAGGGAACTGGGGTTGTTCATTCTGGAGAGGAGGAGGCTGAGGGGAGACCTCATCGCTCTCTACAATTACCTGAAAGGGGGTTGCAGAGAGGTGGGTGTTGGTCTCTTCTCCCAAGTTGTTAGCGACAGGACAAGAGGAAATGGCCTCAAGTTGCACCAGGGGAGGTTCAGACTGGATATTAGGAAAAATTTCTTTACTGAGAGAGTGGTGAAACACTGGAACAGGCTGCCCAGGGAGGTGGTGGAGTCACCATCACTGGAGGTGTTCAAGGAACGTGTGGATGTGGCATTGTGGGATGTGGCTTGATGGGCATGGGGGTGTTGGGTTGATGGTTGGACTTGATGATCTTAAAGGTCTTTTCCAACCTTAATGATTCTGTGATTCCGTGATCTTCCCAAATGGAAACTGATGGATGAAAGCATCTCTGGAGAAACCTTAGAAGTTTTTGATCAAAAAGGCAGCACTGGCATTCCTCACCAGGACCCTAGCAAATGGATATCAGTGGTTTGTATTTGATAGAGCTGGGATATGTGCTTGCTTCATGGCCTCCTTTAGAGCTTTTTCAGTTCTGCGGTATTTTAGACAACCCAGATAACTTTGCAATCTGCAGATTTGAAAGCACAGACCTGGAGTTTCTCAGCAAAATGCTTTAAAGCTTTTTTTAAGAATTATTTTTATTTAAGATTTGTCCATATCTTTTGCAGAAAAATTCTTTTGCTTACATGAACTTTCCATGAAACACTGGCAGACTTACTTCAGCTTGTCCAGATGGCCCATGGGTCACTGCTGACACCACTGTGGTCCAGACCCCAACCCAGGCAAATATAGTCAGAACTCTGGAGACAGTAGAACTGGAACATGAAGGATGCACTTGTTCCTGGGAGAAGTAAACTGCTTCATTTTCTTGGAAAAGCACCTACAGTTTCCAGAAGAATAATATTCACAATTTTGCTCCTGCAGGAAATAAGGCATCTTTAAGTCTTTATTCTGATTTAGAAATCTTTTGAAATATCAGAATTGCTCTCAGAAAAGAAGTTACCAGCTTTGTCTAGAAGCCTATAATATTTGTCTGTATGTTTTATCTTGCTGCATTTGGAACAGCTTTGAGCTGGATATATTACTTGATTTTTAATCTTACTATTATATAAAATATTGCCTTAAAAATGATAACTTTGCAGTACTTCTTTCTAGTCAATACTTTGCTTAGACTGGCTTCATGCTTGTCATAGGACATCAGCTTTGTAAAACTTATGATGCCATAAAAAGCATCTTCATACTGTTTGGGCCTTGCAGAGGTAGGCTTTTTAGGCTATGGTTTGTGGGAGAATTGGTGGAATAAAGGAATGGTTCAATCCGATGTACAATCCTTGAGAAAGATTATAAGGGAGGGGGATCACAAGAGGGCCTCTGTCCTGAAAATTTTCTCTGATTTGCCTTTTAGAAAGACAAGCTCTAAATGCAAAAAAGATGCAGTTCCTTCTATTAATGCACATTTCATTCATTGGTAACTGTTTCCAAGCTGTATTGTTAATGATGAAAACCAAATAAAAACTCATTCTAGGCTTTGAAATTACTTGACAGTTTTTCCTCTCCTGTTCTAAAGCTCATAGGGGTGGGTTGAACCAGTCTGGTTAATGCTTTTTCTATAGTAACTCCAGTGGCAAAATCTCATGCTGGAGTCAGTGGCCTGAAAGTGCAGGGACTTCTTGAGCAGGATTAATCCTATCACTAAGACCAGACTCCAAAGAGCAGCAAGCTCTGCCCATTAACTAGCTCAAGTGTTTGAGTCCCTCTGCTTCCCTGTGTCAGCGTCAGTAGCTCATGTACAGCAGCAACAGAGTAGGTGGTTGCACGAATTCCCCAGCAGTTCAATGGCATGTGTGCAGTGAGTTTGTAGGGGCTTCTTTTGATCTGCCTGCTTCATCTCCATCTGTGTTTCAAATTGGAAATCTGCAGCTGTATGGATGTTTGCAAACTATTCCTTGGTGGCGTGCTGTCAAACACCAGACAGGGAAAATTACATGTCGGATGGAGGAATGGTCCCATCTCTCTGAAATTACTTGTTTTCTTGATTTCATGGTGCTGAGTCCAGAAGGAGGAAAATTGGTGGCTAGCAGTGTTTCTGCTTTGGTTTTATTGAAGAGGTCACTCAAAAAAAAATCTCATTTTTGCATTTAAATACATTTTTTTTCTTTTTCCTATTTCCCAAGTGCATGGAAAGCAGTTTGAATTTAGTGCCAAAATTAATCATTCTGCTAACATGTAAACAGGCACCTGAAAGTGAGGTTTTTGATAATCTGAAGGGTAAGGTGAGAGTGTGTCTAACAAAGAGAAACTGTATTTGACTGTGGATGAGTGAATTTGCATCAAAGTTAGTGAATTTGCATCAAAGTTATTGTATGTCTCTGTTCTTAAAATAAATTTCCTTTTTCTAAAAAGATTTTAAAAGAACCTTTACCATCTTCTTCATATAGTGTCCATGTTTGCAGTCAACTCATAATTATTCCCAAAATAGAGACTTATAAAACAGACTAAAGGCCTTTTCAAAAGGGAGGTAGGAACATGTTTCTGTCCAAATTCAGATAAAACTTGAACTTACTGTTATGTAATGGCACAGATATTACGTGTCGTAGTTATGTAGTAGCAGAGATCTCTGATGGTACCATAGCACAGCACAAATCATGATCTTCTGCTCCAAAGGTGACTGCAATTTTAACTTCTGACCAAGGATTTCTAACGGACAGACCCTGGGTGAATCACTGCACTGTAAGTCTTGGACCTTGGACAGTCTCCCATACAAAATCTTTTTTTAGGAGAAATTAAGTTTAAAAACATGTGAAGACTGAGTTATAAATAAAAAAGCTTCAACAACAGAATCTGATTAAAGGTGAACGAGGCAGACAAGCCTCAGTCCCTGCGTGCCTAGGGTCTCCTGAGAACTGTGTTATGTGACTTTTTTTTTTTTTTAATCACAGGCAGAGGGGAAGGTGCTGGTGTCTGCTCAGCTTCAGCTCAGCTTTGAAGCGATGTGGGATCAGGACTCAAGACAAGCAATGCCTGCTGCAGGGGGGGCTGCAAAAACACCCATTGCTAATCCCAGATGCAGTTCCCAGGCACCTACAATTCAAAATGCGCACATATAAAAACCTGCAGCATAAGCCGGTACCCAGTCTGCAGCCCAAATGTCATGTTGTCAGACTGATACTGGGAAGTGGATTATTTAATATGATGTTCTACTATCCCTTATCAAAAGAAACATGTGGAATTTTGTATTTACTGGCTGTCCAGCTTCCCTGGGCTGAAACATTCAGCAGAGAAATCAGGTTTAGGTATTTTTCTGTAATTGTATTTCTCTTCTGTGTAATCATGAAGATTAATTGGCAATCTTCTGTCCCATCGAGGATACTTCACCTCTTGCCTTTGGGTAGCGGGGATGGGTGAAGGGCTCTCTGAGTCCCCTCACAATTGTTTCCTGTGATAAGAGTGTATGTGGTGTCTGTTTTCAATCCATGAAAACCCAGGGGTCTTTGAAGTTGTAGCAAACAAAGCATTCTGGGTCATCAGTGGGGATTTCAGGACACAGGGACATGGGGGAAATCTTTAAACAACCCGGAGTTTTGCTGAAAACTCCCCAGTGCTTCAAACTGAGGTTTAAACTGATACCAACTTTTCATTGTGGTATGTAATTTGTTTTCCTTGGTGTGGAAAAAATATAAAACCAAGGAGGCAAAGCAGGGAGGAACAAGTATGATGCTAAATATATTAATACCTACTGTAGAAGCAGCTTTCCTTCTTCAGGATTGATTTTGCTGAGAAATAAATGTGAAGCCCTTGTGAAATGAGTCACTCAATTTGCACATGCTAAATTAATTGGTTAAACTTAGGAAAATGCATTTTATGTTTACTAATGTAACTGTAGCTATGAAGACTTTTGCTAAAGAATTCTCAATGACATTACTGGTGGCTCATTTGGAAAACATACCTATATGTGACTTCCATGTGCATCTCTGCTGGAGAGGGGAGATGAAGGCTTGATTGTGCAGGACCTTCAGTGTTCCATCATGTTTTTGAATGGATTGAGGAATATACTCAACTTGGAATAAAAAATTTCCCAGCTGCGCTGACTAATGTGCTTCCAGTATGCTGCCGAAGTGTTACTCATTGGGATTATTTAGAGGTGCCTCACTTACTCTTGCTTTGCAGGCAAAAGTGGCCGCTTGCGCAGAAGTTAAAGGTAACTGTTTATATATAATTTTATCTCTTCTGTGCTAATCATCAGTGTTAAAGAGGCCCTGCCAATAAATGCATGGAGTATGCTGACCGTTGCTGCAGAAGGTCAAGGTTTTGTTGCTCTTTGCACTTTGGTACTGAAGAACTTGATAGAGAGGAAAAGATCAAAGAGGGCAATAATGCTGTTGTAGTTTTCTTGCTTCCCCGCTCTGGAAGAAAGGGCATCCAAGATTCTTTCCTTCTGGCTTTGGAGTCACAGAGGAAAGGCAATCTGAGCTGATAATTGATTTTTCTAGAGCACAGAAGGCCGAATAGTGACTCATGGGCTAAATCCTGTTTGCAAAGCAGTCTCCTGACCTGAGAGAATGACAAATGGCTGGTGACTGTGTGACTTACCACCTCCTCAGCACAGAAGTAGCATTGCTGCCAGTCCAGAATGGTTCACAGTGCTTCTACTCCTGAAACAGGTAGTGTCCAGGGTTGGCTGAGCAGCAGGCTTTCTGGAATGGTTGACAGCTACCATAGCATGGAAATAAGCTGTCCTGGCATCACTGCAGGTTTTAGTGCAGGTTGTAGGTCCTGTAAAGACCTTGCCAACCACTGCACTCATTTGTGCAGTCAAGAACAAAATTAAACCAAAAGTTTTATCAAAGTATTAGTATTTGGAATGTTTGCTCATAAAAATTACTGATATAGAAACAGAAGCAATAAAGCTGCTTTAATATGTTTAAAACAACAACAAAACCGACATGCTGGTAACTACAATGATCAGCTGAGCAGGAAGGTCAAAAATAAAACATGCTGCAGGAATTGCAGGTGTACCTAAAGCTAAAGAGCCTAATGCAGAGGGGAAGGAAGCATGCAACAAGCAGGTTGAGTATAGAAAGCTACTTGAAGTAAGTTGTCTCCATGCCCCTGAGTTTACAAGCTCAAGCTGTAAGTAACAAAACTAAAATAAGCTCTGTTTGTTATGAATCATTATTGACTAAATGATTTATAGTCCAAGTAGCTTCTACAAGTGACTGCAAATGCAGGTGATTTTATATTGCCTTTCTCCCTGATTAGAATAAGGTCACTTCCACTCCATGTGACATTGGTTTGGATTAATTACAAACTTTCCATACAGTCCTCCATCCTTGAGACACATAGCGTGGTAAGACTTTTGGAGGTGGAATGATTGATACCAGAGAATAACAAAGTTAATAGCGGCTTTTTCACTTCCATCAACAAAATCACACCCTTCCTCATTCTTCTGCTTGGCTACAGCATGCAGATGGCCTGGAGTTTGGGAGAACAATTTTTGAATTGATGAACATCTCAATTATTCTAAAACAGGGTGTTGTTGCTGTGTATCGCTGTGGTTGTTGGGCACGTGACAGTGGTCTTGCAGTACGTAACAGGAAATCAGAAGGGTCAGGGAATCAGTGCACCAGGCTGTCAGTTCTTTCATACATCTGAGTAGCTCCTCTTTTCTTCAGGCCGTCTCCATCTCCCTACCACAACAGTATTCCAGCAGTATTCCATGAGTAGTGGAGTTTCTGTCCCGTTTTGATTTTGCTGCCTAACAAGGGAAAAGGAGTAGGCCCTTATCTTTGTTCCTGACAATAAAATAAAATTGGCATTTTCAAGATGACTGGAAAAAATAAAACTATGCCCTGTCGTAAAGGACTTTTTTGCAATGCTTCTGTCAAGTATTGTAGAATCACAATATTTCCTTATATTATTTCATTTCCAAAATGAAACTGTTGCTTTTTCAGGTCAGGTTCACCGTTTTTTTTTATGAAAAATCTTTAGCATCGATGCACCAAAAAATTCATGTAAGCCACCCAAGGTATCAGAAATTCTAGAAAGGAAAATTATTACTAATTGTGGATTTTTCCCAACCTACAGAAAATTCTATTTTTAAATATATTCAACATAATTGCTCATTATGTAAGTATGTTAAAATGTACAACACCCTTACCATGTCATCTTTCATTGAATGTCATGCTGTGAGTTACAAATCTGTTAATGTAGAAGTAGAACTTGCACATTCCAAATGCAAAGTTCTATTTTCTGTTCCAAGTCTTTTACGAGACCATCTGTGATTGCCAGTTTGTAAGAAGTGGATAGGAGCAATACGCGCTTCCATGCAGGTTGTACATAAACTCTGTACTCTTTCTAACTACTGTAACATGCAGTTTGTCAGCTTTAGAATGCCAACCAATTTTTTGTCTTAAGTTATGGTAATGTATGCAGTATTTATGTACTGAAACTCTTCCATAACTGCTTTCTGACTAAGAAACCATTAGGATCCCAAATTATAAAAATCATAATTAACTGGGTATGTGGTATAGCTGTCTAGCAGCGATCTCTTTACGCAAGAGATGTGGTCTGCCTTACAAGTGAGGATTTAATCCTCAGCTCTATACCAGATTAGTACAGGGGAGAGAATCTATCACTACAGGTTAATCAGGCATAATGGGGGCTTTTTGACAATGGAACTGTCTCAGCAAGAAGTGTGGTGCTGTGCTGCTGTATGGATTAAGCTAGCAGAAGCCCAGGAGTGAAGCAGAGGAGTCCTAGGGTGATAGAGAGCTCTGTGATTCAGTCCCTGTTCTGGGTCTGAAAGGGGTTAGTTTGCTGCACTGGGACTGCTACCTTGCGTAACCTACTTGTGCTGCAAGTGCTGTCAAGCAGGTACCGACAACAAACTGCTCCGCAACCAGAACTTGCAGAGAAAATGTGGCACTTTCTCTTCCTTTGCAGGACAGAATTATTCTTTTCAGAGTGAGGCTGATGCTACCCATCAGCGTGGGGAGACCAGTTCAGCAAGGACACAGCTGGAGAAAGCCCTGAGGGATTCTGGCAAGGTTAGACCATGTTCTCTCTGGATCCATCCATGGGTACAAATGTACTTGCTTCTGTCAGCTGGTATTTATTTTTTGTCTTTTCCACTTTCACCAAATGACAAAGTTGCAATGGTCCTATGGATTGTCTTGGATTTATTGAAGGCAAAGTACATGAAGAGTTTTAAAGCAAAGGATGGTTTAGTCTGTGTCACTGCAGTTACCCACAGTCCAGCATGTGTGTGTCTGGGGGAAGACCAATGCACACAGCAGTACCTAAAGCTATCTGAAATTAAGCTGTTTTGTTAGTTTGAGGCTTCTCTTTTTCCTGTAGGATATAACTGTCTGTGTCAAACAAGGTGTGCAATAGCATCCATGTTCTAAGACCTGAACTAAGTATGACATGCTGGTCTGGGACATAAACTGCTGTGTTACCTGGTTGGATGCTGGGGAAGCTGGGGAAGCTAGTGGTCCTGTGATGATTTAGGCTTGTGAAGATTGAATGGGTATTCAGAAATAACTGTTGAATGGGTAAATAACTCTGGTCCGAGGCACATATGTGCCTGGGACAGAGGTGGAGAGCAAAACCCAGCTTTGCACAGGCTTCCTGAGAAGGGGCGATGAGCAAGACCCATTGACGGACTTTCTGGGGCAATCACTGTTTAGGGCACCAGGGAGAATGAGAAGCAAATCCTTTCTCTGCTGTAAACTTCTCCTGGGCTTTGGGGAAGTCCTTCTTTGTGCTTCAGTTCCTCTGGGACACATTGATTGCGGGGCCCTGCCATGCAAGGAGGACTTCTCAGATACTTGGGTGAGCTGCTGCAGGGAGTCATGTTAAACAATTCTTTGACATGAATGATTCTTTGACAGGCTCTGTCTTGATTCACTGACTGGCTTGGCCATGGTTCTGTATGTAGTTGCTCCTAAAAGTGTCCTTGCAACTCTTTGTGAAACTAAAAGTATAATTTTATGTTTTTATAAATATTCTATTTTTTCATATGCATAAATCTTATATAGAAGGAAGAAGCAAAGCATCCCTGAAATATTTTCTGGTTTAAAAAAAAGAATCTCAATAGAAAATGTGACTCTTCTGGATGTCTCACTGAAATCAAGCATTTTTGTTTTTAATGAGGATTTTTTTCCACCTATTCGTCTTGTCTTTTCTTGCAGCTTGAGTTAGAAACTGTTTGTGGCCGAGCTTTCTGGTGTCCAACCTTGCAGAGAAGGAGCAACGCCCAAGAGGTGGGCCCTCATTCTGACTTACCAAGATGTCCTGAGCGTGATACTTCTCATGACACACATAGCCCAGCAAACTGAGTCATCTTCTATAAAATAGATGAAAGTAATGAAACTAATCATCTTCAGTGCAGCTACATGAAAATACTTGAATTGCAAGTACACTTTTGCAGAAAGATAAAGTTGGGTGGTTACAGAACAGTTGCTTGACCTGCCAGCTGGCAGAAGAGCTGTGTTTCTCCCCCAGCCTTTCCATCTGAATGCAGGAGGTCTCTTGTTGCCTATCATGGTTCTAATTTTGCTGGGAAAAAAATGAAAATTCTGTGTCAATGATGCCATAGTCTAAACTATGATGAGGTTTTTTTGAGCATTTCTTGATCAGTGTGGGTTGCCACAGGCGATAATAATATCTTACCACTTTTCCTCTCTGCTGTGCAAGGTTGCTGTCAGATTCTAAAGACTGTCTGGTGGTTGTCAGCGGTTAGCAAAGAAAATTAACTCAGTGCAGGCTAAGTGAGGTACAGATGAGCTTAGGTTGCATTTTACTTGAACGTTTCACCAACCTTCAGTTAAACCTTTCTAAGGATTAAAAAACCCGACCTACCACCCCTACCTATGGCAGACAATGTCCTGTCTGTCCACCCAGCAGTAGCTGTTCTCATCTGTGGGAGCGGTATTTGCTCTGCCTTCACCCCAACAAATTCACAAATGTTCAGAGCATTGATGGGTTTCTGTTCCCCTGACTTTTTTTTTTTTTTGTAAAATCAAATTAACTCCTGAGCTCTGCATTATAGCCTGTCAGTGGGCCCGTCTTCAGAAGCGATTACAAATTGTGCATCTATTTTAGCCTTACTTCCTGAGGCAATTAAATCTTATTCAGGCACGTTGTTAGTCTGTCCCTCTGTGTTCATCCAATAACTTTTTAACACCTTGTCAGATTTTGGTAAAATCTGACAGAGATATAGATCTAACTTACGGAATTCCTCCAGATTTTATGAAAATAGAAGGCTAATTAAAGGAAAGCAACCCAATTAGTGTCCAGAAGGGAAACATTTCATCATGTGCTTAGCCCTTGAGTTCTTCAGAGAATTTACGGTAAAGAAATACAAATATCCCAAATATCACCAGTGCCAGCAATGCGTTACACATCAGGGAGTCCAACCACAAGGCACAAACCTACTGGTACTGTTAGTCGTGCAGCTCATACTTTCTTGTTTCCATTAACTATTTTAATGAAAACAAACAAAACTAGTTAGGAAGTTGATTTAAGGTTTGTATTTCCACACCAACTGTTTCTTTTACGCCATTATTTTTGTATTATTATAGTAAAAATAAGCTTGTATAAAGAAGTGAGGGAACTAACGTTGCGAACTGTCTTCTTCAGTTTGGGATGGATTTTCTTAGTGTGAGTGTGTGTGGAAGGTGGCAGAGAGCTGTTATCCTGGGCTTGGAATTGGTCTGGGGGTGAATTCAGCTTTAACCCAGCTTTGAGCAAGAGATTGGTCTAGGTGACTTCCTGACATCCCTTCCAAACTTACTTGTGCTGTGAATTATAACTTGATTATTTTTTTAAAATCATAATTAGTCATTATAATTCCTACCCTCTTGTTACATCTCTCTCTTTTTCTTTTTCTCCCCCTCCTAATGAAAAAAACAGCCTGTGTTTTTATTCCACCCCCCCAAACCTGCATTGTCCAGCATCCATGCTCTCCCAGAATACTTCATGAAACTTGTGCAGCGAGGCTACTGCAATTTAAAGGCCTTTGAAGACTCCGTAAAATTGCAAGGTATCATTTCTGATACAGTCTCAAAGACACATTATGTCTGGCAACTACTAGCTAGCAGGAAAGAGAGGAACACTTTTCACATTGTTTTATAGCGTGTGGTTTCAGTACTGATGTTTGAACCATGTCTCATTACATTTTTGTGACTGTTCTTGTACCAATCAAGCAGCTTTATCTGGGCCCCAGATAAGGAGATGTCAAAGATAAATTTGTTCCTGTAATTAGGTGCTGTATCTGGATGCCTGACCTAGCTGACGGAACAGTAGCTAATGCATGAGGATTGTAAAAGCGTGTACTAGTCCAAGAAACAAGTTTCTTGATATAACTGCAAATTGTTCACCTGACACGGAGAGCAGCAGAGCTCAGAGAGGATATTTAGGTGTACTCCTGGGGACATTGTGCTGCACAGCTTGCTGCTGTGCTATTTTGACAAATGAATTCAGAAAAGGGTAAGCTTTGAAGATGCTCCATGGAGCTGGGATCACAATTTTGCTGATCTTATTTATATTTCTTTGACAGTAGCTATAAAATTACATCAGAAGCCATAACTTTGGTTTTGGAATCTATAATGGTGATAAGACCAAGATGATGCTCTTTATTGCCACTGAAACAAAATGAAGTTTTTCACAGAATTATGTTTAGTGATTAAATCTCTTTGGGAGACAAGGGGCTTTTTAATTGATGAAAAATATGTTATATTATTTCAGAGAAGGCAAACTGAGTATAAGCAGAAGTAGAACATGGACCCCAAAGAAGACTGGGAAATATTGCCTCCCTTATTTAATAATAATTTTCCAGTATTTGTTACAGTTGAACTGTATTTTTTGTCATAACTTTTATGACATTAAATATATCTTAAGCTCTCTTTCCAGGGCTCAGGAGATGTTCTGCATGTTTGGCTGGAAAAGTATGGTTAAGGTCATTTTAGACTGATATGGAATTAGGGGCATAAAACTGAACTGAAACCATGCGAGTTTTGAAACACATTTCACTATTTTTAAGTCTTTCATCAAACGTTGTGAATGGCTTCTATGCTTTGCTTTACTAATGGAAAAGCCTTTACTTGGGATTGTACTGCCATAAGGGCTCCAAATTTGACTCCTGGCAGCTCTAGATTAAAAAAAATAGTGAAAAAGAGCACTAAAATGAATTAAACAAAGAGATTTCTAGCCAAAAAAGTGCTAGACAGTCCCACTCCTTTTGTTCTCTGTATGTAAATCTATTTATGAAAGACAAACACGGCTTTTTTTCAGCAGACAGTTATTTAAACAAATATCACCCTAGGGGAAGAAAAAATACTTTGACCATTCCCTTGCTGCCTTTACTGGAAAGAGATAAATCCATTAAGAATCATCTCAAAACCAGAGGAGACTGAGAGAATATTTGTTTTAAACAAAACTATTCCTTTCAGATACATGCAATTTCATCAAACAGTGCTTAATCTACGTGTCATAAATATTATAGCTTTGCTTCTTCAGATCTCAGACCAGTCTCTGGAACAATGCAATTTACTTATCCACCACAGCTACCCAAATCTTACACCCCCAGATGCTATTCAGTGCCCTTTGCTTTTCTGGGAGGTTGGGTAGTAGTTCTGCGCTCCTCATGGCCTCTGCCTCAAATAGAGACTATTTTGGTAGAGAAGGGAAGGGAAAGTGGCACATTTGTGAAAGTGTTGTTCTCTTTCAGATAAGAAGACAGTAAGATTGAGCAGTGAATTTAGAGAACAGCAGCGTTATCTATAAGCACATGTTTTCCACTGCAGACCATGTGTGACACAGGGCTTCTGGAAAAAAGTAATTGCCTTGCTTTTCTTCTTAGTGCCTCATACTCTTTGTGGAAGAACTAGTTTATTTCTCTCTCTTGTTGTCCACTGAAATAGGTAGTGCAAAGTCTCCAAAAGAGCTTACAATAACTCCATCTCAGAAAAGCCCTTCTGCCCTCTTCTTTTACCAGCTTGCTTCCTTTGACATATTTGAACACAGTTAACTGCTTCCAGATCTTGTCTTGGTTAACCACCATTCGATCGTCATTACCTGGTGTTTTCTATTTTCTCTTGTTCTCTGACTGCCTCTACCTGTGCTGGATTTTGGGCTTTCCTGAATATGAACATTTTTTTGTTCTGTCTGCATGCTTGTGTTGTGCATGATTATATTCTGTATTATAATACAAATAAATAGAATGTTAATGATTAGATTGGAGCCGAAGGAGAAAAAGTTATGATTAGGACTGCTTATTATCTTTCAGCTCTGTGATTTTGATTCTTTTCTCAACCTGCAGAACTACCTCTGCAATTAAAGCAGCCACTATATTCAAAAAGTGTTTGAATGGAAAATATTTTGGCGTATCATAGGAAAAGTTACACAAATACTGTGAAAGGTCTGATGATGGTACTATTCTGCAATGTATTCATGCTTCCAAGGACCATCAGTTTCTCTGATAAAGGGTAGAACAATGAACCTGTCATGAAAGCATGTGCAGTGCTAGCAAAAATATTTTTCATACTAGGGTTGATGTCTTCAGAAAGTGTTGCTGTGTCTTCTGTTTGCCATACCTCACTGTTTATGATGCGAGTATGCATAGATTGCATCTAAGGTTAAAAGAGACTGTTGAATGTGCAAGTTTTTTTAAGGCACCTTGAGACAATTGTCTCCAGAGGTCTCCACTCTGACTTCCAGCCCCTGCTCCTCTAGGCATGATGCTTTCCGCTCTGTTTGCTGTACATGCGCCCCAAGTCCCAGCCAAGTTGGTCAGTGCCATCAGCAGATATTGCCAAGCAGCTGAGAGAGGAAAGGTATTGAAGGTGGCAGAGCAAGGCTTGGAGGCAGAGAGAAGAGAGAACAAGGATGATATGGAGGGACCCCACAATGTCCTGCTGTTGTACCTGAGGTTGGTGTGATTTCCCACAAGGGCCAAATCTGAGGGTAAGTTTTGTGGCATGGCTGCCCATGACTCTGCGCAGTCCCTCCGTGCCACCTTGCGCCTGTCATGGTGTCCGAGCACTGGTGTCCCTTTGCTGTAAGCAACCATGAGAACTTGTCATATGGACTGCTAATGAAAACAGCGTCTGGTGGAAGAGCAGCTGGGGCAGAAAGAATGTGGCTGCACATTGAGAACAAAGAGGGTAACTAAACTGAAGGGAAGGTTGCAATCTGAAAAGTCAGGCTTTCATTCCAAAGAGGTTCTCAGAAACATTCGCCTGTATGTCATTAGTTTACTAGTGTGGTTCTTGTTGGGCAAAGGCAGTCGTGTTTTCCATGCTGTAGAGAGCTACATCCTAATATTGCGCTTCCCTTTGAGAAGGCAGGGTCCCTAAAGGTAGCTTGGAGGTATTACCAGACCAGATTGGGAAAGAGAATTTCCCATGAAGTTAGCATTGTCATGCATTTTGCTCCTAATCTGCTACATAAAATACTTAGTTTTTCTGTGAGATCTGTAAAATGAGCCTCATCAGCTCTGAAATTTCCACCTTTAAGAAAGTTTATGACAGGCTATTTCTTCCCACTGAATTAACCATTCTGTTACCTCAAACTACTCGTTTTGCTTCTAACATTTATGTAAGTCAACAGTACACAGGAGCCAGAAACCAGTTCATCATCGTTGCTGTGCTGTATGGCTGCCTGAAGGTTCAGAGAGCTGACAACCACTCACTGACTGGGGAGAAGATTTCACATAGTTTTAGAAATGCAGTTTTAAGGCATCACAGCCTGTAATTGTTGTGGGGATCCTAAAACTAGCTTTCCAGCAAAAACACCCCCAGACTCCTATAGGGTTAGGAACTGTCTAGAATAACTGGGAAAATGAATTTTCATTATGGATGTGAACTCACTGGCCTAAATAAATGTTAATACCCAGAACTAGAGACGGAGTGCAGATTGTTTTTAATAGGAAAAGACAATATAAAACCAGTACTGTTGTTCTTAGTGGTTTTTTTCCCATGGATCTTCTTATTAAAATAATTTAAAAAATAATTTTACTATGGAAAGCTAATAGCTTCACCCCCCCCCAACTACTCCCCCACCCCATCTATTCAGTATCTTCAAAATAACTTCAATCAAAATTTAGATTTAAAAGTTATTTTATATCGCTTCTCAGAAAATGTTTAAAACATAGGATCAGCAGATTTTTCTTCCACAAAATTTCACTTACACCGTAAGAAAAGCAGAACAATTTTTCGATGGAGAAGTCTGCCAACTGAATGATGGTGGTGCTTGACTCCCCTGACTGTACTCTCTCGCTGGCACTCCCTGCCATGCTTCTGTGACCGTCTCTTAGACTCCTTCTGTTTTATCTGTCGTTAGTACTTCTGTATTGCTATCCACTGCATCTTTTACAACCCTTTCTCAGGCTAAGGTTTTTCATAGTTATTTGTGTGTCATACTGAAAAAACAGTACCTAAACCATGTACGTCACCTGGGCTTGTTGTCATTGATTTAGGTAGGGCTGCACTTTGAGGAGGATATTACTCAGACATTCATAGAATAATGTCATGTTTTGTTTTCTTCCTTTGTTGCACGACACTCAGGAGAAGAGCCATGGGGTGGCTCAAATGTAATGGCCAATTACCTTACCTCTTCTGAGAAATGTATTTGTGATAATACTCCACCTTACACAGATGGAAGTAAGTACCTGTTGGTCTTGCATGACCTGACCTACAGCATCCCTCTACTGCAGCAATTTGTATGTCATTTCACTCACCTTAAGCTCAAAAATAGAGTATTAATGATGTAAAAGTAATTTTCAGAGACTGGTGCCCTCAGTGTCAAGCCTTATATCATCATTGCAGTAGTACAGCAAATAAGGGAAACCTGCCAAGGTGAATTCATCGTCTGAAGTTTGTTCTTTATGTATTAAAACCAAAATCAAAATCTTAATCACTTAACACAGTTTCTTTCTACCTCTGTAGAATCCATGTCTGTTTTTTAAACATCCTGATGTAATGACTTTCAGGGCTATTGGGTTTTTACTTTTGTAGTTCAGTTTCAGGTGAACAGGGAACACCGAGTCTTTTGCAGTCCTTAAAGCAAGACCTACATTAGAAATGGTTTTCAAAGACTTGGAATAACGTCCCTGTTTGTGTATCGCAGAACTATTGTGAGTGAGGAACTCCTGACCTGAAAACATCCATGGCTCCAGAGTGTGTCTGTTGTTGGATGTGTATATACCTTGTGCACATTGCCCTTCAGGGATTGTGCACAGTGACAAAGAGATGATGCTATTGGGTTGTTTGGTGCTATACAGAGAAGGTGCACGATATGTCTTCTTTGTTGTTGTTGTTGTTGTTCAGGTACTGTACCATACTTTTTTAGCTCAGCTGAAGGCTCTGATGTGACTTCAGACACATTATTTCTTTTGTTCCTTCATGTCCTGTCTGTAATGACAGGGTGATAATTCTTCCTCTGCTTATTTCTCATTCACTTAGTTTGTAAGCTCTACGGGGAGGTAATGGCTTCTTGCTTTGCATGAATATCAGAGCAGGGTTTTGGTCTCACCTGTGACCCTAGCTGCCATTATTAAGTAATAAAAAATGCAGTTTCTCTTGCAGGTGCTTTGCCTTTATTTTTCTTTCTTGCCTTTATTTTTTTATAAATGTGTCCAAAATGTATCAAAGGAAATCAGGAGAATATCAACTGGTTAGTAACTATTAAATATTGGGGGCTAGGATGGATTCTCTCTTAGTATGTATTTTTAAAAGGATTTTTCTGAAATAGTCTGATCCTTGAGGGAGTTTGGTCAGAAAGTCTGATGCTCCTAATTTGTTGCAGAAGCTGAGGCTGAGACCTGATGGTGGTGCCTTTTGGATCTGTGCCCTGTGAGTTGGCATGCATGGCAGCACCAGAGGCTGGATGGGAGGGATTATTTAGCAGTAGGTGCTCATGTATGCTGCCATAAATACAGGCTCAATTCAATGCCGCAGCAAATTCTGCTATGCTAATCCACCTAGCTATCCTGATCATCAGAGCTTTGGGGGTAAATGAGAACTGGAGATGACTTGGCGCAGTTCCTGAGGCATGCGAAACCGCCAGTATGTTGCACCCAAAGCACTACATTGAAGGACTAGTATTAAGGTTTCTAATTCAAGCACTTAAAATTTAGTAAATGCCTCCCCCTTGTGCATGTGCATTAGGATACAACTTGTATTGTGTGGTCTCCTGCTGTGTTTTGCAGAGGGGCAGTGTCTCACTCCTTGCTCAGGAATGAGTAACTTCATCTAGGGCTGAACTGGGGTCTTGCAGGAATCTGTGGCTGCTGATCCTGAGTTTCTGTTGTTGCAGAACTCTGAAGGCATCATTGACTGTGGAGTTACAGGAGGAAAAGGGAGGATCTCAAACTCTAATCTGAGTTGCAATTTTTTAGTTGCCCTGAGATTTCATGGAGAGTTTGGTATTTCGGGAGCTGACTCCGAGTTTTAAAAATATGGAGAGGAAGAAAAGTAAAAGCTAAAGAGGAAATCTCAGCTCTTTTTTCCTTCTTTTTTTCTGGTAGTATATGGCACTTTACAGTGTCTGGGTAGAAAGCTTCTAACTGATTATCTGGAATAGTCTTTATCAGAAGGTTACTACAAATATCTATAGGAAGTCCTTGAAACCAGACCATATTACTTCTGACAGAACAGCCATATTTCTAGAATCCCATAAATCTCTTTAATAGCTGTGAATGTTCAAGGCAAGAGTGATATGAAGACAGATCTAAGCCTGGCAAGCTCACCGGAGCCCTCCTGGATCAACAGTGGATACCTCTGTTTTCAGGGACAGCTGAATACACCCAAGCACTTTTAAAGTTTAAGCAAACCCATGCTTTTCTGCCAAAAGCATGTTTAAGTAACTCTTGTGACAGCCCTTTAAAACACACTAACCTTTAGTAAGAGCTGAGAGGGCCTGAGCATTTCTCAAAACCACTTTGGGTATAAAAAAGGCCACTTGGCAAAACCCACCTGCTCCTCACCAGCCGATCTTAGCTGTGGCCTGTGCGATAACCCTCCCTCAAACCCTCAGTTCTGGCCCATTTTCCTTTTTTGGTTTTTGTTCTTATAGTTAAATGAAAACTCTCTGAACTGCTTTTCACTTGCAGAGGAAAGAGAGAGACTAATCTTTTCTGTATGCCCTGCTGTACGGGACTGTGACTGTGGTAATAATCACATAGTTTTACATCTAGAGGAGCTTCCAAGAACTTGGAAATATTTTAAAACAGTCCCTGGGCATCTTCAGCTCACTCTGGCTCTCGTGGTGATATGGATTCCTGGTAACACAAGTACTGAGAAACATGACTGACACGCTGTGGCACAAACAGTGTTGGAGGCTTCGAATTCTGGATCCACCCAATGCCCAGTGCTCGGTGATATTTAACTTAACTGCACACATTTTTAGTGTACATGCACATGTGCTGTAATGCAGCAAAATGTCCTAAATAAACCAGAAAAATATTTTGTGCTGTTTCTTCTACAGTTATTGTAAAAACTGCTTCTTGTGGTCTGGTCCAGCCTGTACGTGGATTCTTATTCCTTCACCTTACTTGGCTCACCGCTATCACTGATCACTGATGGCTGGTGATTCAACTCAAATGTTGAATTCTCTATACCAGTTCAAAGATTCCATTGTCAATGATAAACTGGCCTCACTCATGTCCTGAAGAGACGTTACCATGTGGAAATGTGCATTATTATTCTGACTAGCATAAAATAAGGATATGAAACTTAAATGCAAACCCATTGTTCGGAGAAAAATCCCTCTACTTGCAGCAGGATGCCAAAATGATACAGCTGTTAGTTTATGTAGTCCCCTTCTTTTTTGCCTGATAGAATCGTTGAAGATCATGGCTCTGCCCTTTATTCACCATTTCTACTAGTAAATTTTGTGTGAAAGAAAAAAATGCAAACATGTTGTGTGTTTGTGTAGAGAATGAGAGTAATATTTTCTTATTTTTGTTGCCTAGCTGGAGAAATGTATTTCCTGTCACAACTGTTTCCAAGGAAGAGCATGTTTCCATCATTTGCTCATAATTTCTATTACTTTTATGTGACCTGTTTGCAATTCCAAGTGCTTAAAGGTAAGTCAGACATCTTTGGTTCTCGGGGCTGAAATTTCTATATGCATATTACACACGCAATCTGAAACTTAGACATGTTGATAGAAAAGTGTATTCTGAAATATAGATGTACTTTTTGTAGCAATGCTTTAATTTAGAGAGTACGCATTCAAGTGTTGAAGATACTTCATTTTAAAGACATATTTCATATACCCTTGAAACACTTTTCTTGTATCCGAAAATGTCACCACAGTCAAAATGAATACAATTTAAATTCCAGAGTACTTAATGTCATTACATAAATAGAAACTTCCAAACATCATTGAGTTTATATTGATTCCATTTTTCTGACGATTGCATTCACTGCATTAAAACTTTACGGAAGAAATTAATCATTTTTTGCACTTTCAAAGACTCTTTTTAATTAGCTCTGTTTTCAATGTGACATTAAGCTTTGTAAAAGCTGCTGTGTTTTCTTACTGTGATCTTTTCACGAAGATCAGTTGGGAAGGGCAAGAGTTAAACTGAGATACTGGACTTTCAAAAATACAGGACAGACTTAAATACATGCCCATGAGCTGTCCCTATGCCCTGTGTGCACCAAACTCCTACTTTCCTGGAGTGCATAAAACCAGAAAAACACATTAATGAGCCTGTACCAGTACACATGCATGCTTCATGGTAATTTCTAGTAGTGTATCTCATAACTTAAACATGAATTTTAACTTTCTATCTAGCCTATTAAGGGGGAAAGTAGCATTTCATGTAGCTATTAACTTCTCTAATGCACGGTGACACTGTGGAATTTGCATGGCAAGCTGATCAGGGCTATTTTGAAACGGTTTTATCTATTCCTATCCCATACCCTCCACTCCATTTCTTTGCTTCTGTGGGGCATTCAGTCTGCTCAGAGATAAAGAACTGCATAATTTAGGAGAAAGGAGCCTTGATGAGAAGGTACATCTCTTAGCCATATATCAGACAAGATGTTGCTGCCAGATCTTGTCACTAGGTAGGAGGGGCATCAGCACAAAAATAAGTCTTTGTACCCCTTCTCCTCTGCGTTAAGAAGTATTTATGCAAGAATTAAGCTTCTGCTGCAGTGAACAGAGCTGATGTCTGTGTTTCCATTTATTCAAAAGGGGACTTGTTGCGATGCTCGTGCCCTTGGGGAGGATAAGTGCGAGTCACCAGCAGCCACTCCCCTGTCTTTAGCATTGGACTGGTTATATTCTTGGCAAAAACTGTAATTGCCACATAAATCATTCCATCTGGAGTTCAGTCCGGTTGCAGTAAGAAGCCTGATGACTTTGTCCTGACCTTTGGTAGTCTCAAATATGTATGTATGTCTAATAAAATAAAAAAGATGCCCATATAGGCTTTTGGCTGCTTAACATATAATTCCTATTTCAATAGAGCCCAGAAGCACTAAAGTATTAAAAGGGCTCTACTCTATTTTTCAGATAAATGGAATTGTCCATTTTTTTCCCTAGGCTAAAGCTCATTAATAATAACCATCAGCACTGAGATTTCATAGCTCACCTTGGCTAAGAACAAGAAACTCCACAGTTGTTTGAAGGTCTGTAAAAATGATGTGAATTTGTCAGAAAATTCTTTTTCTAAGCATTACAAAATTGCATTACTGTTCCCTTTGGATGGGATCTTTCAAATATAAAATATGATCTTAATGGTTCATGATGTAATTAGGTATCAAAATAATAGAAATGAGTGAATATCACTCTTTCTGGGACTCACTCTTGCTAGAACTCAGTAACTCAGACCTAGAAAAACAGACTTTACAGTTTCTTTTTAATCGTGGTCTACTAGCACCTTTAGCTTAGATGCTGCAAAATGTATCTTTCTGCATCCTATTCAATGACTTTCTTAAACTGTTACCCTAAATTTTGCACTCTCAAAAAACCAGAGAAGAATTTTCACTAGTTCATCTGTGTCGTGCTTTTTTGGTAGGCCTATAGCTTTATTTACAATCCCATTCTTTTATGTGATTTTTAAAATGTTGTTTGTTCTGTCACTCATTTTGCCACTTCCAGTGTTCTGGTTCCAATAGATATGGTTTCCAGTGCTAAAATGATATATTTCAATTGATTGGCATTCAACACTAAAGAGCTAAGTGATAAGTTGCCCACCTCTAAACTTTAATAATATCCCTTTGAAGTCGGAATGTGGTTAGATAGGATGAAGCATTGTTCTTCCGTCCTGTACAACAATAGGACCTGATACAACAGTTTCTGTCATTTTATGAAATACTGTGGATATGTTTTGTGAGATCTCCTTCCCTGAAGACACACTAAGATCTGCTTTACTGGGCAGCCAGACAGCTGGCTTTTATTTTTGTTCATGGTCTTTACTGTGTATGTTTTCTAAAATAGAATAATATAGATTTCTGATAAATCTTCTTTGTGCAATGAGGAAAGCATTTTACTAGTTGGATGCTTTCAGATATAAACAAACCCATCTGTTCTGTTTAAAGGACAGCGGAATTTAATTTTGTATCAGAAATAGTGTGGGCAGCAGGAGTAGGGAGGTGATTGTGCCCCTGTTGTCGGTGCTGGTGAGGCCGCACCTCGAATCCTGTGTTCGGTTTTGGGCCACTCACTACAAGAAGGACATTGAGGTGTTGGAGCGTGTCTGGTGAAGGATCTGGAGAACCAATCTTGTGAGGAGCAGCTGAGGGAACTGGGGTTGTTCAGTCTGGAGAAGAGGAGGCTGAGGGGAGACCTTATCACTCTCTACAATTACCTGAAAGGGGGTTGCAGAGAGGTGGGTGTTGGTCTCTTCTCCCAAGTAGCAAGTGAGAGGAAACGGCCTTAAGTTGTGCTTGGGGGTTGGGGTGGGTTAGATTGGATATTAGGAGAAATTTCTTCACTGAAAGGGTTATCAAGCACTGGAACAGGCTGCCCAGGGAAGTGGTTGAGTCACCATCTCTGGAGGTATTTAAAAGACGTGTGGATGAGGCACTTAAGGACATGGTTTAGTGGTGGACTTAGCAGGGTTAGGTTTACAGTTGGACTTGATGATCTTAAAGGTCTTTTCCAACCTAAATGATTCTATGATTCCATAATTAATTCTTCATTGTGAGTAAAAGCTTGTTGCTACTATAGAAAAATGTATTTTACAGAGTTAAAATAATTTAACTGCAGGCAAATGCTCTGATTTTTTTTTGTTTGTTTGTTTGTCCTTTCATGTTTGCAGATATAGTGCTGATTTAACATTTGTGATGCACTGCAGGACAATAAAGTATCACATCTCCCTCCCAAATAAAATATGGCAAAGATACATTATTTACCAAAGTCTACTGAAGTTTGTGAGACTGAAATCACATAAGGAATTCAGTAGCTACATTTTCAACTTTTTTGTGAATTTGCATAATTACTTCTCATCACATGGTTGAAGGATAGGAATGAAGTAATCTTGTCTTAGCTGCCAGCATGTGCATCTTACAGACTTTTTTTGCCTTTCTGTGGACTCTCTTTAGAACAGATTCCCTTTTTGGTTGCCAGGTCTGACAGCCTCCAATGGTGTAATCACGGCTCTAATATTAGAAGGCCCCAAGAATCTGTACCACAGCTGTGCCCTGATAGCTGACTCCTATAAGCATGCTTGCAAGAGACACCAAAACCCTCAGGTGGCATTTATGGAATGTTTCAGATGGGCACCAGCTTGTTCCTACACAGCAGCAGATGCAGTAGCTGCTCAAAATCTATTGTTGATGTCATTAACCTGTTATTTTGGAGAGTCAAATCTCAGTGGTGTGTCCTGAAAAATATTACACATAGGAGAGCCCTGAAAGAGCAGGCGGGAGAGCTGTGCCTGCCTGGTATTTTCAGGAGACCTGGTTTCCATCTCAGTGCCCTCCCAGCAGCAACTCATGCAGCCTGTAACCTCTCTGCTGCCCTGGACGCCAGGACAGGGAAACTTCCGTGGGACAGGAAGGTCTTGGTTCTCTGTAAACAGGTGGACTATGGCAACAGCTATGTTCTTTGGTTAAGATGTTGGGCAATATGAAAGACTGCATAATAAGAATGGTCTAGACGTGCATGTATGGTTGCTACACATGGAGATGTGGTAATGAAAACGCACTTTAAATTACAATTTAAGTTGTAACATCAAGCTTTAGAAAATGCCCAAATCTTTTTGGCTTTTGTTGGCATAAACATTATAATGTACCATTTAACTCAAACCGAAGATTTCTGTTGCTCAGTTTGCTTTTTTTTATTTATTTCTTTTTTAACCTTTCCAGTACAATCTTGTTGCAAAGTTGCTGTAGCAGGATATGTCTCATAAAGAAGCTATTTCCAAGATAAGAACCTGGTTCTTTTGGAATAAGATTATCTTGCAGTTCACCATTTCCTTTGCTACTACAGTAACAATGAGATGTCTTGTCTTGTTAGCCTAGTGACTTGGTGCTTAATGTACTTTTTTCACGTGGTGGAGAAACAACAGCTTAGCTAAAAACTCTCCTGCTCCAGGTTTTGGTAGGCAGTGCCATAATGTTCACTGAACACTAATTTAGGAAGATCTATTGGAATTGTATGCACTGTACACCTGTGAACAGAGCCACTGCTTGTTTTTGCTGTTTCTATAGTTTTACTAGTGTTACTGGTGAAAAGTATGTTTGTAGGCAGCTCTGCCCATTTCCCCATTTATGAGTTGGAGCTGTTAAACTGCCTCTCTGATAAGATTTCACAGTCTGAGAAGAGCTGCAGTCAATGCATATGACAATAAATAAGTGAGGAAAAACCAGGTGGGGATAGAGCGGGCTGCTGGTCTTATGCTCAAGGCCACATTTTCATCCTTCTAGATGATAGAGTTTTGCTTTTCTGTAGCAGACTTTCAGCTGGGGCTGATTGCACTGGTGCCTGTTTTCACTGTTGCTCGGCTCCTTGCAGCACCGCGATGGCTGGGGACCGAGATGCTCCCGGGGTGCTCGCTGCTGGCTGGGCTGCCCCAGGCACGCTGCCAAAAGGTGGGACTGCATTTCTGTTCAGTGTGCTGGTTGTTTCAGTTTTGTCACAAAAAGAAAATGCTTGTGCAAAGGCTGTGGCTTGTAGGTGCAAACACTTAGCTTGCCGGAGTCCTGCAAATGATCTGAAACCAGGGTAATCGTACTGACAGATCCTTGTCTTAATAAGTGCAGTAAAGCAAACTACATCCATTGTTTTATACTATTTTTTTTTCTGACCTTATTTCACACTTACACTGCTTAAGGAGAAATGGATCTGCACACTTTATAAAGCGACACTCTCACCATGTATTTTGTAGCAGATGTCTGTTTCTGTCCATTTCAAGACAAAAGCTCTACCAGGACCTATGGTATGACCTGCATTGCTGTGCATTACTTTGGGCAGAGAGGGAGCAGCTGTTGCTCGCTTGGGAATAGAAGAGAAACACTCATCTGATGAAAAACCATCTCTCATGCCCACTGAACATGTACTGTCCTGGGGTCGGCTTGTGGGCTGGAGCGTGTTCCTGCACCCAGGCTCCTTCATGGCACAGGGCTGTTGGGAGCCGCAGCTGGTAGGCATGGGGCAGAGCGGTCCTCGGGCTGCGGTTGCGGTCCTGGATGGCCTTTGAGTTGGGAGGGAATAGGCTGCTGCTCCTTGCTGCTGCCCAAGCAAGATGTCTTGGGGACCATCTGCTGCTTCAGATGTGTACTCTCTACAATTACCTGAAAGGGGGTTGCAGAGAGGTGGGTGTTGGTCTCTTCTCCCAAGTCGCTAGTGACAGGACAAGAGGAAATGGCCTCAAGTTGCACCAGGGGAGGTTCAGGCTGGATATTAGGAAAAATTTCTTTACTGAGAGAGTGGTGAAACACTGGAATAAGCTGCCCAGGGAGGTGGTAGAGTCACCATCACTGGAGGTGTTCAAGGAACATGTGGACGAGGCATTGTGGGACATGGTTTATTGGGCATGGTGGTGTTAGTTGATGGTTGGACTTGATGATCTTACAGGTCTTTTCCAACCTTAGTGATTCTGTGGTTCTGTGTGTTAAGCAGTTAGTGTGGTGAGCAGTAGCCATTTGCCTGGTTTGTTGTATTAAGCCCTGACATCCCTGGGGATTAAGAAACCATTTGTATGCCATGAGGCATCAAACCTTTCTCCTGTGCTTTAGCAGACTGTCCTCTGCCTTTTGGCCTAGCCTGGCACTGCTGGCAGCAGGGTTAACCTGCTTTATGTACACTAGGTAAGTGCTAGCAGAGGTCCACTGGTTCAGAAATAACATATGTTTTGCGGGGTTCAAGGCAGCCACCTGCATCTTCAGTATCAAGTTGTGAGTAGTAATATAGTAATACCTGCCTAATAACGGCCATCTGCCTAGGCTTTATAAACATTAATATTTAGCTTCCTATGTGTGGTGATTTCATTTCCTGAGAATATTCTAGTACTGAGTGACTAAATGGGTCTGACTGCAGGAGGATACTGCAGTCTCCCCAAAGCCTAACCCTTGGCAGAAACTCTTCGCTAACACCGATGAGTGTCTCCCTGAATGGCAATCTGTGCCGGCAGATGCAAGGGACGTTTCAGCCAAGGGTGCTTGGTAGGGCTTTTCTCTTTCCTTGCCTGTGGTCAGTGACAGACACTAGAGCTCTTGGACTCCCTGACCACTGAACAACCCCAGGGACCTGGCCTGCCACAGTGTGGGTTGAGGTTGTTCTCTGGGGGCTGACTTTCACCGAGTGTGGGAGCATGCAGCCCTCCAGTCCCGTGTCAGTACAGGGTCTGCTCCTGTCACAGCTTTCCTGGTAATGAGCCTGTGCTGCTGAGCTGGGTCTTATTTCTTTGAGTGCTCCAGCATCTTCAGCAGCCGAAGAGAGCAAGTTATCAATAATGCACATTAATGGTATTGTTAGCCAGGGCAGGTCTAGCCAGCATGTTCATTAAACAGCTCTGAGGTTTTCTAGGGCTCGCTAAAATTTCTTCCTGATTAATAGTGGAAGTTGGAGCTTAAGGGGGCTCCCCTAGAGAGCACAGCTGCTTTTCCTGAAGTACATGAAAGTCATCAGATTCCTGAGGCCTGATCCAGAGTTTCACAGAATGGCAGGAATTGTCCCAGGGATTCCAGGGGGACTCCTCAGCTCTTGTGTTTAGAGTGTTGCCTCTGTTAATCAGACCAAAAAAATAATTTGGTTTTTAAGGACTCACAAAACATAAGTATCTCAAAATCTCACATCCTAAATTCAACTGATTTGTGAAACTCTTGTAGATTAATCTTCAGTCCAATTCCTTTTGTGAATTTAAATGTGTTTACAGTGCCGTGTGCCTATTTTCTGTACTGTGTGTTTTTAGACCAGAAGTGCTTCCTTTCCATGTAACTGAAGCTCATTTTACTCTTCTCTCTCTGCTGACTGTACTTGTCTATCAGTGAAGAATCAGAATGAGGAAGTTGAGATGGTTGTGGTGCCACAGACTATTTCTGCTTCTCCGCCCCTCCCCGTAACTCCTTTACTTCTGTCAACATCAGTTATTTTGCCAGCTGCAACTTAAAATTTCTGACAGTAGTGCAAGTGGATTTTTTTCCTTTTGCATACCTGCCATTACAGGCCTTTAGGACATGTTTGGGACGATGATGAAAAAGACACCTGGAGAACTAGTGTCCAAGAAACTTGTGAGCAGAGATTCACAAGGTCTTGGAGGCTCATAACCAAAATGCCAGGTTTTAGAAAGCATTTGCTTCTCTCCTACCAAAAAAAGATAAAACAAACATGTTGATTGAACAGCATTGTACTATTACAGCATGGTTACCAACCCAAAGAGACAGTTAATGAGTGCCGTGTACTGCACCATAATGATTCCAGAAGGATGTTTATATGCCTGTAACCATGTCATGTCTAAAGAATGATACTTCCTTCAGAAGTCTGTGACTACCATGATCCTTGTTTGAGGATATCTGTGGGGATTGTGGTCAATTAACAAAATAAAAAAAAAAAGCTGGTAAATCTGAGACAGAATCTAGACCATTTAATAAGAGAGGCCTTATGGCGTGCAAATTTTGCAAGTGTTTAGGGAGACAGATACAGCATTTTTCATCATAACAGTGCACCTGCTTTTAATGAAATTACTTCCATTTATGTATGTGCATAAGTGTTTGCAAGATCTGAAGGTCTTGGGGACTGCACATACAGCAGAACACTTGCATCACCATCTAGCATCTTGTCTCCATATAAAACTTCTGCTATAAAACCCGCCAAACAAGATCTATAGTGTTTGCTTTGGGTCGGTTCCAGTTTCTGTTCTACCCTGAGAACAAGATTCCAGCATCATGCAAGAAAGGGAGGGG